>NW_025333857.1:10000000-10649500 GCF_019186645.2 Phyllostomus hastatus
TGAAATAAGCACCAACACTCTCTAAAGCAATTTCCTAATTCCAGTAGAAGGATCTTTGATGATGAAGCCCCAAAGTACAGTTTCAGCCACCTTCAACAGCACTTACTGGTTTACTGTAAACACATTAGTTAGATTGCTAACAACCAAAAAAAAATAAACTAAGGAAAATTAAAATAATAATACTGTAATGATGATAATTATGGTTATCATTTATAAAGCACCTACTAGCTGCCGGTTTGGTGTATTTAGCTACATAGCCTAATCTCCATAATGTCTTGGGAAGAAGGTTTTGTTATCCCCATTTTACAGACAAACTACATCAAATATAAATTAAATATCTTTCCCAAAAATACCTAGCTACAGTAAAAGAGCCATAATTACTTCTAAATAAACTCTCTCCCCATACCAAGAGTCAGCCAACTACAACCATTGTAGCAAATCTGTCCCGCTGCCTGTTTTTGTAAAATTGTACTGGGGCACAGGTATCCTTTTCATTCATGTATTATCTGTGGCTCCTTTGGTGCTACAGCAGAGTTGAGTAGTTGTGGCAGGAACCCTATTGCCCTCAAAAACTAAAATGATTTACTATCTGACCCTTTAGAGAAAACATTTGCCAACCTCTGCACTGTAGTATGCCACTAGGAAGTTTTAAAAGGTGGAGTCAATCAAACAAATACTTTCAGAGAATTATGAAATTCTGAGAAATAGGAGTTCACAGTAAGCAATTTCTGTTAACAGCTATTCTAAGACATGTTGTCTGTGTGCAGAGCTTTCTTCTACTCCTTAAAAATTTCAGTTGGGGAAAAAATATTTGTGTGTTAGAAAACAGGAATCTGAAATTTGCTCTGGCTGGTATAGCTCAGTAGATTGAGTGCGTGCCTGCAAACCAAAGAGTCACTGGTTCAATTCCCAGTCTGGGCACATGCCTGGGTTGCGGCCCAGGTGGCCAGTAGGGGTGTGTGTGAGAGGCAACCACACATTGATGTTTTCCCCCTTCTCTTTTTCCTTCCCTTCCCCTCTATCTAAAAATAAATAGATAAAATCTTTTTTAAAAAAAAGGAATCTGAATTTTGTTGACTAATTCTTTCAGCTCCTTCCCAGTTCTACCACCAGCTTCTCTTCACCTCAAGTTCTCACAGAACATGTCACCAAACTAGGCATGTCAGAGAGAAAGAGAGGGAGGGACACAGTAAAAAAGTAGTGCTATAGCTTTGTGGAACTTCCACTCCATTTTCAGACTTTGACCACCTGCCATGGTGGACTCTGAAGGAAGAGACTGCCAAGTTTCAGTGTTTACTCAGTGTAGGTTTGTGAAATTGATATAAGCCTGAGTGGAGGAATTTATAGACTGGAACAATAAAATTTGAATATGGAAGGCACATCAGGTAATAACCAGTGGAGATGTTTTCATTTATCAAAAAACAAGCAAACAAACAAGAGTCCAGCAAAACTGGGTGATTTGTTCACGGTTAAAGAGGTAGCAACAGAGAAAAGCCTTCTTTTATCCATTTTACCACACATTCAACAAGGTGTGTTTTAATGCCACAATTTACCCTGTTTACCAGCTTCCATATATTCATTAATTTCATGTCCTTTATTAAAGCTATACCTTTGACAGAAAGAGCACCTTTGGGAAATCAAGTAGACTTGGGTTCAAATCCTGCTTTGGTCACTTATTACTTATGAAAACTTCAAGAACTCAGTAAACCAGTTTAAGCCTTTTCACACAAGTAAAATGTTGCCTAAGTGTACAAAAAGATGAACTGAGATAGTACATTTGGTACTTAAGAAAGTATCTAGCACATAGTAGGAAGTTTCTCAATATATGGCAAACACTAGTACTGTTTTTACAAGACAAATGAACTGCATCACCCTGGTCCCCTCTTAGACCAAGTTCAGGAGGTGTTAATTGTTGGACCAAGTATCATTTCTTGGTTCAAGTATGGATGATAGCCTGCTGTCTTCATGCTGTAGAGAAAAAGAATTTTCATCTGAGAAAACTCACTTTTAACTTTCTAATCAAGTCTTGTACCACTTTCATATAATTGTCATTATATGTTGTGATTTATGGATATCCTTGTTAATTAAGAAGTTTTTATTGAAGAGACAGGTTTCTGGGTGAGTCTGCCATCTCACTTGCCAGTACTTGTTAAAAGGTTTTATAGTATGATTCATTTACATGTGTATTTGTGTCCATTTAGGAGTGCTATTATTAAATTTTGCTTGCATATAGTGAGAAATTTGTGACTCAGATTTGTCCATATATTAACCTCACATACTACTCATCCTATCCCTTTGTATAACCCAACCCTCCCTCATTTATCAAGGGCTAGCCTCAGATTATTTTCAAGGTTTTATACACATAGACTCACGTGCAATGGTCCTAGCCTAATTCCTCTCAGCTACTTGTGCATGTGAAATAGAAATAAATACTGCTCAAAGGGGAAAATTTTTCAGGTATAACGTGGCAGATGGCAAAACTAGGGAAAGTCAGTAAGACAATGTCAAGCTGAATGCTATTTCCTCATGCTCAAAGTTTTTAATTCTGTAAAGTGAGAACCTTCAGGAAAAATCATCTTCACATTGAAGTGAGGAAGCGGTACTGATAGATCAGTACCGTAAATTGCCTACAGAAGAAAAGAGAGAATGTGAGTACACAAAACTCATAAAAGAATAAAGACACTCCAATAAGCAGAAAAATGAAAACAAATTGGAAAGAACAGCAATAAAACCACTCCATGATGATTCAATAATTCCAACAACCTTTGTTAAGTACCTCCTACATATGCGCCTGACCTACATGTGAAGCTGGAGAAGGGCATTGTGTAAAGGTATAAATAGTAATGAGTTTTCTTTTATGTTGCTATTACTTTAAGTTTCCACCCATTCTATTAGTTGAAAGTACAGGAAATAGTAGAAAGGATGAAGAAGAGGGAACAAGAGAGAGAAGGGAGGAAAGGATGGGAGAATAAGGCAGAAGTGTTAGATTTCATCGTCTGTTAGAATTGCAAGCACTGGGGCCCATGCACAGTGTTCACTTGATTCCACTTCCACTCAGTCATTTCTGGAAATGACGACTGTGGACATGTTGTTATACAGTATTGCTGAATAACAAATTAAACCACCACCTCAACACCAAAAAAGAAGACAAACAGTAGTATAAAACACTTGTTTTGAGTATAAAGGACACATGGAAAAAAAAACTAGGGATGGGTGGAAATGGGAGGGAGAAGGGGAGGGCTGGGTGGGTGGGTTGGGATGGGAGTAAAAGATAGAAAATTGTACTGCAACGACAATTTAAATAAAATTTTTAAAAAACACTTGTGATTCAGGGTTCTGGGATGGCCTACCTGGGTCTTCTGCTTCATAGTTTCTCACAAAGCTTCAGTCAAGGCATCTATCAAGGCTGGGGTCTCATCCAAGGAAGGATTTGCCTTCAAGCCAACACATGATTGTTGGCAGGATCCATTTTCCTTAGGGAGGTTGAACTGTTCCCTGCTGATTTTGGCTGAAGGCCAACCTCATGTCCTCTCTCTTTGGGCAGGAAAAACTCTCTCCTATGGCAGCTTGCTTTATCAAAATCAGCAAGAGAGAGGGAGAGTCTTCTGGCAAGACAAAAGTCACACTCTTTTGTAAACTAATCACAGAAGTGATACCTTCTCTAAATTGCTATACTCTATTGGTTAGAGAGGAGCTACTCAAGGAGAGGGGATTACACAGCATGAATGCTAGGAGGCTGAGATGATCAGGTGCTATCTTAGAGGCTGCCTACCACAACATAGCAATCTACTCTCATTTTCTTTGTTTTTTTCCCTATCTGGTCTCTATTCAAATTACCACAAAATCCCAAAATACTCAGGTCTAAGTAAATAAAACCTTTCTTTTAGTTTTAGGTTTGCATTCCTTAGAAGAGTTAGTAGTACAAAAGAAACATTGGGTTGATACAGAGAAAGTATGAGTAACAGGCCCAGTTCTGGAAATTTACTGGCTATGAGACTTTATCCACGAACCTAATTTTCTCATCTTTAAAATGGGGGTAATTATGCCTTTTCTGTTTACATCATATAACTATTATGAGGACCAAGGAAGAGAATGTGTATCAGGGTTTCCCAAAGCACAGTAAGATAGCACAGGAGGTACCTATGGTTATTAAAAGTAGTACGTAGACTATCAATGAAACTTTCTTAAAGCATGTGTTTTTATAATGCATTAGAAAAATATAACTTGCACAGAAAACCCAATAATTTTATAGCTAATCTACCTTAAATAAGAATTAAATAAAGTTGGAAATAAGGTAATTCAATTTTAAAAGAAATATTAAGAAAATAATACGATAATCTGAGAATTGGGCTAGCATTTTGAAGGTGACACACAAAAGACTGTATAAAACTTTAAATGCTCCACAAATGCATCAATTGTTAATTAACTTATACTTCATGACTTTGGTATAAGAAGGTTACTAGGTATATTCTTTGCTATCAGCAGAGCAAACCTAACTTCACCTGGTGAGAAAGATGAAGGCTTGAAAATCCAGTCCTATTTTTTTGACCCACACAGGATCTTTCCTCTATTATTAATAAAATATTTATATTTTTTCCTGATTCATTTTCTCTAGAAATGCTTTTAATAATTTCCATATATCCTAAGGAATACTGAACTATCATATCTTATGAATAAGGACACTGAAGTTAAAGAGATTGAATAACTTGGCCGAAATCACTCAATAGAAAGTAGCAGAGCTAGAATTTAAAGTCAGGTCTACCTAACTCCAAAGCCTGTGTTATTTCAACTCTGCCAGTAAAGTTTTAAAGGACTGAAATTCCTCTTACTATGCCCACACATCATCTTTTCCTACTTCTTACACTTTTACATTTGGCACTACAATATTTATTCTCTTGAATGTGGGAAAATATATCAACACCAGGGTGTTCAAAACAAGGTCAGAGAATGAGTCACTTTTTGCCAAATGCCCTGGCAGGACATATACACTAAATAGAATAACAGAAGCAATTGCTTTGTGGCCCAAATTCTTTCACCCCACTCACTCCCAAGGGCAGAGGAGCAAACAGAAAAAGATAAAGCCCAGGCACTTCCGAGGGCTCCTCCCAGCCAGAGATGTTGGCACTCACCACTTCCCCTGTATAACTTCCCAGCTAAGGACGATTCTACTAAGCCAAAAAACAGCTGGTTACCCATGGGCACCATAAACCTAATAAGCTACATAACTGCAAAGTCTGCACAAGAAAAGGGATCATCTCCCTTTTGTTTTCTCAGTATGAAATCTAAGTTTTAACTGTAACCAAACATTCCTGGTGGTAAGGGTTTCTGAAATATATTCCATTCTCTTTCAAGAAGAACTTTTTAAGCTTCAAGTCCTTAGATCTAGAAAAATTGAAATCTATTTTGAGAAAACAAGTTATTAAAGCTTTAGCTTACTAACCAGTGAAAATTAAAATTCACGAGATAGCAGAAAGTGGAATTATCCCATATAGGAAATATTACTTTCTATATTCAGATTAGTCACAATCCATTTTGTAACAAAAGCAAGATTTTGTTCATTGGAATCATGGACTATTAATATCAAAATACACCTTAGTGACTACAAATACAAGGTAAAATAAGCTTGAAAAAATACATGGTTAGAAGTAAATATGCAAAAATGGAAAATTAGGAGCAAATCTTTAAAAACAGGTCAGTAAGGTATTTTCTAATAATGTACAGATTAAATTTAGAAGAGTTGTTTCCAATTGCTCCTCCCTTTCCAGACAGCCTGAGAAGACAACCACAAACAGCAGCAGTTATACGCCTTGGGGGTGCATTCCACCCTGTCTACCACAGGCAGAGTCATGAGGTCGGGTCCCACACCAGATGGGGGAGCCATCATAGCATGGTCACCAGCATTCTCTCTTCTTTGAATCCCTTAAAGAGTTTTGACCAGTCAGTATTCCACACAGAATATCCAACAATCTGGATGTGCTAGACTGGCTCCTCTGTGATTAAGTTCATATCAAATATCCCATAGAAAACCCAAACTAGCCCTGGCTGGTGTGGTTCAGTGGACTGAGCACTCGAACGGAAAGATTCAAGTCCCTGTCAGGGCACATGCCTGGGTTGTGGACCAGGTCCCCAGTTGGGGGCTTGTGAGAGGCAACCAACTGATGTTTCTCTCACAGATAAACGTTTCTCTCATGCACTGATGTTTCTGTCCCTCTCTTCCTCTCTCCCTTCCCCTCCCTCTGAAAATAAATAAATGAAATCTTTAAAAAGAAAAGAACCCAAATTAAATAAACCTGAAACTGCACATAGTCTCTCATTTGATTAAGGTGATAACCACCAGCTAGCGCTCTCTCTCTCTTCCCCTCTCTCAAAGCAATTTTTCTTTTTGTAATTAATAAATAAATCTATGGGGTAATATTATGAGGATATTATGTTTCACAATCACAGTCTATTGTCATCCCTTGGGGGTCACAACTTGGTGATTTTAAAATTTACTCTATATTAACTAGCTGCCTTTCCTCTAGAACAGGGGTGTCAAACTCATTTTCACCAGGGGCCACATCAGCCTCATGGTTGCCTTCAAACAGCTAAAATAATTTTGGGACTGTATAAATGTAACTACTCCTTAACTCTTAAGGAGTTGAAATTACATTTGGCCCTTTAACGGCAACCACAAGGCTGATGTGGCCCCTGTTGAAAATGAGTTTGACACTCCCGCTCTAGAAAGAGAATTATATC
Organism: Phyllostomus hastatus; assembly: GCF_019186645.2. Classification (NCBI taxonomy): domain Eukaryota; kingdom Metazoa; phylum Chordata; class Mammalia; order Chiroptera; family Phyllostomidae; genus Phyllostomus; species Phyllostomus hastatus. The sequence continues at coordinate 10,006,736 of NW_025333857.1, forward strand.
CACTTTCCATGAATTAGTGTGATTTAAATTCATAAGAGCATCATTATTCTTTCTTATACTTACATTGTCCAAAGTTAACCCAGTTAGAGAAAAAAATTATTTTGAACGTATGGTAGTTTAAATTTTATTATGCTATAAACAAGCAATCTGTAACAGGTTTCTAGGTTTATAGTGATATCATTTATATTTATCATTGTTATTATTGTTCTTTAGTAAGTTATTTATATCATGCCAAGGAAAGAAGTTGGATATCGTTAATCATCTCAAATCTATCATGGCACAATTTTCTGAAATAATATTACATGTGATTATAAATATTTCAGGAACTATACATAAAAATCAGTAACATAGTTTTAAAAGCCTATACAATACTTCAGTATTAAATTTCAAATGCTGATTTGAGATTAGGGTACCAAATTAAAAATCCTAAAATTGCTTTTATATTATGTTTTCTCTAACTCTTGAATTTAATTTATTTTGACTTTCATTTCAACACTGCCTTGGTTTACAACCACATCAAATACAATTTAAGACTAGGGTGTCAAAACTAAAATCCTAAAACTTACATCATAGTGATACTAATTTTGGCTCATGATACATTTTAAAAACTTTCATTTCAACTATGCCTTGGTTTATAACCATATCTAGTTTTTCAACATTTAATTATATTTATTCATTTCATATAGGAACACTGAAATTAAAAACCTACACCTGATGCACTTTATTTTGGTACCATGGTCTGTTTCTTTTTTATTATTATTACATTATATTGACTATGCTATTACAGTTGTCCCAATTTTTCCCCTTTTGTCCCTCTCCACCCAGTACCTTCCACTCCCTCAGGCAATCCCCACAACTTTCTTCATATCTTTGCGCCATGCAGTATTTCCTATACTGGACTTTACATCCCCATTCCCATTATGTAACTACTAATTTGTGCTTCTTAATCCCTTCACATTTTCACCTACTCATATTCCCCCCCCCCAATCTGGCAGCCATTAAACCCTTCTCCCTATCTATGATTCTGTTTCTGTTCTGCTTGTTTGCTTACTTTGTTTTTTAGATTCAATTGTTGATAGATGTGTATTTTTTGCCATTTTATTGTTCATAGTTTTGATCTTCTTTTTCTTAAATAAGTCCTTTTCATATAATAATGGTTTGGTGATGATGAACTCCTTTAGTCTTGTCTTGTCTGGGAAGCTCTTCATCTGTTCTTCAATTCTAAATGATATCTTTGTTGGGTAGAGCAATTTTGGCTGTAGGTCCCTGCTTTTCATGACTTTGATTTCTTGCCAATCCCTTCTAGCCTGCAAAGTTTCTGTTGAGAAATCAGCCAATAGTCTTATGGGAATTCCCCCATAGGTAACTCTATGCTTTTCTCTTGCTGCTTTTAAGATTCTCTCCTTATCTTTAACCTTTGGCATTTTAATTATGATATGCTTTGGTGTAGTCCTCTTTGCATCCATCTTGTTTGGGACACTCCATCATTCCTGCACTTGTATGTCTATTTCCTTCACCAAATTAGGGAAGTTTTCTTTCATTATTTTTTCGAATTGATTTCCAATTTCTTGCTCTTTCTCTCCTCCTTCTGGCATCCCTATGAAGCAAATGTTGGACCTCTTGAACTTGTCCCAGAGGCTGTTTATACTATCCTCTTCTTTTAGATTTGTTTTTTCTTCTTCTTGTTCTGATTGGTTGTTTTTGCTTCCTTATGTTGCATATCATTGATTTGATTCTCAGTTTCCTCCACTCTACTGTTGTTTCCCTGTAAATTGTTCTTTATTTAAATTAGTGTATTCTTTTCTGACTGGATCTTGTGCTAGGCTTGAAGTTGCTCTAGCAAGGCCAGGCTGTGAACCAAAAGCAGCAGCTGCTGGTGCTGGGCCTGGGACCACTTAGCAAGGTAAGGTGGCTCACTGATGCCAACTCTTGCTTGTTTGAGAGTACTTACAAAAATCAGAAGCATGAACCAAGACAAGTCATTCATATGGAAAAGCCACTGTTAACCACTTGGGTGGGCCTGGAGTTGGGTGGGGTGGAGTCTCAGGTAATCACCAGGGCAGGACAAATAATATGAGCCAGGTTGATGAAGTTTCAGATATGGTACCTGCCATGCTCTGTGGCTCTGTGGGGGCAGAATTCAGAAGAGGATCAATGATGTCTGTTAGCACCTCTGTCTGGGTGAAAGCTGACCCCCTCTCTTGCCCTGATGCCAGACACATCATTTCCTCCCTGTATGCCACTGGTGCCTTTCTAGATGCTGCCCAAGTACTGGAGCTCAGCAGGAGTGAGTCTGAGTAACTACATGTGTGGGCCCACTAAGAGGAACTACCTAGGAACCAAGAAGTTTCTTCCACTGACTGAGTCTCAACTAGTTGTTATAACCAGAAGGCATGAGGATTTTGTATTCAATTTATGATTATTGAAAAAAAAGTTTTATTATTGATTCTTGTAACAAAAATTATTTTTAAAATTTTATGTGATCTCTTATAGGCCAAGCTTGTATGTTTGGCGTAGTATTATAAAATATGAAACATATTTATTTAACAAGAAATAATCTCTTTTAATTTATAACAGAAATTGCTGCCCCTGCGAAATGTAAAAGCCATAAGGACAGGAATCATGCACTATTTTGTCACTGATTATTTTAAAGGCCTAGAGGAGTGTGCCTGGCACATAATCAACACTCAATAAATATTTGAGGAATGGCTATCAGATGGATTGAGTAATCAATGCATACTTGTACCCAGAAAAGAATAACCATGAAAAGGGACTATTATTTTTAAGTGATTTTCTAATATTATCATTTTGTTCATTTTTTTTCCATTTTCTGAATGAATATGGAATATGGAGGAATTTTACAAAATTTCTTTATGTAGAGTGTTGAATTGTTTTTCAACTCATTATACTAAGTTTGAATGTGAATTCTATTTATGTCTTAGGAACTGTTCCTTATATATAAGTAATCAAAGACAATGTTGGGCCTATAATTTTTAAAATAAAAAAGCAAATTTTTTTGCTAGCAAAGTTTTGAATTAATTCTTAGGATTAATTACTACAGTTTATGTTTTTCTTAAAAAATGATCCAATCCTCCATGCTAAAATTATGCCACACAATTTCACTTCTACATTTGTTAGTATAAATTAGTTTAAGTTAGGAATATGCACTCCTCTCTGTGCTCCATTCCCGTCTATAAATTCCATTGGACATCGCCACCTGGATATATCACCACATCTCAAGTTCAAGCTCTCCGAACCTAAACTCATGATCTTCACCTCAAACTGCATCCTCATCCAGTGTTCCTTAGGTTGGGGACTATGATCACCAACCTCTCCAGCTGTACAAATCTGCCTAGCACCTTCCTCTCTCTCATGTCCATCATTAAGATCTGTTGAAGTCATTCCTTAAATATACCTTAAAGTAATGTACTTATCTCCATTTGGGTGCAAACAATTTAATCCAAACTATCATAATCTGTCCTCTGAACTACTGGCCCACCAGTATCCATTCTTGCTTCTCCTCCAAACCATTCTCCAAAATGCACCCATAGTGACTTTTTAACAGAAAATTCAGTCATCATATCACTTCAATGTGATGAAAGCACATCACTTAAACACATCAATGGCTTCTCCTTTTCTTAGAATACTTAACATGGTCTATATAGCCCCACAGGATTTTGCTGTATTTATTTCTCCAATCCTAGCTACCCATATTCTCTTCCTCCATTCCTATGCTCCATCTAAAATTCCTTCAGTATGCCCATACTTCCTCCACCTCAAAGCCTGCCACATGCTGTTCCTTCAGCCTGGAATGTTCCTCCTTGCAACTATTGCCCATTCTTTTGGTAAGTTAATGTCAACATAATCCTGCAGGTCTCAATTCAAATATCCCTTGATTTCCTTGACCACCACACTGGAACCACTCCCTCACTATGCACACACATAGCATCCAGAACTTTTATTTCATGGCTGTCACCAGGTTTGTAATTAATACTCTGATTTGTTCATCCCTTTAACTAGCACATTGCATCTGATACTTAGTAGGGGCTTAATGTCCACTGTTTTATTGGATGAGTAAATATTTTACAGATAGCTAATAATTCAAGATTTTACTTTAGCATCGTTACTAAAAATATGTATGAACAGCAAGTAGATTAAGAATGTCTTTTTAGCCTTGACCTGGTGACTCAGTTCACCAGAACATTGTCTTGTACTCCAAAACTTGTGGGTTCAATCCCCAGTCAGGGCATGTACCTAGGTTGTGTGTTCGAGCCCCAGTCAGGGCATACAGGAGGCAACTGATTAATGTTTCTTTCACATGGGCGTTATTCTCTCTATTTCCCTTTGTCTCTCTCTAAAATCAATAAATGCATCCTTGAGTGAAGATTTTTAAAAATAGAGAATATTTATAGGAGGATATAAACACATTGGTATTATTTACATTTTATGCATGACATATGTTATCAATAATGTATGAGAGGATGACTTCAATAAGATACAAGAAAGTTGAGTGTAACAAGAAAAAAGAGGTTTTCAAGCCCTGTCCAGTGTAGCTCACTAGGTTGTACACTCTCCCTCAGCTGAAAGGTTGTGTGTTCAATTCCCAGTCAAGGCACATACTGTTTGATCACAGTCTGGGCATGTTGGTGAGGCAACCAACAGATGCTCTCTCTCACATTATGTTTCTCTTGCTCCCTTTCTCTCTCTCTCTAAAAAGCAATGAAAAAATGTACTCAACTGATTTTTTTAAGTTTTTTAAAGATTCAAAGCTGCAGAGAAGAAACTACAGTGAGATGAAGACTGAGAGTATTGGATCTAGCAATAAAAAAGTCACTGGTTACCTTGCCAATTGGTTACCCAGAATGTGAGTGAAAGTCAGATTACAGAAGGTTGAGTAGTGAATAGAAATGGAGATAACATTCTTCTTCTAAGAACTTTAAATGCTGAATATGTAGTTTATTTAGTAATGCAAAAGTTAACTATTTTGTTGTGTCTGTGCAGTATGATGGGGTCTACACAAAAAGCAATAAGTTCAGAGAAGAAAAAAATTCAGGTTCCAATTCACAATGGCTCATTAAGATGGAAGTTTCAATATAGAACTGGATCCATAAGATGGCAGAGGAGTAAGTGGAAGCTACACTAATCTCCTCCTAGATCCAATGTGGAAATACAACTAAATTGCAGAGAAATCATACAGAATAAACAAATGACCAATAATAGGAAAGAGGCCTTATAACCACTTCAGACAGAAAAATCAGCTTCACCATAACATAACTGTTATGGAGCATGGAGGAGACGTGAGAGAGATGGCTGGGCTCCCACCAGTGCCAGCTGTAGTGCTAGAGGAATATTTCAGTGGCCAAGGGTTACCCCTGAGAATTGTAGGATCTAAACCCCAAACTGGGCTCCCCAGCCTACAGCACCAGAGCTCAAAAAGAACCCAGAAAACATCCAGCTGTGAAAAGCAGCAGAGTTGCTCTCTGCCAGAGACAGCCAGCTGGAGACACAGAGAGATTTTTAAAGGGCCAATGCATAAAATTTCATTTGCAGCCACTTACCCTGGGCTCTGGCAAAGCAGGGTCAGAGTGGACTACAGATTATTGAGGAGAGACTGAGAATGGTGGTTTTGGGCAGAGAACTGAAAGCAGCCACCAGCAACCATGCTGAGGTATCCCCCATACTGCAGTAGCCATAGTGCTCAGGCAGAGCAGTATCCTCCAAGGGGAAGCAATAGCCCCACCCTCAGAAGATACTCTGCTCCACCCTGTGGTGCTTAAGCCTGATTGCTGAGTGCAGAGTGACTAGATTAACAATTGAAGGAGTCATCCATAGACTTTAGATACCTGGTAGTCTTGAACAGGCTGCCTAGGCCAGCCTGGGGCACCATCTGACATCACCAGAGGTGGATTCGGAAAGAAAAAACAATAGTAAATATTAGATCCTATCAAGACAAATTCCAACAAATTTGGAGGACACATGGACGAAAACTAGGGGTGGGGGGTAATGGGGAGAAAGAGGGGAGGGTTGGGTGGGTAGGCTGGAATGGGAGTAAGTGGGAGAAAACTGTACTTGAACAATGATTAAAATAAAATAAAATTTTAAAAAAGACAAATTCCACTGTGGTCTTCTTCATGATTTGCAATATTATCTCTTCTGCAAAAGTTTTTAATATTCATTTCTTGTCCATCAAGTTTCTGCATATTAAGTCACTAGATTTTGTATTATAACTTATTTCAAATTTCATATTTTGCTCCTCCTTTCTCTTACACCATTTTAGCTTCTTCTTTTCTCTTCTTATTTTCTTTATAAATTTTGTTTTCTCTCTGGCTATGACTTATTTCCATTCCACACTCTAACTATTTCTCCCCCATCCAGCCTCTCAAAAGCACTTCTCTTGTCATTGGTCATCTCACATTCTTTTTCCTGCTTTTAAATACCCTTGTTCTCTCTCTGCATGTATCACCCTTTGCTCATTGGTTGTGGTTTGGATGGTTGTTATTGCATTTCTTCAATTTTATCTCTAGATTTTCACTATTTTGGTATTTCAAATCCCAAATTTTACTATTCCCCTCTCCTACTCCATTCTTTCTTCCTCATGCTCTTTCTTTGTTTCATCTCAAATTTTAATTACTCTTGGTCTTAGCCTGGTTTTCATTCCTCACTCTTAGTTGTCATTCTCCCTCTATCAGCTCAATATCACTTTCCTCTCCTCCAGATATCTCTTAAGTTGTTCTTTGTTTTTTCCCTATTATTACCATCTCACCTATAATAATCTTATATCATATGTGCTTAGATCATTCGACAGTGCTGTAGTGGATCTTTTTCTCCAAATCAGTTCCTATTTCTCATTTATTTACTTATTTTTTCCTTTTTCTTTCTCTCTCTCACTATATATATTTAAAATTTCTGTTAAGACTAATACTATATACTTCCCTTCTATTTCTCCATTCTGCCTTCTTCATTCTCTTTTTTATTCATGATGTAAATTTTACTTTCTCTCTTTACCTTGCCCCAATTCCCTATTATTAATTATCCTCCCTCTACTCTCTCAAAATCATTTTTCTATTAGTCATCTCATATTCATTTCTGTGTTCTTATAATACTCTTAATCTCTTTAAACCATTATTAAAACTGACTTATTTGCTGTTGACAGTGTGACCATAGGTGGGGGTTATTTTTGCAGGTGTGGGTTCATTTCCTGGGCTGTGTGATTTTGTACTGGCAGGACCTGCACAACAGCATACAAGACATGGAGGGCAGAGTGGCTCTCATCAGCCAGTTGAAGGAAAGAAACAACCAAAGAACAACACAACAGCAATCAAAATTCAATTACACCCTGGCTGGTGTGGCTCAGTGGATTGAGTACCAGCCTTCAAACTAAAGGGTCACTGGTTCAATTCCTGGTTAGGGCACAGGCCTGGGTTGCAGGTCAGGTCCCAGTAGGGGATGCATGACAGGCAACCACACATTGATGTTTCTCTCCCTCCCTCCCCCTCACTCTAAAAATAAATAAATAAAATCTTTTTTTTTATTACAACTAGAGAACTAACAAAAATGGCAGAAAGGGCATCCCAAGAGCATCAAGTTTAGGAGATCAAGGAGAATACACCATTCAACCCCACAGGTCTCCTACCATAGAAGGTCACACCATGAACATAGGAAGTCAAAGTAGAGCAATCTAAGAAGCAGGAAAAAAATACCTAAAATGGGGAGACAAAGAAACAACCCACAATCAAAAGGAAAAGAGGGATCCCCAAAAACAGTACTAAATGAAATAGAGGCAAGTAAACTACCAGATACTGAGTTCAAAATAATGGTTATAAGGAAGCTCAATGAACTTAGTGATAACTACAAAGACTCCAGGGAAGCTACAAGAAACTTACTGCAAAATATATGAATATGAAAAAGGACATAGAAACTATCAATAAAAGCCAGAAGGAAATGAAGAATACAATTTCTGAATTGAAGAACACAGAAGAAGGAATTAAAAACAGGCTAGATGAAGCAGAGGATCAAATTAGCAAGTGGGAGAAGGTAAAAAAAATACCAGACAGAGCAACAAAACAAAAAAAGACTCAAAGAGAATGAAGAGGGTTTAAGGGAAATGTAGGAAAACATGAAACATAATAATGCCAATATTATAGGAATATCAAAAGGAGGAGAAGAGAAGCTAGGCAAAGAAAACCCATTTGAAAAAGTAATGACAAAAAACTTCCTTAACTTGATGAGAAAAATCAAATGAGTCCAGAAAGCACAGAGGATCCCAAATCAAGATTAATCTAAAGAGGTCCACTCCTAGACATATCATAATGAAAAGGGCAAAACTTAAACACAAAGAGAATATTAAAAGCATCAAGGGAGAAACAGCTAGTGACACACAAGGGAGCCCCAATAAGGCTGTCAGCTGATTACTCAACAGAAACACTACAAGTCAGAAGAGAATGGCAAGAAATATTCCAAGTAATGAAAAGCAAAGGCCTGCAACCAAGACTACTTTATCCAGCAACTCTCTCATTTAAAATGGAAGGCAAAATAAGGAGCTTCCCAGACAAAAAAAAAAAAAGCCTAAAAGAACACATCTCCACTAAACTAGCATTGCAAGACATGCTAAAGGGACTGCTTTAAGAGAATGAAGAAAAAGAGTGAGAAGGAGAGGAACACAAGAACAAAGGGGAAAACAGCAATGAGTAAGTACATATCAGTAATGACCTTAAATGTAAATGGATTAAATGCTCTAATCAAAAGACATAGGGTAGCTGAATGAATAAGAAAACATGACCCACATATATGCTGTCTACAAGAGACCCATCTTAGAACAAAAGATCCACACAGACTGAAAGTGAAGGGATAGAAAAAAATATTCCAAGCAAACAGACATAAGAAAAAGGTGAGGCAGCAATACTTATATTAGGCAAAATAGATTTCAAAGCAAAGGCCATAAAAAGAGACAAAGGGAAAAAAAAGAGACAAAGGAGGACACTACATACTATTCAAGGGAACAACCCAACAAGAAGGTATAACCCTTGTAAACATATATGCACCCAACATAGGGGCACCAAAATAGATAAGGAAAATATTGGAGAACTTCAAGAAAAATAATGACAGCAATACACCCATAGTACAGGATTTTAACATGCCATTTCAACAATGGAGAGATCTTCCAAGCAAAGAATCAACAGGGATACTGTGGCATTGAACAACACTCTGGATCAAATGGGCTTAACTGATATACATAGAACATTTTACCCCTAAGAAGCAAAATATGCATTCTTTTCAAATACACATAGAACATTTTTCAAAAACAGACCATGTGGTAGATCACAAAACAAGCCTCACCAAACTCAAGAAGATTGAAATCATATCAAGCATCTTCTTATATCACAATGGCTTGAAACTAGAAACCAACCTCAAGGAAAAAACTCAAACACATTCAGATTCATGGAGACTGAATAACATGTCATTAAATGATGAATGGGTTAACAATGAGATCAAGGAAGAAATCAAAAAGTTTCTGAAAACAAATGAAAATGAACACAAAACCTATGGGTCACAACAAAGGCAGTCCTGAGAAGTAAGTTCATGGCGATACAGCCCTACTTAAAAAAGGTACAAACATTTCAAATAAACAACCTAAACTTACATCTACAAGAACTAGAGGAACAACAAAAAACAAAGCCCAGAGCAAGTAGAAGGAAGGAAATAATTAAAATCAGACCAGAATTAAATGACATAGAGAATAAAGGAACAATTCAAAGGATCATTCCTTGCTGCTGTGGCCCAGTAGTTTGACTGCCAGCCTGAAAACTAAAAGGTCACTAGTTCTATTCCCAATCAGGGCACATGCCTGGGTTGCAGGTCAGGTCCCTAGTTGTGGGTGTGTAAGAGGCAACCATGTATCTATCACACACTGATGTTTCTTACTCTCTCTTTCTCCCTCCCTTCCTCTCTTTCTAAATAAGTAAAGAAATAATTTTTAATTTTCTTTTCTTTTTTTTTTAAATATTTCATTTATTTATTTTTAGACACAGGGGAAGGGAGAGGGGGAGAGGGAGAGAAACATCAATGTGTGGATGCCTCTTGCTCACTCTCTAGTGGGGACGCAGCCCACAACCCAGGCATGCACCCCAACTGGGAATCAAACCAGTGACCCCTTGGTTCACAGGCCAGCACTCAATGCACTGATCAATACCAGCCAGGTCAGTAAGTAAATAAAATCTTTTTAAAAAGAAACAACTCAAAGGATCAATAAATCCAGGAACTCGTTCTTTGAAAGATAAACAAAATCAAGAAGCCTTTAACCTGACTCATCAAGAAAAAAGAGATGGCCCAAATAAGCAAAACCAGAAATGAAAAGGGGAGAAATTACAACCAATATGACAGAAATACAAACATTGTAAGAAATTACTATGAACAATTATATGCCAAGAAATTTGACAACCTGGGCAAAATGGACAAAGTTCTAGAAACATATAATCTTCCAAAACTGAATCAAAAAGAAGCAGAAAGCCTGAATAGAGCAATAACAATTAATGAAACTGAAGTAATGAAGCAGTAATCAAAAAACTCCTGGCACAAAAAAGCTCCGGACTGGAAAGCTTCACAGGCAGATTTTTACCAAACATTTAGGGAAGAGCTAACTCCTATCTTTCTCAAATCATTCCAAAAATTTCAAGAAGAGGAAAGATTCCCAAACTCTTTTTATGTGGCCAATATTATCCTAATTCCAAAACCAGGTAATGTTACAACAAAGAAAGAAAACTACAGGCCAATATCGTTGATGAACATAAACACTAAAACCCTCAAAAAATATTGGCAAACCAGGTCCAGTACTACATTAAAAAGATCATACACCATAAGCAACTGAGATTCATCCCAGGGATGCAAGGATGGTAAAATATACACAAATCAATAAATGTAATACACCACATAAACAAAATGAAAGACAAAAATCACTAATTGTATCAATAGACATTGAAAAAGTATTTGATAAAATACAGCACCAATTTGTGATAAAAAAAAAAAAACGTTCAGCAAAGTGGGAACAGAGGCAGCACACCTGAACATAGTAAAGGCCATATATGAGAAATATACAGCTAACACCATACTCAATGGTCAAAACCTAAAATCTTTCCCACTAAGATAAGAAACAAAACAGGGATATCCACTCTCACCACTTTTATTCAACATAGTATTGGAAGTTGTAGCCACAGCAATCAGACAAGAAAAAGAAATAAAAGACATTGAAACTGGAAAGGATGAAGTAAAACTGTCAGTGTGGCAGAAGGCATGATAGTGTACATAGAAAACCCTATAAGCTCCACCAAAAAATACTCATCCTAGTAAGTGAATTTGGAAAAATAGCAGGATATGAAGTCAATATTCAGAAATCAAAGGCATTTTTGTACACCAACAATGAAATATCAGAAACAGAAACTAGGGAAAAATCCCATCTACTATAGCAACAAGAAAAATGAAGTACCTAAGAATAAACTTAACCAAAGAGGTAAAAGACCTGTACTCAGAAAACTACAGAACACTGAAGAAAGAAATTAAGGAAGATACAAACAAATGGAAGCATATACCATTTTCATGGATTTAAAGAATCAATATCATTAAAATGTTCATACTACCTAAAGCAATCTATAGATTCAATGCAATTCTTATTAAAATACCAATAGCAGATTTCACAGATTTAGAACAAATATTTCAAAAATTTATATGGAATCAAAAAGACCCCAAATAGCCACAGCAATCTTGGAAAAGAAGAATAAAGTAGGAGGGCTCACAATACCTGATATCAAACTATACTACAAGGCCACAGTAATCAAAACAGTCTGGTACTGGCATAATAACAGACACACAGACCATGGAACAGAATAGAGACCCCAGAAATAAACCCATGTATCTACAGTCAATGAATATTTGACAAAGAGTGCAGAAGTATAAAATGGAGTAAGAAATTGACTCTGCAACAAATGGTGCTGAGAGATCCAGAAAGGTACATGCAAAAAAAAAATAAAACTAGACCACCAACTTACACCACACAGAAGAATAAACTCGATATGGATAAAAAGACTTATACATAAGCTACAATACCATAAAAGTCCTAGAGGAAAACAGAGGCAGTAAAGTTTCAGACATCCCCCACAGCAATATTTTTACTAATACATCTTCTACAGCAAATAAAGGAAAGAATAAACAAATGGGACTACATTAAATTTAAAAGTTTCTGCATAACCAAAGAAAACACCATCAAAATGAAAATAGAACTGACTGTCTGAGAAAACATATTTGCCTATGATACCTTAGACAAGGGTTTGATCTCCAAAATATGTAAAGAACTTATACAACTCAATGCTAGGAAGACAAACAATCCAATTAAACAATGGGCTAAGGACCTGAACAGACACTGCTCTAAGAAGGACATACAGAGGACCCATAAGCATGTGAAAGGATGCTCAACATCACTAGCCATCATAAAGATCCAAATTAAAACCACAGTGAGATACCACCTCACTCCAGTCAGAATTGCCATCATAAACAAATCAACGAACAACAAGTGCTGGCAAAGATGCAGAGAAAAGGGAACCTTAATGTACTGCTGGTGTGAATGCAGACTTGTGCAGCCACTGTGAAAAACAGTGTGGAATTTCCTCAGAAAACTAAATTGGGCCCTGGCTTGTATGGCTCAGTGGACTCAGTGCCAGCCTACACACCAAAAGGTCGCCAGTTCAATTCCCTGTCAGGGCACATACTCAGGTTGCAGGCCAGTCCCTAGTTAGGAGCACATGAGAGGCAACCAACCGATATTTCTCTCCCTCCTTTCCCCTCTCTCTGAAAATAAATAAAATTTAAAAAAAAACTAAAATAGGAACTGCCTTTTGACCCAGTGATTCCACTGCTGGGATTATACCCTAAGAATCCCTAAACATCAATTCAAAAGAACCTATGTACCCTTCACAATAACCTTTAGACTATTCACAATAGCCTAAGTGCCCATCAGTAAATGAGTGGATCAAAAAATTATGGTACATTTACAAAATGGAATATTATGCAGCAGAAAGAAAGAACTCCTACCTTTCACAACAGCATGGATAGACCTGGAGAGTGGTATCCTAAATGAAATAAGCCAGGTGGTAAAAGACAAATACCATATGATTTTACCTATAATAGGAACCTAATGAACAAAACAAACAAACAAGCATAATAGAACCAGAAGCATGGAAACAAGGAACAAACTGACAAGGACCAAAAGGGAGGTGGGCAGAGGATAAGGGAGGAAAGGGGAAGGGCCTTGTTAAAGAACAGGTATAAATGATCCAAAGACATGGACAACAGGGTAAGGATGGACTATGTTAGCAGGGTGTGGGTGGGGCAGAAGAGAGCAACAGAGGAAAATTGGGACAACTATAATAGAACAATATATAAAAAACAAAAACTGCAAAATGTTAAAAATAATGCCTGGATTTTTAACAAGGTTTTGATTTTTTTGAAAAAACTGTATCCACAGTATATCGGATTAATCAAATCTTTAAGCTAACTGGTTTTGTTAAGATATGTGTATATATGTTTGGGGGGGTGCTCAAGAATTTTAAACAAAGAAGGCTCCTAAAATTAATAAATTTTGTTTTAAAAAATCACTATATTTGTCTGGTGGGTTTTATGCAAGGGCTGTGGAAAGAAAATATGCTTTAGCAGAAATGTAGGGGTTATCCCCAATGAAAGATTATTAAACAAGTTCAAATATAATACATTTCTAAGAAAGAAGCAAATTAAGTATGTAATTTACATTAAGTAACAGTTTTCAAAGAAAAATAAAATAAAGTAAAACTTTCAATTTATTGATCTTTTCAGCATAATTTTCAAAAACGTAAGCTCCCAGAAGCTATCTCTTCTTTGGGAAAATGTTTTCAACTAATTCAACCTTTCACATATCAATGGCTGCTTGAATCATAAAAAAAAATACAATCAAATTATATGCCTCTCTGATGGAAATTTATAATGGTAGTAATGAAGTATTTTTGCCAAAATATCAAAGCTGAATCACATCCAGACCCTGAATCTAAATAATAAATTAGAAGAATACAAGTGACAGAAAAGTAAAATGTCATTAAGCATTCTGCAAAGTCCAGACTTCAGAGAACTACAGAACTAACAACCCAACTCCTGAAACAAACAGATTAAAAGGAAAGGAGGAAAGAAAAATGGGGAACAAAGGGAAGATAGGGAAATACAGATTATAAAAACTGGTACCATATTCAACTAATTTCAATGTGTTGATTTTCATTTTATCCTTATTTAAATAAATAATTAATAACAGTTAAAGGGAAATAAAACGTGGAATGTGTAAAAGTTGGAGGAGATTCTGTTTTGAACTGAATTGTGTCCCCTCAAAAATATTCATGTTGAATCTTTAACCCCATGTATCTCAGAATATGACTATATTTGAAGATAGAGCATTTAGAGAGGTAATTAAGTTCAAAAAAACTCTTTTAGGGTGGGCTCTAATAAAATCTGATTGGTGTCCTCATGAGAAGAGAAAATTTGGACACACAAGAAATACCGGGGCTTGCGTGAATGCGAGATAACTTTGTGAGGAGGCATTAGGACAGTGACCATCTGCAAACCAAGGAGAAAGGCCTCAGGAGAAACTGAAAGTGTGAGAAAATAAATTTCTTTGTTTAAGCCATGTAGTCTGTTATATTTTGTAATGGCCGGTTTAAGAAACTAATATGCATGGATTGAGCGCGGGCTGGGAACCAAAGTGTCCCAGGTTCGATTCCCAGCCAGGGTACATTCCTGGGTTGCAGGCCATAACCCCCAGCAACCGCACATTGATCTTTCTCTTTCTCTCTCTCTCTCTCTCCCTCCCTTCCCTCCCTAAAAATAAATGAATAAAATCTTTAAAAAAAAAAAAGAAACTAATATGCTAAAATGATGAATATGTCCACCATTCTATTAAACTTAAGAAACATGTATGGCGATGTAGAAGGAGATATACTGTGGGGCCTGGAGCAACACATCTCAACTGATGAAACAGAGAAAATCAAGCCTCCTGGTGGGAGGTGGGTCATATACAATTTGAAAAAGCCACAAAAAATGATTTCAAAATTCTCCCCACTTAGAAACATTGTCTTGGATTCAACTATGTGCAAGTTATGTCACTCCTCTTAGTCACTCAACTGACTCTATTCACACTTTCTTAGAAACATTGTCTTGGATTCAACTATGTGCATGTCACTCCTTCTCTTAGTCACTCAACTGACTCTATTCACACTTTCATAATGAGTTCATACATAGTTTCACCAACTAGAATAGAAACATCACTAGGGATAATGCTGGAACTGACTCTACTCATTCACTTCTATTTACATGCAGACCAATTTGAGACTAATTTGCCATCTGCTTTCTCTCTCTTCTAGCTTATAAATTATCCATACTATTAAAAGGCATAGCTGTGACAATTCCAAGTTTCAGGTGTCCCCTGTGTTCTCATCCATTCGAAGCATTAACAACTTGTTATATTTACTCTTAGAGACAGCTGGGTTTCAGGAAGAGGTAAGATGTTTCATTATCCTACTCTATTGTCCAAGACAAATGTGTTACTGTATTATGTGTAAAATGTCATCTTTGAAGTCCATTAAGCTTATATTGTGAGATGAGCCATCTGGAAAATACAGTATAGACTGGAAAATACTTATAAGCCAGTTTATTGCTTTTTTTCCATTAAGGCTACCATGACAGCTGCTAATAACTATGTGGTGTAAATGATAGATGCTCTGAAGCTACATAGGTTAGCTGCTACCTCCAATGATGATTAGCTAGTATGTAAGTTACTTAACTTCTCTGATATTTTTGCCTTGTCTGTAAAATTAAGATGGTAATGCATGCTGCACAGGGGATGAGGATTAAATAAAATAATACTTGAAAAGCACTTGAACAGCATAGACAATAAATGTAATGTCTCCCCTCTTTTAAATATAGAGGACATTTAATATTCTTTACCTAAATAATATTAGGTAATCCAATAATATTTGGAAACAAGAAGTTCGCTGAGCTTCCATGTGATTTTCTTTGAATTTCAGAGGACAAAACGCTTTGGAAGATTAAGTTTGAAGCTTCCTCAGGAATTCTCAGTCTGGAGTGGATTAGGACCACCCAGACATGCTTAGTAGGGAAGCGCTGTCCATGGTGCTAGTAATCATGCTTTCCCCTAGTAACATTTACCCCACCCGAAGCTCACTTACCAAAGCTCACATGTCTCTCTCATGGTAGCGTCTCAGTCATCCTGCCCACTGGGTCTTCACCTTTCTTACCACCTATTATCTATGTCCCTATCAACAACAAAAAAAGTATCTTCCATCTCTTTATCGCCTCCAAATAGTTTTTACTTTTCGAGCACTTTGTCCATGCCTACCACTTAAGAAGTTGACTCACAAATTGGCTCAAGGTACCCCTGGCTGGTGTGGCTCAGTGGATTGAGTGCCAGCCTGCAAACCAAAGGGTTGCTGGTTCAATTCCCAGGCTAGGGCACATGCCTAGGTTTCAGGCCAGGTCCCCAGTAGGGGGTGTGAGAGAGGCAACCACACACTGTATTTCCCTCTTTCTCCCTACCTTCCCCTCTTTAAAAAAAAAATAAATAAATAAATCTTTTTTAAAAATAAAAAAAATTGGCCCAAGCTATCTTTTCCTAACCATTTTTGTTAAGTTTCTGAAAAATACAAGGTGAGAACACAGGAAATAGTTAATTTCCAATACATTCTCTTTTTTAAAGATTTTATTTATTTATTTTTAGACAGAGGGGAAGGGAAGAAGAGCAAGGGAGAAACATCAATGTGTGGTTGCATCTTACATGCCCCCACTGAGGACCTGGCCCGAAACCCAGGCATGTGCCCTGACTGGGAATCAAACCAACAACCCTTTGGTTCACTCAACCACTGAGTGAGGCCAGCACTCAACCACTGAGCCACACCAGTCAGGGCTCCAATACATTCTTTAAAGATTGTCTTCAGCTGGCAACTCCTCTAAGACACTTTCCCTTCATTTCCATCTTGAGTTTTGTTCCCTCCCTCCTTATTCCCCAAATACCTTGTGGACACAAGTCTCATTAAAGTTATCATACTAAATTAAAACTCTCTATTGATTATTTTTGAGTGCCAACAGAGAAAATCTCTTAAAAGCTAGGACCTATATCTAAGTCAAGTCTGAATTCCTGGAGAGGCTGGACTAAGTTTTGTTGGACTAAATTTAATGACTGGATCCATTAGAGGAAAGGTCCCAACAACACTCCTCTAAAGGGCAACCTGCCTTGTGACATTTAGCTGTGCACTAAATTTCAGGGTAGCTAGGCTGTTCTGATAAACACATACTGATCTGAGTTCATTTGCCACTACATCCATCTATTTCAATCTGGTGAGTCAGCCCCTGAGAGTGACTAGCAAAGGACTAAAGTCATTCATTTCAAAGACTCTGGCTTCCCACTGTCCATCTTCTATCTTCCTTCTCCCATTCCACCCACATATCCTGTAATTCCCAATACATTGCATGGGGACTGACCCAATACTAAACAAAAACAACTCATTGGTGCTTCTCACCTATTCCTCTGGCCACATTAAGGAATGGAGCCACCATCAACAAACAATGAGACAATTTCTTTTTCCAGATAGGAGTAGAAGCTCAAATAGAGTAAAAGGTAGAATAATTAAGAAACTGAAAGCTGTCCTGGCTGGGTGGCTCAGTTGTTTGGAGCATTGTTCACATGCCAAAAATTTATGGGTTCGATCCCCAGTCGGGGCATGTATGGGAGGCAACTGATCTCTCCTCTCTCTCCCTCTCCCTCTCTCTCTCCCTCTCCCTCTCTCTCTCCCTCCCTCTCCCTCTCCCTCTCTCTCTCTCCTGCCCTTCCTCTCTCTCTCTAAAGTCAATAAACAGAGTCTCAGGTGAGGATAAAAAAATTAAAATAAAATAAAATAAAAAAGAAACAAGTACCTAAGAACTGTGGGTGGGGTAAGAGAGAAATTATTACTAATACTGCCTCCTTCCCTTCCTCATCCAAGTGGATTTCTACTCTGTTGAAAGACAGTCAGTATATCTTCAGCCCTAACCACCACTTCCATGTGCCTTCCTTTCTTTAAAGAGCTCTTCTTCATTCTACGGTAGTTCAAGAGGAGAAGAATCCACACTAAGATATGCTAGAAGAACCTATGAAGTTTCTCATTTGCAAGTAAGCAAGCAATTGCCCTTCTTTTAAGAGTCGTCCTCCCTGGCACTCTGAACCAAAAATGATGTGGTAAATAAAAACTATTCAGTGTTAGAAGAGACCCACTTTCATGTAGATCCTCACCAAAATTTTTAGGAAAGAAGACACAAAACTTTTGTTTCTCTCTGTATTTCAATCAAGCATCAAATATAACTTTTTAAATCTTTAAAGCAATGCATAGGCTAATTCAAACTCACCTTGGAAGATTAGGAAGAACAGCACTTTGCCTTTAAATCTTCAGAAGAGGATTTAATGACAGGTTCAGCCTGTTTAATTTCAGGGCCAGCACCACACCTCTGTTTTATTATGTTTCATTATTACTGCATTAATGTCCTTTATTACTCATGACAAATAAAAATAAAATACTTGCTGAGGTGGATTTTAATAGGTAAGAGTGCAAACAAAAATAAACTGTTCAGATATCATGAAAGTGGGATCTCAGATTCTTAAAATACATATTTATATTTTAAGTGTCTAATTTGTACCATCTCGCCACTCTCAATCTCAAACTAGTTTTTTAAAAAGATTGTGCCCATAATTCAAAGATGGAAAGACTAATAAAGCACATTCAAAACAGGATTCTCAGGATTTTTCACTGAAACTGATTTTTGACTGATTCAAATAGGAAGACACATCCAAAAGAAAATTGCAAGATATGAAAATAGTAAAGTTCAGGTAGTACCTGAGGAGGAGGGATAAATTTTACCTGAATGACAGGCGCAGAGCTGTCACTTTCGGACAGCTTAAGAGAGACAGAGTGATTTTAAATGCCTCCTTCTCAGCCATTGATTCTACAAGGAGCAACTAATGTTTCTAGAGTGGAAACAATGGGCCCAACTAGGGCTGAAGGAATAAACATTCTCTGCACCGCCTGCTGGAGGGAACTAAGTACATGGATTCAACACTTCCAAAAACTTAGCCAAGATTTTGCTGTACACTCGGCGCGTAACACAGTGGCCTCCGCGCTCCAGGAGTCTGGCGCATGCGTCCTAACAAGGTCTGGGCTGGCTCTCCGCCGACCCCCACCCCAGTCCCAACCAAGTCCTCTGTAGCGTCATCTGCTGACCCCGCCTCCTGGCCAGCCCTTTGCAGTTTGCCAGAGCCCGCCAGCCGGACAGCGGGAGGAGCCTAAGGGGGTGGGGAGAGCCCTGCCGGGCTGCCAAGCTGGAACCGGTTTCAGTCCTTGCCGGTTTCTCACTCTCCCAGAGTGGAGCTCCTCAGTGAATTGAGGACGTTGCAATGCGCCTGCACTCTGCAGCCGGAGCCCCTTTGCGCTCCGTTGAGGCATCACGAGGCGCCTTTTCCAGGGAGTGAGGTGGGAGCGTCCACTAATTCGCGGGCGCCTGGAAAAGCCCAAATTAAAGACGGGCCGTTTGGCCTTGGCACCAGCCCCCGAGTCGCAGAAGGACGGGGAAGGAGTCTGGAGCTGAGCGAAGCTTTTCTGGGGAGGACGGAGTGCTCCAGGACGAGTAGAGGAGGGAAGGAGGAGTGTCTTGTAATTCAAGGCCAGCGGCGGATCATCCGGGCCTTTGTTGTTTTTGTTTGTTTGTTTGTGTGTGTGTGTGTGTGTGTGTGTGTGTGTGGTGGCTGTGAAATGTGGGAAGAGGACAAGATCCTGCTCGTAGGCAGCTGCGATGCGGGTCTGACCAGCGCCGCGGCGCGGGGACAAGTACAGACCGTGCGGCAGCTCCTAGAGGCCGGTGCAGATCCCAACGGAATCAACTGCTTCGGAAGGCGCCCGATCCAGGTAACTGGAGCCCGGGGTCCTCACCAGCAGGGGGCGCACGAACGCAGGGACGCGGCCTCCCCTTGGGGCGCGTCTGGGACCTAGGTCTCCATTGTTTCTCTCTTTATAGAGGTGTGGAGCCCAGGTGTAAAGCAGCTGTTCATCCACCAAAAACCCTAAAGAAAGGAAATAAAAAACCCACTGCTTCAGTTTGGTGTTTTGTTTTGTTTTGTTTTGTTTTGTTTAATGATGGAAAAAAGATCAATATATCCTTTCCCTTCTTAGGATCAGAGAAACAAGGTGTAGATTCAATTGAGGAGGAAAGTGGAAAGGGAAAGGTTACTTCGGTAGACTGTTTTGCCTTCTCTAAAGTCTACTTTCAGCGATACAGATAAATTATAACTTAGGCATATTGGACAGTATTTAAGGAATCACACAAAATCATAGCACATGAAAAAAATAAAAGTAAACTTCTAAGCTGCGACATGAAATTCCTTGTATTTTTTTCCTGCTACAGGCGAATTGATAAAAGGATCAAGATTCCTAAACCACAACACTTTATTTTTTTATTTGATGTCAGCATTATCTCTTAGGTGTTGCACACAAAAAAAGATGCTTCTATGGATTTCTACTGTTTAATTATCATACTGAATGCCTTTATTACAAAAGCATTCCCACAGCAACTGTTAAGTCCTTTTTAAATGGAGAAGAGTCTCCATAAATAATTAATCTCTTTATGTTAAAATACATTTATTCAATGTTTATTATTCCTGCTTTAATTAGTACTAACATATTTTTAATTCCTTTAAAATCTAAGGCAATGTTTTTGTGCTTTACTGTTGACTGTTATGGTCATATTTAGTACTCACCTCACCATCACCTTCCAGAACCAAGCTTTTGTTAAGGAATCTTGTCAATATTGTAGATGTTAAAGAAAAGATGTATTCATTCTTTTTGAATTCTTATATAAATATTACAAGAAATGAGGGATGGTTTAAAGCAGCAAAAAGTATGGTAAAGTGGTTCTAGAAGATTTCAAACTATACTAATAGTTGTATAAATAATTTTTATTTATCATTTTAATTTACCATTTTCTGAGATATGAAGAACCACTTTTTCTCCCTTCTCTACATGTGAAACAGCCTGTATATCACCAGTAGGAATAATAACATATCTTGATTTTTAATGGAAATGGATCCTTCTAATATTCAGGAAACAAAAATTTTAGTATGCTGTCTTCAATTACATAGTGCATTTTAAAACACAATCACAAGAATAATTACATTTTGGATATTTAATTATCAAAAATTGTTTTATTAAAATAAGAAAGTAAATGCTTGCATAATGTATATGTCTACAAATGGGTATTATAGAATTAGTGATCCAAACATCATTTTTCTAAATTACTCATTGTTCTGATTCAAGTACTAACATCTAAGTTCTTTTTATATAGAAAAACAATTACTACTTAACATTATAAAATCCTGTACAATGTATTTATAGTGTTTATTTTGTTACATTAATTATGTTACCCTCTAAACTTTAGCCCTTCTCCATAACATTAAGTTAAATATTTAAAATGGTGAAGTATTTATTCACAACAAATTTTTTTCATTACCTTAGAATACAATGTGTGACTTTCTTTACTTTTTCCCTTATACTTCCAATTTTGGCTCAAGTTGTAGGACCATATGTTTATAAACACAGACATATATGACTGAAAAGCAAAAGCCTTCCACAGGGGATATACTATGCAAAGTGAACCTTATTTTAAATTTGTTTCTTATTTTCTCCCCTAAAGCAGTAATCTACATTCCGTATATACATGAGCTGACTGCTATTCTAATAAAGATTTTTAGACCCGGATTATGGCTGGGGGGTGGGAAGAGCAAGGGAATTGATTTAAGACTTTAAAAGCCTTTAAGCTTAACGCCAATTTTTTCTTTTTCTTTTCTTTCTTTCTTCGTCTTTTTTTTTCACAATGACGACAAGTACATGATCATCAGCTCTTTCTTGTCTCGGCATGTTTGGAGAATAAACCGAACCTCAATTAGTAAAGAGCATAACTGGGGCCAGTGAGAGGTCTGGGAAGGGGTAAAGGTTGTATCAGCAAATGAAGTTTAACCAGACTCCTGAGGATTGTGAGCACCTCTGCATTAAGTAGATACTTCATGAATGGGTATTTCTTTGAAGTGGCTCTACCTGTCCTTGCCCGGGCCTGCATCTCACTTTCCCCTCACCCAGACCATTCCACTCTCTCCGCAGGTCATGATGATGGGCAGCACCCGCATAGCAGAGCTGCTACTGCTCCACGGAGCGGACCCCAACTGCGCGGACCCCATTACCCTCACCCGGCCCGTGCATGACGCCGCTCGGGAGGGCTTCCTGGACACGCTGGTGGCCCTGCACCGAGCAGGGGCACGTCTGGATGTGCGAGATGCCTGGGGCCGCCTGCCGGTGGACCTGGCGGAGCAGCGGGGCCACCTAGACGTCGCCCAGTACCTGTGCGCCCAGCCGTGCACAAGGACTTGACTTTTCTCCCCAGTTCCCCATCCCCGACTTAGCCCAAGGAAGGCTGCAAACTAGGAGCGGCGGAAAACCTGAAAGCCTTCCTGGGCAACTAGATTCCTCGTGGGAAAGGAGGGGCAGGCCGGAAGTAAATTATTTTTTTCTTCCTGAATCTAACCTTCGACACTCTCCGTGAAGCCAAACTCGAGAGGTGGGGCAAGAGGATTTTCAATGAGATTTTGGAGTGTAATGTTTAGTTCCCAGGTTTACTTTAAAGGGTTTTCTGGCCAAAAGTGTCATATGAAAAAGTCCACGAATGACCCCCTAGTGATGGGGGCAGAGTGGGAGGCACCAGTGCTTAGCATACGGTGGGAGGTTGAGTTGGTCATCCCACGGACCTTGAAGCAGCCCCAAGTAAGCCACCACTCTGGGCTTTAGGCCCTGGGGGCTAAAAGGGAAAACATGAAGAGTGAAGACCAGAAGATAATGACGATGGTCTCTGTGGGCTGCAGTAGGCACCCAATACTTTACCGGCTGTGAGAGCATGTGACCTGTAAAACGGTATTCAGTGGAAGTCCTTGGAGACAGCGCCACCGGATGGTGACGAAAAGAGAGGATGCCCTTATATTTTAAAATCCGTGGGTCACGTTGATGCAAGACAACTGTCAGGAAGGGGCGGGCACTTGCTGCTTGTTATTCAGTCCAGGAGAGCTTCCTGAGGCATTTCAGATGTCAGCGAACATTATGAAATGGTGGGTTGTAGCGAAAAAAACTGTAGCGGTTAACTAATGGCTGGCTTTATTTATATGATAGGATACAAAAACACCCCTGTAAATCACCACTTGAAATACTTCTGGGTTATTCTTCAGTAACAGTCTTACTTAATTGGGAGATTTTAAACAACAATGTAGGTAACTCGTGACCCTTGGTAAAGTGATGAGGAAGAACTATAGCTCTTAAGTGGAGCTATTGCACAGTGTCAACGCCTAGATTACTTTCATCCTTAACCTATTTATTTCCTTGTTAAAGTTTGTTTCCTTTCCTAGACTGTCTCAGGAGACCAAACTATGAAATATTCCAAATGTCTTTTACAAGATCAATGCACTGAGCCAATAAATTGTCTCCGGATATTTCCCAAAGATTACTAAAAAAAATAACAGATTGAGTATAAAATTGTTGAAAATATATTATTATGACTCATGGAATGTCATAATATCTGCTAAAGATGCACTGCTTTGTGATTTAATTCCCAGTGTTGCTTGATTCATTACAGTATTGAAACAACTGTTACTTCACTGCTTTAATAAAGAAAAAGCAATAAGGATTGGACTCCAAGATGTGGGTAAATTAGCTTTAAAAAGTATGTTCACGGAATTACCACTAAATCCTGAGAAATGTTAAAGACTCAAAAATTTATAAAAACTGCTTACACATACATTGAAAGATTTACATGTAGTATGTGTGTTGTATGAGACAAGAGGGAACAGAAAATTAATTTGAGAGGTTTATAAGAAGAGGTGCCTTTGAGCTAAATTAGAAAAATCTTTACCTTTCTACCAATTCTTTATTCTGCAAATGAATATTACTGGGGAAGCTTAGTTGGGAATCAATTTATCTTGTTGGAAGAAATATATAAGCATTTATTAACACATAACTTGTCCCAGGTATACTTTAAAATTCAGTTGTTCATTTAACAGTTAAGATAAACTGGGAGATAGGTTGTTTCCTGTATCAGGAAAATGAGAGAAACATCAAGTGGCTCGTCAAAGTTCCCAAGATATTCGTTCCAGGGTTGTGAAAAGTAACTGTCTGGCTCCAAAGCTTATGATTTGTTTGGGCTGGGTTTTCTCATTGCACTATCCTGTTCTCCAAAATGATTAATAATAAATATAAAGTCAACTAAAATTTTTGGAAGCAGAAAATATTACCAACATTTGTGCAAATCTCACTCCCTGACCTTCATTCCAAGATCTGGAAGTAAAATAAATTCAAAATTCATTTGGCTCATTTTTATATTTCTTTTCCAGCTGAGGTGATGGATGAAAAAACAAGTATGATTTACTATGAAAGCAAAATCTATTAAAAATTTCCTGTGCTCTAATGGCTAAAATTAGTCATTTCAGATCTAAGGAATGAAACATTCGAAAGGAGAGCTCAAGATCCATGGGACTCCAAACAGCTTTGGGGAAGTGTCTACAAAGGAATGCTTTTGTGGTATTTTATTTTTGTATTATGGTAATCACATATGGTGTCTAAGACCAAATAAATTATTTCATGGAGCTAGGTAACTGACCTTCAGCAAATAAACAAACCAATTTAACTTACACTTAACATTGAGATTCTACATTGCCCTTCCTTTATGGGAAATGTTAAAAACAAACTATCTGTGTGTTAATGTGTGAGTCTACGGATTTTTTTACCACCTCTATAATTAGTCTCAATTATTTCAAAAAAGACATGCTTACTTCCCTTTCATGCTTTATCAGAAGCTGATTACTTTTATAACAGGGGATAATTTCTCCAATGTTCAAGACATTGGCACTCTACCAAAAGAAGAAAAAGTAGTATTAGTTATCCGCAAAAATGATAGAAACCATCTAAAGAAGCACTCTTATGGACTGCCTTCTGGAGCAAATACAAGAGCCAATGTCATCTAAAGTAAAGTAGTCTTATCTTCATTATTAACAAACAATTTAGTTATTTTGTGAAAACCTGAAAAATAAATTTTAGGTTGGTGTAATTTCACTGTTCAATTACTAAGGAAAAATAATGATAGATAGATACAACATACCTAAAGTTTTTTTAATTAAAATACCTGAAGAAGCCACAGCAGTTTAGTCGCAATACATTCATTCTCCTCCCCCACCACTATGTTTAACCCGAGGTAAGAAAGAGCTCATGGATGAAAGAGAACTTAAGACCTGGGTTCCACTATTGGTTCTTCAACTAATTAAATACATGACTTACTAAATCATATAAAAGGTGGGAGATGAACTATATGACTTCTAAGTTCCCTACCATTACTAAAGGTTTATCCCTTATGAGTTTGTTGCATACATGGCTGGGGGTGGGGGCTGATGTCTATTAGTAATAATTTTGCCATGGTATGAGAGGCAAAGAAAGATATATAGAGGAATGGAAAGAAGAGACACATTTTAAAATTCTGGAGCCCTAGGGGGAATTATCTTTATAAGTACCACCTCCCCAAGTTAGTTGGAAAATTACAGAGAAGTTTTGGAACCTGAGACAGAAAAGATGCTTTGTAAAGCAAGTACTTAGTTTAATTTTAAGGTCTTTCTCACCTCCTCTTATCTCTGATTTTTCCTAATGCTTTTTCCATTTCTCTCACACCACTCACAGCCACTAAAAGAATTAGTTTCTTAAAGTGAGATAAGCAAGTAGATTCAGTATATTCAGAAAACAAAGCTGAAGCAGGTAGTTACAAACTAATGTAAGTGCTCCGAAAGAAAAGGTGGTCTTTAAGTGAGCATACTCTAACAAAGCATTCTGACTCAAATGGAGTTGGCGTGGAAATCAGAACCTAAATAAAAGGTTGGAGATCTTAGAGGAAACAGAAAGTACAAAGTCAAAAGAATGCTAAAATATGTAGAAGAAGTCATCAGAAGATGAGTAACTCTCCGTAAACAGCTGCCATGGACTTTACACACCCATTTCAAAGGGTGAGGAGTTTCTGGTTTGTTTCCATCCAGTTCTTTGAAACTTTGGGTCTTTAAATTTTGCTGGGGTGATAGTAGCAACCAGCTGTTCAGGAAAAAGTTCCATATCACCTAAATGTGTACATGCCAGCCATTTCAAAAGGGTAGAAAATGCAGTAAAAAGAAAGCAACAACAGGAATAGAAGGAAGAACAGCATGGTAGTGTATTGAACATAAGTCAATAGTTCAGCATAATGAATCAAACAAAACCAAAACTGTATATAGTCCACAGACAGGTGGGATCTGTGAAATGTTTCCAGGCCTTAAATAATGGGAATCTGCTAATTCCCTAGTCTCTTGATTTTCTATAAAACTTTTCCCAAATTCAGCTATTAGAAATAGGATGACTCCTTTCTTGCCCCTTGAATTCCCCATTCAGAAGATTTTAATATTATTCCTTGCATAAGGAAAAATGGTTCACTTTATAGAAATGATAATTATTACACATCATCCTTTATTAATTGTGTACCAAAGGGAAAAGTGCTTTGAAGCCAGTGCTAATAAAGTAGATGTAACAGACATGGATTGCATATTAAGCACAGTAATATAAATCAACATATATGTCAAAACTGAGCACACAACTCTGATTTACAAATTTGAAGTTTGAAATAAATATAAACCAAATATTGTGCTGCTAAAAAAAGAAAACTATGGGAGATGTATCTACATTATACTCAAAGTTCACAAAGAAACCCAAATACTTATTAATCCCATTTCCACTTAGAAGACCCTGGTTTAGGCCCCCAGTAGATATATAGAGTCAGTGCTGGCAGAGAAAATATTTTACAACAGAGTTAAATAAAATTCATAATATATTTAGCTGCCCTCTTATTTAAAAACATTGTGATAGAGATGGTGCTACTTCCTTTGAATCCTTTCATGTTTGACCTCTGGATCCCCCTATCATTTTAAACAACTTCTCTCTACCTTCTTATCCCTTCACAAATATCTCCAACTCCTTGCCTTAGATAAAAATTGGGTTTCCCTGAGAATTCCACTTTCTCCTGCACCACATACTAGGTACTGGGCTGTGAACAACAGAGAGGGATTCAGGACCTACTTGGGTGGCTTGCTATAGTCCCTAACTAAATACATAAGGATTATCCATTATTCTGCAGGTTTCACCCATCTCTTAGAAATAATTGCTTTTTGTTTTCTTCATCAGCTTAAGCTATAATTTCAGTATGTTATTACATATTTGTAATATCTATAAGACATACCATTTAAGCATAAAAACAGTAAGCAAATTTATTCTGTTCACAAACCCACAGATAGCTCAACAGATATTGACAACACATGGAGTCTTCTTCTGAAGGGTAAATGTTGAAAATACTTACACCCAATGGTTCCTCATTCCATCTATAAATTATGAAGTGCTGGGCTCTACCACCTTTCCTAGGGCACAGTAGTACCCTTTATAGTAACCTGACATCCTCTCTACATGCAACTTAGAAGTATAAACTATAACCTTGCCTAAAATATTTTGACATCCTCTCCTACTCTCTAATCTCTAAACTGTCTTTGAAATTTAGAGTTATCACATATGGATCCACTCCAGGTTTACAGGAACCTTTTAATCCATTTAAATACTACCAAGAACAAAAAAAATGTTATCCCCTTTCTAGAAAAAAAAAGCTGAATAACATTTAATTTTATATCTGCCCCAAGGTATTTATGATATTTGTACAATGATGGTGTTGTCTCCACCAATCATTTCAGACCTGCATACAGAGAAGTGGTTCTCAACCCTGATGTCATGTCAGACTCACCCCTGGAGATATTCTAAATATGGATTTGCTGACCAACTTCAGGTCATTAGAATTAGAATCTCTATGTCTCGGGCTGCAAATTTCTGAGATTCCTACCTTAATATTCTTGTTCATGGTAAACTTTCAAACAGTATGGAAAATAAATAGAATTAAGTAAACATGTCCTGAAATCTCTCTACCCCCCATTCTCACTTCTCAGGGGTAACCACTATTTTTCAAAAATTTTAATTAACCTTCCAGAAATATCGGTGCATAGGCAAATACTCTTCCCCAACATTTAGAAAATGTAACTAGAATCATACTATTCTGCAACTTGTTTTCTTCAACTAGTAAGAGATCTTTGACAACTTCCACTGACATACAAATACACTTCATTTTTTTTATGACTGCATAGTTTTGTATTTTATGAATGAACCCCAATTTTAAAAACCGGTCTCTTTTCCACAAACATGCAAATTGCTTTCTTTTCTGGGTTTTTTTTTTTTTGCTACAACATATGATGCTGTAAAGAATCTTTTTTGCATCCTTAAATGAGCTATCTGTAGCAATTTATAGGAGTAAAATTGCTTATGCTAAGGGTACATCTCTCTCACATACACAGAGTTCATCTCTACATATGTATCTGTATGTAAAACCTTTTCAAATCTTTTCATGCATGTGACTCTGTATATACTATGTGTAAGCATATGTATATCTTCAATACTTACTTATAAATGTGCGTATATACAGGGATGGGCAAAAGTAGGTTTACAGTTGTTCCTATGGAAAAAGACATGCAGGTTATAATACAAGAATAAACTTTGTGTTTTGAGTACTTACAACTGTAAACCTACTTTTTCCCACCCCTGTATATTGATATATACTTCTCATAATTTTATGAGTTATAGAAGAGCAATTGCTAAAACAAAGGGTACATATATACACATACAATTTTAATACTGCCAAGTTGCCTTCCAAAACAACTGCACCATGTTACAATACTGTGTAGGAGTGATTGTTTCCTGACAACTTTGTCGATGTCACCACTCCTTTTTATTTTTGCCACACCTATAGATATGTCATTCTTTCTGTTATGTTGCTTTACTGGTAAATAAAAGTAAGTATCTTTTAATATATTTTGACCACTTGACTATTTGTATATCCTGTCCTATAAACTTCCCATTATGTTGTTTGCTCATTTTTACTGGGTTATTGTTTTACTCATTTATGTATTTATTTATATGTTCTAGAAGTCAATCTTTTATTATATATTCAAAAGTAGTTCTTAAATCTTGCTTATGGTATTATTTTCCCTTATACTTTTGGGGTTTTCCATTTGAGCATGTGTATTAGGGAAGTTTCTCATAGACTTTTGCTAATCAAGAGAAACATATGAGAAAACTAGTGTCCTGAGGTGGGGGGCAGGGAAGACATAAGACAAACTATGTTAAATAAAATGCCCTCTCATATCCTTGCCTATGAGATGAATTTGCTGATCCAAAATAAAAAATCATTTTTCCCAATTAAAAAACTCAGATCTACAAAGTCAGGGGTGATGTTTTGTGTGTGTGTGTGTGTGTGTGTGTGTGTGTCTGATTGTTTATTTTAGGCAAAAAAAAGAGAGCAAAGAAAAACTCCAACATCAGTGATTCTCTGTCTGCAAATATGACCCACTGATCACTCACTCCCTCTGGCCTTCAGTACAACAGAAGACCACAGGCTTATAGTCCAAAGATCTTCATGATTTCAACAATGGCACTTGCTCGGCCCGGCCGTAAAGTATTCGAGATTTGAGCCCCTCTGGGTTTCTGTTTTCTCACCTGTAAAATAGGGGTAGTCATCCCAAATTCAAAGGGACACTGTGAAGATAAAATAAGTAATACATGTGAAAGTGCATATACATAATACTGTTCAGTTCTTGTTCAGACCTTTTTTTGCATAGCACATAGTCAAAAGTCATTTGGAATTCCAAAAGTTCTTGAAATACCACAAATTCATTCTTTTGCTAAAGATTCATCTTCATAATTGTATTTTGCTGAGTCTAATATTAAAATTAGACAGAATTCCCCTACATACCACAACTAACAAAACACAGGTACTAGGCAGCAGGGGAAAACCAAGGTGGAATTTAAATTTCAATTTTAAAATGTATAATCATTGAAGACAGAGCTAATAATTTTAATCCTCTTACTCAAATGGCATTCCTCTGAAGTGAGCAACTCCCCCTGTCTAAGAACAAATTTGGATACAGAGGAAATGGTTACAGATTAAGCTATACAGGCCCAATCAACACAGACATCCCTGAATTTAAACTTAAGTGGGAAACTGAAGCTCAACAGATCCCTCAGGCATAATGGGGTAACATAATGTTTTAATTTTATATGTCAACTTGGGTAAGCTAGGGTACCCAATTGTTTGGTCAAACACCAATCCAGGTGCTGCTGTGAAGTTTTGTTTTGTATTGTTTTAAATATAATTAACATTTAAATCCACAGACTTTGAATTACGATTTTCCTCCATAATGTGCATGGGCCTCATCCAATCAGTTGAAGGCCTTAAATGAAAAGACTGTGGTTCCCTAAGGAAGAAGGAATTCTGTCTCCAGGCTGCCTTCTGATTCAAAACTGCAATTTCAACTCTTTCCTGAGTCCCCAGCCTGCTAACTTGTCTTGCAGATTTCAGACTAACCAGCTCCCACAATCGGAACAGCCAAGTCCTTAAAATGCACACACGTACACTATTGGTTCTTCTTCCCCGGAGAACCCTAATAATTTCAAGAGATGTGTCCTACAGTTCTTCTTGCCCTCACTCACCATAGTTCATTGGTACAGCTAATCACCCTGCCTGGATCCAGGAAACCCTTAACTCTCTGACTTCTCCAGGGCTCTTAAATGCTCCTATGCTGAAATTGGGCATCATTTTTCCTCCAGGATGCTTTCTCTGAATTATCCACTCCCTAAATTGCCCCTCATTTGTCGCCATAAAACGAAATACCCTCATTATAATTGGAATTATAATCTCTCCTACGAAGTTTTCTTTGGGGGGCGGTGCATCATTGTGGTGCAAGACAAAACAGGATCTGACTCCTGTGGAGTTTGCATAGTACTGTGAGGTAGAAAAAAACAAATAATTACATAAGATAATTTCCGTATGCTAAATACAAAACAAAACAAAACACGGTGATATCACGGCCTCTTAAAGAGGAAGAGTCACTGAGGTGAGAAGGAGCTAGCCTGTGAAGAGCCTGAAAGAACAGGCCATTCGCTCTAGACACGGGAGTAGCAAGTAGCCTTAGCACCGATCAAGGTGTTCCGAGAAATTCTGAGTCCTGCAGGAGAGCCGAGAGGTGCTTTTGTAAAAATATCTAAAGACATATTTAGAGTGGCTATTTAAGATTGGTCCCTAACTGAGGGATGGAGTGAAGGAAGCCTGCTGCTAGACCTGGGCAGTCAGATAGGGTTGGATTGTCCAAGCCTCGCTTTCCTCCTCCTTCGACTGTCAGCTCCCTAGCCCTGGATCCACTTGGCAGCTAGGCCACTAGGCCGGAACACGTGAAGACGCCAATGAGAGGCGGGCCACCTTTTAGACTCCAAAGGCTGGGCCTAGTCGCACAACCTCTCTTACAAGCCCAGCCAGCCAGGCCTCGCCTCCGGTCCTCGAGGCTCTGGATGGATGAAGATTGCATCCCCGGGGGCTGGGGCACAGGGTCTGCATCGCCCGCCTGAAAGCGGCGAACTGAGCTCGACTTCCCGCCGCCGGGAGCTGGCGAGCCCGCAGGTAAGCTCTACGGCACCCGAGAGCTGGACCCCGCCAGCCTGCGCTCCGGAGCCCGGCTCCTCCAAGTCTTCAGGCCACGACCGTGTCCTCGACACACCCCTAGTCTATGCTGCTTCTGTCCTTCCCTCGCTATTCCTGCTTGGAGTGGACAGCGCCGAGGGAAGGGGAGGGGTGTCCAGAAAGAAAGGATCACTGATGTGCAAGGAAAGGGGAAAGAAGGAGGAGGGGAGAAAAGGGCAGAGGGAGCACGGAGAGGACGCGGGCGAGGAGGGGGCCGGGTGTCGGGGGCGGAGGCTACGCGCAGCTGAGGGCCGGAGCAGCAGAACTTGGGGAGAAGGCGGGGTGAGCCGAAGACGCGCGGGAGCAGCCGGTGGGGGAGGGGAGCGCCCGGGCAGCAGGAAAGAGGAAGATGCTTAAAGGTTAAAAACGAAAATAAAAAAACTGCCGGGTGAAATGACCAGTTCTCGACCCACCCCGGTGCCCTCGGCAAGACAGAGAGTAGGGTGGGGAAGGGGCGCCCGACCCAGCAGGGCCCGGGAGTTGGGGCCCAGCCGCGCCTACCTGCCCAGGGCCGGGGCCCGCCGCTCCCACGGCGCCAGCGCCGTGCCTTGTTGAGGAGTCGCATCCGCCGCGCGCGGAGGTTTCCCTTCATTTCACTCCTTTCCAATCTAGAAGTAGAGCATAGCGCCATTTCTTTCAAAACTGATATCCAGCCTGCTGAATGGCGGGTAGAGCAATGACGTGACCCTGCTTGCTTTCTTTCTTTTTCTCTTTCTAAATAACCGGGTTTGGTGGAAAGGCGGACCCTGGGCGAGGGGCAAGAGGAATAAAGTGAGGGAAACCGGAGCTGGAGCGCGAAGCCGCGGAAGCGCCACTGTCCGTTCCTAGCGGCAGTCAGGTGACGGGCGCTGAGGGGGCGGGCTGCCTGGAGATGCGTCTGTCGTCAGGACCTGGAGCTGTCACCCCGTGGGGAGCCCGCGCGGAGGGTGTGTGTGGAGGGTGGGGGTGGGGGGAGCACGGAGAGGCGGGAAAGAGGAGGTGGGGGAGGGAGAGAAACCGAGGACTGCAGTCTCGGGCGCGCTCGCCACCCTCGGACCGCCTTTCCTGCGCGCGCTGAGCGCTGAACGGTCCCGAGATCTTGAGAGGTCGGGGCTGAGCGGGCGCGCGCCACGGGCGCGGGGGCGCGCCTTCGGGGCGGTGATGGGCGCCACCGCCGCGTGTGGGTCTCCGTTTGAAATCAGGGGGAGAGGGGGCGGGCGCGACGCTGCTAACCTCTGGTGCCAAGAGGCGGCGCAGCGCCCGCGCAACTCGGCCGGAGCGAGAACATGGTGTATACCTATTTAGTCACGGTGAGGATTCGGCGCGTGTCTGGCCCTCCGCGAGTGAGGGCTTTCGTGGTGCAAATCCCTCGGCCCGCGGACGAGGGGGCAGCGCCGCCGGCTCTTCGGGCCGCTGCGGCCCTCGTGCTGGCGCTGGTGAGGACCCGGCGCAGAGCACGGCAGCCAAATCCTGGAAGACCAGGTAGGAGAGGCCTCAAAACGTCCCGGCGGAATCGGCCTTTAGGTGATTCTGGTGGGCGTGATTTTAATACACAGATTAATCATCTTCCAGGGTTTGGAGGCTCATTTGAATCTCTCCATGCGGGTTACGCTTACTTAGAGGTGAGGGTCTGTCAATATATTGAGCCCGGAGCTCCTTCGCACAACTCCTTACTCCCGTAAAATCCGGGGGAAAACTGGAGATGCTAAGCCCACTCCAGAAATGCCCCTGGATTTTCTGGGTGGGACACACACGCACCACACTGTGAAATACACCAGGTGTGTTTCTAGGGCACTTTATATTGTCCTGGAGGGAAGCATTACTAACGGTCTCGGTTTAATGGAGGCCGCCTTTTTTCTCCCCAGCCTTCTTGCTGGATCAGCCTTCCCTTCTTCCAGTAACCCTGTGATCTGACGGGGAAATAGTAACATTGATCGAAGGATTGCTAACTAGTGAGTGGAGAATTTGCAGTCAAAAATAGACTTTCGTAATGAATGGCAGGTAGTGATAGCAGGTTTGTTTGGCGGGTCGTATTCAAAAGCCTCGGGACAAAGGCGAAGGCCGTAAGTTTAGCAAAATCATCTCAGGCCACAATTAACACTTTTTTAAAAAATGAGGCCTACTTCTTGAAAAGTAGGCTTCTAAGGAATTTTGTCTTCACATCAGCTAAATCTTGATACAGTCGGTGTAATTTCCTATGGCCAAAATAATGGAAATATATAGAGTTACAATATGCAAAATCCTATTAGAATTTGGATAATAAATGCGAAAACAATTTAGTGAGGTTCCATTTTTGTGACCATTCTTGTTGCATCATTTCCTCTGGAATATATGTTTTAAAATGAAAAGGCCAGCCGAGGGGTAATTAGTTCTTATTGTAACGTTAATAGGCTTTTTGTTCATAAATGTAGAACTGTTACAACTATCAGTGTTTAAGTGCCTCAATTTTATTGGCAAATGTCTACAATAAATTTATAAGGTGAATCACATTTTCTTTTTCATATCATTAAGAGAGTTCAGTTTTGAAAGAATCAGTAGCAGAAGCTTATAAGGAATTTCATAGGCTTATCCTGGTTTTTTTTAATGCTCCTTTATTTGTAGCAGCAAATGTTTAGACACTATGATATGTTTTTGAGTATCATAGTTGTTAATATTACTCTCTATATAAAGCTATTTTATTTAAATTATTTTATACTAGAA
Source organism: Phyllostomus hastatus (assembly GCF_019186645.2). NCBI lineage: Eukaryota > Metazoa > Chordata > Mammalia > Chiroptera > Phyllostomidae > Phyllostomus > Phyllostomus hastatus. Next base: position 10,041,209 of record NW_025333857.1, read on the forward strand.
AGCTACAGTAACAAAGTAGAACATTTTAATCTATGTAAATACTATATGTGTTATCTAGTTTAAGAATACATGATATAATATTGTGATTACTTTAAGTTATAGAAAATATTTTATAGGTATTCATTGTATAAAATATTAAAAATATAAAATGATATGTTCATTGAAAGAAGCCATTCATTTCTTTTTATTTAGGTATAAATCAATTTTCAGGAATGATGTATAAAGTTATTTTAAAATCCATTGACTATATGGAAAGCCCAATTTTCAGCAAATGTCTAAACACAAAACACATGACTTCAAAAGAACAGAATATATTGAAAATATGTGCAATTCTCCAACTTTATATGTGAAATTATACACATGAATAAACATTTAGAAGTATCAATTATATATGATAAGTAATTATAAGTTGGGTAATTATCCTGGAATTTATGCAGTCTTCGAGAGCCACAGTACTAAAAGTAACTTGTATTAATTATTTAATATTAATGTAAATATGTAAGGTGTTATTTTAACATAATTTTAGTTTCTGCAAATATATTCACTATGACTTTATGATTGAAAATGTATATAATAAAATTCCACATTTCTAGTTTATCACTCATGCCTGATGAATCACACTGATTTGTTACTTCTCCCTTGGCGTCTCCCTTGGTGTATACAAAATAGTGATATTTTTATGAAATTAAATATGTTTGTCAACTACTATTTGGAAACTCTTAGGGTTTTTAGTGTTTTCTCAACGTTAGCACTGTAGACTTAGCATAAACCATTATTTTCAATGAGTGTGTGATCCCCAGCTTGTATTATGTTCTAAGTGAAAAATAACCCTTTCAGGAATCATTTACTTCTTAATATTCATTTACTTCTTTGAGGACTCTTGAATTTTAAAAATTCCATTGTCTTCTAGCATAACAATAATGTAGCCTGTTGCTATGTCTAGAATATTTTACACACCTGCTAATCACATATTTGTTCATTGCTGCTATCATGGTAAAGTTAAACCATTTTCCCAACATGTGAATAACTCCTGTAAGGAAATTGATCCACATCATCTCAAAAATATTTTCTTAAGTATTTCAGAAGACTAAACAGCTGGCCCAATGATTTTACTCTTTTAAAGCCTTTAGTCTTTTTTTTTTTTTTTTTTGAGAAACACAGTCTCAGCCTCACGCTAAAGCTGGCTGTGCCTATACACAACGTAGTTTGTTTTTAAATAACTGGTAAATATAGGATAAATGCATAATTATACCTATTTCCAAGGCATCTGGGAGTTAGGCCTCTGGCTTCAACTCATGCTTCCCTTCTTTGCAGTCTTCAGTCTGGGGCTCTCCCTCCTCCCAGAGCTGAGCTAGGGGCTTCCCAGGACCTGAGAGAGTGCACAAACTGGGAAGTGAGCCTCAAGCTTCTTGGAGAGACTTCACCCCTCTCACCTCTCCCACCTCCCAGCTCCTACCACCCTCCTGGCCCCAATTCCTAGAGATGATGCAGTATCCTGAAGATTTAATTGGCAGGTGGAGTAGGGTTCTCCAGCAAGAGTTTAGACACAGACCCACTTAGAACCCCACTCCACAGACGCATTCCTTCTACAGCCTCTGCTGGACCCCATCTTTTTCCACAGGTGACATTTGATCACAATAACAGTAACTGCAGATCATAGGTTCTATGTAGAGCTGGACTCAGAACCTCACTGGGTGGGGACGGAAGTGGGGAAAACACAGTATGAGTGAGCCTTGTGGATTCAGAAGTGTGAAGTATGATAGGAGACTTCCCTAGGTCACTTCCCCAGCTTGAAACTGGCAGCCTTTTTTTCTGGAGAGGAGGGGTCAGAGTGGGTTAGGTACATTCATGGAGAAAGCGTAGTTCCAAGACTGAAGGTCATTGTGAGCCCTTGCATTCCAGGTGGCGACCAGAGTGTTGAAAGGCCACATCCTCTTTGTTTCTCTGTCTGGGTTGCAAGGTGGTATGGGGAATGACCCATATTTTTCCAGTGATGTCTCTCAACTGTTTTCTTCTTATACTGAAACTACCCCACCCTCAGTTAAATAATTCTAATGAAATCATTTTTTAGAATGAAAAACATCTGTAAGCCTTATAACAAGATCAGCTTCTATGACAATAAGCCAACCTGTGGAGAAAACTTGGGGAAAAAAGACTTGGTTCAGTAGGGAGAAAGGAAGGTCCTTTTAAAGGCTCTGCTCCATTTAAGAAAATGTCTACCAGTTTGGGACCTCCACATTCATCATATCCTAATTCATAGTATTTCAGTGTGTATTCAGCAATACCGTGTGTATTGAAAATTATTGAATTTACTAAGTATTAATAGCATTTGTTTTTTGCAAGCAGGGAGTATTGAAGAAAATCTCTACTTGTTAGTGCACTTATTTATTTCATGAGCCCTAGAATGATTGGTGCAGTTGGGCGGAGCTATATAATCAGGAAGAAGTAACAAGAGGGAAAAAATTAAAACCATCAGTTAAAACATTTTAAATTCCAGTGCCTCAGAGGTCCTTTGAAAAAGAATAAGTTGATTTTTATTTTTATATTATAAATAATGTAATGACTTTGTTTATAAGAATATGAACTTTATTACAACTATCTCTCAGTTTTCCCCCATTACCTTCAAAAACTCAAATCTTAGAATTCATTTAAATGGTTGCAAAGCCAGTAGGAACTTTTTTAAGAGAAGAAAGGTTTTGTAGAGATTAAGAACTATATGAGCAAAAATAGGTAATCTCTTAAGCAAACTGGAACTAATAAAATTGTGTAGAGTGGTATAAATATATATGCCTTTACTTTTCTAAGCATGAAAGGTCAAAGAAGTTAGGCAAAGATTATCAGCAGCATCATTACTTGGGCTACTACTTATAATACGTGTTTTGGGGGCTCACTCTCAAAAAAACTGATGAAGCAGATTCCCTATGGCTCCCAATAATTGGCATTTTTAGAAGGCACTTGAATGAGATTCTGTTACAGGTGGCTCATTGGAACACCATTGACAAATATGGCCAGTGTGCTTTTAACCTTATTTTTGCTTATTTTTAAGTCAAGGTCCAGCTTTTAAATCAGATTTAAAATTTTAGAATCAGTCAATGACATTTTGGATTCTGGGACACTGAATCTGAGTCATCAGGAGGACCTATTTTACTAAATGAAGGAGAGCCTTTATTATTATGTAATCCTTCATCTGAATTGGAAAACATTGTCTCTTTTAATACTATAGGCCATCCCAATAATATTTTGCATCCCAGACAGAGAAACAAAAAGGATGAGGCCTTTCAACACTCTGGTTGACACCTGCAGTGGAAGGACAGATTTTTATGATCAGAACATTCTGGGGTGGGGGTGCACCAGTCTGCATTCCCACCAACAGTGCACTAGGGTTCCCTTTTCTCTGCATCCTCTCCAACACTTGTTTGTTGATTTGTTTATGATGGCCATTCTTACCGGTGTGAAGTGGGGGTAAGGATGTAACAGAATATACTTGTGTGTTGAAGCTAGTAACATCAGACAGAAAATTTCCACATAAGACACTTATGACATCTAATCTTTTTGAAACACTGTGTGCATGTACCCCTGTTTATATAGAATGAATGGTGCTTTCTAGGTAGGTAGGTAGGTATGTAGGTGACAGATAGATGATAGATAGATAGATAGATAGATAGACAGACAGATAGATTCCGGTTCACATGACAACCTAAAATTATGTAAGTAAAGAAAAACAAAACATAGAAGTGTTTCACAGGTTTAAATTATATGTAAGACCAAAGCAATATCACTGCAAAATGTAGCCATAAGAGAATAAAGCATTTATGGACAAAATGATGGGCCTCTGTGTCTCTGAAAAACACACTGATGAGAGGGAAAATATATATATATATGAATAATGTAAACTAAAAATAATTTGCTCAAAAACAAGAAAAACTAAAATATTATGCCTTCCAAATAATAATAATAAATTTTCTGCTTTGAAATACAATTTGTTTAATGTTACATCAATTACTTTGCTGATGTATTAAGGTTAAAAGCATATGTTTGGTTTCTTTTTTTGAGTGCCACCATTTCTTGCTCTGTTTGGCTCAGGCTGCCAGATCATCTGACTCAGCAACTGTACAATTCTTTCACCCAATTTAAAGACACAGTAGCTATCCAAAGAACAATGACTCCCCCAGCTGCAAACTTTTCCAACCCATAAAACAAGTGGCATATTTTAACTTTAAAATAATTGTTAAATATCTATTCATGGAACAGATTGAATTTTACTCCATTCTCTTTACTATAGAATAGTTGAAGTTTAATATATTTTATGTAATGTATGATTTTCAAAAGAAGCTCATTGAAACTTTCAAAAGCACTTATTCAACTTTGCTTTCTCTTTTTCCTTCACATAATTATAAGGAGCTAAAAGTAATAGAGCATACCTTACATCATCTCATTTAATTGCCACAGTATCACTCTGTTATGTGGATTTTATTTATCATGTCATAGACTTGAGACTGAGGCGTAGATAACTTGTTGCATTGTCTGCTAAAAATCATTGTGCTTTTTACCCCAAATGTCCTCACTTGCTACTTTATAACCACCTCTCAACTGCCTTTCCAGTGATTACAGCTCTTCTACTCCACTGTTGCTTTGTAAGTTGCTTAACTCCCTTGGATTTCTTTTTTTCTCAGCATTAGCTACGTATGTTCCAGTAAACATATATTGATTGAGTGGGTAAAAAATTCTGAAAAATATAAAGCAATATAATAAATAATAAGCAAAGTCCTTATGGGCTCCAAAAGCCATTGAATCTCATAATAAACCAAGGGGGTTAACTTCTTTCAGAAATTTATTTATTGCCCAGACCAAAACTAATGCAAAACTCCCTTGTAAATTCAATATAAAATACTTATTCCCACTTTGATTTAAGAGTAATCCATGGGAAACCTATGCACCAGCAGAGGGAAGAATCACTTGAATGATGAAGTAGAAAGACTACTTTCTTTGAATATATGACCTGTGATGAAAGTCCATTTTCTTTACTTACTAGCTGCGTGATATTAGGACTAAATATGTAAAACTCTCAGTGCTTTCATTTTCTCATCTGTAAACCTGAGATGGTACTCTGTAGTATTCACCTATTAAGAACTAGGTCAAATAGTATATATAAAGATACACTGTGAACATTCAATTGATATACATCTGTCAGTTATTGTTAAAGTGTCTAAATAAACTATACCCTTTTAAAAATGTTAGTTTATTTTTAAACCCTTACTTTACTAGAATTTAATTATTTATAGTAGGTAGAAATTTCCAAACTTCATTTAAAAAATATACATGTAATAGTAAAATATATTTATTTCTTCAATCCCTGGCACACTCTAAGGTGCCAGGTAAAATTAGTTAAGTTTGCTTACTATTTTACCCACACATGTAGAGAAGCCCTGTAGGATGGCTTTTACAGTGTGACTCTAAACTTTTCTAGTATTCATAACTGTTAAAAAGATATTAAACAATATGCATGAACTTCTGTTTTCTAAGATAAGAAATCAAATGCATTCTAGAAACTAAAAAAAGGGTTATTTACTTGCCCTTAACTTATTAAAAAAGTTCAGTAACCCAGGATAATAATTCTGGAGAGAGCATTGGGGCAATAGATTCTTATTTCCTTCCTAATGGTTGCCACAGTCTGAATATCTGAATCAATAGTTTTAGTGCACCATTTTCTAAAATTCCTTTAGTATAAATAGTGTGTGTTTGAGAAAGGAAGAGGAGACGAAACATTAAAGTCATCCTCAAAACCTCCAAATTGTATGCTTCAAAAGTGACCTTCAGCTATTAATATTCATATGTAGCAGGACACCAAAGAGACAAAATATATTAAATATGCTTCCTTAAAGCAAAATTGACTTAGGTGTGTAAAATTGATACAGAGTAAACATAAAGTCTATTCTGTTATTACTCTCTTTTTAAAAAGTTAAGTTTGCAAGTTATAATCTTAATCATAAAAAAGAAAAATATAAAACTATTCCCTGAACCCAGAGACTCAAAGAAAAGCATGAGTGAAAGTGTTTTATTGTAAGTGAAAGGTGCTAAGACATGAATAGGAAGCATTTTTTAAATTCATTCAAGAAGTTGATTTCTTCCAGAGGAGTTTAATTGCATATTAGGTGAAGAATTTGACTTGAGGAAGAGTGTTCAATACAAGAAAATAATTATGATCTTTTACAATATCAGAGGAGAGTTGGGCTTCAGAACACTCAGAAGTACAGGAAAGACAAAAGGAAAAAGAAAAGAAAGAAAAAAAAAGAACAGTAAAATTATAGAGCCCCAAGAAGGCAGGCTACTTTACAGGATGCTTGTGGGGAAGGGGTGACAAAGTCTCCATTTGAAGAGTAAAGCTTCAATATAGATTTCCCTGAAATAAGAGAGCCTAAAATCACTGTTAAATTCAGTCAACCATGAACACTGAACTCCCAACCCCCCAAAAAACTGGATACAATATCATTTGTTTGTTTCAACAGTATCTTTGAATTCTAATACCACACACATATCTCAGCAGTATAAGCAAAATGGAATATTGTATATGTTCATGATTAGAAATTCAGAGGGCAACATGTGTTTGAAAGGATAAAATTTATCCTTTAATGAGGAAAAGAGGAGTCTGGGAATAGGGGTTTAGAAGGTAAACTTATTATTTCTCAGTGTGCCTGTAGTTTCTCCCATTGTCCCTCCTACTGGCCTGCACACTGAGGAGCGAGGAGCGATGGTGGGTGGCAGTAAATGCAGAAGGAACATTGAACAGTGACACATGCCAGCACCCCTTCCCATGACTCAACGAAGGCTTTTGTGGAAGTTCTTTCATCCTAACAGCCAACTTTATTACAAAGAAGCTCTGTTTTCAGGGGGTTAGAATTCAAAGAAGACAGAATTAATCACACCTTTTGGAAGGGAGTTTACTAAACCATGAATACCTGCCAGAATGTACAGTAATGAACAAAAAATACCCAAGAGGATATTGACTTTGATGGCTTAAATGAATAACATCATAGTAAATGTTATATCCTCAAAAAAAGTAAGTTCTATTTATTGAGAGCCTACTGTGAGCCTATGAGATATAGATAAATGATAGATAGAGATACTACTACTACTACTAGGAAATTCTTTGTTCCTTATAATAACCCTAATGAGGCAACTTTTATTTTCCTCACTTTCAGAGCTGAGGAAATGGAGGTTCAGAAAGTTTTCCTAATTTATTCAAGTGTGCAGACCTGGTAAATGAGGGATCAGGTCTCTCTCAGTATAAAGACTGGGATTGTCCCATTGCTCATGCTGCATTTTGTCTTTTCAAGATTGTATTAAGGGTATGGTTGACATATCTCACCAACCACATCTGTTCAAGTCAAAGTAAGTAGCTGTGACCTCAGAAAAAATATGGAGAGACGACTGAGTTCAGTATCTGCAGCAAACATTTATTTACTGGGTAACCATGGCAGTGTAACACTCCTTTATTTTCTTATCTGTAAATCAAGGTAGTAGCCTTTTGGAAAGTAATTTTGCAATATGTGTCTGTAGTCTTATGCTCTTTGAAAAACTGCAATACTGTTTCTTGTAGCAATTAGAAACACGTTAAATATCTGAAAATAGTGACATCATTAAGCAAACTATAACATTTTTTTCAGTGGAATGTAATATAGCTGTTAAAATCGTGTTTATGAAGTGATTTTTGAAAAATTATGAAAATGTTCTAATGATAAATGAAAGGAAAAACTCATTTCAAAATTTTGTTATATCCACAAGAACTGAGCAAGAAAAAAAACAAGAAATATTTCAAAATGTTAATACTCATTGCTTCTGTGTAGTGTATATAATTTTTTATTTCCCTATGCAGCTCATTTTTTTACATATGTGAACTATAATCAGGAAAAACTTTTAAAATTGTGGGACCAATTTCACTGGGTTAAGTGACTTTGAGGGGACCTCAAGATCCAAATTTTTACCACATTTCCAAAAGTGAAGAACTTGTCACCTTGGTCTAGGATTTGCAACCTACCAGAAGGCACAATTTCCGAAGAAAAGTAAGGACTGCTAAATTGCCATCCTGTACTCTACAAATCAGTTTAGAGGGAAACATAGTAACAAGAGTGTGGACCTCTCAGAGCTGGGAACCTTGAGTTTAAATTCCACCTCCTTGTGCATTGTTACTTAAGCACTATGGGCTGCTTTTTTTCTCTGATTTATGAAGGAAGGATAATTCTATTCCACAGGACAGTTGTGGGATTAGAAATGATACATATAAAGCTGCTTAATGCTTCTCACAAAGTTGGGTTTCAGTAAATGGTAGGCATTATTATATTCTTGGCAACTTAGAATGAATTTCCTATTGTCTCTATTTGTCTGTCTGTCTGACCTTTAGTTATATACCATAATACATATTTGTTCCTCAGGATGAAACTAATTCTCAATATTTGTGCATGTAAACAAATTTTATATATATGTATAATTTTTATATATAATATATACACATACATACTATAGATATAGGTATATAAATGTAGTTACATATGCACACATAGTGTGCCAATATTTCAGTTTTCTCAACTGGCCAAATAGCTACAAATAGATATAAGTAATTCACCATAAGAAACTTCTCAGTATGCAAAAGCAGACAAGTTACAAAATAGTTGTTAAGAAGTGATTATTTTCATGGGCTGCACATATTATTCACTCCCCGAGTCCACTCTAGAGATACTTTTAATAGTAAACTCCTTACATAGATTTAAAATTATATATTTTTGCACACAATTTATAAAAGACTTCTAAGTTATCCTCAAACTGGTCTTGGGAAGATGATGATAGGTACTGCAGGCTCTATGCCCAGTTAATACTTTGGAGACAAGATTGAAAACTTGAGACTTACTTAAAATTATGAACCAGGTTTATAATAAGTTAGGCATTTTGAGTTTTGTGTTCCTTACCAAAGTACTGTTTCAGCAGGAAGAGAGATTTTATAACAACAGAGATGTCAGAGAGTCCCTAAAAGAATGCCTTATTCACAGCAGACCCTCAATAATTGTGCTATATCTGAGCTTAATCAGAGAAAAGTAAAAGGGAGAAGGAATCATCCTCCACCTTGAATTTTCCATAGATCTCATCCTGAGGACACATACCCTTTTCTTACAAACCAGTGGGGAGGTCTGTTCTGTCTTCTCAAAGGCCTCCTTTTTATGCTAAAGCTACCTTTTCTCCTGTTGGAAAAATAATTAAAGGGAGGCCTGGCATACTTTGCCATTTTTTCCCTAAGAAAGTTCTTCTTAATGTCATTGAAAATACTCAGATTGGACCCTGAGGCCTTAGGATGCTTACCCAGGGGCATTTCAAGGGGTACTCCTCTTGGCTGAAAACCCATCTCTTAAGGCACAATTTATATTATGCCTGCTTTGCAGATGGGGATATTGAAGTCAGAATAACGTACCTCTTGCTCAAGGTGACAAAGTAGGTGGTGGAGCTTGGCTTAGGGTCCTCTTTTCCTTACTTTATTAACTCTTCCTAAATGAAAAGTGGCATGAAATTATTCTCCCATTGCCTTAGTCTTCAAATAATCCTCACCTGCACTCAGCATTCTATCCCAGAGCCCATCTATGCAGGCTTATCCCAGTTACATCTGTAACAAAATCTATTGCGAAGTGCATACCTGGCTCTGATCATCTATTTCCTAATTATGGGATATTCTACAGACCCTGAAATACAACGTCTATTTCCTGGTAATACAATGTTGAGGTGTCAGTTTTTAGAATGTGTTTTCCTTCTCCTAGACTGTTAATGTAGGCTCCTTCAACAACTCATCCCAATTGAAGGCCGCCTTCCTCCTCCAGAAAAGCAAACCTGTTGATAGTTGTTACTAGTGCACCCTCTTGACTAAGGACTGTTCTGTTTTTTAGATGCACAACATGAAGTCAAGTGCTTGACATGTAGTATGTACTCAGTTACTGTTTGTCAAATGAAGTTATGAATGATGATTTTCAGAAAAGAAACTTTTTAGTCTAATACATTATATTTATTTAATTAATTAGAATGGCTAATAAATGCACATAGTACAGAATTTAAACAACAGCAGTTGAAGATCTGAAAAGAAAGTCTCAGGCCCCTCCCAATTCCTCATTTACTCCTCCAACATTTACAGATTTCTCTGAATCTTTTCAGAGATAGTCTATGTACATTTTATTTTTAACTGTATTTTGTATAACTGTATATTACTTAATAACAATACTAATATTAAATATGGTAAAAAGATGTATGCTTCTAAAACAGCTTTTGTGTATGTTTTGTTATAACTTCATGAAGTTTACAGGCTAGGATAAGATGGCCCATTTTAAAGATATGGACATTGAAGCTAAAAACAGTCTCAAAAGACTTCACAGTCTAAAAGCAGTTAATTATTCACTAGATACATCAGAACCATCAGTTGGTCCCAATACTGAGCTATTTTCCAACTTTTTTATTTTCTCAATAAAACAATGTTGCATGTCATATACTATGTTTGCATACCATGCATATCATTCCTTGCCAATTCTGCCATGCCTTGTTAGAACCAGAATCTAATTTCAGAATATTATCTCCTCAAATATCTTTCTGGTGATGTTTTAATTGATATTCACATCTAGAATTACTATTCATTGATTTGTAGGCTTTCTAGAGTAGTGCCATTGTAAGGTTTTCTTTACTTTAAATAAAATATTCAGGTGCTCCAATAATGTCATGGTCTCCACTCTCAGCTGGGTGCTGCAGACTGATGGAAAGGTTACCCTGTCTAAGTCTTGCTCAGCCCATTCCTCTTTTGTCATAGTAGATGTTCTAAACCTTCACCACTCTCACTTCCTAACCCATCATCTTATCCTCACTGCAAGCAAGCCAGCCTCTTCATTCACAGAAGGAAGTGCTTCAACTTCCTCTCTGCCCTGACCCTTTCTCCCTTCTAAAATATAGTTTTATCTACTGAGTCCAAATTTATGACCATTCCTTGTGCCTCATATTCCATTCCTTCCTGACTTTTTAGTGACCTCGGGTCCACAGAAATACCCTAGTTTGTGTGTGACCTGAATTTCTCTTTTCCTCTTCTAGCTGCTCTTCCCCTGGTGTTTTTCCTTCAGGGTATTGTGTGTGCTCAGATCTCTTCCATCTTCCCTGTGCCTCCCCTTCACCATATGTCACCTTCAACTATCAGCTAAGCTGTGAAAATATTACCTACACACAGTGTCCTTGCTGTCTAACTCCTGGTTTTCCTTTTGGCAATCTGAGCAGTCCTGTGAGGCTCCTTTGTAGGTTCCTTTCAGAAGTTTATTTTTCCAGCTTCTCACCATACATCCTATTAAATTACTTTTAGCCCATTCCCAAACTTCCAACCTTTGCACATACTCTCTCACCTCTGCCTAGAACATCTTTCTCCTTCTTTTACATCTTTATAATCCTACACTTTTCTTCAAGACTAGAGCCAGCTTTCAGCATCCATGCAGCCACCAGAATGAGATTTCATTGTCTCATGTCATTCTGTTTCCCTTTGCTCTTCTATGCATGTACTGCCTCATTTAATCCCTACACCAACTGTTTAAGGCAAGTACTATAATTATCCCAGTAATATAGATGAGAAAACTGAGGCCCAGATACATTAAGCAACTTTGTTTAAAGTTATAAAACCATTAAGTAAAAAGTCTAGGTTTATAAAATTCATAGACACAGGTGACAGTATAGTGGATATCAGAGGGAAAAGAGGGTAGGGGTAGTTAAGGGTAAAGTGGGTCAATTATATGGTGATGGAAGACTATGTGATGTATCATAGAACTGCATACTTGAAACTTATATGATTTTATTATCCAATGTCACATCAGTGCATTTGATTCTAGGTTTGAATCTAGGCAGTCCAATGCTACAGTCCATACATTTAATTCTTCCCCTAAATCCCACACAACCCCCACCATGCTCTATCCTTAGCCTTTGAGCTTGTTGAATGAATGATCAAGTGTTAATCTTTTGCCTTAAAAGACTGACCAGAATTGAGACAGGTTTAAATTTCATAATACACATTTTCAAAATCGCCACTGTAGCACAAACCTAAATAAAGCCATGACCTTCTCAGTCATGGGAAGAAGAAAAGTTGGGGGATGATAATAAATGGCAAACTTCAGAATTTACAATGCTCTTTGACATACATCATCTTATTTTACCAACCAATGAAATATAGTATGATTCTATTTTACACGTGGGGAGACTGAGGCTGGTATTACCAGCAGTGGAATCTTCCATGTCTATACATAAAGCAGCCAAGGGATGTTTTTATGTGATCCCATCACCCACCTCCTTGAGCAACAGTCCAATAAATTGCACATGAATTTAAACAGTTCTTGGTGTAAGAATCCATACTTGAGTGTGAGAGGAATTTCTGAATTCCCTGAAAGTTATATTCAGAAATACATGTGCACACTCTAAAAATTATTATATACTTAGATGATGTATTATAGAATTGTACCCCTGGAACAAATATAATTTTATTAACTAAAGTCACCCCAATAAATTCAATACAAATATTTTTTTAAGTATTGCCTACTTTATTTTTTGAGGAGAGGGTCTGCAGCTTTCAACATATTCTCAAAGGTAGTCTGCTTCTGCCTCAAGATTAAGATCCTGTGACATGAAAAAAAGATGTCTAAAGATCACTGCTCTAAGGCTCTGATGTATTTAAGAATCCCCTGGGAAACTTGTAAAAGCTGCAGATTTCCAGGCACATCCCCCAGAGATCTTACTTTGTAGATCTGGAGAATGTGTGGAGAATGCACTCTCTGATGATTCTGCATAATCTGTGGACTGGGCTTTGAGAAATCCCACTAAGTTTTCTTCTTAGGTCACACTGCATTTGCTGAAAACTGCTTATTTAAACCATTTTTTTCTGAGCCATCAATAAAACTGCCTTCTTTGAACCATATTTTGTGTCACATCTTTACCTTTCAAAGACTTCCTGCATTTGTAAAGAAAATTACCCAAACATCTTCACTGATATGTCTCCTAAAGCAAGGGACATAAAGGAAAGAATAAGCAAATAGGACTTCATCAACTTAAAAAGCTTCTGCATGGCTAAAGAAAACAGCATTAAAATGAAAAGAGAACCAACTATATGGGAAAACATATTTGCCAATGATACCTTGGACAAGGGTTTAATCTCCAAAATATATGAAGAACTCACATGACTCCACTCCAGGAAGACAAAAAACCCAATTAAAAAGTGGGCAAAAGACTTGAATAGACACTTCTCCAAGGAGGACATACAGAGGGCCCAGAGACGTATGAAAAGATGTTCTGCATCACTAGCCATCACAGAGATGCAAATTAAAACCACAATGAGACACCAACTCACATCAGTCAGAATGGCCATCATAAACAAAGCAACAAACAATTGTTGGAGAGCATGTGGAGAAAAGGGAACCCCAGTGCATCGTTGGTGGGAATGCAGACTGGTGCAACCACTTTGGAAAATAGTATGAAATTTCCTCAGAAAACTAAAAATGGATCTGCCTTTTGACCCAGCAATTCCATTGCTGGGATTACACCCTAAGAATCCTGAAACACCAATTCAAAAGAACCTATATGCACACTGATGTTCATAGCAGCACAATTTACAATAGTCAAGTACTGGAAACAACCTAAGTGCCCATCAGCAAATGAGTGGATCAAGAAACTATGGTACATTTACACAATGGAATTCTACGCAGCAGAAGGAAAGAAGGAGCTCTCACCCTTTGCAACAGCATGGATGGAACTGGAGAACATTATTATGCTAAGCAAAATAAGCCAGGCAGTGAGGGACAAATACTGTATGATCTCACCTTTAACTGAAACATAATCTACAAAAGAAAAAAGCAAATAAAATATAACCAGAGACTTTGAAATTAAGAACAATCTAACAATAGCCAGAGGGGAGGGGGCAGGGGACTGTGGGAGAAGGGTTTTCAGGTACTGCTATAAAGGACACATGGACAAAACCAAGGGGGAGAGAGAAGCAAGGGAGGGAGGTGGGTTTGGATGGGGTGGGAGGGAGCAGTGGGGAGAAAATGCAGACAACTGTAACTGAACAACAATAAAGTAATGTATGAAACAAAAAAAAAAGAAAGAAAAATTACCCAAGACATCATTCATCATCACCAATGCTCTCCAGCCACCACCATTAATTGGCATAATTTCAAAACTCCATGTTTTGCCTGAGCTAACAGCAATTGAAAGTATGGTCAGAGATATTCTGGGTCTTCAAGAGAAGTCAACAAGAGATTGAAACATAACTTTTATTACTTTTTACTTTTTTAAGATTTTATTTGTTTACTTTTAGAGAGGGAAGGGAGGGAGAAAGAGATAGAGAAACATCAATGTGTGGTTGCTGGGGGCCATGGCCTGCAACCCAGGCATGTGCCCTGACTGGGGATCGAACCTGTGATGCCTTGGTTCGCAGACCACGCTCAATCCACTGAGCTACGCCAGCCAGGGTGAAACATAACTTTTAAGTAGAGTTGGGTTATCTAGTAGGCAGACTAAGCATTGCTTAAGGCATCAGCAAACCTTGAGCAATCCATTTAAAAAGTATATATATTTTAAGTGTAAAAGATAAACACAGGAAAGATTAGAATTTTGTTGGATTTTCTTTTGCTTGTTATACTCTTAGTTCTGTTTAATTTTTCATTAAACATGAGAGTGGAGGTGGAGGGTGTCCATCACCTTTTCTGTGTTAATGAAAAAACTTCATAGAATATTGAAAATTCTGTACAATGCATTTTTTCTCGGTGTGTCGCGACAGGATTGCAAAAGAGTCCTCAAAAGAGCTAAGAACTAACAGCTATTATCTTAGGATGTATGGCATTGTTCTGAGTGTTTGTATATACATTAATTCATTTAAAACTCACAGCAGCCTTAGGCAGTAGGGACCACTCTTAATTCTCCACCTTATAGCCAAGAAAACTGAAAGGTTTTTGTAACAGGAAGGAGATATGTAGGAGGGTGGAGGGGAGAGGAACAAAGGACCTGTGTGAGCCTGCTCTCAGAATCGCGACGCGACTTCTCAGTAGAACGCTGAGCGCTCTTTCTGGTCTGGGAGGTATTTGTGTAGCAGGGAGTCGATCAGCCCAAAGACTCACTCGCCGCCGCTTCCCTCTCTGCTTATAGGCAGAAATCTCCTCCATCTTTGTCAAATACACGTCGTCTTCTGCAGGCACAAGTGTGGGAAACCGCCCCACACACATGCACACGTGTGTTTTACTGGTGTGTGCGTGGGGAAAGTGGACAGGCCGGCGCTGCAGGCGGGCAGGCTTTAAAATGAGCGTTTGAGTCCTCGTAGCCGAATGCTGGGTGGAGGGGAAGTGCGTCTTATCGGAGGCTAGCCTCAGACTTGCACCGGCGCTACAGAATGTTGGCCGGGCTCTGGCGAAGGGGAAGGGGTCTCTTCTTCTAATTAAAAGAGAAAAAAATACTTTGCCTGTGACATCAAACACCCTGGTTCAAACTTGGCAGTGAGGAGGAATCCTGTGCGCATTCTAGTGCCCGCATCGGAAGAAGGAAAAGGCGGGGGTGGGGGGGGGGGATTTTCACTTGAACAGAGCGAACTCGCTGCAAGACCCCGGTGCGCCCCTGCCGCGGCGCGAGGGGCGCGGGGTAAGGGCGAGGGGCAGCCCCCCCCCCCACCTCCAGGGCTCCCCCCGCCGCTCGTCGGGCTCGGCGCGGACAGCTCCGGGCCGGCGCCCGGGAGACCTGCCCAAAGGCGGCGGTGGCGGCGGCTCCGCTGGGGCCGCTTCAGGGGGTGTCACAGTCACAGAACGGCCGTGGGGACGGAGGCCTTCTCGGAGGACACGTGCGTGCACTTGCTTCTGGGGACAGGAAAACGCGGCAGGAGGAGTCTGGGGGCCGCTTCCGCTGGTCGCTAGGAGGAAAGAGGAGGAGCGGGCTGGTCACGAGAGGCTTGGGCGTGCCGCAGCGCTGCGAGAGCCTGAGTGGGAAGGAGGGAGCGGAGGGCCCACCCTGGGGAGCAGCATGGAGCGCTGGGCAGACTGGCTAGCCACCGCGGCCGCCCTGGGCCTCGAGGAGGTGGTGCAGGGGCTGCTGCAGGCGGGGGTGCCGCCCAATGCTCCCAACAGTTACGGTCGGACTCCGATTCAGGTGGGTGAGCAACTCTGCCGCGGGAGCAGGGATGGCGAACGGCTTTGAGGGTCTGGGTTTGCCCAGAGGGTCGGTACCAGGTAGCGTTTCAATTACCGGTAGAGGCGTGACGTCCTCGAGACTTTTCCGACAAGTCTGGCGTCGTCGGAGACTCCTCTTTGGCATGGCCCGGTGCACTGGGTGCTCCGAAGAACAAGGGAGGAGAGAGGAATCACGAGGGTGCAGCTCTTTAGAATGCTGTGCGGATCTGAAAAGAGAACCTATTCGTGCTCATGTAGACCAAGCTAAATCCTCTCCTCACTCCCTCTATTCTTTATCAGATACAAAATTTACAAACGTTTGGTGTGAAACCTAAGATTTTAAAGAAAAGTAAGGTTTGGGGATCTCTTTGTCCTGAACTCACAGACCCCAGAAAGGAACTTTCTGATGATTTCCTTCCTCGGAGGGATTTCAGTGGAAATCTACCGCTGTGTATGTTGTGATAAAAATCGATTGAAATTATTCAGGAGTAACTGCATAGTGTGATTTTTTTAAATTTTAACTGAGTAAGGAAAGCATATGCTTGTTTTACAACATATGTGAACATATATTTAAGTGCAAACAAATTAAAAACATTAGTGTAACATCGCCTGAATGTCACTTTAGTTAACATTTTAATGGTATCTTCTATTACTGTTGCTATTGTTTAATTACTTGCTATAGATTAATGCATTTGAAGTAGAGTTTTTAATTCCTCAAGATTAATGCATTTGAGGTGGAGTTTTTAATTCCTCATTGTTGAGAAATTTCATTTCTCCTCTACCCACTCCATTTTTTTTTTTGTTAGTGGTGGTGGAGAGTGAGTAAAACTCAGGCTAAAAACAAATTTTTCCTGGGAGTCACTATCCTAGTTTTACAGTGATGATCCCAGTGTTGACAATGATTTCTGATTCTGAAAAATAAAATTTTTATAAAACAAATGTACCAAGTCTGTCCAGGAAAAGTCCAGCCATTGTTAATATAATGAGAACTATTTGCACTACATCGATTTAACCTGGCACCCAAGGAGAATGGACTGGAATGAACATGCATGAGCAATGACGACTTCACTGTAGTAGTTAGTGGAAGCAGTAGCCACCATTGAGAGAGCATACGTACTTTGGCTGCGGCATTCAAAATGAGTGAGCAGAGCTACAAATCTGCATCACATTTTTTTGTTAAGCTTGGACATTCCTTCCTGGAAACTGTTTGGACTACTCAGAAGGCTTCCAGGGACAGATGATGCAATGAGTACAGTACAAATAAAACTATGGCACAAATAGTTCAAAGATGGTCAAGAATCTGTTGAAAGTGATCCACGTTCTGAAAGGCCTGCAACTAGCAGAATACCTGAGAATGTTGAATGTGTATGGGCTGCAATCAACAAAGATCGGCAACTGACATGTGAGAACTAGAAATTGATCAGGGGATTCCAAAAACTACTATGTCTCAGATTTTGACACAGGATCTTGGCATGAAAATGTGGAAAAATTCGTTCTGTGACTTCCACTACCAGAGCAGAAGAAACATGGTACTGCAGTTGCTAATGACGTGATTCAGACCACTGCCAATGAACCAAATTTCTTTAAAAAGGTCATAACCTGAGTTGAACAGTGGGTCTATGGCTATGACCTTGAAATGAAGGCCCAGTCGTCCTATTCCTCCACACCCCCAAAGAAGGCAGGCAAAATTGCAGCCAGGTTAAGACCATGTGAACTGTTTTTTAATTGGGAAGGCGTTGTCCATCACAAGTATGCTCCTCCAGGCCAAACAGTTAACAAGGAGTACTACCTCAATGTTCTTGGTCAGATGAGAGATGCAATACATAAAAAATGGCCCCAGCTATGGGCAGCCGGTGATTGGCAGCTTCATCACCACAACGCCCCCGCTGGCTCATGCATCACCTCTCCTGCAGAGTTTTTTAGCGAAACATCAAATCACCTAGGTGACTCAGCACCCCTACAACCCAGATTTGGCACCCTGTGACTTCTTACTTTTCCCAAACCTAAAATTACCTTTGAAAGGGAAGAGATTTCAGACCATCAGTGAGATTCAGGAAAATAAGATGGAGCAGCTGATGGCAATTCCAAAACGGATTTTGCAAAGTGTTTTGAACAGTAGAAGAGACGCTGGGAGAAAGAACTGTGTGAGGTCCCAAGGCGCCTTGTTTGAAGGGGACTGAGGTGTCATTGTCCTATGTACAATGTTTTTGTATCTTGTTTCTTCAATAAATGTCTCTATTTTTCATATTACATGGCTGGGTATCTTCTGGATAGACTTCATATATCGCAAAAACTCCAGCATAACAAGACAAAGGAGCCCTGGCTGGTCTAGCTCAATAGACTGAGTGTGGGCTGTGAAATAAAGAGTCACCAGTTTAGTTCCCAGTCAGGGCACATGCCTAGGTTTCAGGCCAGGTCCCCAGTGGGTGCCACATGAGAGGCAACCACACATTGATCTTCCTCTTCCTCTCTTTCTCCCTCCCTTCCCCTCTCTCTAAAAATAAATAAATAAAATCTTTAAAAGAAGGCAAAGGAAAGTAACTCTACTGGGAACTTCACAAACATCACAAGTAAAGTTTCCAGAAACTATGCTAATATGATAAATTTTACACACTTTAAAATAAGATATAAAAGTAAAACAAAGGTGCCTAAAACATGAAGTTATCAGCTGTGGCTGGTGTAGCTCAGTGGATTGAGCGCGGGCTGAGAACAAAAGTGTCGCAGGTTCGATTCCCAGTCAGGGTACATGACTGGGTTGCAGGCCATGACCCCCAGCAACCACACATTGATGTTTCTCTCTCTCTCTTTCTCCCTCCCTTACCTCTAAAAATAAAAATAAATAAAATCTTTTTAAAAACCATGAAGTTATCTGGGACTTGAAGTATGGAGAGAATTTGAAACTAAAGAGTTTGAGTGTTTGTAGAATGAGTCTGTTAAAAATAATGTTTGCCTGATTCATAAGTTGATATCTCTAAAATATCACCAGCAGCTTGGAAACTCTTGAGTTTCGCCATGGAGCTCTGGAATATGTTAGAAGAGACCTTATTTGTTTAAATACAAAACCAAAAAAGAAAGTTGGATGATTAGCTCTAATTTTTTTAATATAGGGAGGATAAGAATATAGAGGAAAAGGAGCATGCTTTTGGTTTAGAACCCTAATCAAAAAAGTTTTACTATTAACAGGCTTAATTCACTTTATTTTTCCTATGTAAAATCATATAGTGGCCACAGCTGGAGCCTGGGTCCTCTGCACAGAAATTCTGGTGTGGATTTTTACAAAATGGTCAGTGAATTCCTGATAGAGAGACTTCATGAGCAGTCTCTTTCCAGAGGTCAGAGATGAGATAGTTGTAAGTCTTAGAGATGGCATCAAAGGTGGCCTTGGCGAAGTTTGGAGTGGCAGCGCAGCTCTTAACTGAGGTGTACCAGTCATCAATACCATCCATCAGCAGCAGCTTTTTAGGCACAGGGGATGAGATGATGCCAGTGCCCCTGCAGGGATGAGGCACACCAGCACACAGCCACAGTGCCTTCTCACCTTGCAAGGGACAGCAACGGGGGTTGCCAGTCTTGTTCCCCCAGTAGCCTCACTGCACAGGGACAATAGAGAGCTTGGCCAGGATGATAGCTCCACAGATGGCAGTGGCTACTTCCTTTGAGCACTTAACACCCAGACCAACATGTTCCTTGTAGTCCCCATTTGTGACAAATGCCTTGAACTGGGTCCTCTGGTCTGTGGATGCCTTCTTTTGCTTGGGCATAATCTTCAAAACTTAGTCCTTGAGGGATGCCCCCAAGAAAAAGAAAAAGTCAATGATCTCAGATTCTTTGATGGGCAAGGAGAATAGAGAGATCTCCTTTAGGGACTTGATCTTCATGTCCTTGATCAGGTGGCCCAACTTGGTGACGGAGATCCATTCCTTGTCCTCCATGAGCTCAGTGGCTCACGAAGCCTGGCTGCAACCTCGGCCCTGGATGCAGCTGCCAAATCCTTGAGGGAAGCCTGCTGCAGCCTCCCATGATTCCAGGGTCCCAGGAACTCCTGCCCCCACCACCAGCGCCAGTCATCCACCATTCCGTGTTTCCTTGCAAAAGAAGAGCCCTAATCAAATTTGTGTTTAATATAGAAATACTTAGTTGACAGAAAAAAATATAAACTACTAAATTAAATTTAATGTCTCTTCAAATGGATTTAAGCACCCTACACAAATTTTCATTTAATAGATTTATTTCTTTTTTTGAATTGCATTGCCATTATGATTTAAATACTTAAATGTTAGGTTACTGTTCAGCCTTTAACACTAATATAATAAAATATAATTAAAACATTTAAAGCCAGTTAAATGAGAAAGGACTTCTTTGGGTAAGCATAGTAATAATGTCAAAGGTTTCCCAGTTTTTATTTTTAAAAAATACATTGTTCTCTTGCACTGCAATAGTTTTTCTTTCTTCTTTGGGGCTGTAATTTGGTTTTATTTACAGTTTCCCGTTTTCACTTCCTCCAGGACAAAATAAACAACCATAGTGTACCTCAGTATGGATCCTTGGTTTGGACAAATTAAGTAATATGTGCTTAATATAGAATGTTACTAAAATAAGTAAACTCCTTTTCATACAGTCACTATTGTCCAGCTAATATAATTTTTTAAAATGGTTATCCTAAAAAAAGAATTGTCTACCACCACCACCCACCATGCAACAACACTCAAACTGAAAGGTTGCTCTGATTATGGACACTTTGGTGATGGCTTTGTTTCAAAGATGGTCTAGGACTCAGATGAGATCCAAGACCTCTTCACTTTTTAACAAGGGCTCGGATACACAGCAGTGAACCATACATCCCTGCGTTTTACATAGTTTTATATCAAAATGAGGGGGAAATACAGGAGGTTAGGCAAGTGTGTTCCTCAGTCTGCTGCTGTTTTTATGCCTCCAGCAGTGTTCTATGTGTGGCTGAAATTCTGCAAAAGATTGGAGAATATAATGGGAATTCTGCATGTACACAAAAATGGAATGAGTAGAAAAACTGGCTAAGAAAGTCAGTAACTGAAAGCAAATAAAGAGTAATCAGACCTCTGTGGTTTTTACAACCACTGTCTGCACAGGGCAGCGGCTTCACAAATTTCTCTCATTAATCCTGCCTCTAACGCCTGGTCCCTCCGGCAGGTCATGATGATGGGCAGCACTCGCGTGGCGAAGCTGCTGCTGCGCTACGGCGCGGACCCCAACTGCGCAGACCCCACCACTCTCGCGACACCGGTGCACGACGCCGCCCGGGAGGGCTTCCTGGACACGCTGGTGGTGCTGCACCGAGCCGGGGCGCAGCTGGACGTGCGCGACGCCAGGGGCCGCCTGCCCGTGGACCTGGCTGAAGAGGGAGACCACCTGGACGTCGCCCGGTACCTGCGCGCGGCAGCAGCGGGCGAGGAAGGCGATAGCCACAGGGCTACGGATGCCGCGGAAGATCATGCAGGTGAGGGGGCCGATCTAAAAATTAGAACTCAGAGAGCCTCCTCAGCCCAGCGCGCTCCCTTTCGGAAGAGAACTTTGGCTCCGGGAGAGCAGAGCCTGGGCCTCGTCTCAGCTCGCTGCCAAGCCAGCGGGGACAACGCCCGCATCGCAATCGCTCTGCCTAGCCAGATGGGAAATGGCCTCTGACGGACTTTCGCACGTCAAAGCCCATCCCATCAGCCCTGCCCCCTACTCCCCAAACACTCATCCTCCCCGCAGCTCAAGGCGTAAACCTAGAACACTGACTCGACAATAGAAGTGTAGTGGCCGCATCCATTCAGGCGCCCTTAGTTTCTCCATTAGGATACTTCGGTTCCTAAACCAACCTTGGGACTTCCAAAACCAGTTAGGCACCGCACCATCCGGCAGAGATCTGTCATTCCTGTGTCCGTTGCAAAATTCTAAGTCTCCCCCTCGAGGGGCCTCTGGGGGTGTGGTGTCTGGAATAGAGACCTCTCTGACCCTTGCTGTCTGCACACCGGGATTTGTTGCACGTTCGGGGAAAGGGACCCTTTCTTGAGCTTTTCCCTCTCTTAAGCTTTCCGGTTTTGCGAGAGATCACTGAGAGGGAGATGGATATGTGGTTCTTACTCTCGTCTCATCCTATCACCACAGAGACTTTTCCCGTGGCTCCATTTCCCCACCTCCATTCCTGCCTACCTCCTTTGCCAACTTTAATTTTTTTCTGAAGGGGGAACCTTTTTATCAAAATACATATAAGCAATATATGAAGTTTGCACGAAAATTTAAGGTAAACATTGACTTTAAAGACACTGAGATCTATTCTTTGGGCTCAGAACTGGGGCACTGGGCTCACTGGGCCTTAGGGGAGCCGGGGACAGACAGGAGAGGCTCGCTCTGGGCCCTGGGCTGGGAGATGCCTGAAGTGCAGCGCCTCGGGTGCGGGGACGGGGTGGGGGTGGGGTACAAAAGTCTCCTTTAGCCTGCCTACCCTCTCGCTTCTCCAACTGAAGCTTGTGTCCCACGGTCAGACCGAGACAGGCATAGGATGAGAGGCCAATCACAGGAGGAAGAATTGGGAGAAGTGGCGGAACAGAAATAGATGTTGAATTGAACACCAAGAAAATGAAAATTGAGTAGCACTTTATAATTAAACATAAGATTTCTAAACCAAGCATGGAAGCCCCTCCTTCATTACTTACTTTTTCCCTTCCTTCCCTCCCTCCCTTTAACTGAGAACCTACTATATGATTTGGCTAGGACACAAAACTGAAGGATAGAAAACAGGAGTCCTGCCCTCACAGAGCTTGCATTCTGGGAAATAAATTTCAAATACCATAACAATGTATTTTTAAGAGTGCGGATCTCTAAAACCAATGTGATGGTTGAGAATGAAGTGGGAATAGGAGAGGAGGCTATCTTAGCGTGGTCCGAGAACCTGACGGGTGACCAGAAAGTAGCCATTGGAAGCACAGAAACTCTCGAGAGTGAAGACTGCGGAAAGGAATGGCGGGTCAAGAGGATCGACAGGTGGTTAGGAACGTGGACACAAGAAGATCAGGGAAGAGGGCAGGGGCCAGATCATGTAGGGGCCTTGTAGAGTAAAGAAAGGATAATTGGTCAAAATGCGGATTTTGTCCTAGAAACGTTAGGAAGCCATTAGCTGATTTGGGAGAGGGACCTGGGGAGGAAGACGCCAGGACTGTAACCGAGGGTTCTCAGACTGCCGAGCTGCGCCTGATCGGGTGTCTGATTCCGCGAGTTCGCTGAGTCACTGGTCAGCGTCAGGTGCAGGCGATGTTTGAGGACGCACAAGGCCGAAACGACGTCTTCATTTTCCGGTGCCTGACGTGGTGTGTGGCAAGCACTCAACACCCGTTATATATATACAGGTTTCCCTCTCCCAGTCCGCGCGGGCCCGCCCATGCTTTCCTTGCCCTCGCCCTGGCGGGCCCGCTCTCGGAGGCCGCCAACGAGCCGGAAGAGTCCAGGCGGGCAGTGGCCGCGCTGCGAGATCCGGAGGCCTGGGCGGGGAGGAGGGGAGGTGCGGCGGCTGCTGGCCGGGCTCAGATGCAGTGAGCAGACCGAGTGCGGAGAGTTGTCCACGCAGGCGAAGCTATCCTTGTCCCTATGGGTCTGAATACCTGGTTCGAGTCGTGGAGGTGGGGCGGGGGGCGGGGGCAGGAGGAATGGGTTGCACATCTTTGATTTCTGGTTTCTAACGTCTTTTTCCTTTTCTGCCTTTTGTAGATCCCGACCTCCACAATTAGTAACAAGAATAAGACCACCCTGACCTGCGTAGCTCTGTGGTTTGCACAACATTCCGCAGAGTGGATGGAAGGCGGCCACACGTCGTTGGTTTGATTCGGGTCAGGGTACACGGTCGGGATCCAAAATTAAATAAAAAAATATTTTTAAAAAAAAGCCAGAACACCTTTGGGCTCTCTTGATCTTCTGTTGCTTCGTCTTCGATAAATTTCCATTTATATCTCAATCTAGGTATTGTTACAAAAGGTAAAACAACAACAACAACACTGTGCCTGCCTTTTTATTGGTTTGGAGTTTTCAGGAGCCAGTATGAAGGCCCAGAGAACAAACACTTTTATATTGGTGCTTCCTTTTACGTGCCTGGCAACCTGGATAGATGAAACTGGGTAAAAAGTGATGAGTAGAAACCTTCCATCAATTTGAAGAGAGACCTCAGAATGACAGACTCTCAGAGCCTGTTTGACCTTCTGCTTGGCCTTCCCACATCCAGGATTCGAGACCCCCTCTTCACCACAACCCACCAGGTTGGGGCATTTTGCCTAAGGTGCCACAGCCAGCAGGGGCTCAGGAACACAGAGTCTGGCTCTGCAGCCCACTGGGGACCTTCATGAGTGGTGACTCAATGCCTGGCCCAGCGCTCTGGGCCTGCCAGCAGTGACTCCAGCTCCTGCTGCTGTGAAGTTGGTGCTGCCCACCCAAACCAAAAGAAGTTCCTACCCCTCTGCCACAGCAGGGATGCTGCAGGGACTGACTTCAACTTCAACTGGGTGTGCACCTGGTTATTTATTGTTTATTAAGGTGCAATTCACATAACATCAAACTAATGATTTTAAAGTAACAATTCTGTGGCATTTAGAACACTCGTAATGTTCACCATTTATCTAGTTTCAAAACACATTCATCACCTCCAAAGGAGACCCCATATTCAGCAAGCATACTCATTAAATCCTCCCTACCCCCAGGCTGTGGCAACCACTAATCTCCTATTGTCTCCATGAATTTACCTATTCTGGACATGATTCTACTGATATCAAAAGTCCAGAATTTCACATAAAAGTAATTCCACTTATATGAAATGTCCAGACGGTATGTCTGTCTTTATGTCAAGTGAATAGTTTGATTAGTGTAGCTTTGTAGCACGGTTTGAAATTGGAAAGGGTGAATAGTCCAACTTTGTTTTTCTTTTTCAAAATTATTTTTGTTTCAAACTTGTACCATGGGTCCCCTGTAGTGCCACATAAATTTTAGAATCAGTGTTTCCATTTCTACAAAAGAAAAAGGGCCATTGAGCTTTTCATAGAGATTGCACTGGATAGGTAGATCACTTTGGGCACCACTGCTGTCTTAATAATATCAGGTCTTCCACACCATTAACACAGAATGTCATGCCATTCATTTATGTCTCCTTTAATTCTGTTCTGTAGTTTTCAGAGTACAAGTATTACAACTGCTGGGTTAAATTAATCTTAAGTATTTTATTCTTTTTGAAGTTATTGAAAGGTGAATTGAAGCCCTGGCTGAGCAGCAAAGTTGATTAGAGCATCATCCCTATACACCAAGGTTTTCAGTTCCATCCTCATTACACCATCAGTGCACAAATGAGAATTAACCAATGACTGCATAAATGAGTGGAAAAACAAACCAATGTTGATGTTTTTCTCTCTTTCTCTCTCCCCCTCTCAGTTCAGTCAATAAAGAAATTGAATTGTTTTCTTAACTTCTTTTTGGATTGTTCATTGCTAATGTGTGGAAATACAACCGATTTCTGTGTTGATCTTTTATCCTGCAGCTTCACTGAATTTGTTTGCATCTGCCAAGGTGGGGATGGATCGTTTTACTTGTTTCTTTTCAATTTATATGCCTCTTATTCCATTTTTCTTGCCTAGCTATTCTAGCTAGAACTCTCAGGACAATGCTGCTTATAGAATTTTGAATAAAAGTGAAACCAGACGTTCTTGCTGATTCCTGAAACTTAGTGGGAGATAACTTTAAGTCTTACACCACTGAATATATTAACTGTACTTTTTTTCATAAATGCCCTTAATAAGATTGAAGAAGTTATCTTCTATTCCTAGTTTGTTGAATATTTTTATGAAAAAGCATTGGAGTTGGTGAAATTATTTTACTGAAATTGAGATTATCATATTTTTCCTTCATTTTATTGATATGGTATATTATACTGATAGATTTTCATATGTGAAATCCCTGGCACTTCTGGGATAAATCTTACTCTGTCATGGTATATAATCCTTTTGACATTCAGCTGGATTGAGTCTGCAAATATTTTGTTAAGGGAATTTTGCATCTATATTCACAGAAGATTTGGGTCTGTTGTATTCTTTTCTTGTCATATCTTGGTCTGGTTTCTGCATGGGGCAATGTTGGCCACATTGAATGATTTGGTCTCGCTGCTCTTCCCTCCCTCCCCCCAGAAGAGTTTAAGAAGAACTGGTGTTAATTAGTCATTAAATCTTTGGTATACAATTCACTAGGGAAGCTACCTGGTCCAGGGTTTTTCTTTGTCATGGGGTTTTCGAGTACTGATTTATTTTTTTATTTACGTCTTCAGAGTTTTCTCCCCTCTTGAGTCAGTTGTGGTGGTTTGTGTGTTTCCAGGAATTTGTCCATTGAACCTAGTTCATAGTTTTCTCATATCTCCTTTTTTCTCTCTTAAGGTAGATGCTAATATCTCCATTATGCTGTGTTTAAGTCATCTTATCTTTGGTCTAACGTTCGTTTGCTTGCTATAAACCTTTGACTATCTTCCAGAATCCTCCCAATGTCGATTCTCACACTTACTTTTTGGTGTTTCTGTGTAGGGATGGGCCCATGGAGCTTCTTATTCTGCCGATTTCATTGACACCACTTCTATTTTTTCTTTTGTTTTAGCGCAGAATGACAAAATGCCTCTAATATGCCAACTTGCTTTCTCCATACCTCCTCTGTGACTACAACTCAGTGCCCTCTGAGCTGCCTTCCCGCTATCTGGGTACCTGTCCCCACCATTTCTCCAAACCTCTCTAGCTCTAACACTCAGCTAGCTCCCTCAAAATTTCTGCATTGTCCCTCATCATTCTCCAACCCCTCTCCACCGCAGTAACTGCCACCTTTCCACAACCACACACCCACCTACACCCTACCCCTTCTTCTGTTTCGCAGGTTCCTTAGACGCAGTCACTCCTCTCCCCCTTGCTTGCAGGCTCAGATATTGGAGGGGAAACCAGAGGACCGGCTAGTGCTGGGGTAAGGCCCCCAGGGTCTTCAGCAGGACAGAGCGCGTTTCCCGGCCCTCACTGGGACACGTGCTCGCAGGGCCCGTGCTGCGCCACCGAGTGCGCGCAGCCTTGGCAGCCGGCTTCAGGGAGGGGCCGTAAGTGAATTGCGAAACTGGGCTCCGGGAAAGTGCAGACTGAGAAACCTGGTCTGGAGTCGAGTGGAAGGGCGCTGTTTCTGGTTTAAAAAGAAAGTAGAAGAAGAAAAAAGAGACCAGGAAGGTGAAAGAAAGAGAAGCTGCAGGGGCCTTTCCCTCGATAACGATAACGGACGAAACTTCGGAGCCAACCACCCGTAGCAGATTTAAAAAGGCACTGCTGATCTGATGCTCAATTGAAAAAAACTCAGCTTCAGGGGGTCAGCTAGGAGCCCTCGGGCCAGGAGAGCCGGTGTGGGCCCAGTGCGGTCCTCCGTCTAGGGACGGAAACTGGCTGTGGATACCCCGTCCCCGCTGACCCCAGGGCAGCGGGCAGGGCTTCCTGCACCTCTTCCCAGATCTCACAAATCTGACTTAAGCAATAACGTTCAAGTAATAAGCATGAGGGAGAATGTTGCGTGGTCTCTCTCCTAGCTTCTGGGGTTTGTGAGACTCCTCGGCCTTCCTTGGCTTGTAGAGGCCTCACTGCAGTCTCTGGCTCCATTCCATAGGGCATTCTCCGCCGGGTCTCGGTGTTGTCAAATCTCCTTCTCCTTTCTCTTGTAAGTACATTGGTGCATCTGGTAAGTACATTGGAATTAAGGACCACTCTAAATCCAGAATAATCTCATGCTGAGAACCTTCATTTAATTACATCTGCAAAGACTCTATTTTAAAATAAGTTTACATTCATAGTTACTGAGGGTTTGGACTTTGGACATATTGTTTTGGGAGATGCTATTCAACTTACTACACTGCCTAATTCATTGCCTTTTTCCCTAGACCCTGAAGGGTGGGGGAAGGTACACAGGACCAGGGATACATTTTTCAAAGATGAGCCCCAAAATCAAAAGCTCTTGCAATACCAGTCTAAGACATCCAGACTCTCTGGTGAATAAAATTGGAGCACTAATTGGATATGAATTTTTAGAATAAGCCAAAGAAAATAAGGATTTGGCTTTTGTGGCCATCAGAAAAAAAAACAAACTAGACAAGATATCTCCCCCATAAATTGGGATGAAGACACTAACAGAAATTATCTCTTAACAGGACCAGGTGGATAAAAGAAGATAAATCAGCAGACAAGATTAACTCAGACTGGTGTTGAGGAGAAAAGCTGAAGAGAGCGGCTTCTTTCCTCATGCAGAGTGGGGGCTGTCTTCTTCCTGCGCCTTCTAAAGGTGCAATCAGACAGTTACAGAATACAGTCCTGGCTCAATGTCACTGAAGACAATTAGCATTACTTTCTATTTTTCCAATCACTTTTGTAAATGATAAATCTCAATGAATTGTTGCAACTCCCTATAAGGCACTGCTATTCCATCTTTAAAATCAGAAAATAGAGAATCTAAGGGACCACACAATTTGCTGAGGGCATGGAAATCCTCCAGGCCTTCAATAGTGAGTGATACTGAGATTGACTGCACAAGCTTCCTCAACTAACTGCTACTGCTCTACCTATTTTACAAACTAGGAAGCTGAGGCTTTCAGTTGTGCTTTAACTGGGCAAACAACATATATTTAATGAATGGTGGAGTCAGTATTTGATTCTAGTTCTGTCCAGGAGATCATAGACTATGCCCATGAAGGCTGACATTGCTGTAGACTGGATAGTCTAGGTCCTTTGACCACTCTCAAAAAGACAACTGGGATTAAAGCCACCCTGATTCTCATGCCTGTTTTCCTCAATCAGAGAACTCAGTATAAGTAAGTATTCATGATCAGTTTACTCTGCCTCCCTTTCATTCTCATAATGCTTTATACTTCTTTGTCCTTAACCCAAACTTCTCCCACCTCCCAAGCTTTGCACTGTTTTCTGGTACTTCCACATAATTAACCAATGCCCTATAGCCTCAATTTCTTCTTAGGTAAGTTTTGGGTCCTTCTTGATATAAATGCAATCCTATGAGAAAGTCAGGAGGTAAGTTTGAGACCTTCATTACTTCCCATGTTCTCTTCCCCAACTGTTATGGATTGAACTGTGTGCCCCTCAAATACATATGTTGAAGCCCTAGCCTCAAGTATCTCAAAATGTGACCTTCTTTGGAAATAGGATTATTGCAGATATCATTAAAGATGACTAATTCAATAATACCAGTGGTGTCCTTGTAAAAAGGGAAAATTTGCATACAAATGCATCCACAAAGAGAATGCTATATGAAGATGAAGGCAGAGATCTACAAGCCAAGAAGCACACATAGTTGCCAGCAAACAACCAGAAAGACATGGGGGAAGACATGGAACAGACTGTGCCTCACCACTCTCAGAAGAAACCAATCTTACTGTCACCTTGATTTCAGACTTCTAGCATTCAGAATTGCGAGACAGTAAGTTTCTGTTGTTGAAGCCACCTATTTTGTGATACTTGTTATGTCAACCCTAGCAAACTAACATACCAACCCTCTGGTAAAATTCCTGTTTAAATCTCAGACCATTCAACCCAACTTACAGTTTAATGCTTATTTCTTTGAGGATACTTCCTTGATCATGTTCTTTGATATGGACTCTCATAGAAATATTGTACTTTTTGGAGCTCTTATTTAACTCAGTTTGCAACTGCACATTTGCTAGTGTTGTTTGATTAATATTTGGCTTTACTTCTGGGTCTTAAACTCGATGACCCCAGCAAAGGTTCCTGTTTTGCTCACCATCATATCCCCAGAGTGGGTGCTCAGCAAATATTTGCTGAGTAAATTAAAGCATTTCATTGTTTTAGAAGCTAATTCTTCTTTGAAATACAAGTAACCTTTGGCAAATATAATCTGCCAACCCTTATCAGTCGTCCCACATTGAATATGTACAAGACTCTGAGTTTTGTGTTATCACATAATTGCTTCCTAAATGACACTCGACTTCTTTTCGAGTTCTATTTCTTACTCTTGTCTAGTTTGACCACCATTTTATTGACTTTTTTTTGGGGCTTATGTATTTGAGTTTTTTATTGACAGTCCTATTGTCTCCAGAATCTTCTTAGTCTTTCAGCAGCAGTTGCCTCAGGTGGAGTTTTGGGGCAGCAATTGCCACATTTTAATTTTCTGTAGCTATTATGTGGCATGGCATTTTTGCCATCTTCTTACATTTGACCATGTTTGTCTTGTAGTCAATGTGTTAGAACTTTAAGGGGCAGATGATCTAGCACTATTTTTACCTCCAGGTAGAGGAAACTTGCTCTTTCTTAAATGGCAGTCAAAGATAGCTAGTGCTATCTTGAAATTAGGCAAGGATGCACCATTATGCAACTTGGGGCAGACAATGCCTTGGTGATAAGTTGTGGATACAAGGGAATGACAACCTATGAGAGGCTTGTTGGATTTTTTTTTATGGGTGTTATCTTCCCAGTGAGAAGAGAGATGGAAGGTGTTATGCAAGGGTTTCAGACATGATGGTACATTAAGATACTAGACAAAATAGATAGAACAATTCAGCTGCATATTTTTAAATTTAGAAATGTACTTACTGTTTTTTGCAAGGTTCAAATATCAAATATTTCTGTATGATATTGTAGTATAATGAGAAATATATTTGGTCTTTGCTCCCTGCCCCCTTCCTTTCAGGCACAGATTCCATTGGAATCTCCTGAGTGATGAGTGTCTTTTGTATGCTAAAGAAATGAGTCCTGCTGGAGCTCTTAGATAGCTTCAGATTAGGGACCAGTCATAGGAAGATCAAGCCCTGATCTCCTCAGGCAAGGAAAGAGCCTCTACAGATTGAGTTCAATCACCAAAGGCCAGTGATTTAATCAATCATGACTGCATAGTTTATACAGACCCCTAAACAATGAGGTTCAGAGAGCTTCTGAGTTGGTGCACACACTGAGGAGCTGGGAGGTAGTGTACTGAAGAGGGCATGAAAGCTTTATGCAATACTCCCACGCACATTTGCATAGCCACATGACAAACTGATACACAAAATGTGGTATTGTTCATCTTAAAAAGTAACAAAGTACCAGTATGCTACAGTGTGAACCTTGAAAATATTAAACCAAGCAGAAGAAGCCAGACACAAAGGGCCACATATTATATAATTCTTTTTATATGAGCTGTCCAGAATAGGCAATTCCATAGAGACAGAAAGTGAAATTGTGGTTCCCAATGGTTAGGGGAAGGAAGAAATGAGGAGCAACTGCTAAGATATAGGGATTCTTTTTGGTGTGGAGAAAATATTCTGGAGTTAGATTGTGATGTTGATAGCACAACTCCGTGAATGTGCTGTAAACCAGTGGTCCCCAACCTTTCTGGCACCAGGAACTGGTTTGATGAAAGACAACGTTTCCATGGATGGAGCAGGGAATGGATGGTTTCAGGACGATTTAAGCACATTATATTGAGCATGCACTTTATTTCTATAATTATCACATTGTAATATATAATGAAATAATTATACAACTGACCATTAATGCAGAATCAGTGGGAGCCCTGAATTTGTTTTCCTGCAACTAGACGGTCCCATCTGGGGGTGATGGGAGACAGAGACACTCAAAGTGTGTTGCTTACATCCAGTCTACTCTGTAATCTCATTTTGGTTGCTATCACTGCAGAAACACCTGTTTCACAAAAATAGGAGGTTAGAAATGGAAGCAGGCTTTTCACTGTTTGTGTGGGAATCTCAGGATATTCTACCTTGACTTTAGTCCAGAATGTATGGAGATTTGAAGTTCACTCAAACATATTTTTAAGGCCACCGTCATTTGTGATCTCAAGAGGTTGATCCTCTTCTAGTACAGACAAAGCCGATTCACCTGGCTTATTCACAAATGGGTCACGGATCTATTCCATCCCAATTTTGGAGTCTTTTGTGCTCAGAAGGTAATGCTCAAACTCTTTTAAAAAATATATTATTTATCTATTTTTAGAGAGAGGTGAAGGGAGGGAGAAAGAGAGGGAAAGAAACATCAACATGTGGTTGCCTCTCACATGTCCCCCACTGGGAACTTGGCCTGCAATCCAGGCATGTGCCCTGAGTGGGAATCGAACCAGCAGCCTTTTGGTTGACATCCCATGCTCAAGCCACTAGGCTACACCAGCCAGGGCACTCAAACTCTTTTGAGAGCTGAGATAGGTGATCATGCTGGGAGGAAAAAGGCCCTGGCTCAGTCTCTTTCAAAATCTCTGCTATTTGAAACATGTCAAAATCTCAGGGTTCACTCATCACCCCCATAATTCCAGTTTGGCTTTGAATATAGCCACTTTATCAGCTGACTTGAATGCAGTTATAGTTCTCTCCTAAAGTGACAGATTGAATTCATTGAGCAGGCTGAATATGTCACACAAGTAAGCAATTTGACAGTCCATTTTGAGTCACTCAAATGTGCTGTGAGTGGTGACTATGTTTCTAAAGGAAATCTCTGGAGCAGCTTTTGTAACTTGAAAACTCAGGCCAGTGATCTACCTTTAGAAAGCTGTCTAGCTTCTGTGCATAAGAGAGGACATGTGTGCTATGCGCCCATCCTCACAGAGCTGTACATACAGACATGAGTTAAGGGCATGTACTTTAATGTGGTTGATAATTTTATTTTATTTTTAAGATTTTATTTACTTATTTTTAGAGAGGGGAAAGGAGGGGGAGAAACATCAATGTGTGATTCCCTCTTGAGTACCCCCTACTGGAGACCTGGACAGTGACCCAGGCACGTGCCCTGACTGGGA
The DNA here is from genome assembly GCF_019186645.2 of Phyllostomus hastatus. Classification (NCBI taxonomy): domain Eukaryota; kingdom Metazoa; phylum Chordata; class Mammalia; order Chiroptera; family Phyllostomidae; genus Phyllostomus; species Phyllostomus hastatus. Next base: position 10,074,190 of record NW_025333857.1, read on the forward strand.
ATTGAACTGGTGACACTTTGGTTCACAGTCCAGTGCTCAATCCACTGAGCCACACCAGCCAAGGTAATCATTTTAATCACATCCTGCAAAACATTAAGTTCAGATGACATTTTTTGGCTAACCAGCATTTCTCTATGGATGACACAGTGGGTAGACTCACATTCAGAACTAATTTCTTTGACCCAAGTAGTGAAACCAGAAAACTGTCCAGTCACGGCAACCTCTCCATCCATGCGTATACTGACACAAAATGACCAGTTCAGTTTTCCTGATATGTAGTCACTGAAAGACTTGAATAGTTCTGCAGCTGTGGTGTGAGTGGACAACAAAACCGCACATAACACATCCTCATGTACATCCTCCTGAAAAATATATCACACAAAAACAAGCCTTGTTGCCTTCTTGTCAACATCGGTAGACTGCTCAACCTGATTGCATACCACAGTTACATTTCCCCTCTCCAACAATTGTGCCTTTGCTATTTCATCAATTCATCTAGTCATGATGCTAGATGAAGGAGGAACACATGCCATCTTTTAAACCACTGCCTCTCCTAAAAGTTCACAACAAATGTCCTTTGCAGGAGGCAGGATCAACTTTTCACCAATAATAAAGAACTTGTGAGCTTTGGCAATGTGGTTAGCCAGTAAGAATGATGCTCTAGATGCAGACACATTTGATGAAGTGGTGGCCTTCAATAATTGCTTCTGTTCTTCATGGTCACAGTTTTTTATTTTGAAAAACTCCAAAGGCTTGCATTTTTTAAAAGATTTTATTTATTTATTTTTAGAAAGGGAAGGGAGGGAGATAGAGAGAGAGAGAAACGTCAAAGTGCAGTTGCTGGGGGTCATGGCCTGCAACCCAGGCATGTACGCTGACTGGGAATCAAACCTGCCACACTTTGGTTCGCAGCCCACGCTCAATCCACTGAGCTACACCAGCCAGGGCCAAGGCTTATTTTTTAATGCGTGGTGCTTTGTCTCCATGTGGTGAAGCAGTTTTGAGGGTTTCATGGCTTCATGGCTTCATTGGATAGCCTGTTACCACATATTATATAAAGTGGGCTTGGAAAATGTGAATCACCTGTTGCAATGAACACGTAATTTAAACGGGACTCTTGGTATTTTCTCTTTTTAAAAGAATTTTAAAATTTTGTTTTAGAGAAGGGGAAGGGAGGGAGAAAGAAAGGGAAGGAAACATTGATGTGTGGTTGCCTCTCGTACACCCCCAACTGGGGTCCTGGTCCACAACCCAAGTATGTGTCCTGACTTGGAATCGAACCAGTGATGCTTTGTTTGGAGGCCAGCACTCAGTCCACTGAGCCATACCAGCCAGGGCTTGGTATTTTCTTTTAAATGCAACTTGCTTTTTGTTGACAGTTTTTGTCTTCTGTTGTCTCATCATTGGGCCTTCCCCCCGCCCCATTCAAAGAAGCTCTCTCTCCAGCAATGTCTGTTTTGTACTCATTTTGGCTGGGGGTAGCTTGCAGACTTACCAAAACTGTGAATGAGACAAGTACACAGTGCAGAAAGGAGGAGTGTGTGGAAGTGGTATATAAAATAATGGCCATGCACAGACCAAAAATAAGTGTCAGATTCTGACTTAAAGCCAGCCACCAGATGCAGCTGTACAGTTGAAGTACACCAACTCACTTGCCACTATAAAGTCTGCCACCAGATGCACCTTAATTGTCACTTGCCACTCACAGGTAGAGTTTTGATATGAGCCTGCAAGCAATTGATTTATTATTGTCTCTACAGTCAAACCCCTCTGCTGATAATAATCTATTTGCAGACACTCCCTAGCACTAGCATCACTGCCTCAGCTCCACCTCAGATCACCAATCATTAGATTCTCCTAAACTTGGGATCACACAACCTAGATCCCTTGCATGTGCAGTTCACAGTAGGGTTCACACTCCAATGAAAATCTAAGGCTGCAGCTGATCTGGCAGGAGGCAGAGCCGAAATGGTAATGTGAGTAATGAGGAGTGGTTGTAAATACGGATGAAGCTTCACTCATCCACTGCACACCTGCTGTGTGGCCCAGTTCCAACAGGCCATGGACCAGTATCAGCCTGTGGCCCAAGGGTTGGGGACCCCTGGTCTAAAGAGCCAAAACCTAGATTAGTTGGCCCCAATATCTGGCATTGTACTTAGTTATCACATGATATTTCTTCAATAAGCATTCCAACTCCCCACTTGACCTTTAACCCAACCCTATCACTTTATAGAATCATATAGCCTTAATTAGTGAAAAACACCTGTGATTTTACATTAGTTTCAATTGCTCAGTTCAGCCTTCAGTTGCCAGGCTATTCACGAATTTACTGAATTACTGTCAAGCATTTATTGACAGCAAAAGAGATGACTCAGCTTCTTTTTTTCTTGTCAAAAGGAATTCATTTTTAAAACCACACAGGCATAGCCCACTGTTGAGTCTGGTATTCTTTCCCCTGATTTATGATTTCTACTGCTGTTGCTGCTGCTGACATCTTTGCTGTTAACTGAAGTGTCCTTTTTTTAGTAATCTTTTACCATTAGGTCCTGGTAAGAATTACTTTATCTTTATCTGGAATCTATTACTTTATCTGGAATTACTATTACTTTATCTTTATCTTTATCTATTACTTTATCTGGAATTCTGCAGCTTCACTACCTTTAAATATTATTTTAATCTCTCAAGACTGGATTTTACTTTATTTCCAGAATCGAAGTATTTAAGTGTCTCTATAATTTTGGTGAACATTTCAGCCTTTATATTTTCCTCAAACACTGCCTATTGATCCTCCATTCTCTCATTCTCTCTGTTCTTCCCACCTGACACTTCTGTTAGATTTTGTTAGTCGTCCTCTACTCCATTTCACTTAATATCTCTCCTGTGTTCACCTTCTCTCTCTTTCTCTTCCCACACCCCTCTCTTACTATAGGTATTTCTTCAGGTCTATTATCCAGTGGACCAAATTTCTCTACAGTTTTGTTCACCTGTTTACACTGTTCAATGATTTTTTACTTTTAATGATTACATTTTTCATTTCTATAATTTCACTTTGTCTTTTAAATACATTTTAAAACATATTTTATATTTTAATCATGAGTTTATCTCCTTTGTCATCTTTTTTCACAATTTCAGCTGACATCTCTATTATCTCAAGTTCTTAGGAATTTAGTCTGGCTATCTCTTTATCTGCTGACATTTGTTCATGGAAGATTATGCCTTCTGAGTTTTTATTTTGGAAAATGAATTCCATGGAAATCCTGTGTAGCCTGGGTTTTAGGTGGATTCCTCCAGAGCATTTTGCTTCTGTTTGTTTCTTTCAGGCTTCATGAGAATATTATCAACCTATAATTAGTTAATTTATTGGCTTGAAGGTACCCAGATCATACAATTAAAGTACATACAAACCAACCCAAAGGCAGACTTTCTCACAAGATGTTTTTCCCCACCCAAAGTCACTTATGGCAGCAAGTGGCACAATCTTATGCATTGTCATGTACCTCTTTGCAATATTTTCCAGGACCTCCTAGACATCAGTTTATAGCTCTTCAATAGTTCTGATTCTGAGTTCAATTCTGATGTCTCACTTTCATAGTCTCAAGGTCTTGTCTCCATCAGCGAGTGGCTCTTATGATCCATATATTGATGCCTGATACCCGAATCACCCCTTCCCATCTTCTTACTGCTTTGTTTTTCTGCTTCTTTGTTTTGGAGCCCTTGGAAATTCCTTCACTTTATTGAAATTCATCTATGCACTTAACAGAATGTTTGCTACACTTTGTCTAGCATTTCTAACTTTCTGTGGTGAAAGATTTTCACATTTCCTAGTCTTCCATATTATTGAAAAAGCCAGTGATTGTGTGTATAGTGTGTGTGTGTTTGTTATAATTAGGAGGATTAATGGGAAATTGGTGGGAAAACATCACCAACCCAAGCCAACAGCTTTTTCTGAAAGTATATTGGCTTTAATTTATTGGCCTCTATCACTAAGGAATAATAAGTAGATCAAAATCTCATGATATTAGCTCTAAGCAATTCAACATTTTCCTCCAAGAAAGGACACTCTCTGAACAGTGTTGACCCTAATGATATTCTAAATAGATTGAGACAATTATATGCTATAAATATGGTGTAAAAGTCAATCCTCTCTCTGGGCAAAATGGCCAGAGGGTGAGAGGGTGGAGTGATTCTGGGCCACCTGCACCTCTCTCCAGAATCTTGCCACCTTGGATGTTACCAAATTGATGCCTCTTTCACATGAAGTTATTAGCAAAGAAGCCACAGTTAATGTAGGTACAATCAGTCATATAGCTCATGGGAAATTCACAGTTGTAAAAGCTATTTCTGGAGTTCACAGTGTCAGATTCAAAAATTAACTGGAAAGGAATATTATAATCAGGCTTGGGTATGCTAACGTTAAGATTTATAAACATGATAACATAACTCAAGTTGTCCTCAAACAGAATGCTATAGTGCCTGTGGAAGTAGTGCACCTGATGAGTTTCCTACAGACATTCCAGGGACCAAAGGGAACTTCAAATTAGTCAGACATGTTTCCCTCGTTGACTGTCCTGGCCACAATACTTTGATGGCTACTATGCTGAACAGGGTAGCAACGATGGATGCAGCTCTTCTGTTGAGAGCTGGTAATGAGTCTTGTCCTCAGCCTCAGACTTCTGAATACCTGGCTGCTATAGAAACCAAGAAACTGAAGCATATTTTGATTCTATTTAATGCAAAACAAAATGTATTTGGTAAAAGACAGCCAGAACAGACCCTTGCATTTGTACAAGGTACAGTAGCAAGAGCTACTATCATTTCAATTTCTACTCAGCTGAAATACAATATTGAAATTGTCTGTAAGAACATAGTAAAGAAAATTCCAGTACCCCCAACAGACTTGATGTTATTAGGTCTTTTGGCATTAACAAAGTTGGCTGGGAAGTTGATGACTTTAAGGGGGCACGTAACTGGCAGTAATATTCTAGAAAGAGTGTTAAAGGTGGACAAGGAGACAAAGGTCAGAGCTGGCATTTTTTCCAGAGATGGAGAAGGAAAACTCATGTGTTTGTGGAACATGATCATGTGCAGTGTGCTGTTCCAGGGAGTCTTACAGTAAGAACTAGAACAAAAATTGACTATGTTGTGCCGGGCTGACAGAATGATGGGGCAGGTATTTGATGCAGTTGGAGCTTTACCTGAGATCTTCATAGAAGTGGAAGTCTCCTTTTTCCTGCTTCAAACTGCTAGGTGTATGCACTGAAGGAGACAAGAAAGCAGCGAAGGTGCAAAAGTTGTATAAGAGTGAGGTGTTCATGGCGAACACAGGATCCCTGTCCACAGGAGGAAGAGTTCGTGTAGCTGAGGCCGATTGGGCAAAATCATTCTAACAAATCTTGTGTGCACAGAAGTAGGAGAAAAAGTTATGTTCAATGGAAGAACTGAGAAACACTAATGTTTAATTGGTTTGGGTCAAATAAGAAGAGGAGTGATGAGGCAACAGTAGATGATGACTAAAGAATTCCAGTTCTAAAATATATTTAGATAAAGTCAGATTTTCTCTTAACAACACAGGTCTGCACTTTCAAAGCAATACCAGGAAATGAATTTTCAGTTCATTACCTTAATCATAGCTGTTATTCTTATTTTTGGGGGATGAAAATTTAAGCTCTAGTGCTTAAAATAAGGTCTACCATAAACACAAATATTGGCATAATGTTGGATTGAACCTACATTTTAGCAGAAATTAATCTGTGCCAAATAATGTCTGATTTATATGTCAATGCAGGTTTGAAGTAAAACTATTTGCTATAACCAAACTTTGCTGTAGCACACACACCACTGAACCTGTCTGAAGTAAAGTTCTTTTTCAAGTATTCATGATTCATCCTTGAGTATCTCCTGGCTTAAAAATATTTTTATTCCAGTAAAAATTGAAGATACAAATTCTTGAAGACCAGACATCCTTTGCGTATTTTATATTGCTTTATCTTTGCAACATTAAGTGAAAAGAAATTAATAGGTTCAAATAAAATTATCCTTTAGCGGAAAAAACAAATCAATCCTTATTAATTAGCAGTAAAAAGGAAGGGCCAAACCCATCCCATGTATTATTAGGTAATTTTCTTCTTTTTTTTTTTTAGAAGGTCTTTTTTTAAGATTTTATTTATTTATTTTTAGAGAGGAAAGGGAGGGAGGGAGAGAGAGAGAAACATCAATGTGCGGTTGCGGGGGGTTAGGGCCTGCAACCCAGGCATGTACCCTGGCTGGGAATCGAACCTGCGACCCTTTGCTTCGCAGCCCACGCTCAATCCACTGAGCTATGCCCGCCAGGGCTGGTAATTTTCTTTTTCTGCTTCATCCTGGCTTTGATGTCTAATGTATAGGGGTGGGCAAAAGTATGTTCACAGTTATGAATATATGAAACAGTTTATTCTGGTATTATTTATTTTTTAGTTATTGTATTAGTTATTTTTTATTTGTCTTCCTTTTGTTTTTATTGTTATTGTCATTATTTTCTATCCTTACTTATCTTTTATGTAATGATTTCAGATAATTTAACCTCCTTTTCCCAATGCTGTGTGTGTGTGTATGTATATGTATGTGTGTGTATATATATACTTTTTATATATAGTATAAAGTATATATAATATATACTTTATATAAAATTATATATACTTTTTATTTTTATTTTTTATTTTTTAATGTTGTTCAAGCACAGTTTTCTGCCTTTCCTCCCACGCCTCCCTAACTCCCCAGCCCTCCCCACCTCCTTCCCCTGTTTCCACCTCACCTTGTTATTGTTCATGTGTCCTTTATAATTGTTCCCACAAACATTTCACCCTTTCCTCCTACAATTCCCTCCCCTTTCCCCTGTGGTCACTGTCAGCCTGTCCTCAATTACAGTGTCTTTGGTTTATTTTGCTTGCTTATTTGTTTTGTTGATTAGGTTCCTGTTAAAGGTGAGATCATATATACTTTTTTTTAAGTCAGTTGGGATTCTTTGTTCATGCTGCTTAACAATTATGAAGACCTGTCTGCATTATTGGCAACAAGTGACTCATATAGTGCCTGGGTTCATGAAGCAAGAGCAGTGGAGGAGCAGTTTTGATGACAGTGTGGTGAGCAGCCCAAGTGCCCCTGGGACAGATGGCAGCTCTGTGAGCAGCTGCAAGGGTTTTCTTCTTCTGCCAGTGCCTCTGCTCTGTGTTTTCTGTCTCTTCTCCCTCCAGGAGCATTTCTTTCTAATTCCACACATTATGTTATCAGCAGATGACATTTAACATACTAGGTAAGAGTTGGTCCTGGAGATTTTTTTTGTTTTATGTTACATGTTTCAAGCTAGCTTGTCCAGATAAGCCAGGGATCATCATTCCGCAGCAAGCCAAAGCATGCCTCAACCATGCTCGCTGGCAGCCATTCCGTAAATATCACACTGTCCTTGTATCCACTTTCTGAAACAGCCTGCAATTAAAATAATTTAACTGAGCAGGCTCCACTCAGTGCCACAGAAAGAAATAGGCAATCATGGAATCCTTCTTCCTCATTTGCACTCAGAGAAGTCAGGAGACAACGGAGCCTATTTTGAGATGGTTATGCATATAGTTGAACTAATCTTCTGCCCAATAGCTTTTAATAATTATTGCAATTTTCACTTCTTCATGTGAACCTGTCACTTTTGAGATTTATATTTGGGTGGAAATTTCAGTTTCTAGTTATGCAGTGGCTAATGCCATTTCAAAGTAAACAAACATGTATTGATATTTCTGTCCTTGACATAACCATTTGCTTTTTTAACTGATAAACTCAGTTTTATTAAGAGCTCTTAGAGATGATAAAAAGGATTGTCTGTGTTATCCATTCCTCCAGGAACTCTAGAATCTATCCTTTGATCAAGTTAAATTGATACAGGAAGGCTACATATGCGGATGTATTAAGAGCCTCTACTGGAAACAGTGTTATAATACATCACTGAATTGAGGTTAGATCAAGTTCTGGCCAAGATGGAGTGTAGGTAGAAATCCTTTGCTTCCTTGCACAATCAAAAGGAGGATAACAACCAATCTAAAATCAATAAGCAATCAGAAATGCCAGAAAATCAAACTGCATGGGACTCTGACAACCAAGGAATTAAAGAAAAAAATCAATCAGAACAACCAGAGTGGTAAGGTGGTGGCCTGAGCTGGCCAGATGGCAGACAAAAACCGTGGCTAGTCAGAACACATTGGGGGCGGGGCTGGCTGCAGCGTGGCTGCAGTGTGGCTGTGTGGGCTGCGTTGGAGGGGTTGACTTAAGGGGAAACTGAGGCTCAGAGTTGCTACAGTGGTTGCTACAGTGGGAGAAATTCCCAGTCTCACACAAGAGTCCCTCTGAAGGTGTGTTAGGGACAAGCAGATGAGCTGCCTTGTTCCCTCTCTGGCCCCTCCCCCACAGGCAGTGCTGCAGCACAACAAAGAATGTTGCCCTTCCCTGGGTGAATTCCTAAGGCCCCACCCCCTTACAATTTATCAGCTGCACCAAGACAAAGAAATATGGCCCAAATGAAGGAACAGAGCATAACCTCATAAAAAAAGCTGAATGATGAGGAGATACCCAACCTATCTGATGGAGAATTTAAAGCCCTGGTAATCAAAATGCTCACAGATCTGATTGAGCATGGTTGAAAAATGAAAAAAAAAAACAAAAACAAATGAAAGATACACAAAGTGAAATCAAGCAAACTATTCAGGAACCAACAGTGAAGGGAAGGAAACCAGGATTGAAAGCAACCATTTGGAACAAAAGGAAGAAATAAGCATCCAGTCAGAACAGAAACAAGAAACAGAATGAAGAAACAAGAATTCAAAAAAGTGAAGAGAGTCTTACAAATATCTGGGACAACCTGAAACATTCCAATGTCCAAATTATAGGGGTGCCAGAAGGAGAAGAACAAGAGCAAGAAACTGGAAACTTATTTGAACAAATAATGAAGGAAAACTTCCCCAATTTGGTGAAGGAAGTAGACTTCCAGGAAGTCCAGGAAACCCAGAGAATCCCAAAGAAGTTGGACCCAAAAAGGAACACACCAAGGCACATCATCATTAAATCCCCCAAAATTAAATATAAAGAGAAAATCCTAAAAGAAGCAAGAAGAAAGGAGACAGTTACCTACAAAGGAGTACCCGTTAGGCTATCAGCTGATTTCTCAAAAGAAACCTTACAGGCAAGAAGGGGCTGGAAAGAAGTATTTGAAGTCATGAAAGGTAAGGACCTATATCCAAGATTACTCTATCCAGAAAAGCTATCATTTAGAATGGAAGGGCAGATAAAGTGTTTCTCAGATAAGGTCAAGTTCAAGGAGTTCATCACCAAGCCATTATTATATGAAATGTAAAAGGGTCTTATCTAAGAAAAAGAAGAGAAAAAATACGAACAGTAAAATGACAACTCACAACTATCAACAAATGAAACTAAAAGAAAAGAAAAACAACAAAAACTAAGCCAACAGCTAGAACAGGAACAGAATCAGAGAAATGGAGATCACAGGGAGGGATTTCAGTGGGGAGCAGGAAGGGAGGTATAGTGGGGGGAAAGGTAAAGGGAAGAAAAAGCATAGTTAGTAGGCATAAAATTGATGGGGAGAGGTTAAGAATGGTATAGAAAACAGACTCAAAGAAGCTCTATGTACAACCTATGAACTAAGCGGGGGAATACTGGAGGGTTGGAAGGGCAGGGTGGAGGGGGGATGCAGGGAGAAAAAAAATTAGGAAAACTATAATAACATAATCAATAAAAAATAAAAAAGAATAGTTAGGTAAGTAAGTCAATATAGGCACAAGGAACTATTATTTTTAGAACTCAATGTAATTTCTTTTCAAAAAAATTATAGTTGATGTGCAATAATATATTATTAGTTTCAGGTATATATAGTGATTTGATATGTATATTTTACAATGCTATCACCACAATGTTGAGTGGTATCTGTCACCATACAAAGTTATTATGATAATAATGACTATTTTCCCTATGCCATACGTTTTATCCCTGAGACTGTTTTTTATAAATAAATAAGTGGAGGTTTGTGCCTCTTATTTCCCTTTACCTTTTCCACCCGTCCTCCAACACCCTCCCTCTGGAAACCATCAGTGTGTTCTCTCATGAGTCTGTTTCTGTTTTGCTCTATTTTTTCATATGTTTTGTTTTTGTTTTTAGATTCCACATATCAAAGAAATACAGTATTTGTCTTACTCTGCTTGAATTATTTCACTTAGCATAGTACGTATAAATCCATCTATGTTCCAAATAGCAGTATTTCATTCTTTATTATGGCTGAGTAGTATTTCTTTTTATATATATAGTCAATGGTTTAAATCAATGGTATAGTCAATGATCTTTTTTTTTTAAAACAAAATTCTTTTTTTTTAAAGATTTGGTTACTCATTTTTAGAGAGAGGGGAAGGGAGGAGGAAAGAGAGGGAGAGAAACATCAATGTGTAGTTGCCTCTCGTGTGCCCCTCACTGGGGACCTGGCCCAAAACCCAAGCATGTGCCCTGACTGGGAATTGAACTGGCAACCCTTCAGTTCACAGACAGGCACTCAATCCACTGAGCCACACCAGCAAGGGCTAGAATGTCTTTTTAAAAAATATATTTTAATTGATTTTAGAGAGAGAGGAAGGAAGAAAGAAAGAGAAACATTGATTTGCTGTTCCACTTAATTATGCCTTCATTGGTTGCTCTTTGTATATGTGTATGCTCCCCAACTAGGGATGGAACCCACAACCTTGGTATATCAGGATGGTGCTCTAATCAACTGACCTACCCAGCCAGGGCCTCCTTTAGAATATCTTGTAAGAAGGGTCTGCTAGTAACAAATGTTCTGTTTTCGTTTACCTCGAAATGCCTTTAATTTCACATTATTTATTTATTTACTTACTGATTTTCAATTATAGTTTACATTTAATGCTGTTTTGTACAAGCTTCAGGCATATGGTTTAGGGGGCAGACAATAATACACCCTACAAAGTGCTCCCCTGCTATCCCAAGAACCCTCCTGGCACCACACACAGTCACCACAGCATCATGGACTGCATTCCCCATGCTGTATGCTACATCCCCGTGACTGTTATGTAACTACCCACTTGTACTTCTTAACCCCTTTGCCATTTTCACCCATCCCTTGGCCTTTCCCCGTCTGGCTACCCTACGTCTGTTCTCTGTATAGATGATTCTGTTTCAGTTTGCTTTCATTTGTTTACAGATAAATTTGCTGAATACAGAATTCTTGCTTACCAACACTTTCTTCTTTTGAGCACTTTGAATATGTTATCCCATTGGCTTCTGGCCTCTGTTGTTTCCACCATAAAGTCAGGTTTTAATATTAATGGGGTTCTTTTGTAAGTGATAAGTCATTTTTTTTCTTGCTCCTGTCAAGATTTTTCCCTTGTCTGTGGCTTTCAATGTTTTTGCTGTGATGTTTCTGTTTATAGACCTCTTTACATTTATCCTACTTAGAGTTTCTTGCACTTCCTAGTTTGGAGTTTTCCCACACATGTGAGAAGTTGTCAGCCACAATTTCTTCAAATGTTGCTGCACTTAATAGTGTTCCACATTTCTCTGAAGCCCTGTTCATCTTTAAAAGTTAGTTTTTCTCTTTGTTCTTCATGCTGCATAATCACTATTGCTCTTTCCTCAAATTTGTTAATTATTTCTCCTGCTAGTTCGAATTTACTATTGAGTCCTTTTAATGAATTTTACTTCAATTATACTTTTCACCTATAGAATTCTCAGGGTTCTTTTTTATAATTTCTGTCTCTTTATTGATATTCTCTATTTGCTGTGATATTTTCATCCTTCATTTTCTGTTCTTTAACCATTGGTTTCCTTTTGTTCTTTGAAAATATTTGTAATGGCTACTTTGAAGACTTTGTTTAATTTGACATCTGGTTGCTCTCACAAGCAGTTTCTGTTGTTTGCTTTTTTTTTTTTTTTTAGCCCAGTGTGTGGATCATGCTTTCCTGTTTCCTTGCATGACTAATAATTTGTGTTGGAAACTGGCATTTTAGATAATGTATTATATCAACTCTGAATACTGGTGCCTCCCTTCTGGTGCTTGCTGTTATTTGTTAGGTTTATTTGTTGTTGTTGCTGTTATTTTGGTTTGTTTAGCAACCAGTGGGATTATTTTAGTAGAGTCTATTTCTTTCCTGCACTGGTAAACTTCTGATATTGCTCCCCAGAGAGCATATCCTTGGGTTATGCCCACTGTCATCCTGGGGTAACAGTGTATGTGTGTGGGTTTTTTTTCATTTTTAGAAACTTTATTTTTCATCAACCTTATTTCTATTTTGCTTAAGAGTTAGTGGGAAAACAGCTTAAGACCACTCATGGTCTTGTTCCTACCCATTCAGTGTCCTGCCCAGTGCAGGCTGCAGACCAGTCTCCAGTGGTGGGCTGAGCACTCTCAGTAGGAAACTGCTGAACAGGCCCAGAGGGCACCTGCACCTTCAGACCAGTCAGTGACCTCAGGCTGAGCAGCAGTGAACTCAGGAGCAGGAGCCATCCATTCACCCAAAGTGCTTTCTTGGTCACAGCTTTTTCAGCAGTGAGCAGCCTGCCCTTCCTTTTCAATTTTTTTCAGGATCTCTGTAGAAGTAGGAATCAGGAATGACCTCCCTTGGGTGCCCACAGGAGATGGTGCCACACATGCGCAAAACTTCCTGGGCCAGCATCCGCCACATTAGACCCACTACATGAACTCCTTTGTTGTTGCCGGGGACCACAATGAACACATAGCCCAGGTTAGTCTGTAGAGGCTGGCAGCCAACCCTGGAATCAATAACCACCAAACTTCAGAAGTTTGGCTCCTGGGAGGCTGCCTGGATCTGACTGGTGAAGGTTCTAGGAGTGAAATAGCCCACAATAGCAGTGGCTCCAGTGGTGGCAGCAAACTTCAGATCAGCTCTCTGGACAGTGTTCCTGGACGATTTCACATTGACAGCAGAGGGGTTTTCAATGACGACAATGACATCAGCTGCCAGCAGAAGCTTCTCCCACGTTCTCTTCAGATTTATGATGTAAATACCATCACCTTTCCCTCTGTAGACATACCTCTGCATTTGGAAGTCAAGCCACCTAAGTGGGTTCATGCTGCAAGGAATTTGAGGACATCCTCCTTCTTCACTTGCAGGACACCAAGGGCTCTGGACATTGTGAAAGTTTCCTTTTAAGTTATGAAAGACCCGAGAACAAGGCTGAACAAGGTCGTAGGGGCCTCTCTCTGGTTGGAGAAGAGGAAGGAGGGACAGTGGTTTTTACAGGGTTCTTTCTGGCTGTCTCTTTCCCTGACCATATCCAGCTGTTAAGCTTTACTAATTGCTGAGTGATTGCTTTATTGCTTTCAATATCTTAGGGAATAAATTGCTCACCTATAAAACAATGAAATTCAGTTATTAGGATTAGTTTTATCTCCAGTCTCTTCCCAGCCATGTCCTTCCCAGGTTCTCTCATGCAAGAGAGAACCAGCTATGCTGGCTCATAGCCAGCCCATAGTTAAACTTACATGTCCAGTAATTCCACTAATATCAAACTAATTGCCCTTCACTACAACCCCATTTTCGAGAGCACCCTTAGGCTTGAACTTCTCTATTCTGTTTCAAATGAAGTCAGTTCCTTTAGTGAAAGAATAGGAGCTCTCTGGTTTATGGCCTGCTCTCCCTCCAGCAGAGACATCTCTGCAGTCGTGCCTTTGGAGGCAGAAGTGAAAACATGGCGAGCTTCTCTGAGCAACGCTTCCAGTTTAGGAGCTGAGTGCTCCTTGGTGCTGGTGGTGGGGAAAGTACCTTTAGCTCTTTTTGGCTTGACTCTCCCAGCATGGAATCACCACCTAACCAGCCACAAGAAAGATGATTGGGACTCCAGTATTTTTAGCAGCACCGTACTCGGGGGAGAACCTCCTTGAAGGCTAGGCAGAAGTGAAACCCCACCTCTCACCAACGCTTGCCCATAACTTAGCTTCAGTATCAGAAAGGTAGGAGGATGAGAAAATGCTGACACCCTGCCCCTCCTGGGGTGATAGCCCTTTGCTGGGAGCTGAGGAGACAGGGTCCCGTGTTCTTGGCCGCAAGCAGTTTGGAGTGAATTTTCCATCTTGCTGAGTTGGGAGAAGGGATCTCAGTTCAAATTCCACAACTCTCACTACTCTTACCAAATTGTAATACATTTTCTTAAATATGTGTTTCTTTAGTTGCTGTATATCCTTCAACCATATTGAGATTTTAACTGGTTGTTGTAAAATAATGTTCATGAGTTTTTGCTGGTGAATGAGCTGAAGTCAGTCATATCCCCCATTTCCTTTATTGCCTCTTTCTGGAACAGGTATTTTCTCTAGTAAGATTTATGTTGGAACTGTGCTGTTTTACACTTCAAGCTATCCTATTTTCCATCTCTTTATTTCTCTATACATCCTGGTTTTTTTTCTTGAGTTCATAATCCACTTCACCAATTTTCTCTCCAAATCTAATGTTCTGAATAACACTTCTAATTTTATTGACTATATTTAAAATTTCCATCAGTACTATTTAGTTCAAAAATCTGCCTAATAGTTTTCAGCTAGTCTTTTTTTCGTATGGCCTTGTTCCTAATCATTTATCAAATAAATATGTACTTCATAGTATATATCAGACCCATTCTTAAATTCTAAGGAATTTTGATTGCTTCAAACGCTAAGCTTGTTTGCTACTGTTACAATTGTATGAGATGCTATATACACTATTTTTTATCTTAATTCAAACGGGGAGGCTGCCATCTTCCACTTCCTGTTTGGATGAAGGTAACTTTGAATTAGAATATAACTTTTTGCAACTGACTAAATTAATGGATACAGACACTAAAGCTGATGATGGCTGCTAATAACTGAGAGGAAATAGTATGACCTTTCCAATGGAAGAACAAACCACCCAGTGTTGAAAAATGGATCTGTCTAGATTCAATGTATCAATTTAGAGGAAATAGAGGACAGAAGATTGTTAAACTACACTATTGAGATGTGGTTTCAAAAATCTGGACTGTATGAAACTCTCAAGGACAAATTGGGTTTCATCAAACTGTAAAGAGAGAGAGGGAACATAAAGAATAAAAGAAGGGAAGGGAGAGTGGGCGAGAGGGAGAGTGAAAGATCAAAAATGTGTATCAACCACTTGCAGTGTGTGAACTTTAACTAGATCCTGATTCAAATTAACTGTGTAAAAAAATGGCCCTTTTGAAACACTTGAACTTCCACATATTCACTGCATATTTGATGACATTAAGGAATCTTTATTTGCTTTTTGTGTGCTAATGGTTTTATGGCTCTTAAAAAGAAACACTGAAATATTCATGTATTAAATTATGTGATACGAGAAATGCTTCAAAACACATGGGAGGAGGGTAGGGGTGGGAGTTTAGATTGGTTGAGGTAATTTTTAAATTTTTACTTTTAGAAGGGAGGAAGGGAAACATCAATTTTTGAGATACATCCATCAGCTGCCTCTCGCATGCCCCCAACTGGGGACTCGACCCACAACCAAGGCACGTGCCCTCACCAGGAATATGGGACCTAACCCTTTGGTTCATAGGCCGGCAGCACTCAATCCATTGAGCCACACCAGCCAGGGCTGAGATAATTCTTGAAGCTGGGTGATGGCTAAGGGTTCATACTGTTCTTTGTATACATTTGGAATTGGCTTTCCTATTACTTTAGCCTTGTAATCTTGATTTTTATGGAGGGGGGATTTGTAAACTAAAGTGAGGTCAAAAAGAGCAGTTCAGGAATGTGTCGTCACATTCCAACATGCAGACTTTTAAAGCTGGAATCATCTACAAAACTGAGGGCATAGTTTGAAAACACTGACAATTTCCTTTTAATCTTCTCTAAATGATATCATCAAATGCTTTTTTTATTCTCTAAAAATGTACTCTTTAACAAAATACCTATGAAATCAAGCACATATCTGTTTTAGTTGCCCAGTGTAAACAACTCCAGGATGTACTGAGGTAATTAGCAAAACATTTTTAGGTCTCAAATGTAACCCTGTTATTCCAGCCATCTCTTCTCTTTTGGTTGACACTGCATATGAACTATTCTGGTTGTCTCATCCTCAAAATCAAGAAAAACAATAAGCAGCCCACAATGCCAATAAAGATTTCTAAGTTAACAAAAATAATCAGTAATTGGGCATTCTTCCAAGGGTCTATCTAAGTAACTAAGCTAGAACTTTCCCAATATGCCCATAATCTACTAGAGAAACTTCCAAATGCTCAAAGTAATCATGGTGTTTGCTAAATTTTGTTGTTAAAAAGCTAGATACATTCCAGGAGGAAATGGTCGGCAAAATCCTCAAGAATGAAGTATGATGAAAATTATATCAGCTGTGTAAAAGGAGTGAATGATGGTTAACAGAAAACAGGAGTATAGCCTGTTTGTGAGGTCTGGAGATGAGGTTGCTAGAAAAGGCTACAGGATCAAGCTAACTACCTCTCAAAGTTGGGGAGAACGGTACTTTCTGAAGGCAGCAAGAAAAATACCCACATGTTTTTGCCTTGACCTTTTCAGACATCTAAGAATGAAAGAAAGTAGGTAAAGTATATCTTACAGGGTAGAGAAAACGATCATGAGTTCCAGAGCCAGAGAACCCTTAGACCCACTACGTCCTTGGTGGATCTCTAATGTTCAGCTCGAGTTGAAACCACTGCATTAGAGAATCTGAGAGCCAAAGTCACATGTATCCCAAATAGCTCAATATTAATGCTGGAGGACCACTGGCTTATTCCATTCTTTATAGTTAGTAGTTTATAATCTTGAAGGCAATCTCACAGACACAAAGATTAACTTTACAGATCCTTTAAACAGACAAAAGATATATCATTAAGGACCCTGTAATAGACCATAGTGGAAAGAAAATTAATGATTCTGAGAAAAAGTCTCTGTGACAGAAAATGTAAGTCCCATAAAATTAACAATTAAAATGAACTTTAAAAAACATTGGGCACAGTATACTGTGTGTATATAGTCTCTTAGTTAAGACTATGTGTTACTTGTTCAGCTGTTCTCAAGAAGTTGTTGCAAACCCTAGTATCATGGACTGTTCAAGTCATTAATGATCCCTTGTATTTTTTTAAAAGATTTTATTTATTTGCTTTTAGAGAAAGGGGACAGGAAGGAGAAAGAGAGGGAGAGAAACATCAATGTGTGAGACATACATCAATTGGTTGCCTCTCACATGCCCCCAACTGGAGACCTGGCCCACAACCCAGGCATGTGCTCTGACTGGGAATTGAACCAGAGACCTTTCAGTTCACAGGCCAGCACTCAATCCACTGAACCACACCAGCCAGCCAGCCCCCAGCCCCAAACTTTTTAAAAAAAGAAGCAAAATAAAGATGGAACTCAAAAAGAAGTCTTCTTAGTATTATCACCTTATTTTTTGCTTCATTACCATAAGTAATGTGTTTAACAATTGGATCTTTCTAAGTAATTTTCATTTTTCAAACAACTTAACTATTTGATTATATTCCTGTAGAAAAAAATATGCAGACAAATATAAAGAAAATTTAAATTATGCAGTATACCCCTAAAATACAATAAAAGATTTTATATCTTCTTAGTCTTTTGCACATTTATGTAGAATTTTAAAACAAAGTCAGTGCTGTAAAATGCTTACATATCCTTTTTTTTTATTGAGCAACCAATTCTTTGGGACATTAAATATTACATAAACACATGATCTTTAGTTGGCTGCTTCACAATCTACTTAGAGCTAAACCATAATACATTTCCAATTTTTAGATATTAAGATGGTTTTGAATATTTGCTATTAAAACTGACACTATATTAAACATTCTTCTTTATACATAAGTCTTTGTATGCATTTCTAATTTTTTAAAGATAAAAGGAGAAACCAGCACAAAATATGTAATTATTTTTAAGCCTTTGGATACATTTTACCAAACTGCTCTCCAGAAGAGTGTACCAATTTGCAGTGACACCAATAAACAGTCTAAGAGTCCCATTGTCTTCATGTTTCTTGGCAACGTGGGAAACTGCATGTTACCTCCCACCCATGTTATGAATTTAACGGGAGAAGGGTGATTGGTATCTTCTTGTCTTTGTTCTACAGTGTAGGAATGTTTCCATGTTTCCTGGTTATTTGCTTTCCCTCTTTTTCGAAGCAGTCTGTGTCTCTCAGAAGACACCCTTCACATTGGCACAGTCTTGTCTTATCACATTTTCTTCCTCAGCGGGTAAGGGCATGAAAGCTTTCCACATTTCAAATTAAGCAGGAATTCCCGAAATGACTAGACTTAGAAAGTCTTCTTGCCTTCTGGGCAGCCAGGCTATTTTAATGTCTTGGTAATAAAACAGAGAACTGGGCCATATTCTGAGGGAAAAAGTAGGCACAGATTAAAATTAACCAAGCAATTACTGGTTTTTATGCATGATTTTATTGTACTTGGAATGCTGTTAAAAACCGTATTTTGATTTTAGAGTGAAGACTCATGGGATATGCACTTTATTAACGCCCCAGAAAATTTTCATGTTCACCAAAGTAAAAATCACTAACCAGATGTGGGACTTTCTACATTGCTCCAAACTGATTCCTTACTGATCTTTCCTGGAAAGCGAGGTTCACAATGCTCATCACAGAACATTGTTCTCGTGGTCACCTATCTCCATCTGCTGTGTAGGACACATCTTACACACAAATCACCAGTCAGGCTTTTGTTTATGCAACCTTCATCTTTCATCTTACCCTAGTGGAAAATCACTGGAATTTTAATACGCTACTATCTGTAGACAGAATAGGACCTTCTTCATGACAGCAAGTCTTATGTATCTTTGTAAACCACAGCCTGACATATAGTGGGTACTCACTGTTTATGAAATGAATTAGTGAGTGAATGAATGATATAAAGTTCAGTGCTGAGAGAATTGAAAAATCCTACCCCAGAATAAGGAATTACTATAAGGTGTTCCTTAATGCCATACAATGAAAGCCAGGAATCTCAATTTTGTCTAGAGTAGCAATTCTTCATTTTCTCTCTTTACATCACATATTCCTTTAAGAATCTGATAAAAGCTATACATACCCTTTAAAAATGCATACATAGAAACTACACAATTTATACACACTTTCGGAAGCTTCAGAGAAGAGAACACTGATTTCTATCATCCAAGATTTTTACTTAAAAATGGAGCTGTATAAATGTATTGTTTGGCAAATTATCTTTAAGTTCAAGACACTATGGTCAGATGGAGTCTTGCAGGTAACACTAACCTCAGCAGCAGCAAAAGTAGGAGCCACAGTTCCCAGAAATCACAGAATGCTTATTTAAACAGGCCAGAGTTGTGCTGCCCTATTGCATTGTATTCACTACACTGGAGTGAATGTACCCGTTTCCAAACTGGCATTTCCAAGTTCATTTTCTATCCCCCTTGTCTTCACAGTGATAATAAAGGCTTTCTGTATTTCAACTATGATGAAACACTTCATGGGGAAAAGGGTTATCATTTATTTATTAAAGAACATTCATCTCCTAGGTATATAGGTTGAAATCAACTGATATTTCTTGCTCCTTATGGATTTAAAAGTCTACCAGGAAAGATTTATGACAAATCCCCATATTCCCAACTTTGCTAGTCCTAAAGGCGCTTTAGTTTCCATGGTGTGCAGGAGCCTGCTTATGCTGGGGTGCAAGGACCAACTATGTGCGCCCTGTCCCAGCTTATCAGTGGCTTCATGTTAGCAGGCTGAAATCACCTGTGCTGGAGCATTTATACCACATAAATTGGCAAACACCACAAATCATGACGCCTCCATGCTTAGCGGTTGGCATTTACTACCATATTGTGTCCTCATCACACTGCAATTGTGGCTCTCATTCCAGGGTTTCTTGATAGTAACTGGGGTAGGGAGGGCTTATATCAACCTTTCAAATCCTCTCTCAACTACAGCCATAAGACCTGAGAGTAAAGGTGCGTTCTAGAAGACCTCAGGATATATTTGGCTACCCTCTTTGGATATTAGGTAAATGTCATATCTGATTAATTTGAGGCAACTCTGTATCTAATATGGTTAATCAAGAGTCACAAGATGTCCAAATAATAATCATGTATCTCTGAGCTTGGCTTAAATTCCAGAATGGGGCAAAAGTAGGTTTACAGTCGTGAGCCTGCAAAACACAGAGTTAATTTTTGTATTATCATTTATTATTCTATTATTTTCCAAACAAACAGCTGTAAACCTATTTTTGCCCCACCCTATATATTATGGGAATTAATACCAGCATTGAGAAGTTACCAATCTACAGCCCATCTTATGGTTACCATTAATCGCTGTCTTAGTTTTGCACAGCATTAGAAGGAAGCAGATATTCCTGGGCACCATTTTGTAGTGCTATGTCAGTTTTAGCTTTAAAGGCTGCAGCCACTTTGCAAGAATCTGCCAAAGAAAAAAACAGCTCCCTTAGCGACATAGGCCACATGCAGAGCTGGCACTATTCACCTTCAGAGTAAGGCTCAGAGACGCACTGAGGAGCAAAACCATGCTGAGAACCTAGCAGGCCAGATACAATGCATTACCAGCCAAACATGCCTACACAATTTCACAAGTGGTGCTTACTGTTGTAGTAACTGGGTGAAGGTTCTCAGAAAACACATAGGCTAGTATAAAGCCATTAGGAGATGGACCAAAGGTGAATTGCAAATAAGAGGAAAGGTGTGGAGGATCTATGGAAGCGTCTGCTTGCAGATGGCTCAGGATACTCACCTTCAGGTTATGAAGGGTTTCTGACCATTCCATGGACCCTATCTGAGGTATGGTAGTGAGGAGTAAACTTGTGGCTTTATTGGCATTTTCTTTCAGGGTCTTTAAAACCCGGTCCACTGAAACCTAGGGAAACAACAGCACAGGATGTTACCAGCAAGTACAAATTGCGCTGCTTCTTATGGAACATTTTCCTAAGTTCCTACCTGATCTGTAAACTCAGTTTACCTGTTTTAATCCCGAGTCCAAGTTCTGCATTTATCAAGATGATCTCAGTCCATTGGGAGGTCTTGGAGAAACCTAATGACAGCTCTGAAAAGCCCCGTATCTAACATGGGGCCCAAGAAGCTATCCCAGCTGTCTTCTGTGTTAGCCTGGTCTAGGGAGCTGTGGCCATTCTCCCCAGATCCAGAGAATAGATTCCAGTCATAAAACTGTTGCTACGCTGGATAACCAACCAGTCAGAAAATAAACATGTCTTTTCAGAGAAGTTTTCCAGCTAACAAAGAAGAATGATGGAATCAAAGTATCGTTTTTTTCTTTTAACAGCTCTCAACAAATTAATGGGTAGGCCGCTCACATCACAAAACAAAACAAAAAAAAAACCCCAACCAAATAAACAATCCACTCTCCTGACGGAAAACTGAACACTATGTATGACACCTAAATCTGATCAAATCTCTAGATCCAGCTGCCAATTTATACAAAATATAGAGGACAGAGAATCTGGTGAAACTACTCAGAAGAGGTGATTTCAGCAGTTCAGACTGTGGGAAACTATAGGTCAAGTCACTTGGTTTCTTTTTAGGAAACTTGGAAGAAAAAAACCACTTGAGTTTTTTGAGATAACTAGAAACTTGAACTTTGCCTGGGAATATGAAGGAATTACGGCTAGAATGTGCTAACAATAATGTGGTTCTGTCAAATACCTCCTCACATGTTTATGGACAAAGTTATGGGTCAGAGTATAGATGAAATATGATTGGCTATAAGTTGATATGATAATGGTTGAAGCTGGATGTTGGATTCATGGAAACCTGTAGTACTGTCTACTTTGTATGTAACTAAAATTGCTCCATGAGGAAAAGGTAGAAAAGGCTGTAACTATATAACATGAGTGATCAGAGTAGTACTTGTCACACTGCGCTGTACTCAGAAGAAATCCAGGATTCAGGGGCACAATGATTACAGCTTTCATCCCATTTCCTGGAGTATAAAGCCTAGGTTCCTGCCATAAACATCCAGATGTGTTTAGAAAAAATGGTCAGTACCGTAGTAGAGGGAGTCCCACTGCTGTAGGAACACAAAGTGGGACCAGCTGGTGCCTGCCAGGCACAGGTGCAGGCACATTTTAAGCAGAGCCTGGGAATGTGGGGTCCTAAAGCATGCAAGAGATTTACCTTATTTTACTTTTTCCTTCTTTTTCCTGTGACTGACATTTCTATACAGACTCCAACTTCTCTTGGTTCCTGCTGTTGGGCTCCACCCAAAATACCTGGCAACCTCCTCACAATCAAATCTAATCCTTGAACAGCTCAAATCTCAAGGTTCTTTCACAAACTTTTTATCCTTCCACCCCTGACTCCATCACTGCTATGATCCAATGACCACCCTCCTGGGAGTGAGCGCTATACGAGCTGCTCTACACATACAGTTTGGCTTGCTTCTCCCAGTAATCTAGCAAGGTCAAGATTGAAACTGAGCAACTTACACTCCCCACCCAAAAGCCCTGGCTCCAACCTATGGAAGAGTAACTTGTTAAATAACATGCCAGGTATCACAAGCAAATGGAGCAATAGGAATTTGAAGGTGGGTTGGCGACTCTAAAATCTTTCTATCACACACCAGGCTGTACATCTGGGTTGAAGCACAATGATATATATTCATGGCTGGCTGAGATGAGGCTGTCTTTCTTATACCTTTCTTAAAGCACTTAACATTACTTGCCCTCATGCCTTATCACTTACACAGAACTTAGTTTCGCTATTTTTTTAAAAAAATTATAAATCGATAAGGTGGATTTAAAAAAAAATAAGTTGTTTAAGATTTGTGTATTTATTTTTAGAGAGACAGGAATAGAGGCAGAAAGAGAGGGAGAGAAACATCCAAGTGCAGATGAAACATCAATGTGTGGTTATTTCTCACACGCCCCCTACTGGGGACCTGGCCTACAACCCAGGCGTGTGTCCTGACTGGGAATTGAACTGGCGACCTTTTGGTTCGCAGGCTGGCACTCAATCCACTGAGCTACATCAGCCAAGGCTCTACTTAAAAAAAAAAAATAAATAAAAAAAAAATCCTCAGCCAGAGACATATTTATTGATTTTAGAGAGAGAGGGAGCTGGGACACAGGGAGAGAGGAAGAAAGGGAGAGGGAGAGGAAGAAGGAGGGAGGGAGACAGAGATAGAGAGAGACAGAGACATCGATAGATTGCCTTCTGTAGACACCCAACCAAAGATCCAACCCCACAAGCTTTTGGTATATGGGATGATGCTGCAACCAACTGAGTCACCTGGCACTGACAAGGGCTAGTTTTTCTTTTAACTGAAGTAGTTCCAATTGACCACTTTCCAAGCCTCGTGTGGCCCACTAAAGGAAAGGACTGTTAGCTCTGCAGAGGAGAAATAGTCCTAGATTAGCAGAAAGCCACAGGCAGGAAACCATGTGTTCTCAGCGGGTGGCAGACACTGAAGTCTGCCCCCTAGGTGATCCGAGCCGGTAAGTCAGGGACTATGTTGTGCCAGGATTTACTAAATCTCTTACGTTAGAAAGCATCCTCATAAATAATTACACTGAGTAGTCAGGATAAGGCATCACACAAAACAAGGGACCTGTGTTCATCTATGACTCCAAATCCATATAAAAGGGTGGACAGACAGCAAGAATATCCTGCTCAGTTTTACATGACACTGGATGTTAAAACAAGCAGGTCTGAGATGGCGGTAAGGGTCCCCTTGCAGAAGATGTCACCTGTCCTCAATGTGCTCAGAACAGCCACCCCTACATTTTTTTCTTACTTCAAAATTCCTTCACTGTAGTTCTGTCCCTTTCTCTATTTTAAAATAAGACAAATGATCTGGCTTCTTCAAGTAAAATGTAGGGGATAAAAAGACAGAGGGGAATATTAGGTTAAAAGAGACATATTCAAATGAAATGTGTGCATTATAAAGGATCCTTACTTGAATAGTTGAAAATGATGATATAAGAGGGAAAATGTGAACAGCCTGGATATTTGCTTATACTCAGGAATTAATGTAAATATTTTTGGTGCCATAACGGTCCTGTGGTTATTCTTTATTATTTTATAAAAAAGAAAAGAGGTCTTCTAGAAAAATATTTACTTCAAACTAATGAGGGTGGGTGAGAGAGAAGAGGTAGGGACATAGACATGACACAAAGGAGGCAGTGGCTGAGAACTGGAAAGCTGAGTGATGGGTCACTGGCGCTCATCACACTAGACTCTCTACCTTTGCAGATGCTTGAAGTTTTCAACAATGAAAAAAACTTGCTTTGGAAGCCTGACCTCGGTAGTCCAGTATCCTCAAACACCAGTTGGACCTTGCTGTGTTTCCTGCCTAAGACCCCTAACGGACTTCCCACCTGAAATACACATCTCCTCAGCCCTGCCTCCCTCTGGCTCCCTCCTCTCCAGGCCACTCAAGCAGGCCCACGTTTCCTATCACACGTAAGGAAGGTGCCCCAGACTTCTAATATTCAGCTGACTGAACTGGATTCGTACTCCTATAACTCAACACACTATTTCTTTATAACCCTGAGCTTTCTCACACTGCTTGCTTAATCTCTAACCACTCCCCAAAAAAACCAGAGTGTTGGCTCCTTACAAACTTGTTTCATTTGCTGTCATACTCCTCACTGAGCAATGCATCAGTCATAGTAGGTTAAACAGGTAAGATATGAATATAGTATACACTTACCAGAAAGAGGTAATAAAAAACACAAAGTTTTTTTCCTTAAAAACAAAAATAGAACAGATAGCAGCACAGCACAAGGAAATTATAATCAAAAGACCTTTAATCTTAATAAAACACCCAAGTTTTGATATGATTCCCAACATACTTATATGCCTACAATGTACTAGTCATATTAATCCTTGGGTAAGTGCCTTTTTCTTTCCTATGAAGACCTAGGTTCTTACTTTCCAAAGAGGACTTTTGAAAATATCTGGTAATACCCAACAGACAATGCATTAAAAGTTGACCTTAAAACCTGGTAAAAAGGTACCTTTTGGAACTAAAGCAAGAGAAACAAATAGTTAAGATTTTCTCTTATAGGTGCTCATGGCACCCAGAAGCTCAGGCACCTAGAAACATACATGCTTTGGAGAGAGAATCCCACCTACCGCTTCTTCGTGTTCCTTCCAGCAATCATAATCTGTTGCCATGGCAATACTTGCATAGCAAAGTCCAGCCTCCTTAGCAAGAACCACCTCTGGAACTGTGGTCATGTTGATAACATCCGCTCCCCAGGTTCGAAACATGAAGCTTTCTGCCCGGGAACTGAATCGAGGTCCTTCGATTGTAATCATCGTCCCTTTTGAATGGCACCGCAGCCCTAGCTTCTTAGCAGTTTCTGTGAGGACCTAGAAGAGAAAGAACCACAAACTGGTGGTGGGAAAATGAAGACAACTGCATTCGAACAACGATAAAAAAAAAAAAAAAGATTAAAAAGAAAAAAAAAAGAACCTCAAACTCAAAGCATACAAACCTAACAGCAGCTTATAATTTTATTTTCTCCCTTGAAATTTAAAAAGTTGATTAAAGATTTTTAGCATAAAAGCCTAGTAGCTGTAGGCCCTCAGAGAGAACCCAGGAGATCCCAGTTTCCCAGTTACATATCCGATCTCCCCAGCCCCTGCACATACAGCTCACAGAACAAGAGCAAACGCTGAAGTTTTTCTAAGCACTAAGAATCTGTTGACATGTTTTAATCTCATTTATTTTTTTCTTTTCTTTTTAAAGATTTTATTTATTTATCTTTAAAGAGAGGGGAAGGAGGAAGAAAGACATCAACATATGGTTGCCTCTTGCATGTCCCTTACTGGGGACCCAGGCATGTGCCGTAGACTGGGAATTGAACTGGCAACCCTTTGGCTCTCAGGCCAGTGCTGAATCCACTGAGCTATACCAGCCAGGGTCATTTATTTCTTAACAGCTTAAAGAGACTAAGCTGGGCTGTGCACAACAGCTTGAGTCCAGGCTCTTAACCTCCACGGCTCAGCTAAGGTGGCGCTCCTCATTCACATCTCTTCAAAGAGACATTCTGAGAACTGTCTCCAAGCTCCTGAGAAATTCATTCTCACTGCTCTTTTGTAAAAAATCTGAAAACTTCTGTGAATGCTTTTTTTGACTACAAAGTAGTTTCTTCATAATCTCTTCTGCCAGTTGCCTTTCCAAGGACACACATTAAAAAGAGCACACTATTTTTTCAGGGGCCATGCTCATTTTTTCTGTCCAAGGAAAAATATATCTTAGCACCCCTTTAGTGGCAAGGCCACATGTGGATTTTAGAGACATTATTTATAAGTTTGATCACTTTTTCCAGTGTCTAATTAATAACATCTAAACTTCAGGTTATTAATTAATTTTATTTTCTTTTTGGCCTGTGCTTCAACATTTTTTTAATTAAAAAAACTAGTCTTTTTGAACTGGAAGTAGTGTCCGGGTCTCTTCCCTTTTGTGGTCACCGCTGAGGCACCAAGTGACTGTTCAATCCCTTTGTGACGCCTGACCAGAGCAAGAACTGTAAAAGGCATTTCAATGCGCCTTCCCACATTCACAGAAAGACTATGTCTTCTCCTCTTTCCAAAGAGCTGAGACAGATGTACAATGTTCAGTCCATGCCCATCCAAAAAGATGATGAAGTTCGGGTTGTGCAAGGACATTACAAAGGGCAGCAAACTGGCAAAGTGGTCCAGGTTTACAGGAAGAAATACATCACTTACATTGAACGGTTACAGTGGGAGAAAGCTAATGGTACAACTGTTCATGTGGGCATTCACCCCAGCAAGGTGGTTATCACTAGACTAAAACTAGACAATGACTGCAAAAAGATCTTTGAACGTGAGGCCAAATCTCGCCAAGTAGGAAAGGAAAAGGGCAAATACAAGGAAAAAACAATTGAGAAGATGCAGGAATAATGTAATCTTATATACAGCTTTAATTAAAAACTTGCAATGGAAAAAAACAACTAGTCTTTTAAATTTAACTGTTAATTAAGCACTGCTGAAAATTCCCTCAACCTTTGTATGTCTTATTTCTCTCACCTATAGAATGGGAATTGTAACACTGTATGACGATTAAATGAGCTACCGTTTGTGTGCAGTCTGCAGGTTCTCCCCGTGTCTGGGTGGGTTTCCTCTGAGTACTCACATCCCAGAGATGTGACATCAGGTGGTTTCTGCCCTGTCCTGGTCTGAGTGAGTGCGGGTGTGCTGAGAGTGCCCTGAGATGGAAGGGCCTCCAGTCTAAGGTGGGTTCCCGCCTGATGCCCTGAGCTGCCGGCAGATGAGGTCTGGCCACCCGTGACCCTGAACTAGAATAAGCAGGTTGGAGAATAACTATCTTACCTGCTTTTATTCATCTTTCTTAAATGTACGTATAGCTCACATTTATTTCAATGTTTAATATTAGAAAGGTTTTGGGTCTTTATATTTAGAAGTTTGGTGATATTTTTGTCACCAGAAATATGACATAAAAACTCAATTCTTGTCTATCGCAGCCTTCTGTACAATTGATTTCATTGTTCATCATTTTGCATTAAAGTTGCAATCTCCAAGAACCCATCATCAGGGTTAAACGAGGATTTATTGTACTGGCAGCTTTTATAGGCTCACCAAATAACTGGCAAAGATTCCTGGGAGATTATATATTTATTTATTTGTAAGTATATATAATAATATATATGTATGTAAATAAATATAAAATATATTGACTCAAAGTCAATAAAAGGCTCCGATGTAGGGAAGTCTTGCCTGTTTATGTCTGAATCACATAAGTAAATTAATCTACTTCCTTAAAAATAACTTATACTATGCTATGACAGTGAAAGAATTTTAATTAGAGCCACAGCATTTCCAAACTTAGAACCATGACGAGCACAGACAACAAATAGTTGCTGCTTCATCACAACGTTTACTCATTCTCTATATACTGAAAATAAGATTATGCCTAATTGAACCTTTTCCTGAAAGAGTACAGGTTATAAATGCAAGGGCCTAAATCACATCCCCCCTCACTTTTTTCAAAGTTAATATATAACCAGCCCAGTCCTGTCTTCATTAAATGTCTTTAAAAATCCTGAACAACCAATCTGTATGTCTCACACAACTTGAAGAGTATGTCTAGAGGTGACTGAAGGAAGATCACAGTCAGCCTGTGCCAGTGGCCTGCACATCCTTACCCTCACCCTGGGAGGCGGGTACCATGATGGGAGGGGGAGGAGGAAGCAGAGGCTCCCGGATGCGGGCTGGGCACGCTGATGGACTCTGGGGCCTCACCACTTGAACCAGCATTTTGCATCGCCATGAGAATAGATTACATCATCATAAGGTATCAGAAATACAGTTGGCAGGCTGAAAGATCTCCGGGTCTGAGGCTAAGCTGCACTGGTTTCCATGTCTTACCTAATCATAATGGAACTCCTCAATCTGCCACCATCCCTGCATATTAGCAATATTAGATCACCAGGCTAAATATATTTCATGTGTCAGGACTCCTAAAGAGCGTACTCAAAACTACTTCCTAAAATGACTTAGAAGTGACACTATTTTTGTAACAGGTAAAACCTGCATCATACAAAATGCTATCATTCCTCCATCCACGTCCTAGCGATGCAATTCACTGCCTTAAGGGAGACCACTGTTTTCTGGTCAACTTTCCAGAAACACTCTATTTGCACATAAATATTCTCATATTAATTTCTTTACACACATATACTTTAACACAAATGGGAGGATATGGTACAGCTGCTGTCTATCAAGGGAGGCCAAGTTCATTCCTGGCAACCATCACCCAGCTACCACATTTACATGTGCTCTGTATACATTACTGGCACTTCCTCCGCCCACATCTACCCAGAATACTGAAGTCATTGTTTTCTACCTGGGACAAGATCTTAAATGTCCTACTAACATGATATTGTCTCCCTAGTCTATTTCTTCCCAAACTATCCCCATTTTGAAATGGACCAGAATTTTATACACATCTAGTTTCCCCAAGAGAGCAAATTCATTATATAGACAGGTCTGTGTTTCAGTGGGAAGACCAGCAGCATTTTGATATATGTATTTCGTTGATAACTAGATACATCTAAGTACATACATACATACAAACTTAACTTGCCATTAAAAAAAGATTTTATTTATTAATTTTTTAGAGAGGGGGAAGGGAGGGAGAAAGAGAGGGAGAGAAATATCAATGTGTGGTTGCCTCTCACATGCCCCCTACTGGAGACCTGCCTCACAACCCAGGCATGGGCCCTGACTGGGAATTGAACTGGCAACCCTTTGGTTCACAGCCTGTGCTCAATCCACTGAGCTACACTAGCCAGGGCTTAACTTGCCATTTTTATGAACATGTAAAATACGTACGTTCACAGAGGTCAGAGAGAATGCACATACAGTGGTATACCTCAAATGGCTCTCCACAACCCCTGACTTTGCATTCCAGGCTTTTTTGTTTTTGGTTTTTTAAGACCACAGTGAGGTTAAGTTGACCTTGCTGTTAACTATAGGCAAACTTGTTTTCATGGCTATGCAGGGGTGAATATAAAAGCTATAACAAATCTTCTGCTATCCATATGCAAATGTTAAAGTTAGCTGAATGACTAACATGTTTACGTATTTATATTCTGTAAATTAATTTAAAAGTAGATTTCATGAGGCAGTTCACCTCTGACAATGCCTCTAATCTGTTGTGTTGCACCTGGCTTTCAAACTTGGGATTACAGTGTGATTCTGACTTTTGTGAGGCTGTCTCCAGAGTAAATTTCTCTGAAATTTTACTCTAATTTCATAGAGAAGGCTGGAGAGTAATGGCCCAACTCAGCTCAAAGACAAATGATGCCAAGCTGACAATTTATAAAGTACCAATAATAATAATAACCTAAATCATAAAAGCAGTTAGTAGTCATTGGATGTTTCAATACTAATAGGCATTGTTCAAAGCACTTTGTAGATACTACTAACTCTTTAATCCCTCACGCAGTCCTATGACGTACATGTAATCATTACCTTCATTTTACAAATGAGGAAACTGAAGCCTAGAGGTGTTAAGTAACTTGTCCAATGACACACAGCTATTAAGCTGAAGAGCAGAGATTAGACCCCAAGTAACCTGGTTGCAGACTATATACTCTTGACTTATTTGTTAGTCTATACTAAATTATTTAAAGGGTATCCTGACAGCAAACCAAAACTTAAAACCCTGCATAAGAACTTGAGAGGGGATAAGGGACCACGTGCTTATTAGCCAATTGATCTAACTCTAGATGCCACCCTGAGCCCTTATGATTTATCTTGGTGTACCTTCCAGAAAGGGCACAAACCTCTCTCGTTTTGGGGCAGAACGGCTCAGCCGCTGATATGTGGCACACTCCTCTGGCACAGGAATGACTCCCATCGTAGAAGGTCTGAGGCCTTCTGGTGGTCCTACAAAATAAAGTGAAAATGTTTTTTTGTTGTTGCTGTTTTGTTTTAAAGAAAGCCATCTCTCCATTGTCTGAGGGCCAGTGAAATCAGCTGTATCTAGATCGACACCTTGGTCCACAATCCAGAAGCAACGGCTCTGGACAAGCTGAAGGCAACTGGTAAAACAGCAGCTTCAGGATGGTATTTGGCTTCTCTGGTGCTGGGTTGGCGGCAACATACTTTCCCACAGGAACTCAAGTGTCCATGGTCCCATGGCTGAGACATAATAACCACACTGGACTGCAGGCACAACTCAATTGTGGGCTTGGGAGGGCAGGGAAAGCAATTAAGAAGTCAATATGAAAACTCCCCATTGCTGCGAACGTGGAGGACTGTACAGTAAACCCTATTTATACCCATCGTCTAGATTCAACAATTTCCAAACCTGGGTGAAATCTGCTTTATCTGTTAATATCTCCATGGCTGCAAACCCCAGATTTTGTCATTTTACCCCTACTTCAGATGGACCAAAATATGTGGACTGTTTCCATGGCAATGCCAGTATCACATCTAATAAAAATAACATCAATTCCTCAGGATCTGCTAATATATAGACCATATGCAAATTTCCCTGAGGTCCTCAAAAATGTCCATTTTGCAAAAACAGTTGCTTTAGTTTTGCGTCCAAATAAAGTCCTCATCTTGCATTTGATGGTCATGTTTTAAAATTGAGAGTAATCTGGTCACTGGGCGTGGTGACCGCCTTTCTGTGCTGGTGGTGAGTGAGCTCTGCTTGTGCGACTTGATTTTTCTCCAGGAAGAGCAATCAGCAGACCAGGAATATGGCTGCAGGGCTCCTGACAACCAGGGATGAGGTAAAGATACAACAAAAAAAAAGAAAACTACAGGCCAGTATTATTGATGAACGTAGATGCTAAAATCCTCAACAAAATATTGGCAATCTGGACGCAGCAATACATTAAAAAGACCATGGGGAATTCTGGCCAAGATGGAGGCGTACATAGAAACCCTTTGCTTCCTTGCACAACCAAAAGGAGGATAACAACCAATCTAAAATCAATAAACAACCAGAAGTGCCAGAAAATCAAACTGCATGGAACTCTGACAACCAAGGAATTAAAGAAAAAAAATCAACCAGAACAAGTAGACTGGTAAGAAATCTGTGGTAAGGCTTGTGGATGGGGCCAGCTGAGAAAAACCTCAGTGAGGATGGTGGACTGTGTGGGTGGGACTGGCTCAGAAAAACCCAGCAAGGCAGTGGACCGACCGTGCAGGCTGGCTGGCTGAAGGCAAAACTGAGAGAGTTGACTGTGGATTACGGCAGTTGCCAGCGTGGGAGAAAACAAGCAGGTGAGCAGCACTGTTTCCTCGCTGGCCCCTCCCCGATAGGCAGCATCACAGCCCAGCAGGGAGGGTTGCCCGGCCCTGGGTGAATACCCAAGGCCCTGCCCCATTACAACTTAACAGGTGGGCCAAGACAAAGAAATATGGCCCAAACAAAAGAACAGAGCATAACTTCACAGAGTTAGGTGATGAGGAGATAGCTAACCTATCTGATAGAGAATTTAAAGCCCTGATAATCAAAGTGCTCACAGATCTGATTGAGTTTAGATGAAAAATGAAAAAACAAATGAAAGATATCCAAAATGATATAAAGCAAAATATTTAGGGAACCAACTGTGACAGGAAGGAAACCAGGATTCAAAGCAACCATTTGGAACAGAAGGGAAAAAAATAAACATCCAACCAGAACAGAATGAAGAAACAAGAATTAAAAAAAGTGAAGAGAGACTTATGAACCTCTGGACAACCTGAAATGTTCCAATATCTGAATTACAGGGGTGCCAGAAGAGAAGAACAAGAGCAAGAAATTGGAAACTTATTTGAACAAATAATGAAGGAAAACTTCCCCAATCTGGTAAAGAAAACAGACTTCCAGAAGTCCAGAAAGCCCAGAGAGTCCCAGAGAAGTTGGACCCAAAGAAGGACACACAAAGGCACATCATCAAGTTACCCAAGATTAAAGATAAGGAGAGAATCTTAAAAGCAGCCAGAGAAAAGGAGACAGTTACTTACAAAGGATTTCCCATAAGGTTATCAGCTGATTTCTCAAAAAACAAAAAAACAAACAAAAAGAAAAACAAACAAACAAAAAAACAAAACAAAACCTTGCAGGCAAGAAGGGGCTGGAAAGAAGTATTCAAAATCATGAAAGGCAAGGACCTACATCCAAGAATGCTTTATTCAGAAAAGCTATCATTTAGAATGCATAGGCAGATAAAGTGCTTCCCAGATAAGGTCAAGTTCAAGGAGTTCATCATCACCAAGCCATTATTATATGAAATGTTAAAGGGACTTACCTAAGAAAAAGAAGCTCAAAAATATGAACAATAAAATGACAACAAACCCACAACTACCAACAAATGAACATAAAAGAAAGGAAGAACAATGAAAATGAAAACTAAGCAAACAACCAGAACAGGAACACAATCAGAGAAATGGACATCATAGGGAGGGTTTTCAGTGGGGAGGGGGAAGGGAGGAATATCGGGGGGCAGGTGAAGGTACAGGGAAGAAGAAGCATAATTGGTAGGCATAAAATAGACAGGGAGAGATAAAAAGTGGTATAGGAAACAGAGAACTGAAAGAACTTATATGTACAACCCACAGACATGAACTAAGGTGGGGGAATGCTAGTGGACTGGGGGGATGGGGTGGAGAGGAGATAAAGGAGGAAAAATTGGGAAAACTGTAATAGCATAGTCAATAAGAATACTTAAAAAATAAAAGTAAAATAAAATTGAGAATAATCCTCTCTTCTACTTTCAATCTTATTTTCTATGCCTTTGACCTAAGCGTTTTGTTCTGCTGCAAATTTGGAATTTACCTCTCTGCTGCCTTGTT
This sequence comes from Phyllostomus hastatus, assembly GCF_019186645.2. NCBI lineage: Eukaryota > Metazoa > Chordata > Mammalia > Chiroptera > Phyllostomidae > Phyllostomus > Phyllostomus hastatus. Next base: position 10,107,539 of record NW_025333857.1, read on the forward strand.
CCTCTACCAGCTGTAATTAGTTCTGAAGTCTCTTAGTTCCAGTTTTTTGTAAAATATTTTTGAATTCAAAACTCAGTGCCAAGTCACCCAGCAATTTCTCACCAGAAATGTTCAGAATAAGCCATTTTCTGAGTTCATCACATTGTTCTAAGCTTGAACTCATGAGTAACACAGGAAAGAGCATCCTCATTTTTCCTACCGAGGGGAGCACAGGGGAGGGGCGGGGCAAGGCAAAGCCAACGGGAAGGTAGAGCACGCAATGCTTATTTCCGGGGGAGGAGGGTGGGGAACAGCACTGAGAAATAGTTTTCCCAGTCCAGTGTACATAGCTGGTATGTCTACCTACCACCTCACTCAACAATGAGGCCTCAGTGCTGTGGAGGAATGAAAACCTTGACTGTGTCTTAAAGAAAAGGCCAACTTAACCCTGAAGCAATTTCAGACAGGCTTGAAGAACAGGCCGTGGCACCATTTATTCCAGCTCTGACTTGATTTCAGCCTTCGTGAGTCAAGTATTAGTAACATCTCTATTCACAACAGTGACTGAATATGGAAATAGGGCCACTACACATCCAGTGATTACACCCCCATCTTATCCATCTCTATCCCTCTTTTCTACCTCCATCCCCGCTTTCCTTAATTACTCCCATTTGTTCTGAATTTTTACCTTAAAACATAACATGCATTATTCATGCTTCATATTATACTATAGATATATGATACTTACTTTTTATGTTTATTCTTAATCTTCACCTAAGGATATTTTTTATTATTGACTTTAGAAAGGAAGGGGGAGAGGAAGGGAAGAGAAGAGAAATGGGAAACTTCCATCAGTTGCCTCCTGCACACCCCAACAAGGGATCAAATCCACAACCTTTTGGGTTAAGAGTGGCTCCTGACCAGGCCTCAAACCCACTGCCTTTTGGTGTACAGGATGGCGTTCCAACTGAACCACCCAGCCAAGGCAATATGTGACACTTACAAACTATAGTTTTAATTCCCTCAAGTGGAATATTTTACATTTTTCTCTTTAAACAGTTTCCTAATTACTAGCTATCTGGCTTATAGCAAATTGCCCTATCTCTTTGATTCTCCATTTTCCAATCATAAAACATGGTGTCTATCCACTCATTGACAAGGGCTCTAGGAGGCTGAAGTCCAGATATCACACAGTAGGCTCAGAAATGAGGTCTGGGCTGGAGACAGAATTGGGAGCCAGTACAAAGGGCAAGCTGTGGCTGAGGATGGCACTTGTTTGTGGTGTTTTGTATTAATTAAGTGTCAACACATTCAATGAAGGATTTAATAATCTAAAATTAAATCACTATAAACAGCAATACTCTGGCACAGTATAAAATGACAAGGCATGCTCAAAGATGAAAAAAATTCAGCTATGAGGTTTCTAATCACAATGAGGTAAGTGGAGGGCAAGAGCCAAGGGAAATGCCAAAATGAAAATGTGTGTAATTTTAAGAGCTCTTATTCTCCCTGAGGGTTTTTTAAAAAAAGATTTTATTTATTTTTAGATGGAGGAGAAGGAAGAAACAGAGGGAGAGAAACATCACTGTGTGCTTGCCTCTCGCACACACCCTACTGGAGACCTGCTCTGCAACCCAGGCATGTGCCCTGACTGGGAATCAAACCAGCGACCCTTTGGTTCATAGGCTGGCACTCAGCCCACTGAGCCACATCAGTCAGGGCTCCCTGAGGGTTTTTAATTGAGAGAGGAGAGTTCTTAAAACTGAGCAAAATGCCAGAAATAAATGTCAGGCAAGTCCCACATCGCAGGGACAAGTCACCTGACTGAACTGGTACTAAGAGGAGGCCGGCCTGGTGACTGCCAATTTTCAGCCAAAGCAGCTCTTCTAACCTAACAGTAGTTCACTCATGCTGAGTATTATCAATGACAGGGAGAAAACGTAAAATGCAGTTTTGTACCTGATTTGATCTTGTCACTAAATTTTTGTGCAGTCTTAAACAAATTGCTTAACCTCCCTGAGTTCTTTCTTCATAAGGTAAGTAACAGCAACATCTGCACTAACACCCTCATTTAAACATGACAAGAGGGTCACAAAAGCCTTCAGCAGTTCCATCCCAATAGACTCTGATGCATTAACATCTGCTTTACATGGCAAATATGTGCATTTGAAGATCAAGTAATTGTTGCAAGGAACTATTATTACTTCTATTGCTTTGAGATTGATCCAGTACCTGGCACACAGTATTCACTCAAGTCACATTAAAGATCGATGCAGGTGCAGCAGAAGCAAAAGTATGAAGTGCATCAATGGCAGTAACATGCAGGTAGTTTCTCGCTACTGCTTATTTATTTTTGAGTATATTTTATTGATTATGCTATTACACTTGTTCCATTTTTTTCTTCCCTTTATCCTCTTCTACCTGGTACCCTCATTCCCTTCAGTATTCCCCCTGCCCCCACCTTAGTTCACATCCATGGGTTGTACATATGTTCTTTGGTTTCTCAATTTCCTATACTATCCTTAACCTCCCCCTGTCTATTTTGTACCTATCAATTATGCTAGTTATTCCCTGTACCTTTTCTCTCATTCTACCATCCCTGTCCCTGCTGATATAACCTTCCATTAGACCGCCATTTCTATGATTCTGCTCCCATTTGAATTATTTGCTTAGTCTGTTTTTATTTTTTAGGTTCAGCTGTTGATAGCTGTGTGTTTGTTGTCATTTTATTGTTCATAGTTTTGATCTTTTTTCCTAGATAAGTCCTTTAACATTTCATATAATAAGGGCTTGGTGATGATGAACTCCTTGAACTTGACCTTATCTGGGAGGCACTTTATCTGCCCTTCCATTCTAAATGATAGCTTTGCTGGATAGAATACTCTAGGTTGTAGTTCCTTTCATGACTTTGAATACTTCTTTCCAGCCCCTTCTTGCCTACAAGGTTTCTTTTGAGAAATCAGCTGACAGTCTTATGTGAACTCCTTTGTACATAACTGTCTCCTTTCCTCTTGCTGTTTTTAAGATTCTCTCCCTATCTTTAATCTTGGGTTAACTTAATGATGACGTGTCATGGCCATGGTGTGTGCTTCTTTGGGTCCAACTTCTAAGGTATTAGGCAAATACCTAAGGCTCTGCCCCTTACAACATGAGGGGTGTGACAAGACAGAAATATGGCCCAAATGAAAGAACAGATCAAAACTCCAAAAAAGAAAAAAATGACGAGGAGAAAGCCATCCTATCAGATACAGAGTTCAAAATAGTGGTAGTTAAAATGCTTACAGAAATATCTGAGTACAGCTGCAAAATAAGGAAAAAGTGAAGTCTATGCAAAGCAAAATAACGCAGAATTTTTAGGTTCAGTTGTTGATAGTTGTGAGTTTGTTGTCATTTTATTGTTTATAGTTTTGATCTTCTTCTTTTTCCTAGATAAGTCCTTTAACATTTCATATGCGGCTGGGGCCACAGCAACCCCCACAGATTTTTTGAGGTAGGGGTTCTGAGGCTTTATTGTTCTGGTGCTAGAACCCTGGGTTGTGCAGTTTGTCTCGCTCCCCAGTTGTTCCTCCTGGTTTATCCACATGCTACTGTGGGACTACCCGGTTGCCAGCCGCTGCCTCACCCATCTGGTCCGCCAGCTGTTACCTTGCTGAGTATCCTCTCCTCCTGGCTGTCTATCTCCACCCCTCCTACCAGTCTGGATGAATGTTTCTTCTTTAACTCCTTGGTTGTCGGACTTCCATACAGTTTGATTTTCTGGCAGTTCTGGTCTTTCTTTTTTTGTAAATTGGTTGTCCTTCTTTTGGTTGTGTGAGGAGGTGAAGTGTTTCTACCTATGCCTCCATCTTGGCCAGAACCTCCTTCTTCTCTTATTTTTAAATCCTCACCCGAGGACATTTTTCATTGCTTATTTTTTTCTTATTTAGAGAAAGGGGAAAGGAGAAAAAGAGAAACATCAATGCAAGAGAGAAGCATCAATTGGTTGCCTCCCATACACTCCCAGATGGGCATTCAACTTGCCACCTAGGTATGTGCCCTGACTGGGAATCGAACATGCAAATCTTTAGTTATGGGACAACACTCCAACTGAGTCCTACTGTCCAGGGCCTATAGCTAGTTTCTTGAAGGAAGAAATTAGTTCTGCAACAGTGCCTGAGTAGGCACCTTTCCTAATAAATGGGGTCCTTAATGGAATCTATTCTTACTTCCATCAAGAGATAGAACTGCATCTATTCCTGGGTCCATGGTTAAATTTGCCCCAAGCTGGGCCTGATGGGAAGCTGTGCTGAATAGAATGTGAAGGATCACACTCCTGCTGGAAGCATCCTAGACCAAGAATAAGAGTGTTTAGGAGTGGTGGCTGTCCTAACGGCTTGTGAAAGTGACAAGTAGTGGCAGGCAGAATAAAGCCTCATCCACTCCTATGCAAAGATATGTACATCCTAATGCCCAGGATCTGTGAATATGTTATTTTACATGGCAAAGGAGAACTAAGACTACAGATGGTATTAAGGTTGTTAACCAGCTGACAATAAAATGAAAAATTGTCTTGGATTAATTGGATGGGTTCAATGTCATCACAAGAGCCCTTACATGTGAAAGAGGGAGGCAGAAAGTCATGTCAGAGTGCAAGAAGGGCTCAACTCACTACTGCTGGCTTTGAAGATGAAAGGGGACAAAGCCAAGGAATGCAGGTAGCAAAGAACAAAGAAACACCCCCCCTCACCCAGCAAGGAATGCAGCCCTGCTGATACCCTGATTTTAGTCAGCGACACCTACATTAGACTCCTACAGAATTATAAGATAATAAGTCTGCATTGTTTAAGTCACTAAACACTGTTTGTGGTGATTTGTTATAGCAGCACCAGGAAACTAATACAGATGCTTATGTGGTTTAAGATATAGCTAACTCAGTTATGGTTTCTGCAGTAATAAAAAACTGATGACGAAGGTCTAACCCCAATTCTTGCTTTAATTGTAACCCTCCCAGCTCACCAAGGTGACTGCCAATTTCACCTCTCCATTAGTTTGGGTCATTCACCAGAAAACAGACTTAAGGGACTGATTGATCTGGCTGGCTCACCAGCTATGTGCCTCTAGATAGTCACTCTGATCTCTCCATATCCCTCAGTTTATACCAGTTTTTTCATATTTAAAACGGGGAATTAATACCACCCACCTTCTACTGTGTATGCGGAGACCGAATGAGAACACACGAAGCAAGTGCTCAGTACTCGTCACTGCCGTTAATGGAAAATTTGCCAACCTTAGAGGATGACTCCTGTAAGGGTCAAGTCAAGGGTACCCAGCAAGCTGGTCAAGGTTGTCAGACTGGGATGTGTGCTAAGAAAGTTAGCGTACAAACAAAAAACTTCCCAAAGAGGAGTGAAGAAGATAAAATGATGTGTACTGGCAAACGATGTGAGCTTGAGACCAAGGAAAGAACACTGGATACTTTCAGAGGGAGGGGGAAGAAAGCCCACAGAAAGACAGGCTGGGGGGTTTCTGGATCAAGACTCTTGAATCAACTCAGAGATAGCCTTTTATTAATCTTTTTCCTTTGAGGAAATTCTGAGGAGCAAACAAGTAAAGGGAACACACTTGTACAGCAGAAGCATGGTACATGTCCACACCAACCTCAGCATGAGTCAGTCAGTTCACCAGCGAAGCAGGGCCAGCTGCTGGCTGCCCTTAAGGAAAGTGGTTCAGGGGAACTGATTCTACCACATCACTTAAAAGATATGCAACCAGGCTTCTGGTCAAGAGGAAGCATAGGTAGACATACTTCACCTCATTGAACAACCATAAGGAAGAACACACTAACTTAAAAATGCAAAACACCCAGAACTGCCAGAAAATCACTCAAGAAAAACAACCAAAACTATGCAAGTCTGACAGCCAAGAATTTAAAGAAGGTAATTCATCCAGATGGGTAGGAGAGGTGGAGATGGGGAGATGGGGCCGAGAGGACAGGGTATGGTGGCAGCAAGGCAGCAGCAACTGGGAGGAATGGGCGGTCCCACATTCACACGTGGTAGAAAAAATTGGGGGATACCTTGGGAGCCAGGAATCACAGACCCTGGTGAGACCATGCAGGCCAGGGCTCCAGCGCCAGGAAAATAAAGCTTCATAACTTCTGGCTGTAAAAACCAGTGGGGGATGGGACAGCAGGAGAAATTGCTGGTTCCCAGGAGAGCCTGGAACGTACACAGACTCACCCACTCTGGGAACCACAAGTAGGACAGCAGCTGGAGAGGTGCTAGTCTCATAAGGGAAGTGGGTGAAGTGCCTGCAAAAGGTGCGAGTGCCAGGCAAGCCCTCAGAACTCAGCCAGCAGTGGCATTGCCCTGTTTGCCCCCTGCCCCACACATGGAGCCACAAAGCAGCAAAGCAGGTTGCCCTGCCCTGGCCAATACCTAATGCTCTGCCCCACAAAATTTAACAGGTGAACTAAGACTGGAAATCAAAGCAGTTCTACCTAGCACATAGACACAGGGAGGATGCCAAAGTAAGAAAACAAAGAAATATAGCCCAAATGAAGGAACGGAACAGAACTACTCCCCAAAAAACGAAGTGATGCAGAGATAGCCAACCCATCAGACTCAGAGTTCAAAACACTGGTGGTCAGAATGCTTAAAGATCTCAAGGAATATAGCAAAAGCATAAAGAAAAAATGAAGGGTACACTAAGGGAAATAAAAAAAAAAAATCAATAGGAAACCCACACTGAAGGGAAGGGAGCCAGGATTCAAATCAACAATTTGGAACACATGGAACAAATAACATTCAAATAGAAGAGAATGAAGAAACAAGAATTCAAAAAATGAGGAGAGTTTAAGACTCTGGGACATCTCCAAAAGGGCCAACATCCAAATCATACAGATGCCAGAAGGAGAAGAGGAAGAGCAAGAAATTAAAAACATATTTGAAAAAATAATGAAAGAAATGTTCCCTAAATTGGGGAAGGAAATAGACAAGTCCAGGAAGCACAGAGTCCCAAACCAGTTGAACTCAAAGAGGTACACACCAAGACACATCATAATGAAAACATCACAACTTAAAGATAAAGAAAGAATCTTAAAAGCAGCAAGAGAAAGGCAGAGTTATCTACAAAGGAGTTCCTATAAGACTATCATATGATTTCTCAAAAGAAACTTTGCAGGCAAGAAGTATTTGAATGAATGAAGTTTTCACTCAAAGTGATGAAATGCAATGACCTACAATGAAGATTACTCTTTTCCTCAAAGCTATCATTTAGAATGGAAGGGCAGATAAAGTGCTTCTCAGATAAGGTAAAGCTAAAGGAGTGCATCATTACCAAGCCCTTATTATATGAAATGCTAAAGGACTTATCTAAGAAAAAGAAGACCAAAACTATAAACAGTAAAATGACAACAAACTCACAACTACCAACAACTGAACCTAAAGAACAAAAACAAAAACAAACTAAGCAAACAACCAGAACAGGTACAGATTCATAGATATGGAGACCATTTGGATGGCCATCAGCTCGGAGGAGGAAAGGGAAGAATGGAGGAAAGGTACAGAGATTAAGAAGTATAAATGGTAGGTACAAAATAGATAGGGGGAAGTGGAGAACAATATAGGAAATAGAGAAGACAAAGAATTTTTATGCATGACCCATGGACATGAACTAAGGGCAGGGGGAGGGGAGGGGGAAATCACTGGCGGCAATGGGGGTAGTGGGCAGAGGGGGGCAAAGGGAGAAAAAGACTGGAATAATTGTAATAGCATAATCAATATAATATACTTGAAAAAAGATATTCAAACAGAAATGTGCAACAGAGACAACTTCCATTTTTAGACCCCAACATCACGTCACCTCTTTTCATTACAGCCTGAGCTCTGAGGGCAAGAAGGCCTCTGGACAGCGAGTATGTCATAGTCACCTTGATACCAGTAGTTCTGCGGGCCATTCACCCAACAGGCTATGTTCACACCAAGATAACAGGACACACACATGTTAACTAAGTACATACACTTAATACTTACAGGAAGCTGAAAACAATCAAATGCCCCACTCGGAGGCCAGCTGAAATAAATCAGATATCCAACAACAGAACAGTGTGTGGCTGTCAGGAAGACCACAGTGGGTGTCTGACTGTAAGTGTGGAAAGCTGAGATATGATTCAAAGGGAAGACAGCAAGTTTTCTAGAATTCCTATTCAGTCACACAAAGACAGTTTTGCTTTGTGTTTAAAATATATAAATGGTATACAATATGGACTGTTTTACAATGTGCTTGATTTAGTTAATGATGTATCTTGGAGACTTCCCTGTACCAGCAGCTATAATCCACTTGATTTGTTTAAGTGCTGCAGAGAGTGCCACGGATAAACCAACCAGAACTTGCATTATTATAAATAAATGGGTGATTAAAAATGTCATAACCAATATCTCCGCATGAGCTCCCCTGTGCATGTGTTTCTCAAGAAAATGAACTATTTGGGTCAATAGCCATGTATATCATCAAGTTTGATAGTAGATCTCACACATTTGCTTTTCAATGGGCTACAGCAGGGCGCACACCTGCCAAACACACAGGAGAGTTTTGCTGTTTACCATGTATCTTCCTACACTATCTACATTTCATTTTATTACAAACATGTATTACTCTTAAAACACAGATGTGCATGTTGAATATCAGTTTAGTTAGAACACCAAAGACAAAAGTATATAAATGGGTGGAGATGGCAAAAAATTTAAGGCCAAGTAACCAATTGGTTAGAATAAAAGAATATTAACACCCTAGATAATTTGCATAATTCTAAGATCAAGAGGATCAAGAAAGAGCCTTCTAAACTGGTGTGTATTTATGTGGGTGTGCATATATATACACATTTATGGACAGTGAGATCAAAAAGCATGTATATAAGTGAAGGGATCATATCCTAGAACATTTGGGTCAGGGAGTCAGGGTACAAAGGGCACTTGGGGAAACAAAAAGAGTTTAAAACTACAGTGGGGAAAGCAGGAGTTTTGGCACAAATGGCAGCAAACTAAGAAATGGAATGAATCTGTTCTATTAACCAGAAGGAACTGAAAGGTTATGAACTTGGACCAACGTCACTAATGGTCATCCCAGCCTGATCTAACGAATGCCCCTACCTGCTCAGGGCACCTTAGGAAAGGAGAAAAGCCAGTGGGTGTTCATATCCCAATGAGGTAAAACTGCTCAATAAACAGGTAACAGTTTTCCCTTAATATTTTCTATTTTTCATCAGGTCTTGATCAATAGAGCACACAGAGCACTGGTGCAAGAACAAAACAAAATCCACGCTCTGACACAGGTGGTGAGTAACAATATCTTTGGGCCTTAGTTTTCTTAACCATAGAAGGGGTTAATAAAGTATGTCTGGGATGCCACCTACTGCTGTGATAATTAGCACCAGGAACATAGTAAGGACCGTCAGCTCTGTTTTCACTGCAAAGTATCAGACACTGCTCCAGGTCACCACAAGAAGCTTTTTTAAAAATAATGGCTTAATCTTTTATTTATTTATTTTTTAAAAAACATTTTATTTATTTATTTTTAGAGAGAAGGGAAGGGAGGGAGACAGAGAGGGAGAAAAACATCAATGTGTGGTTGCCTCTCAAGTACCTCCTACTGGGGACCTGGCCCACAACCCAGGCATGTGCCCTGACTGGGCATCGAACTGGCAACCCTTTGGTTCACAGCCAACACTCAATCCACTGAGCTATACCAACCAGGGCACCACATGAAGCTTTAACAAACCTATTTACAGATTCACAATGTCCCACAGGATGGTTGCTCAACCACTGCTTTGTACACACATCATGGTGTGTGGCTAGAAAAATGCACTGGTTGGTGCTTTTTTTAGGACTGCAAAATGCAAATGGGGAGGCTGCTTGGAAAGGCATGGATTTATATGTATATACATAGATTTTTAATCCTCACCTGAGGACCTGTTCATTGATTTAGAGAGAGAGGAAGAGAGGGGAAGAGAGGGAGAGAGAGAGAAACACTGGTCGGCTACCTCTTGCATGTACCCTGACCGATATCAAACCCGCCACCTCTTGGTGTACTGGATGATGCTCCAACCAGCTGAGGCACCCCGCCATGGCAGCCATGCATATATTAAACTTTAATGAGTCAGAATGCCTTTAAAAAAAGTTTTCACCATCACCACCAGCAATAGGTATAGAATATTAATTATCTAGTACCTAACACCTGACCTGTGGGAAGAGCTCAATATTTTCTTTCACTTCAGAATTATCCAGAAATAACGTCTTTACATTCAGAAAACCAGATGTTACCAGATAATAAACCTTAATATTTTACTGGGCAGAGGAAATTGAGCAGGGATATGAAGTACAAAGGCAATGGAAGAAACCACCGCAAAGGTGACAAGATATTTTTAAGTACATGTCAAAGATCATCAGCATCAATGACAAAAGGAACTAGGAAAAAATTACACCAAATGACAGGAAGAGCTGAGTGAGGTATTCTATATAAAAAATTAGGACATCCCGCCCCCCAGCTACATTTAATTCAGAAGTCTGACAGAAGCTGGTGCTCATCACCACTCATATATACCCCAGGGTCAGGTTCAGGGGGAAGGCCCCACAGAGTGGAGCAGATGCTTGGTTTCCAGCACCCTCCTGACTGTATTTTTGTTTCTGTAATTTTTTTAGGTGGTAGTATGCAAACTAGCTTTGAGGGCAGTCAAGCTGGGAAGAAGTGATGGGAAGAAGTGATGTTAAGAACTGACTCCAATCCTTAAGGGCAGTGGTGACAGAGAAGGGTGGGGGTTAGGGGGAGGCGGGCCTCTAGGGAGCCACCTGCAGGACTCAGAGATGGCATGGAGGGGTGAAAGCTCTGCAGCAATGACCCCGGGTAGAGGTCAGGGCCAAGGTCACCAACTTAACAATTCACCACGTAAAAAATGAGGAGTTTGGGAGAAGAAGGAGTGTGGAGTCAGAGGACAATCAAGGGGATAAATTAAGCTTATGTAGGAGGTGTGTGGCATCTTTGGGACCTTGTCCTATAGCTAGTGTGGACCTTAAGGGAAAGGGCAGAGATGGACGTCTGTGTATGAAGGGTGGTTGAAGTCACAGGATGCAGAGACTAACCCAAATTCAACCCCCACAGGTCCCACTTCCTAGCAAATAACCAAATAGCAAATAGCCGAAGTTTCTTCAACCATAAAATGGGAATAGTACCCTTGTGCGTGGTAAACAAAGACTGACTTGTGGCAGCTGCTAGAATCTCAAAAATTGGGCACTTATCAGCATTTTCATCAACAGCGAGGACATACAGTGATGTGATAACAGAACCAGGCTGCCGAGTACAACACAAGAAGAATTCTTCTCCCAGAGGGAGTAGCTGCCCCCACTTCCAGGACAGCTATCCACCGGAAGATGAGGACAGGGATGCAAGTAATGGGCGAACGGAGGTGACATTCTCAACCAAGAATGAAAGAGATGGCCAGGAAGCTGCAAGAGAACTGTAAGGGTTTAAAATAGCAGCTGACAGGAGTGTAAGAGCTAAGCAAAGGCTTCCTGTTTAATTCTTTACCATAAACTCCAATTTCTATTAAGGATCCTCGCATTGCCCAAGAAGTCGAAACAGTGATGATGTCATTGACATCAGGGAACACCTGAACCTCCTAGGCTGGTGCCTGAAAGGGTGAGAAAGAATAACCCCACATGACGCCGCAGGGGAAGCCCAAGGCAGGGCTGTTTCTTTGGGAGGTGGAAATAACCTGACATAATCCCTTACCACTATGTTTACAGCGGGACTTTCCTGATGAGTAAGCATGCATCACCAGCAAATGCTCACCAGCCCCCAATTCCTCCTAATTCTGGAGAGAAAATAATTGTCTCCAGAGGGCAGACATCGGAACTCTTAGGGATCAATCCAACATCCTCACTTAACAGATGAGAACGCCAAGTGACAGAGGAATTTGGGGGCAGGCCCAGGAAAAATTTTGGATGTCCTCACTTTCCAACTGAGGCTTCTCCCATTGCATCCTTCAAGCAGAATCAAACTGGGGGCCTCAGAAATGAAAGGCCAACGTGTTGACAGCATTTTGCAGAAAACACTTGGCACCAAGAATTATACTCTCCTTTTATTAATCTTAAATTTTTGGTTGTGTTTTTCTCATTGTAAAAATAAAAATCTTTATTTGCAAAGCATTTCTGATAAAGACCACTACTAAAAAGCAAATTTCTCACCCTTATATCCTGATTAATGTTTGCTAGCTTCACCTTGTTATGTTTCTGATAGTGAAGTACTTTTAGAGGTCCTACTAACCTGTATTTTTAAAAAACTTAATATAATGGGGGAACCTTTCCATTTTACAGATCTAATTGTTGCTTTTAAAAAATATATTTTGGCCCTAGCTGGCACAGCTCAGTGGATTGAGTGCGGGCTGTGAACCAAAGCTTCGCAGGTTCGATTCCCAGTCAGGATACATGCCTGGGTTGCAGGCCATGACCCCCAGCAAACACACATTGATGTTTCTCTTTCTCTCTCTCTCTCTCTCCCTTCCCTTTCTAAAAATAAATAGAATAAATAAAAAATAAATAAATTTTTATTTATTGATTTTGAGAGAGAGAGAGAGAGAGAGAGAGAGAGATCTTGCATGTGCCCTGAGTGGAGATCGAGCCCACAACCTTGGTGTATCTGGACCAATCGAGTGAGTTACCCTACCAGGACCTAGTTGTGCCTTTTAATACATGCCTTATAAATATGGTGAATTACTCTTTTAAATGATGACAATTATGAATGATGGTGAAGGAGAAAAAAGTCGTGTGGAAATTGCTGGAATTCTCTGCCCATGTGCACCTTGCCTGGCAAAGTTAGCAGTAGTTTAGGGTAAAATAAAAGACCATGTAATCAGTCTCCCACAAAACAAATGAATCTGTAGAAGTATTCAGCAGTAACCAGGTTGACATGGAGGATGTGTAACAGAAGGAACAGGAAGAGACAACATATCGCCTCATCCTTTGACAAAAGCAGCCAGTGGGCAGTCTTGTCTTGCAACAAAGGCCAAAACCTCATTAGAAATGTGCTTGCTTCTCAAGCACATACAATGGGCTAAAGATAGTTTATTCCGTAAATGGTGTTGGGAAAATTGGACAGATACATGCAGAAAAATGAAACTAGATCACCATCTTACAACACACAGAAAAATATATTGAAAATGGATTCAAGATGTAAATGTCAGACCTGAAACCATAAAAAACCCTAGAAGAAACATAGGTAGTAAAAATCTTTCAGACATTGCTTGTAGCAATATTTTATCTGATATAGCTCCTCAGGCAAGGGAAACAAAAGAAAAAGTAAACAAATGGGAATACATCAAACTAAAAAGTTTTTGCACAGCCAAGGAAACCATCAACAAAATAAGACAATCCACAGAATGGGAGAACATATTCACAGATAGATCTGATAAGGGGTTAATATCCAAAATTTATAAAGAACTTAAAAAACTCAACACCAAAAAACCCACCAAAACCAAACAAACAAACAAACAAACAAACAAACAAAAAACCCAATTAAAAAACGGGCAAAGGAAATTCACTGTGGTATGCAAATTCTTGGTATGCCTGCAAATTCTTGGTATGAATACACACTTCTCTAAAGTGGACATACAGATGGCCGACATATGAAAAGATACTCAATATCACCAATCATCAGAGAAGTGGAAATTATAATCACAAGAGGTATTTCTTCACACCTGTCAGAATGGCTATCATCAATAAATCAACAAACAAGTGTTGGCGAGGATGTGGAGAAAGGGGAACTTTTGCACTGTTGGTGGGAATGCAGACTGGTGCAGCCACTGTGGAAACAGTATGGAGATACTTCAAAAAATTAAAAATGGATCTGACTCTTGACTCAGCGATCCCACTTCTCAGAATATATCTGAAGAAACCCAAAACACTAATTTGAAAGAACACAAGCACCCCATGTTCACTGCAGCATTATTTACAATGGCCAAGATATGGAAGCAACTCAACTGTCCATCAGTAAATGAATAGATAAAACAACTATGAGACATTTACACAATGGAATTACTATTTGGCCATAAAAAAAGAAAAAAGTTTTACCCTTTATGACGGTATGGATGGACCTGGAGAACCTTATGCTAAGTGAAATGAAGCCAGTCAGAGAAAGACAAATACCATATGGTTTCACTCATGTGGCATCCAATAAACAATCTGAACTAACAAGCAAAATAGAGACAGACTCATAGATGGAGCAGATGACGACTAGTTGGGGGAGGGGCGGTTAGTGGGTTAGGGATCGAGGAAAAAGGACTCACGGACAATAGTGTGGTGATTGTGGGTGGTGGGGGATGTAAGGGGGTTGAATGGTAATGGAAAAAAAAAAAGATTGAATAAAAAAATAAGTCACCTCTACGCTCTACTTTACAGTGCACCAGTGAGGTTAAGCTTTAAGAGTATGGTGGGTAGTGCCTTCCAGATTCCAGGCTGAAAGCAAAAACAGAAGCCAAGTAAATCCATAGTTATGGTCCTAAACTTCCAAATCTTGTCTCGGAATTTGACGGGGCCCCCACCATGCCACAGGCAGCAAGCGGCTTCCTCGGAGAAAGAAGAATTACCACCAGGAGAGATGGTAATGGCAGAATCAACTAGCAAGGGGACAGGTGATTCTAGGGAGGGGAATAGACTATGACTCACTTAGGAGGTCTTTCCCCCCCTCTCCCACTCACAGAGTCTTGCTGCAGTTCCTCACAGGTGCCACTGTGAGAGCCAGATAAACCCTGCACAGGCAAGGGTTTGTATCATAGGAGAAGAACTCCCAAATATGAATCTTGGAGCAACTCCCTTACAAGATCCGTTTAAAGCACAAATAGCCTCACAACGTTCTCTTACGACAGATGAAAGATCAGGTGTTCTTTCCCCAGTTCAAATGGACTGTTCAAAGGACTGTCAAGAAGTAGAACAAGCTCCCCTCTTAACCAATGACCTGTGGCTGAGGATGGAGACCCCACCAAGGTAGAACGAATTAATCAAACTCAATAGGGCGAGAGACAGAAGGCACCGAGGAAGCGCACTGTGCCTGAGCCACCTGCAAGTTCTTGGTATGAACTGCTGTTTTCAACTTTGGGTTTGTGAAGAACATGGCACAAGGAGCCCAGAACCCAGGCAAGGCAGAGTCAAGGAACCTGTCACTGTGCAACAAAGTGGGAAAATGACAAAAATACTTCCTTTTCTTATGTAAAATCTAGACCAAGACCAAGATATATTTTGTTTTCTAAGGCTGCCCTAAACACAAACTAAAGATTATTTTCACTCTAAACATTAGCTCAGTCATTGCATGTCTGAGAAACAGATGCAAGGAGTGACTACACACACCCAGAAATACCTGGAACTCCCCCCATCCCCAACCTGTCTGTTGCCCTGCCTCTTCCAGTCAGGCACACTCAGGATTCCCCTCTTCTCATGCCCAGATGTTCAGCTTTTCAAATGCTGTTATGGACAATGAGAGAAAAAAAAAAGATTTTTAGAAGAGAATGACGTTTTCTTAGAGAAGAGCTTCTAGCCTGTCAGACTTGTTCAAGGGTGTACTTCATTTTTAGACCAGAAATCTGATGTTTTTAAAAACAACCATAAAAACCACAGCCAGCTGTCACTCTTACATCTTGTGGCCTCTACGGCCCGCACAGAACGGCAGACATGCTGGGCTGGTGTGCTGTTCTCCCCTGTGCCAGGCACTGAGGGTGGGGAAGGCCAGGTGCTCTGGTTCCCCTTCTATTAACTAAGAATAGCCATGCCATTCTATTGATTCTTTCTTTATCAGAAATTTATCTTAGAGAGCTTCTGAAGCCCACTTTAGAATGAGGCTATTTTTGCTAAAATGACATGCTGGCAAAGCATACAGCATATATATAGCAGCAGGCAAGCATGGATGGTTCGAGCTCAGTCCCTGGAGAAAAATTCACAGACAGCACATTGAGAAGGAGCTGAGTGATGGTGGAGTTCAACCCTTGATTTTGAAGAGAGGACCAAGGGCCACATAGGTACAGTGTTTTAGCCAAGGCCAATCAGAGCCAAGACAAAGCCTCCTAAGCCAGGGCTGCTGCCACCCCACCTGGGCTATAATCCACTGGGCAGCTTTCTGTCAAACAAGTGGAGGCTGTGGGTTTGCTTACATGGGAGCCTCAGGCTGCAGACAGCACAGCCTCCAGCTCAGCGTTCTGTCCCGGCTGACGCCACCACAAGGAATCATCAGTTGCCTGCCTCAACACACCAAGATTTGCTTTGTTAAAAAAGTATCCTATCACTACAACACAGGGTGTTACACACCAGGCAAAAAGCTTTGATTCTCTTCTACAAGACTTTCACACCTACAGAGAAGCAGGTATGTGCCCAAGCCTGGGCAACTGGAAACCACATGGCTCAAACGGTGGCAGTATCCTCTAGAAGGTGCTCCGTAATAGCCATTCAATGCAAGGCACATGTGTCATTTAAAATTTTCTAGTGGTCACATTACAAAGTAAAAGAGAAACAGATAAAATCAGCTTTAATATCTTATCAACCTAAAACATGCAAAGTGTTATTACTGTGGTGATATATAATCAATATAAAATTTGAGATTTCATTCTAAACGATATTCCTTTAGTGATTCTTTTAATAGACCTTGTCTTTTGTTGTTGCTAAGTAATGTCGACTGCGGACTCCTTCAGCTAACATGCCCAAAGCCACAGCAATGGCACCCAGGCACTGGGCAGGTAAAACACGCTGGATGCCACAAAAGGCACTTGCTGGAGGTTTTGAACTTTCAAGGCAGGCAGTTTATCCACACAGCACATGGAAGAAAACAGATACCAGAAGATGTTAAGGCCGCACAGCTAAGAAGTACCAGGGCTTCACGAAACCAGATTTGATGGCAAGGCCTGCTCTTCGGTCTCCACCTTCATGCCCCACCTGCTTTCCTGAAAGAGCACTTGCGGAGAGAAACGTGGGAAATGCAACAGTGCAGTTACTCACTAAGCGACAAACGAATCCCCAACTCGGTACCCACGTCAGCCTTTCCTTTCTAGTATCATCTGTAACACTTTACAAATCCAGATCATTCTGAGAATGGAGTTACACACTGTGCTTTATTAGACCACATTCCAACCATTTTCTTAAACTACTGTCTTCCAAACACATGGACTCTGGCAGCCACAGAGATTCTGGCGAAGATGTCCCCTAAACACAACTCCAGCCTCCCTCCCCCTTGAAGTAATCACATTCATTCAATCACTCAGAAAACTACGGACCTGCCCTGGCCGGGAAGCTCAACTAGTTGGAGCATCACCCCTTACATCAAAAGGTTGGGGGTTCAATTCCTAGTCGGAGACGCACACTGGAGGCAACTGGTTGATGTTTCTCTCATCTCTCTCTCAAATCAACATAGCATATTCTTGAGCGAGGACCAAAAAAAAAAAAATTCAAAAAATACTGACTGAGCAACTACAGACCAGGCAGCACTGTGGGTGTCTGGGATAAAGTGGCAAACAGAACAGACAGGGGTCTTTGCCCTCACAGGGTTTGAGTTCTAGAGAAGATGGACAATACGTATACAGTGTCAGGTGCTAAAAAATGATAGGAAAAATACCAGGGGAGGGGCGTGTAATGATTTTAGTCTACCCTGTTGTGTATTAGGTTGAACCACATGAAGCTGCGGATCTCCAATCATTTCTAGTTTATAGCACGGTCGACTTCATACGTTGAATCTGACAGTTTCATTTCACGTGGAAACAACCAGGAATGCTTCCAATGACTACAAATTATAATGAATCCCTGAAAGGCAGAAGACACACAGAACTGGGATGGGCAAACTCCCTCCCATAACAGAAGACAGAGGAGAGGCACTGGGTATAGTAAGCTCAGAGGTAACAGATGGAAGGAGCAGAATGATGACTGAGGGGTGTGACCAAATGGAGGGCTTCAGCAGGAACCACCAAATGGTTTACACTCCCCGGCACTTCTCTCTGCCTCTGGAACAAGGTGCAAAGCAGTCGCCTGTCTTCATCCAGAGCACCCTGGGAGCACCAAGAACAAGGCGGGGTGGTGGGGGGAACGCACAGGAATCCCACCAGATCCCCACTTTCTCTTGTGATTTCTTCAACTGCTTCTAAAGGCAGAAGCAGCTCAGGATCTCGGCAGCCTGTTATTGTTTAACTTGGGGGGGTAAAGAGAACGTTATGTATTACTTGTGCCAATAACACACAATCCCTAGCTCCTGAGCCAACTATGGATCTTCACATCAGGAGCAGACAAGCAGACATCACACGCCTCCTGCCACCTCGCAGAGGGTTCCTGCCAAGAACGTGCGCCTGGCTCCGGAGCTGACCACTGACTCACGGCCACAAGAAGAGACAGTGGAAGACACCAAATGACACTCAAGGATGCAGTCAGCAAACCCAGCTTGTGGGGACAGCCCCAGGACAAGAAAGAGAACAAGGGATGGAAACCTCTGGACACAGAAGCTCATTAACACGTTACGTGTGTAACCAGTGGACCTCCTCTGGCCCTTCTTTGATAAACCAATTATAAAAAGAAAGCATGTGAGACAACAGGGGAAAGGAGAACTTTGCCTAGACATCTAATACTGAGAAAACATTAAGTAACTTGTTTTGTTTTTTTTAAATAATCCGTATTTTTCAAAGTTAGAAACTGCAGTGAATTTATAAATGTTGAACCTGGGAATTAGGAACTTGAGAGTTTATGATTATTATTCTATTTTGTATTTGTTTAAAACCCTCCAAAATGAAAAGCCTAAAATAAGTCTGTGGGCCTGCACCCGCCCCCCCAAGCCTCCACACAGTGTTCATCTGGGCCGGGAATGACCTGACCAGCACCTAAAGTGTCACAGAGGACTGCTCACCTGTCGATGAACTGATCGATGATCACGATATCGCCGGGCTGAATCTCCTCCCTCAGGGAGCCGCAGGCGGTGGTCACCAGGACGTGTGTGCAGCCCTCCTCCTTCAGGGCCCACACGTTCGCCTGGTAGTTGACGTTGGAAGGCATGATGGTGTGCTGCCTCCCGTGCCTGCGGGCAGGGTGAGAGTGGTGGGTGAGGCAGCAGCACATTTCAATGGTTAGAAAAGAAAACTAATTTACAGTGGTGCCTTCCAGCCTTGTCCACCAACGCGCTTTCATTGGCAGAGGGAAAAAAAGAGGCTGTATAATAACTAGCTAACTCTGAAGTGCAGGCCAGCTTTATATTCTGTGTATTTATTTTCCTACCAAGAATAGGTAATAACTTACTTAGAATTCCCTCTCTAGGAAGATGTATTGTGTCTACTTTACGGGGCACCAAAACCTCCCAACTGAGGCATCTGTTCTCACATGAGCCACAGCACAGAAAACAAGAGATGCCAACAAAGGCAGACCAAGTAGAAATAAAAACTCAAGTTTCCAGTTGAATCTCTCCATTCCTTCTGCCCCATTTCCCAAATAAGTTGCTGAAATGTTTAGAATGTGAGAGTTCCCAGTTGATTATGATGACATTAGAAGGATTCCTCTGAGAACACATTACCTCACGCATGAGCCGTATTATAGGCTCAACTGTGACCCACCTTTGTGTGTTGAATTCCTAACCCCTAGCACAAGCAGAATGTGATCATATTTGGAGACAGGGTCTTTAACAGGGTAATTAGGCTGGCTGGTGTGACTCAGTGGATTGAGCGCTGGCCTGCGAACCAAAGGGCCGCCAGTTCTATTCCCAGTCAGAGCACATGCCTGGGTTGCAGGCCAGGTCCCCAGTAGGGGGTGCTCGAGAGACAACCACACACTGATGTTTCTCTCTTTCTCCCTCCCTTTCCCTCACTCTAAAAATAAATAAAAATCTTTAAAAAAGAGTAGTTAAGTTAAAATGAGGTCATTAGGGTGGGCCCCAATTTAACATAAATGGTACTTTTAGAAAAAGAGAAAATCTGGACAGAAACATACAAAGAAGGCAGAACATGGGAAAATACAGGAAGATGGTCATTACAAGCCAGAAAGACCCGGAACAGATCCTTCCCTCACGTCCACAGAGGAAACTAATCCTGCTGACATCCTGCCACTAGGTAGATCTGAGACTGAATTACAACCAATAGGAGGCAGCAAAGCTGCCACTGGGAATCATGCCCATAGTTAGGCTCCACCCTGACAGCAGAGACCCTCCTGCTAGCCTTGAAGGAGAAGGCTGGTCTCACGAACCGCCTGCCCGTGGTGGAGAAGGCGGACAGTCTCTAGGAGCCAAAGGCCTCAGTCCTAAAGCCTTGAGGAACTGAATTCTGCCAGCCACCACATGAGCCTGAATGTGAATCTGGGGCCCCAGATGAAAAAACAAAACAAAACAAAACAAAAAAAACAAAACCTTGAATCTACCTTATGTGACCTCAAACAGGACCCAGCTAAGCCATGCCTTTATCACTAACCCCTGGAAACTAGGACATCACATGTGCTGTTTTAAGTTGCTAACTGTGTGGTAATTTCTTATGCAGCAATAGAAAACTAATACATGTAGCTTCCAACAATGTGGTAACGAATTATTTTCTCCCTCTACAATCTAGAACCGCACTAGACTTGTCAAGGAAACATGGGTGTGGAAGCCATAGAGAACCCACTTCAGGGATCCAACCCACTCCCCACAAACTTAGAACTGCAGTAACATTCACAAGGGGTCATGAATGAAACAGTTTTTCTTTATCTTGTTAAGTAGAGAAAAAAACAACAGCAATAAAAAAACAAAAACAGAAGAAACACTTCCTCTTGCAGCTAGAAGTGAAGGAAACCAGAGCTTCAAGTTTAGTCAAACTGCTCACTTACAGGATGGTCCTAAGTGCTTTCCCAATGTTAAGGAGGGGGCGGGGAGACCTACGGCAGTCTAACTTAGCCCAAAAACCAGAAGTGGTGAATTAAAGTGACTAAAATGCTTTGGCTTCCCCAACACAAAACTCTTTCCAGATTTTAAGCTACATTTAAATTCTCCTTTAGCAGTAACACTCAAAAACCTTAAAACACCTTACCTTGCAAGGAGGACGCAATCAACATTCTTTATCTTCCCCAAAATTAAGGCATCAGAAGGCTGCACACAATAAATAATGGTTATGACTCAGTGATTTGAAAACATGTATAAACAGTTAAAAAGCTGCCACTTAATTGTTTGACCTTGAAAAGATTCGTGGACACTTGAAGCTTGAGGATACACTTTAAAGAAATAAGAGTCTACATGTGATGGATAATCACTCAATATTTACTGAGAACTTTACAAGCAGAGTTTCACAGGACTCGCAAGGCTGCCTCAGGTGTGAGGGCAGGCGTCATTTAGGGAGACCTATTTGTAGCAAGCACCCTGGGGGGACTCTGACAGCAGACCGGTCAAATACAGCTGTGTTGAGGTATCTGTCAGGTGTGAGAGGGAGACAGAGAGGAGGGGAGGCTGCCATCAGGGGACTCAGCACTGGAGCTGTTTACTCTGCTAACCAGCTGGGAGACCCGGCTATGGATGCCCTGGGGTGATGGAGGGGAAGGTCCTGAGATTCTGAGGGGTGAAGAAAAACGAAGGCTAAGAAGTGAACGAAGCTTAAAGCACAACTTGGGGGACATGCGGTCACTCTAAGAATTGGGCTGAAAAAGAGGACTGGGTTGGGACTGGCAGATGAAGGCATCTTCACAGTAGGATCAAAGAACAGCGATGTGTGGCAGGGCCACTGTGAAATTAGGAGGCAGACACCCCCGCCCAAGCTGGGTGACACGGGGGCTGGGGGAGCAAACGGCCTCCTTCTAACGGAGTAGGAAGGTTTTATTTCTAGTTCAGCTATGCAGTCGTGTTATGAATCCCCAAGACACCCCCACCCCGGGCCAGGGCTCCCTTCATACGATGTTCCTGCCCACGGTCCGTCTCCTAAATTACTGTGATGTGTGACCTATCTGCTCTAGATTAGCAACTGATTTAAATGCTTCAAATGCAGAGAACTGAAGGGTACAGTTGCTATGTCTAAAATGAGTAGGTGGCTTCCAGGAATATAAAGTGAGAACTAATTTGCACGTGTTCAGAACAGGAAAGTGCAAGACATGCTCAGGGACACTGTCAGGGCTGGCAGAACCCACTGACGGGCTCCGGGCCCCTCTCAGCCTGGGGCAGGCAGTCCTGGGCAGATAAGACAAAAGCAATTAAAACATTTTTTTAACTGAACAATAAAGTCAGCAAGGAGAAAGGAAAAAGCTAGTACATCTCCATTAACTGGTATTAACCTTGCCAAATGGAGTATCCACATATTTCTCGGTTCTTCCTTCTAAGATTTCTGGATCATCCAGGCCTGTTCCACCAATTATTCCAATCTGAGGGAGGAAAAAAAGGTATCATATTTGACCACTTTTCATTAGAAACAAAATCATTATTTTAAGCAAATTTGTTTACTCATATGTTGCTCCTCTCCATTCCTGTTAAGCCCTCAAGTTATTTTTAAAAATCTGAAATTACTAAAAAACAGTCATTCAAAAAAACATCTGAAGGCCATCTGTATTCTAGAAATAACCAAAATGTGGGTCACCTTTTTGGGCTTTACCACATTTATTGCTGATAATTTGAAAAATTAGCAATGAATGGTACTTTAGTTTAAACAGAAAACCAAACTTAAAAATAGGCAAATGTGGTTGCAGAAAGTACTCTCTAACTGATTTTCCATTCTCTACCAAATGGGCTATAGAATAAACAATGTTCAAAAGACTGCTGAGATAGAAAGTATTCTGAATAGCCACTTTGTAATGATCTCTCATTGCCCCATTAAATAAAGAAACAAGAAAGCAGCGTTGTAGCTGGAGGGAGTGACTTGGTGGGTTGGAGTATAGTCCCTCATACCAAAGGTTACAAGTTTGATTCCTGGTGAGGGCACATACCCAGGCTGTGTGGTTCAATCCTCCGGAGTGTATGGGAGGCAACCGATCGATATTTCCCTCTCACATCAATGTCTGCTTCTCTCATTTTCTCTCCCCCCTTCCCTAAAATAGATGAACCTATTTGAAGAAACAAGACAGATTTTCTTTCTTTCCTGTGCCACTAAAATCAGAGCTATAAGGGATCACAGGTAAAAAAGTATGGAATAGCATGAAAAGTTAGTCTCACCTATATTTACACAATCCAAATGTAAATATAAGTAAGTCATTCAAAGTTAAAAAAAAAAAAGAAAAGAAATCCCAGTGTTGTGTTGCATTTTTCCAGAAAACAACTGAATAGTCCTTGTCTTCAGGGACTACTCAGAGTTAAAGAAACCAGGTGCTACTGTCTAGACTTAATCTAATTTGATGACTAATAAATACAAACAAGAACAATTACAAAGGTAACTAAAATATTAACTAGCCAACTAACTGAAAATTAAATAAATGAAATCGTTAGGAAGGTTCCTCCCTAGGGGAATGCAATGGCCTACTTTTAGACTCCCCGTCACAGCACCTTGCAGAGCTGTTGTGCGGCTCTCGGGCAAGGGCCACTGTACCTGCCTCCCACAGCCTGACTGGCACCTCTTCATCACACTGGGAGATACACTACCCCAATCCTCCTGACCACTCAGCGACCCCGCCCTGTAGAGCTTAGGTTCCCAGCCCAATCTTAGTATTTAAATCGTCAGCAACAGCCCTGGCTGGGTCACTCAGGGTGTCATCCCAATATGCCAAGGTTGCAGGTTCCATTCCCAGTTAGGGCACACACAAGAAGCAACCAATGAATGAATAAATTAGTGGAACAGTAAATCAATGCCTCTCTTTCTAAAAATCAATAAATAAAATTTTTTTAAAACTGTCAGCAACAGGAAACAAAGATGACAATTTACTAAGAAACCTAATGGAAACTGACCTGAACATTTTTTTTCCAATGAAAAGGTTTAAATCTATTGTCACTTGAGAAAAATTTCCACTAAATGGAAGAAAGTAGCTCCTTGGGGAAAAAAATTCATGAGTTCAGAATTAACTGAACATCTGAATACTTTCCAGATCAGGTTGGCTGATTTATTATTAATGTAAGTGAAAATATAAAATTAATATACAAGGAAAAATGGTTACCTCTCTGGCCCTCAGTTTTCTCAAAAAAAAAAAAAAATTAACAAAAGAGAAAATAAGGGCAATTTGGTGAGACTCTACTGAAGATCTGGCTGTTAAATGATGTAGAACTCTGTCCCAACTTCCTCAAGTGGTTAAACCAGTTTTTAAAAATCTATACCCCACCCCATGTCTTTACCTTGCTACAATTTTGAACATCAAAGGTAAAGACTAACAGCCACTTTGCCACATTTCGTGTTTTCAAATAAACAGAAATGTTCACTCAAGTGAGTATATTTAACCATCATGCTAGTCCAACAGAAATTTTTTCAAAAAATCAGTTTCATGCAATCCTAATCATCCTCTGGCTGGCCTCTCCATTTTATCCTTCATTTCAAGTCCCTCTGAAGCACCACAGATTACAGGGGACTAGTAACTGTCTGGCACATGCCTCACAGAACTGAACTGCTGACTGAAATTATTCTCAGTGTAATCTTCAGTGATTCAGTCACTGATGAAAACTTCCGTTTATTTTTAAACTTATGACCGTTTTGACCTGGCTGTTTCTGGATGTTCCCTGGGGCATTGCATCTCACATTCTAGACTCTCAGACCCATATACACAAAACACACCTGACTGTTTTGAAACCATGCTCAGTTAAGAAATGCTAATACGGATCCTACTGAAGTTCAGAACCTTTGAGTTCATCCTCAGAAGCCCCAAGCTTCAGTCCACACCACTCTGGCTACTTGATGACCTTGCACTAGGCAGCTGGTCATTCAGCCCTCTGCAAGGAACATGTAGTACTGGGTATGAAAGCAAGGGCTGCTTATTGCTAGCCAGAAAGGCCAGGATGTGGTCTCTGGCCCTGGAATTATCTACAGGAGAGTCCATCCAGTCCCCCAACTGGCTCTAGTTGTTTATTGAAACACTTACCTTACAAGGGATACAGAACAAGTGTAGCAAGTGAGTACTGCCACCCCAGGGAATTGAATTTCTAACCCTTCTCATGCAGCTGCAGATTGAGGCAGCAGTGCCAAGATGTGGCAATGCCGCCACCTGCTGGCCCCAGAGCAAAGTACCACTAGGATGAAACTTGCAAGCAGCGATAGCCTCATTCTGCAACTTCTAATTTCAAGTCAACTCAATACCAGCATTGGTAATGCTTTGAATAAAAAAAAAAGTAGCAGTGCTGCCCTAAAGGTTGTGGGTTCAGTCCCTGGTCAGGGCACATGCCTAGGCTCAAGGTTTTATCCCAGGTCAGGAGCAGGGACAGGGTGAGCTGAGTGCAGGAGGAAACTGATCAATGTTTCTCTCTCACACTGATTGATGACTCCCCCCTCCTTCCACCGCATCCTCTCCCTCAGTCTCTCTAAAAATCAATAAACATATCCTCAGATGAAGATATAAAGAAAGTATCTGAGCTATTACATGTCACAGGTGCTATGCTAGGTGCTTTAGCGACCTCACCTCATTTGACCTTAACTACTATCCTATAGGACAGACCTTATAGTATTACACCTATTTTACAAAATGAAAAGAGAAAGCATAAAAAATAAGGGCCTTTTCGAAGAACAAATCACAAGGAGCCAAGCTGGAATAGGAACCCTGGTCTTCCATGCTTGACCACTATGATGTGCTACCTTCCAATATCCCCTGGGATTCTTTACAACATCATACCCTATTAGACAATTTTTGTCTCCATCTTATGAGAAAACTGATGCTCAGAGGGGTCAAGTTCTGGACCAAGGTCATAGAGCAAGCTTAGAAATAGTGACGCTGGATGTCTAAGTGAACCACCATGGAGGGCTGGCGGACTCTCCATCAGTGACCTCACACACCCTCAGGAAGCAATGACAATCTTGCCAGACCTCCTGGGCCAGAAGCAACAGCCCGCTCCAGCACTGAGATGGAACTTCTGGGACAACTCTGCCCTGCCAGGACTTCTTATTACACAAGGCAAAGTTCTGCACAGCGATTCCTGGCCAACTAAGGTCACTGCCAGATTTTAACCACCAGTAATTCATCCCACACTTTCCCACTGACAGCCATCAAGCCAATATCCTTAAGAGACGATTTGACTTTTTGAGACACTATGAAAGCATTTTATGTAACTAAATGTTGACTTACTTGGGCAGAACAGTTACTTCCAGCAATGCTGAAAGGGCTCATACGAAACCCTGCCCTCTATTTCCCCTGGTACCTGGACCCAGGAGATTCCATACACCCCACTTGGTTTCAGGAACCACACACCATCACTGATGCCTGGACACACAACCTAAGGGACTCCAGGACAGCACTCTTCAAACCCCGGAACCCTGAGCAGTTGAGCATAGCTCCTGCCAAGCAGGTGGGCTGCATCTAAGTGTTCAAGCTCAGGATGCAAAAGAGTCAGAGCTGGAGCTGGCACCAACTGCTGATCTGAGCTCTTCAGTCCCTCAGCTCTGGCTGCCACTGACAAGTGTGGCCAGTGCAGCAGACAGAAGCCCTCCTTATTGAACCAAACTGATTTTGAGGCCTCCCAGGGACTTGAAAGATCCCGGAAGTCCAGTTGTACGGGGAGAAAGTGGCTACAGGTCTGCTTGGGCAGGAGGCCTGTTCAAAACCTGCAATGATGTCCATGGAGAGAGCTGGTGGCTCCATCTCTGACCAGATAACCCCTGTATGAGCCACCCCTGTGGGTGATGGTTATGGGCTCAACTGTGTCCCCCAGATCTATATGAAGTCCTAACCCACAATACCTCAGAATGTGACTATTTTGGGAAATAGGCTATTTGAAGAGATAGAGTTAAATGAGGTCTTTGCGGGGGCGGTGGTGGTGGTTATCCAGTATGACTGGTGACCTTATAAGACACTAGGGCACAGGCATGCAGAAAAAAAACCCATGTAAAGACAAAGAAAGAAAAGGCCATCTGTCAGCCAAGAGGAGAGGCCTCAGGTAAAATCTAATACCTTGATTTTGAACTTCCGGTCTCCAGCATTATGATGAAATAAATTTCTGTTGCTTAAGCCACCCAATCTGTGGTATTTTGTTATGGTAGCCCTAATAAACAAGTACGTAACACTATATTTTGGTCAGAAATAACTGAGAATTTAGAACATCCATAGTTTTTATTTAACCAACTGCAAAGTGAAGATATTATTCTGAAGGGGACACATCCTCTCGGAGATATGGTTCAACTCCTGAAACGGTCAATAATTTTTTGAGGATTTCCTGAGAGCTTACTGTATTCTCTAAAGACAAGGCCCAGAGGCCGAATCAGGCCCTCCACCTGGTTTTAACAGGCACAGCACCGAGTTCCTTCTCCCTACTCAAGGAGCAGTTACATTTATACAGTCTTAAAATTGCATTCAGCCCTTTGAAGGCAACCTCAAGGCTGATGTGGCCCCCGGTGAAAATGAGTTTGACACCCTTGTAGACTTGGAAGTCTAAAGTGTGCCTTTGCTCGAGGACAGCAGGATCCTTCCCAGTGTCCCTCCTGGGTCACCTGCTGGATACTAGACTTACCAGGGAGCTTTCAATACCAAAGCCCAGGCCACAGACTGCAGAGATTCTAATGAACTGGCCAAGGCAGACTTTGTTCACTTAAAACTCCTCAGGTGGATCTAACGTGCAGCCAGAACTGAGCACCTGCTCTGGGACTTAGCTCTTATGAAATTCTAATTTTTTAAAAAACAATCTTCATCTGAGGACATTATTTCACTACTTTTTTAAAGACAGAGGAAAGGAGAGAAATATTGATGTGAGAGCTAGCACTGATTGGTTGTTTCCCACATGCACCTGGACGGGGGACTGCATGTGCCCACACTAGGGACTGTACGCATCCAAACTGGGGGCTGAACCTGCAACTTAAGTATGGGCCTTGACCAGGAAAGGAATCTGCAACCCCTCAGTTACAAGATGATGTCCCGACCGAGTTACACTGGCCAGAACTAGATAGCAAAAAAGGAAAAAAAATTAAAGATTTTAATTTATTTTTAGAGAAGGGAGGGAGAGAAATATCTGTGTGTGGTTGCCTCTCACACATTTTCCACTGTGGACCTGGCCCGCAACCCAGGCATGTGCCCCAATTGGGAATCAAACTGGCAATGCTTTGGTTTGCAAGCCAGCACTCAATCTACTGAGCCACACCAGCCAAGGCTAGATAGTGAAATTCTAAAATAAGGGCTGAGTGTCACAGGCTGAATGACAGCCCCTGATAGAGGTGTTATCTGTATCCTAGTTCCCAGAATCTGTGATTATTACTTTATGTGACTAAAGACTTTGGGATGTGGAGATTATCCTTGATTATCTCAGCAGGCCCTAAATGCAATCACAAGGGTCCTTATAAGATGATCAAACATGGAAGGAGGTGATGTGATGGCGGATAGAGAGAGAAAAGACGATGTGACACAGGTCAAGAAACAAGAAATGCCCATGACCCCTGGACCTTGGAAAAAGCAAGGAAACAGATTTTTCCTTAGATGCTCCAAGCAACCTGCCCTGCCCTAATGACACCTTGATTTCAGCTCCATAGGATTCCTTGTGGACTTCTGACCTCTAGAACTGTACGAGAATACATGTGCCTTATTTTAAGCCATCCAGTTTGTGGTAACCCTTATAGCAGTCACAGGAAACTAGTACACTAAAGATCACCTGAGGAGCTAATTAAAGGGCAGCTGTTCAGCCTTTTCTAAGTTCCCTGGGTCAGTGGTTGTCATACCTGAGTGGGCATCTAAACAGACTGAGGTTACTCTAAGCCCAGATTGCTGGTCCCCGGGGACTCCCTAGAGCTTCTAATTCAGAACTGAGGTAGGGCCCAAGAATTTGCACTTCTAATATATATTCAGGTGGGTGCATTACAGTGGAACATTGTAAATCACCTTACCATTCTTTTGACATTGTTTCTGTAAGTGCAGTCTCTGACTAATCCGTAGCTTGTAAATAAATAGCATGTTTGCCTAAGAATCTTAGGAACTAACTAGGACGTATCAAAAGATACATCCCCCAACCTTCAGGCATCTCAACTTTAGGAAATTTGCTGACCTTCAACCAGGATAATGTAAAGCCAGAATGACTGCACCAGGATGCACACTGGACCATCACTTGCCTTACTGGAACGGACTGTGCTTGTCTGCATGTAGAGGACTTTGCAACCCCCTCTCCTTCCTTATAAAAACATCCGCCTCCACTGAGATAGGGAGATGGGCTGAGATGTGAGTCTCCCATCTTCCCAGGAAATGGGCTTTGAGACACAAGTCCCTCATCTTCCAGATGTCTGGCATCTGAATAAACCACTCTCATTACATCAGCACCTGCCTTTCAACTATTGGCTTTTGTAGCAACAGGTGGCTGGACCTGCATTTCGATTAGTTTTTGGCCACCCTGATGGGACAACATGGGCTTCGGTAAGGCCCAGAGGGCCCAGACTAGAGTCCCAGCTGCTTGTGGCTGGCTGACCCTGTGCCTGGGATTGCAGGAATTTCCCAAGAGCTGCCAAGAGTTCTTTAGTTGAGGGACTCTTCCTGCTCTCCCTCTCAAGGCATCAGCCACCTTTAAATGCTTTGCCAGTGAAAGGAAACAGGATGTTGGTGAGCTGATAAGCCCAGACTGGGTAACTCCCTGGCATGCACAATGGGGAGCGCCTGACCTACCACTTGGGTGCCTTGTGACCATCTGGGATTTGGTAGGAATCAACAGGTGCTGCCCCAGCAGGAGGCACAATTCAGTGACATGAAAAAAATCCCAGTTCCCCAGTGCGGGATTTGGTTGGAGCACTCTTTTGGTTTTGGTATTATTTGCTTTTCTTGTTACATACTGCTTTTTATTGTCTGTTAGTTTTGTTTCTCTGTTCCTCTACAGGAACAAGTCTGTTTGTTTGAGAGCCCTCATCTGTTCTACCTGTCTGAAATGAAACTTTGGTTACAGCTTTTTTGCTTGTTTTCTTATCTTTTAGGAACTTGGTTTGATCTTTGCTGTTTTGTACATACCGGGAATCCTCTGCCTCCAGCATCTGGACCTCGTCAGGGTCATTCAAGGTACTGGTAGGTGTGGGAAGAGAGTCTAGGGTTAGTCCCGGTCCCTCCTTTTAGAGGATTTAGTTTGAGCATATTCATCTATTTAAACTTTGTTTTTGCTTAAATACTGTTCTTGTTTCTATTGTTTCTATTTTGAAAGGAATGGCTCAGTCTTGATCACAAATTGTTTTGCCAAAAGTCTGGTAAATGGGACAAGATCTCTAATGTACAAACTTTCATGTTGTTACACCATGAGGATTTTACTCAGAAAGGATTAAAATTCATGGTTTAAAAAGGGGGAAAAGATCTTATTCCCTTCTCAGACAGTAAACCTAAGAAAAAAATCAGAAAAATGAGTCTTTAAACATTCTGAATCCTCCTTCTAGATGCCCAAGAACTATGGTCCCAGGAACAAGCCCAAGGCTGGTATCTCCCCTGCCTCTTCTCCAGCATGCTTAAAGTTGCCAAAGGCACTTGATAGTAAAACAGCTCACTTTTGAGCACACTTTAGAAATGCAGAAATCGCCAAGAATCCACATAGATGGTTTATATTAATGCCTTTGAAAGTTATTAACATAAAATATACTTGTTTTTTTGTCTGGAATTACAAGAAAGTTCATGTTATCTCTGTAAGTGCTGTCAGGGGGTGGTGCAAGGAAGGCAGCCACACATTGATGCTTCTTTCCCTCTCTTTCTCTCTCCCCTCCCCACCCCCTCTAAAAATAAATAAATATATAAATAAATCCTTTAAAAGATATCTAGAATTATTAAAATCAAATGCAATAATGCATCAGTATCATTCACTATCCCTGCATACCATTCTACCTTCAGAAAAAAACAAGGTCAAAATAAACTTCCTCAAAGCAACAAAAATGTCTTTTATTTTGTTTGTCTCTGCTAGTCAGGACACAAACCTGGTTGCTCCTAATCTCACCAGGCAGCCTCTGTCTCAGGGACTTAGCCCAGGATCCCTCAACCAAGTGTGAACCAGCCCTCCTGGGGGTGTCTGGAAACCCATGGAGACATTTCTGGTTGTCACAATGATTTGAAGGAGTGCTACTGGTATATTGTGTATGTGTGTGTGTGTGTGGGGGGGGGCGGGGGCGTAAGTTGGCTGTGGAGCCAAGGATGTATTCAGGATTGTCCTACAAAAGGAGGAATTGTCCTAACCCAAATGCCATCATGTCCCTAGGCAAAAAATAAAGGCATGTTGGTCATATCCAACTGGGGCATGCGGGCTGACCCCCATTTTCTGAGGGTCACTGAAGGGCTTTTGGTCTGAAGGCCTTTGCCAATTACACTCAGACAGCTAAGAGGTGAACATAAGGGGCCCATTCTCCAAAGTCTAGACTCTATGACTTACCCATCCCTCTTAGTACCATTTTGTTAACAGCCCACTACTCATCTATAATGGGACTATACTCTGTCATAGCAACCACGATAAACAAGACAGAGTCATACATAGCCCATTCAAGGAGGCCTCCAGAATGCCATGTCTGAACTCAATGACCTATTCAGTCCTCCACATGGTCCACATACCACCTGCCCATGGCTGATGCTGGAGGTTCTCCCAGACCGTAGCTGTTATTAGTATGGTGGTGGGCAAGTGTCCAGTGGGCACTGGGAGGCAGTCGGCTTTATGCATTCACTCTATATTCCCTCTTAAGGCTTTACTCACAATAAAACAGAGCACAGAGATCACATGCCAGATTGGAAGTGCCTCAGAACACCTACTTGGTAGAATGTCAGGCACTAGGCCCCATTCGGTCCCTATCTAGGTCTGACTGTATAATGCTGGACACCCTAGTTGACCTTTTTGGGCCTCAGTTTCAAATCCACAAAAAGGGGTTTGTGTGGTATCTGGTCTTCAGGAATATTCCAGCTCTACATTCCATGGTCTGGGGACAGGATGTGGGTTTTATTAGCCTATTTTTCCCTGGACATTAACACCTCCTGTTTTCTATACAGGATGTTGCCTCAGCAGTCTGGGAAAGTTGGTGTTAGTATCATGGATTTTCAGCAGCAAAGGCATTATTGCCTTTCTAACCTCAAAGACAGAAAGCAACAGGCAGGCCTAACCCTATTTATACTTCTCAATTTGAATTTCAGCAGCTCACTAAGACCACAAACATACAGCATTCAATACTTAACATCAGGCTCCAATCAGTTCCCGTGCAGTGCCCACTCTCCACTTGAATGCACGGCACTGATTTTACAGGAAAACTGTGCGGCAGGGAGAATGATGAACCAGATTAATATGAGACTGTTTGAAATACCATTCCTCTCTGTTTTTAATATCACTCTAAGTGTAATATTAAAGGTAAGAGTTTCCAGCTTGCCAACTGAAAGCAGTGACCATAATACCTATCATCATAATTTAACTTTTGAAGAAAAGATATTCAAAACTAATCTCAGCTCCCCCACTTAAAAGCACTACCATTGAATAAGTTTCAATCATGTGCTAGATAGACTATACAATTTTAAATGTCCTAGCAAACCCTGCAGTAAAGTCCCCACTTTATGGATGGGTACCTAAGGAACTCGCTTTGCAAATGAATTTCATAAAAATTCTTTGTTCTCCATAACTGGAAAGGGAGAAACCTTCTACAAACATTTCTGAACTCAAGATTCTTTTCAAAATTGCAAAAGGAGTGACATATCTTAAGTGTGACTGCAACACTCTGCACCACACTCCCTTTCATACTGTCTCATTAAAAGCTGCAAGGGACTAATAATCACTCTTCTTGATTACATGCAGACCGCAGAGATTTGCCTTCTCTCTGGAGGAACCAAGACACACTTGGATAAGGCGGCAGGCCTCACTCCCTATCTCAAAAATTTCTCAAGTTAACTGACTTCTCAGCAAATCATAAAGAGCTGAGAAGAGATCTTAAGTGTTATCAATCTTTCCTTATGCACTATAATTACACACTATCCCTGGAGACACCAACCAGGAAAGAAATGTTTAAAGGCCCTGGGGAAACTCGGGGCACCCTTCAGAACTCGTGCTCTCCTCTGGCTAAAGATTGTACTTCAACAAGATCTCCAGTACCGAGAGCTCTGAAGTCCGTGAGCACAACGAAAGTTATCTCTAACTTTCAAGACTGCAAACAAAGCAGTTTCAAGCCAGAGGCCTACAAGCTGGGCGCCGCCTTCTACTCCATTTTGGTGTTGCAAAAGTCTCAGGATGCCTGAGGCACTACTGCAGGGGAAAACTTCAGGGGAAGTACTTCGTTTGCAAGAAAAAGAAAAGCCGGAAGCTTGCAAAACAGCAAGCAGGAGGTCCCGCCACGTGGGCCGCAGACAGAGCGGAATCACAGCGGAAGCTCGAGTCCAGCAGACCACATTGCATAGTCTCACCAGCTGCAAGCACACCACTACTACAGCGGGACCCATCTCCCGGGAAAGGAGTATTGCTCGGGAAAAGATGGAGTGCGGGCGGAACTCTGGCCCACAGCCTTTCTCCAAAGGGCTTGCCCACGTCCTGCGCGGTGAGGATACAGCTGAGACCAAAGGTGGAGGGGGCGAGTTTGCAAGCGTTCCCTCACACTCCACTCCCCTCCTCTGGCCAAACCCGCCCAGAGTGAGGTTCCCTAGACCTTTCCCACCGCGGCTGGGGGGACGCAATGCCCCGTGGCGCGGTTCCCCGAGGCGGGAGCAAAGGAGCACCGGCGCGGGGGCGGGGGGGGGGGCGGTAGCCGCTGGGACAGCTAAATCTCACCTTCACAGCTGCAGGGGTGGCACCTGAGGCCATTTCTGCACCGGGGAAAAAGCTGCGGAGTGGGCACGCAGGGCGTGCACGCTGAACGAATTAAGGAGCAGGATCGAGCGCACTCTGCAGGACTGAGCTGTGCAGATCACAGAGCAGCTCTGGCTCCTCCTCTTCCTCCCCGAAACAGCTGGATTGGCTGTTGGTGTGGGAGCTCCCCTCCTCCTCAATTCCAGGTTCCAGCGGTCCGCCCCTTTGCAGACCTTTTTGGTTCTTCGTTAGTGTGTTTGTTTGTTTGTTCCACCCCCCATTATAACTAACGGGTTCTTGATCATGATAATGGAGACTATTTATTGAGGCTTTTATGGTTCTAGATTCTGTGCCCTGCCCTTTAATCACCTCCGTTAACTTTAACAATCTTACAAGGAAGAGCAGCACTCTCTGCTCTGCCAACTATTAGTTGCCTCACCTGTGAAATCTGTCTGGTCAGCCTTCTAGTTCTCGAAAGAGAGTGAATCCATCACCAGGAGGGAGCACACTGTGGCTTACTCATCTGCAATTTGAAGGGAGGGAGGCTTTTAAGCAGATGTGACTGCCTGTCTCTCCCATCCTTACTCAACAATGCCAGGGACATCTGCAACCTCTCCCACCCAAAGCAACATCCAATACACCTACATTCAGAATCCAGACTCCTGTCTTCATTTCACATTGGCTGGTCACCTCCAAAACAGGTGCGCACAGAGTCATAATCGACTAGTAAATTTAAGAGCAAAGATATGGGAGTTGTACAAGCAGGACTTGAGGAAGGGAGGCATGATCAGAGGAGAGGAGGGCCAAATGTATTCCTGAGTCAGTGTCAGTGGCTTCAAGGGGAAGAAGGTTTTTGTAGGTTCAAGATCCCAGATATAAGCAATAAACTAATCGCTTGATTACTTAGATATGGTCATTTACAGTTCAAGTGGCAAGACTCCACAGTAAATGTTTTTTATAAAACATTTGCAGAGTGATTTACATAAATATTTGGTTTTCTAGCATGATAGTTGATTCCCCTTCGTGTAGGCACACCCTGGGGCTGTCCCGTTAAATTGGTTGAGTGCCTCGACTCAGTAGTGGTGAGCCTACTACTTTTGATGACAATGATCAGATAATGAGACTTCCTAAGAAATAATCTCAGGTGGGATTATCAGTGACCTATATTCTGTTTTGGAGGAACTTAAAGGATGCTAGATGGGACCTTTGTAATTGGCTGGTTATGAATTAAGAGATAGATCAATGGTTTTTGAAACCTTTCATGGTGCAAAAGTAATAATTTTTCTGATGGGATGGATATATAGAGTAGGGAAGTATCCAGGTATAAAAGCAGCTGCTATTATTGAAGTCTTTGAATTCCCTTCTGGCCTGACAATAATAAGCTGTGGACAAAATTATTTGCTATATTTCTGAATAATGTAAATAATTCTAAGTATACAAATAATTCTCTTTCAAAAATATTTGAGTTCTTGAAAATATTTTGCTTATAGGTATAAATTTGTCTAATCAGGAATTTGAAATACTTGAAAATGAAAGAAAATGGGTTAAAATTTTGAAAAATGCTTAAAATATTTGATTATAAGTACAAAGGAGGACTGAGAGAAATTATTTTGTTCAGTATAAAAATATTAATCTAATAAGCAATGAAAAAGTGATGATATTTCTCATCATACCCAATTTAGAAATAGAATAGCAAAATTTATAAGTTGAACTTAAATACTTAAGGAAGACTTGTTTTTGATTTTGTGACTTTAATAAATTGAATGTTAATTTCAAAACCAAATAGTTTTTTAAATTTTTTTAAGATTTTATTTATTTATTTTTAGAGAGGGAAGGAAGGGAGAAAGAGAGAGAAACATCAATGTGCGGTTGCTGGGGGCCGTGGCCTGCAACCCAGGCATGTGCCCTGACTGCGAATCGAATCTGTAATGTTTTGGTTTGCAGTCCACACTCAATCCACTGAGCTACGCCAGCCAGGGCAAAACCAAATAGCTTTTTAAACACTTCCTTGCAGAGCCCTCAACTCCAGAATAGTAAACATAGAAACGAAATACTTGAATTGCTTATTCTACCAAGAGTGGAAACTCTGGCCAGGCTGAAGAACATGAGGGATAGTCTGGAGGTGAGGAAGAGAGATAGTAGATGCCTCTCTCAAGAAGTCTGGATGAAAAGGGAGGAGACATTGGAACATGATGAGAAAAGGATAGGAAGTCAATATTTTTAATATATTTGTAAGCAGAGGGGGAAGTTCACGTGGAAGAACTGGAAGATACTAATAGAATAGAGAGACTAATGGGGCAAGATCCCAAAGAATTCCCAAGGGATGGCATCAGGAATACTGCTGGGGGGCATCGTCCTATGTCAGAGGACAGAGACATGGGCCTGGAAGAAAGGAGATAAGAATGGGGACTCCAGATACATTTAAGAGTAGGTTTTGTATACCTGCAGGACATCACTCCTGATGGTCTAATTTTCTCAACAAAGTGGGAGCTAGGGGTTTAAAGATTGGTGGCAAATTTTTGGCATGGTTGTGGGAACATGTCAGATTAGGGACCATGAATTTGAAATGGTACCCATCTGCAAGAGTATATATAATTGTGGGGGAGAAAAAATTTTATTCTACCTTTCTAGGTTCTTTTGCCTAGTCTAATAAATAAATACACATGAAACATATTAACAAGCTGAAATAACCAAATTCATTACATGCATATGTATGGAAATCCCACATATCTGAGAGATTCAGAGGCAGAAAGGTAAAATAAGGTACATATGACATCCTGAGCTAAGGAATGAAGGAAGAGGCTTGAATAATCAGAGAAGAGTATAATTAATAGTTTGACAGGAAAAACGTTATCTCTGATAATAACTCTTATTATGGGCCAGGCACCTAGTTTAATTTTCTAGGTATTTAAGGTAGGAACAGAGGTTTCTCTTGAGCCTACAGAGTCTCTGTTGCCTTCAGTTCAAAATAATCCACATGCCAAAGCAGTACATCTTGGGGAGGCCTCTTCTGAACCCCTTTATAACTTTCCCTGATAGACCCTTATTTAGCAATTAGATAGGGGTTCAAGGAATGAAGGTGTCTGGGAAGTGAGCTGATATTATCAGCTATAGCAGTCCAGTCTTATAGAGAACAGAGAAGCCAGGAAGGAGCTGAGTGATCAATGGAAGTGAAGGATTTAGGAATTAGAAGTCTCAAGGAAAACTAAGAGCAGTGATGGTAAGATGAAAGGGTGTGGAAGATGGAAGGAGAAAGGTCCTGGAGGGGGATATGGAAGCTCAAGGTTTAGAAGAATTGTAACCCAAAGTTATGACAAGATCCAGGAAGTGAACAACTGAATGAGATAATCAGATGAGGTAGAAGTTGTGTGTGTGGGTGCGCTGCATTCATACTGCATCTTCTGGAACAATGGCAGGGCTTGGGGTAAGAGGAGAGGGTCAGCCTGGACTCAACTGCCAGAAAGGCTAGCGAATCAGAACCATAAGGATGGTCAGAGATGCCACAAAGATGGTAGAGACCTCACAACAGTCATAGTTTTGTAGAGGTCAAGGGAGCAAACCATTTGGAATTGGCAGTGAGGAACCAGGAGAGTGCCCCCCTTCACCACAGTCCCCTGGTATGTGGGGCAGTATATCAACCTCCTCTCCAGAGGCCTATGGTGGGAAATGGTGGCAAGGTCTCAATAAAGTCAAGGAGATGGAACAGATGATCTGGAAGGAGGTTGAGGTTGTAGAGGAGCTTATTAATGATTAAACAACCATTTCACAGAGTGTAGTGGAAAATATATTTATAAAATGCTGAGGGAATATGGGAGAGGAAAGTTCTTAAACAAATTGGTAGCTTGGGAAGATTCAGGAAGAACTTCTAGGGGAGGCCATATATGATTAAGGTCCTGAAAGACAGATCCTAGTCAGCTAGGTAAAGGAGGGAGGGAGGAGGAAAGGAGAGGCAAGTGTCAAGTATTAAGCCAAGGGCTAATATTTCATGGAGATGCAGCACCTCTGTGGTATTGCCATATGTTCCAAGTGGCTGCATTGAAGAGTAGGTATGAAGTACTGACGATCACTGAGGCAGCTTGTGATCAAATTGTGAAAATGTCTCTTACTGGTCAAAAGGAGCAGAGGTAAGAGAAACGAAGCGGGTGTTACTCAGTTACATAGGTCTCCCCAGAAACCTTGTGCCAGATGCAAAATTTTATTCTGGACCATCTGACAATCGTTGCCAGAATTAAGTTAAAACATCAGTATAAATCTTGCCCCAAAAAGAACACACTCCTGCTAAACTTATTTAGCTCTTTACTTAAAAGTTTTGTGCTTATAATGGACTTAAAATAGTGAGCAAGCCACATATTGTTTTCTCCATGCTGTCAAGGCTGGATTACATTGTGTTGCGTTCGCTGTGCCTGGCCACCCTCTCCTCTCCCTCCCACTGCTTGCCTGTTCTCTGCTTCCATTCCCTTTCCCTCTCTTCTTCAGACTATTACTTAGCCCAGGCATCACAGATTTGATACAACTGATGTGATGGATTCTGGGGACAGTTTAAAACCGATTTTCATGTAATTTTGCCTTGAAATTCTTCATTTTTCTTTGTCACATTGGTCAGTTTTGTGTCCTAGTCTTTGCATAGAGCATGGTTATAGGTGCATAGTATGGCTTATATTCATTTATTGAATGAAAAAACGTTTATTGTTTTCAGTTTCAGCAAAAGAAGTATCAGAAATGCCAACAAACTTGAACAGCAGGGGGCAGCAAATATTTGTCTTTTTTTTTTTTTTAACCTACAAGTCAACATTGTCTCTTGCTTGAGTCATGTTGGCTTCATCTGAGAAAGAAAAAAAAAAAGAGAGAAAAAAGAGAAAGAGATATGAACATTACAGTTTAAAGGTCAAATCTGAAAGGCAAGTGTATTCTACCATAATTTACTTTAATGGCTTCTAGGAAAATATGTGTGGTTTTTCTTAGTTCCTAAAGAACCCCAAATTGTTCATGTAGTTATATACCAATGGTCAGCAGATGGCAGCACTTTTCAAGGATCAGGAATACATACAGAACAAGATTCGGGGGGAAAAAATAAAGTATATTTGGTTATGAAATCTTTACTTAAAAAACTACAGTGGTAAAGTAAATATTAAGTAGGGGATCAAGCTTTTTAGTCCTTAAATATCTAGGTGAAAAGGAGGTAGAATTTTAACCACAGGCACATTTTTCATTTTGAAGCAAGGTGATAACTAAAATGTTTCAAAATAACAAGTTTGAGCCTCACAAAAGGTGAGCTGTAATTGATGGAAATCATTTGAATTTTACTGTGCACTTTAAGAATGTTCCTTTATCAGATTATTCAATGATCAATTCACAGATGTTAGGCAAGAGAAAAACATTTGCACACAGACACAATGCTTTTGGATTACTGATTAATAGCACTAAACGACTTCCTGTGTTGTCCTTGGCTACATGATTTAAGTGTCAACAGAGTAACTAAGCGGCTTTTACATATTATCAGGTTTTCACCTTTTCTAAACATTTAACTACTTTAGTTGGATATTTATAATCAAATTAGAAACAGGCATAATGTCTGAGGTTTGTTTGAGTACTTTATTTTTTTGCATTTTTATTTATTTTTAAAATTATTTTATTGTTGTTCAATTACAGTCATCTGTGTTTTCTCCTTATGTTTGAGTACTTTAAATGCAAAGGAAAATGCAGACCCACTGATTTCTGAGAGTGATGCACTTGCTCTGAAACTTCAAAAGGTCTGTGCAGCTTCTATCTGGGTGAAGGGGCAGAGACTGGTCTAGCACTCAGTGTCTTTTTCAGGCATCTTCCATCCCTTAGCCAAGGAGATAAGTAATAATTGCTTGAATGTGAATAAAAAGCATTCTGTGGCATTTCTCCATATAATGAAAAGTCCCCTTTCTTTGGCTCTTCGATTTCCCACAGGAAGGCCAACTTGGACTTTACTACACTAACACAGAGCACTAGGAAAAATAGACAGGCCTATTTGCTTAAACTGCTCTTTACACCAAAAGAAACTCCCGTAATGGGGTTATCACTGGGTCAGGCTGCACTGTTTTTCTCCAGAGCTGAATCAAGGGCAGATAAATTCAGAAAGTTAGGTGGGTTTAGGTTCCTTGAAGGCTACTTTTTAAATAAAGTTTTGCCTTTTTAGCAAAACGGTCTCTGATCCCTTCTATTTGACTAGCAACTGAAAGATACAGAAGAAAGGGATTAAGAAATGACCTTAGATTTAATTTTATCTCCAAAGAATAATGTCTTCAACCTTTATGGTTCAAGGACACCAAAATAAGGCCCTTCTACTCAGAGTCACTTGCACCAGTAGAAGGGGCCTGTATACTATAAAGCACAGCAAAAACCATTCTTTAATCAAAGAATGGAGAAGGAGGGGTTTACACTCTAAAGCACAGGAGGCAAACACAAGGCCTGCGGGTCGAATCTAGCCCTCCCTCTTGTTTTATCTGGCCTGGTACCTTGTTTCTACCTGCCAGCAGTGCCAAGCTCTTGCTTAAGGACTAGTTACATTTATACAGTCCTAAAATTACATTTGGCCCTTTGAAGGCAACTGCGATGCTGATGTAGCCCCTGGTGAAACTGTGTTTGACACCTCTCTGTCTAAAGATACCTTTGCCCTGATTTGAGGAAATCAAGAAAGTCTAAAGGGTTAGTGGGAGGTATGTGGGTTCAGGGGTACGGATTTCCAAGAAAATGTAGAATGTTCTCTAAATTGGAGGGGAGCATGCACAGTTTCTAAACATGCTTGGAACATGCCTGGCCATGCATCACATATCTCATTTAATGTTAAGTCTTCAGCAGGCATGATGTTTAGCATACTAGGGAGAGAAATTTCCTTAAAGGTTGATCACCTGGGAAGGGTTTTCTGGTACCATCTTGCATCTTTCTGGTGCAAATCCATTTCTTAGTTGTAGTCCTTGGGTTTCTCATCTGGTCCTTGCCAGCAGGCTTAGCTTGCTCTGGAATTTTCACCCTTTCCTGACGAGTTCAGCCTTGTTTCATCAGGTGTTACATTGGAGAATGAGAGAAGACAAGAAAGTTAATAGTTTAAGGATTAACTAGTAATATGGTGGCACAACACTGTGATAATAACATTGCTTCATGGGGGAGGAAATGTGGTCTAGAAGCATGGTCACTGGCTCTTCCACTATTTTATGTTTAATCTTGTTACACTATGCTTCATTCTCCTCATCTGTAAAATGAGGATTCAAGTGCAGGGTTGGTGTGAAAGTTCAAGTTCATACTAGTAAAGCACAAGGAACAGTAAGTATTCTACATGCTAATGATGATGATGTACCAGGCACTGCATTAGGTACTAAGAATACAGAGATTAGTAAGATACTGCCTCTGCCTTTGGGGAGCTTAGAATATTTTAGGGGAAGTTGGGTAAATAAAAAAGAACAAAATATTGCAGGCATAATAGGGAAGCTATATAGAATTTGGGGAATGGAGTACGTGGGACAGTGTGGTGAGTATGGCCTGGGTGTGGGGAGGGATGCCTTGAGCAAGGGCCCTGGAGCTGAATTATGAAATATGACTATGTGTTTGTGTTACCTAACTCAAGGGGTTCACCTCTTGGGGTGCTCTATTCAAGGAGACATTGTTGTTGCAAGGTAGTTTTATTTACTTGCAACAAGTAAATGAGACTGGATTCATATCCAAGGCTCTGCCTCTCTGAAGAAAGGCTTAGCCATTGCTTATACACACTATTCGGTCAATTACATGTTGATTTCTTCTTTGCAAGAAAGAAAAAATTGGGTGTTTTTCATCCCTTGAGTTCCTGTCAGCTCATCCTGTTTATAGCTGGATCTATAAAATACTATGCTACATTTTCACATTTGGTAAGAAATAACTTTAAGGACTGCCCAGACCTTCAGACCCTTGTCCTATCTAACATTTGCAGTTAAAAATGGGTGCGGGGGCAAGAAAGGGCTTGCAAACATGTGACTGCAGGCAGGGCTGGGGAGCAAATGAGTGAGGGCACATGAGAACCAACACCATGCACTTAACAGAGTTAACCATTATGAGCCTATGGACAGAGCACGGGTAGGTGTTTAAGTGGCAGAGTGTGTGGTGGAGTCCTACAGGTGGATGCACATCAGAATTGAGCATTGCAAAGGTGGGCCCATGGGCTGAATTTGGAAATTAGATGGGTTTTGTTTAGCTCACTCAGTATATTTTATAAATAAGGGGTCAACATTTAAAAGTTAGGAAGTTTCACATGGAAAAATCTGGATTTCCAGGCTTTCTACAAAATGTAGATGTTCTTGCATTTCTGTTGTCATTGCAGCACAGCACCTTTGGGGGACCTGCCTGCCCAGTTTGTTCCAGGCCCATCAGCCTTTGTGTCTCTGAGCA
Source organism: Phyllostomus hastatus (assembly GCF_019186645.2). Taxonomy (NCBI): domain Eukaryota; kingdom Metazoa; phylum Chordata; class Mammalia; order Chiroptera; family Phyllostomidae; genus Phyllostomus; species Phyllostomus hastatus. The sequence goes on from NW_025333857.1 coordinate 10,149,671, forward strand.
TAGAACACGCTAAGGAGTTCTGACTTTATTCTCTATGGCATACAGAGCATTGAAGTGTTCTAAGCAGGAGATTCTACTGTGATCTAATTTGCATCTTTGTGTGGAGCATGAATTGAAGGAAAAGATGTGAAATTGTTTACAGCTTATAACAGAAGTTTTTTCTTAAGAATTGAGTGGACACACACCAGGGCAATTAAATATCATTGGATTTTACTGTAACATTTTGTTAGAATCCATTCTTTGAAAATTGTGACCTTAATTTTGTTATGGAAGAATGATCTATCTCCCAGGCACCTCTGTGTTATTTTTAAAGGTACACAAGGGGTCTGAGATTTTGAGAGGAGAACTTACTCTAGTTTGGCAGCTCTTTTAAAGATCAAAGATGGTCTCCTTGGAATTGCTAATAAAATAAAATCATATTAACACATCTGGAAAGGGCTAGAGGGAATGCATGCATTCCAATAGTGGAGGGGCTGGTACAAAACAAAAGTTACTGAAAGGCAACAAAATATTTCTGGTGGAGTGGGTTTTATTGTCTATACCCTGCTCATTTTAGTGGAGACAACCCTTCATCTTTAGACAATCCATGACTTTCCAGGGAAAAGTCGCATGACTTAAATTGGGGTGGTAGCTACAAATAAACCCAGGGCTTTTCTGGTTTGTGTTTAGGCCCCTGAGAGGTTAGCAGAGGCAGAGTAGAAGGGGCTGTGCTGGGTTCAGAGTGCAGAGGGATGCAGATGTCCACTAAGCATCTCATACCTGCTTTCCTTTGGTCCAGGGAGTGGGGGCAGGGAAGCTTATCCTGGTAGGGGTGAAATAATCATAGACTCATGCTCTGACTTTCTGTGAAAGCACTGGTTGGTTCCTAGCAGGAGAGCTGTGCTGGCAGACAGCAGGCTGGACACCCAGGGAAGAGCTGATGTTACAATCTTGAGTCTAAAGATATTGATAGAATTCCTTTCTCTTGGGAGTCCTCAGTTTTTCTCTTAAAGCCTTCAACTGATTGGATATGGCCCATGTACACTATGGAGGATCATCTGCTTTTTTCCAGCCTACTCATTTGCATATTAATCACATGTAAACACACACACACACACACACACACACACACACACACACACACACCTTTAACTGAATATCTAGACTGGTGTTTGACCAAACAACTGGTCTCCTGTAGACTAGCCAAGTTGATTCATAAAACTCACTATCACACCAGGGCACAGGCTCATTCAGGTGTCATGGGCTGGAGAGAGGCAAGAGACCTTGCTACTGAGCTATGCCCATCTCTGACTAACCAAGTTTCAATACTGAGTTACATCTAATATTCACCAAACACATGTAGAGAATTTGCTATGTGCAAAGTTCTTACCAATTCTTTGCCTTTCTATTGCTATTGTAAATATTTATAGAACAGCTACACTTGAATGAATAAGACACATATTTTGGCCTTCAACGAGCTTATAGCTGAATGGAGGAAATCAAACTGTAATTGTGACACAAGAGTGTGCTTGAGGGGAAGAGTAGGGAGCTCCTAGCCTAGCAGAAGACGCCATGAATTGTTATTTGTGAATGGGTTCAAACAATCAGTCTTTGGAAAGAAGCAATGAGAGTATACCTTTTCCCCCAAATTTTCTGTGAGACTGCCCTAGGAATAATTTCTGGGGAAAAAAACCCACTAATAGAATCTTATTAGCTAGATGGGACCAAATAGAGGTAAATATATTCTAACCTTCCACTTTATGAAGAAATTAAATCCTAGCAAAATCCCCATAGCTTTAAAGAAGTAAATTCCCACTTTAATGCCAGGCAGTGGACACTTCTATTTATTTGATTGACTTCATGATCACTTAATGAAAACCAAAAACACCGACTGAAAAAAAAATGCATTTAAACTGTTAAAATTGAGGTCTGTGAAATTTTTCCTATATCTTTGTTCAAATGAAGTAGTACAAATTTTATACTGAATTATACTTTATTTACAAAACATGTTCCACCTCAATGAATCTTTCTTTTTGTACTTTCTAAGTACATTCACTTTTTCAGTGCATTGAGTGCTGGTCTGAGAACCATAGGGTCACCGGTTAGATCCCCAGTCAGGGCACATGCCTGGGTTGCAGGCCAGGTCCCCAGTAGGGGGCGTGTGAGAGGCAACCACACATTGATGTTTCTCTCCCTCTCTTTCTCCCTCCCTTCCCCTCTCTAAAAATAAATAAATTTAAGATGCTATGGGCTTTTTGTTTTAATTTTTTATTTTTCAATTATAGTTTCATTTTAATACTATTTTGTATTGGTTTCAGGTGTACAGCTTAGTGGTCAGACAATAATACACTTTACAGAGTGTTCCCCCCTGATATTTTCAGTACCCACTGGAACCATAGTTATTATAATATTATTGACTATATATGTTTTAAGGGAAGTCTCAACTGGCATCAAATAATACATGTCATGTACATTATATATAATATTTCTCCCTCAACATAGCAATGCTTCTTCAAATATAGTAAATTTATTATATTATATATTATTTGTATATGAATATCCCCCCTCAGCATAGCAGAGATAGTTAATATAATTTCGTGCTATGTACTTTGTAGGAAAAAAAATCCCATTAGAAGAATCTTAAAATGTTTACAAGTGTGCCATGGAGTAGATTTTAATCATTCTTTCCTCATCTGTCCACGAAGAGAAAACGAGACTGATAGTTGGAATGACTTATGTGAAGTTGACAAGGATTAGCAAGGTTTAGCCCTGACTCTGGCTGCTGACATCATCCTGTCCCAGAAGGCACATCCTCTAACCAGTGCTCATCGTGCAGAAAGCATTTCTGGAGCTTCACCTCTAAGTGAATTTACTTGGTAGTCAGTAAAGCAGGGAAGATAAATTAGTGACTTCCTCCTATGTACAGAGCAATTTGCTGAACATCTCATACACTACCCAGGTCACCCAGATAAAAATCTAAGGGAAAAAACAGCAAAGTCCAAACAGTCATGGGTATTCTCAGGGAATTAAAGCAATTTCTAACTCAAAGGTAGTTCTCAGAGCTTGTTTTAGCTGAAAATTAATCTTTATGCATTTGTTGTTTCCTTCTTCTATCTCAGGTTTCTTTCATTACTGCTGAAGACTTGTTGGAAAAGTCCCTGAAATATTTAAGTCTTAATATATTCAAAATAAGAAAATGAACATTGATTCTTGGGAATGACCTAAAGAAGAGAACTAGTTTGGGGCAATGAATCAGTATTTTGGGCCTGCTGAAAACGTTGACTCAATCCTGTGGTCTCACACTATGCAAAAGAAATCAGTGGATTGTTCCCCTAAGAGAAATCTAAACTGAATATGTGTGTGGGAAGACACTCAGATCTACCTTTGTTGTTGACTGAAAGCAAAAGAACCCTATGACATCTGGCACAAATGCTCAAGGTAGAATTTCCTGCAGGCTTTTATTTATAAAAAGGAAAAAAATACCCAATTGTTATAACACATTTTTTCCTGGCCTGTGCCTCTGTATTTATTCACACAGGAAACAGGACTTTCTACAATTTAATTGTACAGTAGTTCCCTGTTATCCATTGTTTCACTTTCAGTGGTTTCAGTTACCCACAGTCAACCAAGATCTAAAAAATATTAACTGGAAAATTACAGTAAACAATGCAGGTTTTAACTCACTCACCTTTCTGAGTAGCATGATGAAATCTCCTGCCGTCCCTGCAAGAGGTGAATCATCCCTTTGTCCAGCGCATCCACGCAGTGATGCTCTAGCCCATTAGGCACTTAGTCATCATCTTGGTTATCAGATCTGACTTCTGTAGTATTGAAGTTCTCGTGTTCAAACTACCCTATTTCACTTAATAATGGCCCTGAAGCACAAGAGTAGTGATGATGGCAATTCAGATATTGTAAAGAGAAGCCATAAACATGCTTCCTTTAAGTGAAAGGTGAGTACCATATGATGAAACATTTTGAGAGAAAGAGGGAGACACCACATTCACATAATTATTACAGTGTATTGTTATCATTGTTCTATTTTTGTTATTAGTTATTGTTGTTAAATCCTTACTGTGCCTAGTTTATAAATTGAACTTTATCCTAGGAATGTACATATAGGAGACAACACAGTATATATATATGTACTGTGTATATACTATATATATACTATATATATATAGGGTTCAGTACTATACTATCCATGGTGTCAGGCACCCACTGGGAATCTTGGAATGTTTCTCCCACTGATAAGGGGTGGAGTGGACACTACTGTAGTTCTTTCTCCAGTGTGGAAGCTTTTACCTGAAGTGGAGTGGAGTGTTCACCAGAGTGCCATGTAAATGAGAACACAGGAACCTAATCTTTACCCCAGCATGCAAGTTAGAGCTAATTGTTCTGCAGAGTCAGCTGTATTAGCTTTCCCTGAATCAAGTTATAATAGAGGGAATCTGGTTTATTAGGAATATGGAATGCTATTCCTTGTTTATCCTACTTTTTAAAACGAAATAATTCTTGAAGATTTAGAGAAATCCCCATGGAATTTGGCTAAGAACTAAAGAGACTTATTTCCTATACCTTTTCTCTGAATGGACAAGTTTTTAGAGAATTTCTTCTTTGTTAATCACTTAAGTGTTGTCTCAACCAGTGTAGGACAGCTGGAAAACAAAGAATAACTCATTGTTCAGTCATCATGAGACTAGGTTGCCAGGAATTGCATTCTGACTGTGCCCCTTTGTAGCTCAGTGACCTTGAAAAGTTATTAAACTTCTTTGGGCTTCAGTTTCCTCATCTATAAAATAGAGATATGAATAGTGCCTACTTAATTGGACTGTTTGAGAATAACATTAGATAAAATATGTAAGGTACTTAGAATAGGGCTTGGCACTAGCAAGTACTTAGTAAATATTAGCTACTACTATTATTAATTTTGAAGTGATTATATTAAAAATTTGTCGTCCATTTAAATCTTATTCCAAATTCCACATATTTCTGTGGGGTAAAAAATCTCAGTCCACACGCATATAATTTTAACTTATTTTTTCATTGCTTTCCATAACTATTTTTTCATGTGACTGCATAGACTTTGTGAGCACTGCTTTCACCAGCTCCATGAAATCGTTGCACTGCTGTGCACCACAGTCATCAAGAATGCTGTGTGCACGTGTCACTGCAGCTGTTTCTTTGTTGTAAGTTGTACAGGTCGTCCCTGCTATTATTTTACAATTATAAATGAAACCACAATGAAGATCTTGGAATGTTTTGTGTTCACATTATTGATATTTTTCCTTAGGAATGAGAATTAATAAATATAAAGATATGAACTAATACAGTGACATTTCAATATAATTTTCTAAAGTGATTGCCCTAAATCAATACAATATCACAAGTATTGTGTGAATATTTTGCACCATATCCTCGCTCACATTTGGATTATTATTAATACAGTTTGGCTCATTTGCTAAATGCAAACTAATATTCTGATTGTTATTTTGTTTATTTCCAGTTTGTATCTCTGTGTGAAGTCATTCATATTCTTTCATCACTTAACTATTTGGGTTATTTTTCTTATACACTTGAGTATAGATATTAACCCTTTTTACCTTTGGTGAAAATATTTTTCTCTCAATTGTTCTTATGTACTTTACATATTTGTGATTTAAAAAATATTTGTATATTTGAATATTTTCCTTTAAAATTTTTTATTGCACCTGGTTGCATCCAGACAGGAGTATCTTATTTTTCTATGTTTTTCTTTTATTTTTCCTTAGATAAGTTCTTAACTTTGGGGTTTACTGTGGTATACAGCATAAGAAAATCTTTAAATAATAATATTTTAGCCCTAGCTGGTATAGCTCAGTGGATTGAGCACAGGCCTGTGAACAAAAGGGTCACCAGTTCAATTCCCAGTCTAGGACACATGCCTGGGTTGCAGGCCAGGTCACCAGTAGGGAGTGCACAAGAGGCAACCACACATTAATGTTTCTCTTCCTCTCTTTCTCCCTCTCTTCCCATCTCTAAAAATAAATAAATAAAATCTTTAAAAAATAATATTCTAGCAAACCACCATGTTAGATTTAACACCTGATATTTAGTTTTTGGAAATACATTACAATAAATAAAAAAAAAGAACTACAACAAGATAGTACAAGAGGCTGAAGAGGCTGAGAGCAGAGAGCAGATTCTTTGAGTAGGGAGTCTCTTTGCTTTTGCTTTCTGTTAGATGGCTCCGATTTCAAACCACAAACTCCAAAGGAAGGAAAATACCTGTACCCCAAATAGAGATCTCATTGACTCCTGGGGTTAGCTCATCAAATTTATCTTTTCAGGAAATTAATTTGAAGCGTACCACACTGTTCATGCTTTTGAATTAAGGGATGATTAATGTGCTTAGTGCAAGCTAGAACTATATTGATTTCTTATGACTACTTACACACATATTATGGCACCAATTCCTGACAGAAACTATTTTAATTTAATTCTTTTGAGCTTAAAATGAAAGTGCTGTTTGTGGTTAGCAATCTAAGTGTACTTAGCAATAGGTCCAGCCCGGTAAGGCTACAATCCAGAATTTCTAACAAAATATTGTGTTTTCACTTCATTACTTCACCGTAGACAAAACAAAACCTTGTATTTGGCTTTTTAACCATTTCATTTAAGTACATCAAACATTTATTAAGCACCTCCTTTATACCAGGCACTATGCTAGGTGCAAAAAGATAAATAATAAAATAATTCTGCTGGGGTAACTTAAAACCACATTGTATACAGGCACATAGATAATTGAAATATTATATTCAATAAATCCTGAGGTTCATATCATTTAACTGCTTATGGCAAAGACTTTAAGAGGCCCGTATTTTACTCTAGTAGGACTATCCCCCTGCCACCTACTGACACTGTCCCTGGTCCAATTTAAAAGAGCTTCAGAGCCTCACTGGCTCCCTTCCAACCACCCACCATACCCAGTTCTTCCACCTGCTTCATTATGACCTGCTACCTAAGCACTCTATACTGAGAAGTTATACTTAGAATTAATTTCCCACCTTTCCTTAGGAGGCCTTGAGACTAATCATGTCCCACACTCCCACTGGCCTCAGTCACCACTGCACATCCAAGTCTCTCAGTTCGACCTAGGGATTCTGATTCATACATTTCTGTACATTCCTTTATCCTGACCCACTCTGTCATCCCTTTCGAAGCTGCAGTCCCTTCCAATGTGGTTATTTGAACTCAGAGCTTGAACAACATAGTGTCTTTTACCTTCAAACTTTTCTCTGGAAATACCTTCACCTTCTTGCTCTAAGACCTGGCTCCTCCCATGCAAACTGCTTACCTGCTGTTCTTTCAATGAATGCTTGTTTTTGCTTTCACACCCCACATTTCCAGGCCGTGGAAATGGGAATAAGATAATAGACATTCTCCTCCTTTCTCCTCACTGCTTCTCTTTCAGAAAACCCCATTCTTTTGAGGTTTTATTAGACTGCTTTCATTTGCTATCACCCAGTCCTTTGCTTTATCTTGAAAGATTTTAGCAATGGAGACACTGAATTCCTTTACTCCACTACTGTTGACGTCATATTTTGTGACTTCAACATCTACATATACCATTGGTTCTCAAAGGTGGCTGCATGTTTGAATCATTTAGGGTTTTATTTTTGCTGTTGTTTTTGTTTGTTTGCTTGCTTGTTTTTTAATGCCCAGGCAGAATTCAGAACCATGTATGTAGGAGATCCATTCTAGTTCCTTGACCTTCTCACACCAACACCTCTTTCTCCTGTCTGCGCTCCCCCACACCAGGTTCACCTTCTGCCCCAGGTATAACCTAGATCTTGTTATTATCAGCAACCTCCAACATACTGTTTTCCATCATCCCAGTTTCTGATATGCACAGCATCTCCTCCTCCTGCCTCCTCAGTCAAGAGCACCACCATTCCAGCAATCCATGGATCTACCCCATGACATTTTCTCTTGTCCAATTCTCTCTTGTCCTTATTTCTTTTCTTACCTAGCTTACATTTCATAGATTCTCACCATAACTCCCTTGCATGTACCCTTAACTCCTGTGTCCTTTGCTATTTCCAGTGTACTTTCCTGGCAAAACTTAAATTCTGATTATCTCCAACTCAGTCTATTCCACATCTGCATTCAGCAGGTAAATGGGATGGAAAAATAAAACCACATTTGCTTTACATATATGGCCATAAATCTCAAGTAGGTTCTCAGCACTGTAGGATAATTCTGCTGGAATTCTCTGATTAGTTTCCTGTCTGGCTTTTTTAGGTGATCACTGTTGTGTATCTTAGTCTTTTTTTTCAAGCTTCCAACACTTCCTCCCAGTCTTCACTCTCAGCTTGTAATCTCAATAGCTAAAATTTGACTAAAAAATAGAAACAAACAGAACAGAACTGCTTGTTTTCCCCTTGACCAAATCTACCAGCCTTGCTTCATACCCCAGACTCTGACATTAAGTTTGAGGTGGATTATGGCATCTCAAGAGATTCTTGTAAAGGCATATTTAGAGCTTCTAAACCCTATTGACCTTAAGTACCCTGGCAGGTGGTGGAATCTCTTCTTCCCTGTGGCCTCACTGAAATCTGACTGTGTGATTAGACACTGACATGCTTGGAATTCTATACCTACGTTTCCCCCAGGACATGCCACAGGAAAGACAGCAGAGCCAGGGACTTGCCAGCCTGTGAGAAAGTTCTCCAGATGGTGTGTTCCTGAAACCCCCAATGTCATGGCCTCAAATTGTCATTTGGATTTAGTCCATTAATTTTGATATTGGACTATAATTTTGTATTTATCTATTTTACAAATGTATAGGGCTTCTACTGTGTCAAGTGACATGACCACTGACAAATGATCAAAATGGACAGATGGTCAGATGTCCAATGACCTTCTGAGCAAACATATTTCTGTGGTGGATGCTGGATGAAAGGACATACAGAAGAGGAGAAACTAAGGAAAAATTATGAGAAAGTCAGTTCTCATTTTTTGGACCCCTACTGTGTGCCAGAAATATCACATGAGTTATGTCTAATCCTTACAGGAACGCTGCAGCACAGATAAGAATGTAATTTAAAGATGAGGAAACCTAGGCCAAGAAACTGAGAAGTACTCACTCAGGGTGACTTAGCAAATACATGGTAGGTATGTGATTAAAATTCAGGTCTTTCAGACTCCAGGGCTAGCACTATTTTTAAATACATCCAATCTAGTAGCAGAGTACCTGCACAGGGAGAAATGGGAGTGTAACTGTAAAATAAAGTGTCAGTGTATTGTAATTATGCTGGAAATACAAGAATTAAGGATGCTGGCTAATAAAATCATCTAATGTTATATAAATGTATAACTGCTTAATTTCAATTATTGCTGGGAACTTGTTGTTATTCTAACTGCAGTTTGCTTTTTTTTTTTTTTACCCTCCTCTCCTCTGATCATGCCAGGAACTGCTTCACCAGGAAGCACAACATATCTTATGGATGTATTGGCCATTGTGGTAGATTGAATTTTTTATTTCAATTCTTCATTCTCCCATAAAATACTTATATTATTCCTTCCCTTGCCTTACTCTTATATGAGTGAAGTGTATCTTTCCTACTCTTCGGCATTGGGCTTGGACATATAACTTTCTTTGGGAATGGGATGTTGGTGACACAGAGACCAGAAACATGCCTCATATTCTATTTTCTGAAAGCAAATGCCAAAGTTTCTCAGTGGTGCTGCTTGCCAGAATTCCACCACAAGAACAGCCTGCTCCGGATAGCTATTTCCCATCAGCCGAGTCCCAGAGCAAAGACACTGGAAACAGACTGGAACCAAACCTATGGCCTGGAGCCAATGCCAGCCAACCTGCACCCTGAAGGAGAGCTAGAATAGCTCCACTTTATCACATGCAAATCCACAAGGGTAACAATAAATGTTTATTGCTGTAAGCCACTGAGTTTTAGGCAGCAATGCTGCTTGTTAAGCAGCAATGTTGTGTCTTTAGGTAACTCAAATAGGATAAGTCGCACATGAAATTATTGAAGATGCAAAAGAAGGAAAATGTTCTTCCTGATATTTAGTCTTTTCTGAGTCCTGCAAGACGGAAAGTCGGAAATGAAGGGCCATGAGTAAGAGACTTGAATCCATGGCCTGAGCACACATGGGAGAACTGTTCCTGAGTGTTTATTTGTGTGACCAGAGAAGAGTTTGAAGGCAAGGGGTGGAAGAGAGCCCCACTGGGGTGAAAGCTCTTCCCCAGCCAGACCCTTAAGCTCAGCCCTAGGAGTCAACCAAATGCTGCCTGTCAGTGGGTGGAAACAGTATAAGGAGCAAAGGATTAAGGCAGTTGTTGTCTTGGCTCTCTACTCTGCAGCCTTACAAGTGAAATTAATAAATTACTAAACATTGTTTTTCTGTTAGTAGCTGGCTTCATAATGGTAACCACATTTCATTTCCCTAGAGAATGGTATTTTAAGCCAAATAGGGTTTAGGCCTCATTAGATATATTGGTGTGTACTTTGCTCATGAAATAAGCTGAAGATTAAAGTCACTGGAACAAAGTACTTTAAACTGAAGGTGCTTGAGGCAATTTCAGTCTCAGTATAGATCACACCCCGGTGAAGGATTTACCACAGAAATATATTATTCAGGGTTATGCAGGTGAGGATTTACTGTAGTATTTAATAAGAACTCACATGGTCCTTATCATGAAATATGCTCATGTGATGTATCTGAAACTCCTCAGAACTTTGGCACAAACATGAAACCTTAATTACATGATGCTGAGACACTAATAGAAGGTAGGTTACTTCAATAGATACAACTATTTGATTTCTACAGTAGAGAACAGAAAATAGCACTTTAGCTGAGTTAAAAACAGCCAAGTCCTATTCCCACAGTTAAGCCATTTTCTGATAGATTTAAACTATTTTCTGGTAAATTTCTTTGCTTGATGAACTCCCTTTTACTGACTCTTTTCAGTTCTTGGACTTCTTACATGAAAAATTGCAGTAGAACATGCCTGGGTTGTGGGCCAGGTCCCCAGTAGGGGGCACACGAGAGGCAACCACACACCAAAGTTTCCTTCTCTCTCCCTCCTTTCCCCTCTCTCTAAAAATAAATAAAATATTTTTAAATGAAAAATTGGAGTAGAATAGGGAGGATATTTTTGTCACCTGAGTTATGTGAAATATTTATTTCATGATTGTAAGATAAAGAACTTTTTTCAGAAAATTCCTTTATTAGGCTAATTTATTGTAGTTTTCAAAGTCATATGCTATGTGATGATGTATCCATTCTTGGGGAAGGGGTGGAAGAAATGATAGTGCCATTAAAAAAACAAACACAAACTTCACCTTATTTGTCTTCTTCATAGTCCAAATTATGAGATTATCTTATAACAAAGTATCTCTGTATTGAGGTAATTAACTCACCTTAGTTGGGACTCAAAATTTCTTAACAAAAATTAAAGAAAATAATAGCACCCTTCATCCCAGTATTAATTTCCTATTGCTTTTGTAACAAATTGTCATGAATTAAGTGGCTTGAAACAACACACATTTATTTTTTATTTTGTATATCAGAAGTCTGATGTGGGTCTCACTGGACTAAAGTAAAGATGTTTGGAGGTCTGCATTCTAGAAGCTGCCCACTGTCCTTGGCTTGTGATGCCCTCCCATCTTCAAAGCCAGCAAGAGCCAGTTGAGTCTTTGTAATGTTGTATGACTTTGACATTGACTCTGCTGCCTCTCTCCTCCACATTTCAGAATTCTTGTGGTTACTGTGGGCTCACTCAGACAATTGAGTATAACCTCTCTATTTTAAAGACAGCTAACTAGTAGCCTTAATTTCATCTGCTACCTTATGTGGTTTTTTTGCATTGTAACATAATACTCATTCCTAGGTTTAGTGGACTAGGATGTGGACAACTTTTGAAGACCATTATTCTGCTTACCACACTTCTTTGATTGTTGTGAGGATCAAATGAGACAATACATATGTAAACTTGGCCCACAGTAAAAGCTCAATAAATCCTAGTTAATGTTATTATTGTTACTTGTAAAGGCATGGTTTTAGGTGTGTTACCTCTAATCCAATGCTCACCAATCACAAATACTACCACCCTTTTTTTTCAGGTGAGTGTTTATGGGGATTGGATTTGAAAATGACACAATTTTTATTAGGCTTTGTTGCTAGGCATGTGAAACTTCAGTATCTGCCTGGTTCACTTAAGATAGATTAGGAATTGGGAAATGCTACGGCAATCAGGATATAACCTTCATTGACAGGATGGCCATCATAGACATACATAACAGTCCATTTTTCAGTGCCCATAAAGACCAGAAATTAAACTGGTACTCAGTCTAGGTGTTTGATAGCCATGGGGCACAGAGTAATTTTCTAAGTCATTAGTGTAACTCCAATTGGCCTGGATTGGTTTGGATCAAGGCCCTTGCCAGTGGATAGAGGGCAGGGTCCGTTCACATTGAAAGGTATCTTGATGACTGGACTTCAGCCAGGGGCAGCTCTAAGACTAACTAGGAAAATAGAATACACAATAAGAAACTAAAGTACAAGTTTAGTGTTGAACCATAGAGCAAACAAGCCAGTTGCTGAGCAAAGAAAGCAGCCTGGTGAGATCATCTTGGTACACAGACTATTCTTTTTAGGGGAACAAGACTAATTCTAGATTCAAGTAGTGGATGAGTCTGAAACTGCACATACTTAATTGCTTTGGCCAGGATTAGCTCAGGGTGTGGGCAGGGTTTTCTTGCTGGTTTCAGGCCACAGCTGACCAAACCTAGGAAATGACAGTGCAGGACATGTCATAGATTCATGCAGCAGTTTAACGTTACTCATTAATTTAGCAAATAGTTTTTGAACTCTTTGTACATATATATGTGTATGTGGAGGAGGTGTAAGGAAAAAGTGATGGAAAAAGTACAGGTTTCATTTATAGACAAAATTATATATAAATCCTGCTTCTGAAAGTTACAAGGTTTATGATCTGCAGCAGTTGCAAACCTCTGTGAGCCTTAGTTTCTCCAGTTAAATTATACACAAGGGTGTGTGGCTTAAATGACACAACATGTTAAAGCACCCAGAATGACCTAGCACGTAGTAGAAACTCAATAAATGGTAAATGTGTACCAGTCTGACCACTGAGGATGAAGATCTTTTTTTTTTTCCTTTCTCAACTACTTTGTCCTTATGGGGAGGAGAGCACTCTTCATGAAGCTGTTGACAAGCTCTTTGAAATGAGCCTCCAACTGCAAGTGTTTCCTGTGCCTCTTTAAATCAAACTCAAGGTACAACATTTAGATTTATTGTGTTTGAAATTTACTGAACTGCTTATATCTTTGGAGTATAGTTTTTAATCAAATCTGAAAAATTTTTTGGCTGGTATATCTGTATAGCTATAGATATACCCTTTAAAAAAACTCATTGTTCTCTTCTCTGATGGAATTCTAATACACACGAGCTAGATTGCTCTTTGTTATCCCAGATTACTGAAGATTTGTTCATTTTTGACTTCATATTTTCTGGGAGGAAAACCCTTAATTTGACTCTGAAAGCCAATAAGACCTCAGGGTTTGTTGTTGTTGTTGTATGTGTGTGTGTGTTTTTTTGTTTTGTTTTGTTTTTTAGCTCTACATTCAAACTCCACAGAGACCAGAGAGGCCCTCAGGAAGAACTATCTAAACCCAGTGTGATTCCCTAATTTCAAGGGTCACATCATCTCATTATTCTGCCTGTTTTTGGTCATTCTCCAGTGCCTCTAAATGGTTGCTTTTTAAGTATTTTGTGCACAGTTTATAATTGTTTTCTGAGGAAAGATTAGTTTGATATAAGATATTCTGTCATTACCAGCCTAGAAGACTCTGAGATCATCACATTGAAATTCCATTAAAACCTTTCAGAGAAGGAACAAAATCTCCATACTGAAAGAAGCACTGGCAGGGTGATGAAGGAGCTTAGACAGAGTGTGACCTGCTTTGATCTGTTTCAGGTACTTCTCTCTGGTGGAACAGTGTGGATGGTGGATTTGAAAGACAAGTAAGAACTTGATTCAGGGAATCCAGTTAGGAAAATATTGCAATAATTTGGGTGGGAGCTATCAAGGGCTGGAGAGGTGGTTCTAGAGAACGGAAGATGGAGTTGAGTGATATTTAGGCGATACAATTGGCTGAAATCAGAGACTGAGTCAACATCAGGGTGAGGTCTAGCGTGCTTCTCAGATTTTTATTTTGGTGCCTGGTAGGAAGATATGTCCCCCGTCACTGAGATAGGGGACACAGGGGGATAAAGAGATTTAGAGGCAGTGGAATTGAGAAGTTTGTTATTTTTGTCACATATACATATCCAGGGTGGTTTTCCAAACACTTTATTCATTGTTGGTATTCTCTAAATATTTTTTAGGAAAAACAAACAAACAAATAAACTAGATAGCTTAGTATTTCAAAATGATATCTTGATTAATAGGACTTCAGCTTTATTATGTTCTCCTCTAGTAATGTTGAGTTTCTAAAATATATTCCCAGCATATTGATCCTAAGCAGGATAGAATTTCAAAATTTATCTTCAGTATTCTTACATTCATTGTATATCTGATAGGGGCTGTTGGTATGTGGCTGTCTCCCAGTATCTTTTCTCAATAGTTTCTATAGGTATAGAACACGTGATAGGCATTTTCAAAAAACACCACATGTAAGTATTGAAGAATCCCCATATCATGAATAGATTAATATTCTGTTTTCTTTTCATAATCCTTTAAGATGAAGACTGATTATGGAACTCCATTAAGATTTTGATTGTTTGTATAAAGAACATATTGATATTTCAAATGTCTTAGAAAATACAAAATGTCTTATGGAAAATATTCTTTATTGCTGTGTAATTCAAACAAAAATTTTGCAAAATTTTGCATTCAAAATTTTCCAAACTATGCTAAGCAGATCAGTATTTGCACACAGATATTTTATAGTGCTGAAAGTGTGAACATTGGGTTTTTCCTACATGTGGGGTTGGTTAACTGAACTCTTAATGAATATGGTTGTTTCACAGGGTAATACTGTGGATTTAACTTAGAGCTGGAGATGATTTGAAAAATTAAATTGCATGTCACCACCAAATGACTAGGAGGTACTTGTGAAACCATTGAAAAAGAAAGACTGAATCACTTAAACTATTTTCTAGTTTTAGTTCTTTGATGCTATGCTTAAGTTCCTGAAATCATACTTTTGAGCTCGGTAATAGCCTCACTTTCAAGCTATTATCTTGATTATTTTTCTTTCTTTTTAAAAAATCATTTTAAATTGTTATATTACAGTTGCCCCAATTTTTTCCCATTTGCCTTCTTCCACCCCCCCCCCACTCCCACAATTAATTCCCACACTGTTGGACATGTCCCTGGGTCATTCATACATGTTCTTTGTCTAGTCCCTTCCCCTTCTTTCCACCATTATCCCCCTCCCCTCTGGTCACTTTCAGTCTGTTTCAGGTTTCTATGCCTGTGGTTCTATTTTGTTTGTTAGTTTATTTTGTTCATTAGATTCCTCTTATAAGTGAGATCATAGGGTATTTGTATTTCATTGACTAACTTAGCTCACTTAGCATAATATTCTCTGGTTCCATCCATGCAGTCACAAAAGGTAGGAGATCCTTCTTTCTTTCTGCTGCATAGTATTCCATTGTATAAATATACCAGAGTTTTGGCGGGGCCTGCATCCTCATGGACTCCTTGCCCAGTGGCTTGCAGGTCTGGCAGTTGAGGCTGAAGGTGGGAGGCTGATTATTTATTACTCATTTCCTATCTTCCTTCTCCTTCCTCTTCCCTTCCAATCAACATATTTGGCTTTCTAAAATTCTCTAGACTCCATCCGTTTCTCTCTCTTCCCTCCACTGCTATCCTAGCCCAAGTCATCATTTTCTTGCACAGCCTCTTAACTGGTCTCCTACATTCTAACTCCCTCCCAATCTGTTGGCCACATTGTTGCCAGTGACATTTTTTCCCCTAAAACAAGATGCTCTTCAATGGCTTCTTATTTTCCTTGGGGAGCAAGGTGGAGGGACTTTCTTAACATGGCTTGCAATATTCTTCTCAATGCCATCCTTATATTTCAATTTCATCTTGTAACATTGTACCCTCTCTCTTTGAATTCCAGCCATTCTGGATTTCTGCCAGTTCCATGCTCTCACTGTGCTTTCCTTTGCACAAACAAATGAATGCTTTGGAGAATGTTTCAAACATACTCTCACCCCTACTTTTCTTCCTAACCCCAACTTACCTACCATTCAGGTACAATTCTTTCAGAAGAACTTTTCTTGACTGTTCCTTCCTACTAGGGCACCCTGAATCTCCTCTGTTAGAGCACACATCAAATAGTGTCAAAGTTTCCTATTTAGTTAGCTGCCTCGATTCTACACTGCAGCCTTTGAGGGAACAGGGACAGTGTCTTAATGATCCTAGTTGCCTAGCATTTAGTAGATTCTCAATAAATATTTATACAGAAGTTGGCTCTTCTAAAACTTTTAAAAGAAGAAGACAAACTGCATACTATTCTACCAGTTTGAAACCTTAAAAGTCAGGAATTAGATTCTTAGGTTTAACTTGATTCCCATTTATACTCATTTCAGAATCTTCTGAACCCTCTGGATTCAGTGAAAAGAGAGAAGCTGTATGGTATCCCCACACCATTATCTGTTTTAATTATACCTAAGAGGACTTAAGAACTTGGGGAAAGTTTGTTGAGTAAGTTGGAGTTCATAGACTATGTTCCTCATTGAGCTGTTAATCAGCATCTTTCAAAAATACCCATTGAGGACACTGAGGACTATGAGTTAAAAAGCCAAGTTATATTTTATTGGCAGACTAATCTGACTCCTGTATCCAGAGTGTGCCTTACAAAGTCACATGTCAATTATGTCTCAAAAAAGTTGTGTGAGGGGGAGAGTGTATTAGTAACAATCAGAAAATAATCCCTCTTGGAATTCAGCATTAAGGGAAACTTTAAGGACAGCACTTGAGTGACAAGGTTAATTCATTCTGAAAGCCACAAATGGCCTCCCAATGCTTCCACTCATGGAAATGCAGGCAAAAAGGCTAAAGCATTTGTCATTACTCATGTAAAAGTGCTGTAATGCTTGCAATAGGAACTTATAGAAGAGGAAATCAGGACAGAAGTAGAAATAGCAAGAGCTGTAGAAATGCAGCTGATGAAGTTTGCATGGCTAAGATGGAAAGCCCGAATTTGCAGCTCTGAGTTTAGAACAGTTGCGAAGTAGGCAAAAAGCTCCACCTTGAGTGTACTGTTCTGTTGCTAGGAAGTGACTTGTCTGGCATATACCAGTGTGGAGATGTAGGAAAAAATCAACAATGGCCAGAAATACAAATTTAGGGTAAGGGACAGGCAAATTCAGACTAACGCTGACTCAGATCTCTACTCTGGCTACAGCTGCTAAGAGCATCACCTCCACCCTGGTCAAGAATTGCTGGGTAACATCAGAGTACACTGCAGTTACAGTTCCATGTTATCTATAGTTTGTTGTATATTGATATGCTTGTGAGCATCTTAAAACAAAAGCTCTATCAAAAGATCTCCAATGGCCTGGGAGAACATGTGAAACTCCAGTCATTAAGTTACTGTGTTTAGTGCATCTAGATATTTCTGAAACCTAAGATTTTTGGGCTGGGTCAGCTTTTCATTTCAAACATTTGCATTTGCATTGATAGTATCTCAAAGATTTCATGTAAATGGATAGGTTTATCACCTTCACTTGGAATAAATTTCCAATAAAATATGAAAACAAGAACAGATTTTGAAAACTGGATGTGGAACTAAAACTTTAAAGCAATAGTTATGGTCCTTGCTCTGTCTCTTTCTTCTGCACCTCCACCCCCTTATTCCTGTACCACCTCTCTGACAGGTGGGGGGGGGGGATGGAATCACAGGTAAAATTTTAGGAAATGTAGGGATATTTGTGTTTTATTTGCAGCCCTCCCACCACTCAAGAAAGTTAAATCTCTAAATAATTCAGTAAATGCACTGTGTTTTGGATTTTCTAACTGATGGACAAAATCCAGTCCTTATGGAAGAACAAATGGTCTAGTGTGTTTTGGGAAAACACTCCATAAACTATGTAAATGAATTGTTTGTCAAATGGGCCCCACTTCCAAAAGTTTGTTTCCTCTGATAAATAAGGATAATATAGCCCCATTTAAGAAAATGCTAGTATATATACAGTACTTCAGTTGAAAATTCCCTCAGGTGATGAAAAAGGTAGCCATCTGCTTGGGAAAATGGAGCATTTAGGGAACAGTGACTCCATTTTTTGTTGTCAAACAGATTCTTGTGTCAGTGGGCTTTGTCACAGTCCTCCTAATGGCGATGGCTGACAGACAGCTTGATCAGAGGCGATTATCCCTCCGAACCCACCTGGAGGTAACATCCAGTCTCACCTCCCTAGAGGGCAAATAAGTTTCTTTCAGAGCTGGAGACTAGTGCAGAAGTGAGCCCTGAGACTAGAAATGAATGCATGCTGTCAGCTTGTTATATTTAGGAAGCGTTTGTTCTACTTTCTTGCTTTCAGCAGATTTCCTTTTACCTCAGCATCTATTTATCTTGGCTGAAAGCATGTGAATTAATGGGAGAGAAACTGCTCACCTTGGTGTTCTAGTGAACTTTTCTGTTTCTTATTTTATTTACTGATGGTTTCTCTTAACATCTTCATTGGTATATATTTGACAAATAAAAATTGTACATATTTAAGGTATACAATAAGTTTTGATATATGCATACATTGTGAAGTGATTTATCACAGTGAAACTACTTAATATATCTATCACCTCGCATAGTTACTTCTGCGTATGTGTTTGGAGGGGTGAGAATACTTGAGATTTATTCTCTTAGCAAATTTCAAGTGTATATTACATTATTATTAACCATAGCACCATGCTGTACATTACTTCGGTAGAAATTATTCATCTAATAACAAAGTTTGTATCTTTTGATCAGTCTTTTCCCTTCCCACTTCTCCCCTCCCCCAGCCTCTGGTAACTACCATTCAAATTCAATTCTGTTACTATAAGTTCAACTTTTTTTTTAGATTTCACATATAAATTAGATCATGCAATATTTGGCTTTCTGTACTTGGCTTGTTTCACTTAGCATAATATCCTACAGATTCATCCATGTTTTTGCAAATCTTAAAATTTCCTTCTTTTTAAAGGCTGAATAATATTCCATTGTATATATGTACATCACATTTTCAACTGTTGACAGACACATATCTTCAATGCTAACTGCCTATCATGTCCCAGAAATCATTCCTTCACTGTTATTTACTTGTTCATTGACCAAACATTTATGGAGCACCTACTATGTATTATGGATTGTACTGAGGGTAAGGGGCAAGATGACTATAAAGATGAATAATATCACATAGTATCAGAGACAGGGGTGTAAACAGATATTCACAAGATACCATGAGAAGAGGAAAACTTTGACCAGTGATTGGCTATGAAAATTGGAGGTGGATAAAGCAGAATTTCTGTTGGAGTGTGAGTGGGGCAGGAAAACCGTGTTTCAAACTACACTCCTAACCTGGAAATGTCAACTCCACAGGGGAGGCATTGCCCCCACCTCACTGTGTCACTCCCTTCCCATGTAGAATCCCATTGAGCCATAATTCCTAACAGGATCATGCCATTTCCCAGGGCTACTGGAGCACAAGGAAGTTGAGGGACATTGAATTAAGAGAATATAAAAATTGCTATGAACACGAGGGGATCCTTCAGGACTTCATTGAAAAGGTGGCGTTTTTGCTGCATTTTGCAGAATAAGAAGTTTGTCGGTACAAATGTAACAAAGGGGTCTAGCCAGATCGCTGGGGAGTAGGGATGAGAACCCGGAAGTGGTTCTCGAGCCTGCACTCCCAGAAGGGACCGCTAGGAAGGGGTCCAGAAATGCTGATTGAAATTGCAGCTGAAACCATGTGACAACCTTTTCACTCCCTCGGTAACAGTAAACAGGCTAGGTGGCGCCAGCTTGCGTTGCTCTGGCACCTGAGCAGTGCCGCACGGCACAGCCAGAGACAGGTTTCACAGAGCCTGCACGGGGCTGAAAAGGTCATAACACACGTAACAAAGAGATATCCCAACCCAGCGAGAGACGTGGTGCCCCTGCGTGGCTAGAAGAACCTCCTACTGCTTCCAGATCATGGCAGTGGGAGGAGGGGCAGGGACACGGTGTGGGCTGAAATGCATGGTGGTCATTAATCTGAAATGGCTAACAACTTGGAAGAACCATAGGGAGAACTGTGGAAGAATCCTGGAAGAACTGTGGAAGCACAGTGTGTAGGATTTGGGGGCAAGATTTAAAATGGACGGCATGCAGAAGCCCTTCCCTTTTTGCTTTCCCCTCGCTTGCAAGGTCGAGAGCCAGCCGGTGGAGACTGAGTGAGCCCTTGCGCGCAGGATGCACACCCAGCCAGCGGTAGACAGCAAGATGTGCGGCCTCACTCCTGGTTCTTCTGCAGCCCTGTTCACGTGGTCTGGATCAGGCTCATGGAGGACGCATACCTTGCCAGTGTTGGGCTTGGGTAGCACACTGCAGCTCTGCAACGAACAGCACAGGTCCTGGACTGCTTGCATTCTCTTGCCCCGAGAGTAGAGTAGCGCCCCAGACGCTGTGGGCTGAGAACGTTTGCTGGTCCCAGAGGGCACAAGCAGCCCTGGGCGCTAGGGCCCAGAGGACTGAGCCCCTTACACAACTGACTGCAGTGACCTGGCACTGCTCCCCAACCCCAGAGACAGAGAAAAGTATGGTGAGACAGTAGAGACTTTGGCCTCAAAAGTGCACGCTCCAGAGATAGAGAGCCTGGAGCTGGAGCTGGAGAGATGGGAGACCCACCTGTGTAGCAGCCTTGGACTCCAAAAGGCCAGATAGGGGTGGTTTCTGGAAATGGATTTGGATTTGTCTTTTGGGAAACAAGGGGATTTCTGTGTTTTGCACAAGAGAATGGCTTGGAGCAGGGAAAATCCCAGTTCCCCCAAATTTGGCACCCTGTTAATAAAAACCTTTTTCCTTTTCTACCAATCTCAATTTTATGGTTCTGCAAGGCAGCAGACTGCCAAATCCCATTTTGCCCTGTAACACAAAAAAAGGATATTCTGGGAAAAGGATACAATTTGCAAAGGCAAAGAAACAGGAGAGTGGCAATTTGTTCTATTTGGAAGCATCAGGGATTTATATAATTGCAGCATAGGGGCGTATGTGTGTGTTTGTGTGTGTGTAAGTGGGCTGGGTGGACATGGTTGATCACACAGTTTGGGACTACCTTTTCATGAGTGGGGTATATTCCACTGAAAAGTTTTCATGCTGTTTTTTTAGAGAATCGGCATAAATTGTGTTGACAATTAATATCTTCTCCATAGTCAAATTCAAATTTAGGAATAGCCTGGATTAGAATTACATCTCTCTAGCTTCTCTCTTGTCCTTATCTGTACTTTTTAGACAACTGAAATTGCAGGTTTGATATGAACCATTGGCTGAAAAATATTTCCTCTGTCAACTGGTTTATCTTGTTACTGACACAAATAATCAAAGTCAATTGGGTTAAACAAGCTGAAACACACTGTCAAAAGCCATTAGCCATGTAAGAGCCTCCAGCCATAAAGAACTGCTTCTGTGTATCTTAGAGTTTTCCTTATGAAAGGAAAAACTCAAACTAAAGGAAACAACCGGTTCCATTTATAAGCTCATTCCTCTAGGGTCTTCTCATCAGCTCTGAGATATGATTTTTTTTCTTTCATTTTTTCCTGGATATTGGGAGCTGGGCTATGTTCTTGATAATCTCAAATGTATGTTTTCTTGGTAGGATTAAAAACCTGGATGTATTAAAGTTTGCATATTGTCCAGGTTTTCAAAAGGAACAAAAATGAGGGTTTTTTAAATCAAAACCAAGGCAGGGGAAATGGATACTCCCTTCTGCCTTTTGAAAGATTCTTTTGCCCACTTCCTGGAGCCACTGTCGTATTCTCCCTGACCCAATGGCACCAAACATCTACTAAATTCATAGGCCTGCCACTTCCCTGTGCATACAGAGGTAGGCTTGGCTACTGTCATTGACAATATGCTAGGCTCACAGGACTGTCAGAAACAGAAAACACTGACAAACTGCATCAAAACGTAAGTGAGCTGCAAATGGACCAGTGTTGAACAATCCTACTTCTTTCAACTGGTCACTTCCCTTTAAAGAAAACACCCTTGCAGGCAAAAGCGATATCCAATGCCTTCAATTTAATAACTTTATTAAAATGTCAGGAGAATAGAAATTACTTATGCCTGCCTGAGGCCTTTTTGAATGTCCATACGTCCTTGCTGCAATGATCGACAAAGCCAGATATACAAGATGGAAACAGATCCCACACCACCATTTTCCTTTCTCTTTCGGGCCTAATCATCTGAGTCATGTGATGACCCTGGCTTGAAGTAAATAAAATGAAAGCAGAAAGAAAGAAAAATGAAGGGAGTTTTAATGTTTCCTGTAGATTCCTTTTCACAAAAGGCTGGAGGGAAGTATTATAAATAACATGTACGCAGGCATCCTTGCCCCCCAGTGCCTCAGACAGATTTTGTCTTTCTTGAAGTATAGGCAGGAGGAGGTGAGCTCCAATCTGATCCTGTTTATTAGAGATTTAGTTAAAAACCTTCCAGCTTAATCTTGACCTTTGTTTAGAAAATAAATGGTTGATCTCCAATGGCAAACTCTGAGAGTTCAAGGAGCGCTGCCAAGTTTCCTTAAACGCTATTCATGGATTTCTTGTGCAAAAATGCTGCGAGGCATTACTTGAAGCATAGGACAAACAGTTGCTGGTATCCTCATTATTCCAGGCTGCACCCTGGGAGCAGACCCAGACCAGAAGGCCTATCAAGAGGGCTCTATTTACCTTCCTTGTCCTACTGGGCACCAGAATTTTGGCTGCAGTGGTCAGCTGGGATTTCCCTGACCTGGTTTCCCATCTTCAATAACTGAAGAGGTCTTTTATCTCTAGACTTTATGAAAAAATAAAGGATTAGTTGAAATAATTGAAACTACACTTTGGAATAGAAACTATATAGAGTTTACAGTACATTCACTTAAGCATAATTATTCATGATAATTATTTAAATTATAACATATAATTACTTATTAAAAATGAAATTTGTAGGTTTCTGCCAAAATTCCAAGTCCTTTCTTTCAAGAGTAAGCCAAAGCATGTTGGCTAACTGTGTCTGGTTTGGTCTCATTTGGATTTCTTTCCCTTTTGGTATCTAGTCCTGTTTATTGTCATCTGTATGATCCTTGTTGACCTTACTAAGATGATCAGTTTTCATACATCAGTGTTTATCAGTAATAGCAAAAACTTTGTGGTTATTGACTTATCTCATTTATGCTCTCTTTCAAGTGTATTGATAGAAGGTCACCCTTGTCCAGACTGCTGGCCTTTAGCTATTCATCTGGAACGACTTCTGTGTTTGCCTGGATCTCCTGCTTTCTGCCACTCTCAGGCACTGTCTGATTGCTGTCTCTCAGTCAGCCTGCTCCCTCCACATTCTTCTTAAGAGTAGACTGAAGGGAATTGTTCAAGTTCGCTTTCTTCGGAAAGAAGAACTTCCACTAAGTTTGGGTTGAAAATAGATCCTCTATTTGATAGAAAACTGAATGCCATGACATTCCCTATGTAAACATTATTGAATTTTCTCCTTGGATACTCTAGACATTCATGGGTATTATTAGTCTTTAAAAATCAGTCTCAGTCTTATTTATGATATTCCACTGTGACACTTTAGGAAGAAAGGATCATAACTTCAAACAAATTATAATAATTAGTCAGCAAACAAGCATTGTAAAATACCCATAACACACATCTGTTGGTTTGTCTAATCTTATTAGTGATGATGGATTACATATAAAGCATATTATTTTTTCTGTCATATTGCTTGTGATAGAAGGCAACTTTCCTGTAATTATAAAACACATTTTAAAAATGCTTATTGTGTAGATTCTGTCAAATAAGTGTGACATAATAGAGAAAGCACTGTGAACATTGGTAGTGTAGTCTATTATTTGAAGATAAATTGTGTGCAAATGTGTGTGTGTGTATATATATTGACTAAAATGACTTTCTGTTTCCCTCAGCATGACTAAACTTTAGTCAGGCTTCTTCCTGACTCAAGGCCCTGACGTCCCTTTTCTTAGATCATTTACGTAAGAAAGCTCACCATTGTAAATTCTTTCCCTGACCCTTTGTAAATGTTTTTAAAAATCCCTTGCCAATCATGCACCAAGGACTGTCTTCTCAATGGCGTGAGAGATTACATTTTGAAATGTAATCATCAAGGAAGCTAATGCTCTGTCTGCTGGTCTCTGAGGTAGGGTGGGAGCCTATGGACAAGTAAATATCGAATGCAGAAAGCCTGATCACAGAGAAAAACAGGGTTTTGTCTTACAGTTACCCATTATTATTTGCTAAAATCTTCCTGTGGCAGACACAGACTTGCACTTTTCAGCTGGTCCTCCAAGAAGGGACTTGCTGCTTAGCTATAAGGAATTCCACTAAGTGGAGGCCTCCAGCTATCTCCTTTGCATCTAACCAAGGACATGCCTTTCTTGGAGTGCTCTGGAAAGTGACTAAGCCATATAGTGGGTGCTGGTATGTGCTTCCAATAATGGATCAAGGCAGGGTGGATACAAGGGTCCTTTCCACCAAGCTTGTGGTGACACTAATGAGCAAATTTTGATTCGGAGCTCTCCTATGGCCTGGCACACACCTTGCTAGTCAGTCTGTAATGCATCTGAAAGCTATCCCTGCCCAATTCCACCTTCTTTCCTTCTACTTTATTCCCCCCAAACCTTTCACATTTCTTATTACATCTCAGGGTCTACTTCCCAGGGAAACCAACTCCAACACTTCCCCCAAACAACATATACATCAATGGTTTTCAACTGGTGTGCTGTTGAACACTGGTGTGCAACACCTGACTACTTAGTCAGGGACACTGACCTCTTTTCCTTTAGACTGTCAAATAAAGAAATGACAACAGCCAACACAACAATAGCCATATGGTGTGAATGATTAAAAATTATACCCATTTTTGTCAGATTGGCAAAAAGTATATTTTCTGGTGTGCCACAGAATTTTAGTGATTAGTTTATGTGTTCCATGAGATGAAAAGGGTTGAAAATCACTGATATATTCCAACAGATATTAAAACTATGAAGGCTAATGTTAAAACAGAAAGAAGCAAATACTGCTGCAAGTGGAAACCCCTGGTGAAATTTCTAATACAGAGACAGTCACCAAATGACCTTCACTGTACAAAAGGGCCAACCACAAGCTCCTTAAACATCACAAATGTTTTCAAGTTACCCTAAAAATGAATTTTAAAAAGTTTTAAAAGTATCACTACTGAGAATACTTAAATTTCTCTTTAGTATGACTTATATGATGTTAATATTAACAATGCTGCCTTTTTTTAAAAAATATTTTTTCCTCTGTGCATTTCTGATTCATTCTTATTTTAAAGATTTTATTTATTTACTTTTAGAGAGAGGGAAAGGGAGGGAGAAAGAGAGAGAGAGAAACATCAATGTGCAAGAGATCATGGATATGTTGCCTCCCACTCACCCCCAGCTGAGGACCTGGCCCCAACCCAAGAATGCACCCCACTGGGAATTGAACTGATGGCTTCTCAGTTTGCAGGCTGGCTTTCAATCCACTTTTGAGCCACACCAGCCAGGGCAAGAGCTGCCTTTTTTTAGAAGACAGTATAGGGGGGATAAATGGTGATGGAAGGAGACTTGACTTGGGGTGGTGAACCCAAAATACAATATACAGATGATATATTATAGAATTGTACACCTGAAACCTATATAATTTTATTAACCAATGTCAACCCAATAAATTCACTAAAAAAGAAAAATAAATACATAAATAAAAATAAAAGAACTGCCTTTTTTGAGTACTTAATATGTGCCAGGTATTATTATCACAATACATATACTTTCTTTTGTTTTCCCAATATATCTTTTTTCCAGTTTTACTGAACATAATTTTCTTCTGTAATCTCCACAGTAATATATGTTATTGCCTTGTTAATAGGTGAGGAAACCAAGGTTTAAAAACTAGGTAAATTGTCAAGGATCCCACAGAGGCAGGATTCAGATCCAAGTAAGAACAGAGAGATGGTCAGGCTCTTCCCCACGACTCTGCAGTGGCAGCTTACATGTGGCGATGACATACAGGTGCCAGGCTTCACACGAACTATTTTATTTCATCGTCATGACAGCCCTTAAGACAGATACAATTGTTATCTACATTTTACAGATAAAGTAATTAAGTTCAAGTGAGTTTGTGTGATCCAAAAAGAGTAAGTCTTATAGGTAGAAGAATCAGGATTTAGACCAAGGCAATCAGATTTCAGAGTTTACCACTATAAGCTGTGATGCTTCCATTAGGTCGACCTGCAGTAATCCAATTTACACAGATCCTCAGAAACAGCATTGTCAGCTATATCCAAGTTAAAGTTATCACAGGAAATCTAAGGACTACCCAGTGTCAGTTTTGCTAAAGGACATACTGTACTTTTTAAACTTTTGTCTCTACTTCATGTTGACATGGTAGGATCCTATCACTCAATGTTATTTACTATTAAGCCTGCCTGCTGCTTTTATAGAAATTAAAGTTGAATATGTGGTAAGCTCCAGAAAGTTATGTGTACTTTGATGTGCTTAGAGAGCTTCCAGGTGTTCAAATGAGAAATGACAGACTGGTCTTAACTTTCCACTGAAATGTTTAACCAGAACAGTTTCTGGGTCTGAGCCTTTCCTCTTTGAGATATAACAGAGAAAAGAGTAGACAGAATGTCTACCTACACGTCATTCCTTCAAACACCACTTTCATGCCCCTGGGCCATTCCTCAAGCTCTTACCTCTAACTAGAATTCTCTTAATTTCTTTCATTATCTATCCAAATCCTTTAATCTTTAATATCTGGCGCAAACCCCACTTTCTCCATGAAAACTCCACAACATTTTTCCTCTGTACAACCACCAACCATATTCTTTGAGAGAATAAGTGACTTGTGTGCTTCCACATTTTTATACATTATTCTAGCATACCCCATCATGTATATGGTATATGCATATTCTGTGGTATGTGATATAGCACATGTATATGCACATCCTAGATTGTTAGTTCTTTGAAGGCAAGGACCATATATTTTAATTATTTTTTAAAAGATTTTATTTATTTTTATTTTTGGAGAGAGAGGAAGGGAGGGAGAAAGAGGAAACATCAGTGTGTGGTTTCTCTTGTGTCCCCTCTACTGTGGACCTGGCCTGCAACCCAGGCATGTGCCCTGACTGGGAAGCAAACCAGCAACGCTTTGGTTCACAGGCAGGCTGGGGCCCAATCTACTGAGCCATTCCAGCCAGGGCTATTTTAATTATTCTTGAACTTGCTGTGCCTAGCAAGTGTCTGGTATATCTAAATGCTCAGGTTGTTAGATTGATATTTAAGAATCTACGAATATTTAAATGTGTAGAGAGGTATTACTTATTTAGCCAGATTCAACAGGATTGAAATTTCTGGTAGATGTGTCAGGAACATTCACCAATCCACAGATCCATTAATAACCTGTCTGGGACAGTGGAGGTCAGAAAACAAGTTTATCTTATTTCACAACGGGACAGCTGGCATGCAGCATGTTGTCTGGCACACATGACATCTGCTTATCACATAGCTGTTGAAACAACATTGTAAGGCCATTATTCTTACAAGCCTGCCATAAGACACAATGTAACTCCTACCTGTATATTATTATTATGAAAAACTTCTTATTTTAAACATTATATTCCTATGTCAAAAAAGGGGGAGTAACCCTTAGTCAAAATAGGGACTTGGTGACCTGCTCCATCAGCGTACTCATAAATTTCTTCTGTCAGGCACTGTATGATATAATTAAGCAACAATCAAGATTCTTGTGACTTTCCCACCATTTATTGGCTCATATTACAACTAATGGTTAAATAGCGTTCTGATAAATCACATCTTTATATGAGCACTAAAGAACAGCCCATGAGCTAACGGGCCAGGTGTACTGAAACTAATTCAAATGCCTCTCCCTTTCTGGCAGAGCTTCAGCCAGTGCATTTCAGTCTGACATGATCTGGCCAGCCCTTCCACACCTGGGGGACCTTTAATGCTTCTGAACACAAATAAAGGCCTCCATACCCACACCCACCCACTCACTCACCTGCATGTCTTTTTCCAGCCAGAATTTCATAATGGACCTCATGCTTCATTTGAAATGACACTTCCATTCTCCCCTGAGGGTCCTGTATATTCTCCAGGAAACTCGATGCCCATAGGTGGTGAATCACCCTGTGAGAGTGGATGACGATGGCTTGTTTAAAATAAGAAAGATGAAGAAGCCCCAGTAGCCTAATGGATAAGGCATTGGCCTCCTAAAATCAGAATGATGGGAGGGCCCCAGAGAAAATTAGAAAGGTGGAAAGTTGTCAGAAATCAACTCAAGGAAAAAGTGAGGAGTTTTTGTCACTATGTCCATTTAGAACATGTTTTAGTACTAACAAAACACAAGGTTTTTCCCTTTATAAAGAAATTTTCTCTCTGAATGTTTATCGGTGCATTGTTCATAATTGCTCAAAGGTATAAACAACCCAAGCGTCCATCAACTAATTAATGAACAAACAAAATGTAGTATAGCCATATAATGAAGCATCGTTTGGCCATAAAAAGAAGTGCTTTACTGTTGCATGCTACAAGGACGAGGATTGAACATGTTAAGTAAAAGAAGCCAGGCTCAAAATGCCACACATTATGTGATTCCACTTATACAAACTCTCCAGAATTTACCAATCTACAGGGACAGAAGATAGATTAATACCTGGGGGAAGAGGTGATAAGGTGTTGATAGCTAAAGGTTATGGGCTTTTTAAAGTGATGAAAGTGTTCTAAAATTTGCTGTGGTAATGGTTGCACTTATTTGTGAATATACTAAAATCCATTGAATTGGACACTTATAAATGGGTGAATTGTATGGTATATTAGTTTGCTAGGGCTAACATAACAAAGTACCACAGACTTCGTGGATTAAGCCATAGAAATTTATTTTCTGTGTTCTGAAGTCTAGAACTGTGACATCAAGGTATTGGTTGGTAGAGTGTTTTTTTCTGAATGTTGTGAGAGAAGGATCTGTTCTGAGGTGCTCTCTTTGACTCGTTCAATAGGTAACTATCTTCTTCACTCTGTCTTCACATGTTCTTCCCTCTGTACATGTCTGCGTCCACATTTCTTCTTTTTATAAGGACACCAGCCATATTAGGTTAGGGCCCACTCTAATAACCTCATTTTAACTTAATTACTTGATAAAGACCCTATCTTTATGGTTACATTATGGATCATATGTTAGATCAGAAGGTTAGGACTTCAACATATATATTTTGAGGGGACACAATTTGGCCTATAACATATGGTGTCCCCCTAGACATTGAACCTGATTTAAGATAGGGCTTACCTAGGTAGGAGGAGGTTAAGTAAGAAACATACCTGTTTGCCACAGAGAAGACCTCTGCTGCTTTGGTGACTGATCCAGGCTCACTCTACCCCTAAGTCCACAAGTGTACAACTCTAAGAGAACAATAGGAATACACCAAGGTTCATACAACTAGGGCCCATAATTTGAATCTAATAACTGATGTGTTTATTTAGCTTGCACAGTATTTTCACAATTTTTTATTTTGAATCTTTGAATTCAAGGCACACTAGAATTTGCTACAGTTCTCACTATCTCTGATTTTATTACACATGGCATGCTTCGCTCATTTGTTAACTACTTGAACATTTGAGCTTGAGACATTAGGAACAAATATACTGACTAGCCACAGCATCTCTTGGAATGTCTAACACAGAATTATTATTTAAAAAATAGCTGTTTCGTGATTTACTGGTCAGTGTAGAGGAACATTTATGTGAGAGTTTGGATAAACTTGCTATGTTTTTCTGGACTGTGTACAGTAATTAATGGGCAAGATCTAAATCTGCAATGAATTCCATTTTCAAAGAAGAATTTGGTATGAGGAAGTTTCAGATATAAACAAATAATTTTTATTTAAAATTTAAATAAAAACATTCTTAAAATTAGAAACATATTTGAGGCATTTTCCTTCTTAGCTTAAAAGTCATATATGTAGGCAAGTAGGTTAGGACTTTGATGTAGTGCAGTGACACATTTTTGGATATAACATGGGTTCCATTATTTGCCTCCAGCAGAGTATTTTATATGAGTAAGATTCATGTATATGAATCTTATATACATGAATATAAGATTCATGTATATAAGAATCTGGGGTTAACTTACACCTGTATTTTTTCCCCAAGCACTTTAGAGGATGGTACTGTTAGAGTTTATTTTTAATTTCCTTACACCACAAATTCTTTCTTTTTAGAGATTTTATTTATTCAGTTTTAGAGAGAGGGAAGGGAGGGAGAAAGAGAGGGAGAGAAACATCTATGTGTGAGAGAAACATCGATCAGAAGCCTCTTGCATGCCCCCAACTGGGGACATGGCCCAAAACCCTGGCATGTACCCTCACCAGGGATCAAACCAGTGTCCCTTCAGTTTGCAGGACATCATCCAACCCACTGAACCACACCAGTCAGGGCCCATCAAAAATTTTTAACCCCACTATATCACATTGGTGAAATTACCAAGAAGGTGCAGATTACTCCTTTTATAGGAGATTATTGATTTCAGCCAAAATAGCACACTTCCTGTAGGAAAAATTTAGCTGTACTCAAAACTATTGTTTTGAACCCTGGGCTTCTGATCATATCTTCATTTCAGAGGCAGAACTTGGGATAGTCTACATAATGACCTACAAAGTTTTCTACACCCTGAAGCAGAACAGACCCTTCCTCTGGAATCACAGGTCTTACTCATAGCACCTGTAACTTCCTTGCTTTGCTTAATGAACCCTATACCAGTATTTTTGACAGCTAAGTGTTCATTGGCATTATCCAGAAGGTTTGTTAAAACAGATTTCTGGACTCCATCTCTAGGGCTTCTGAGTGAGTAAGTTTATAGTGAGGCCCAAGGATTTGCATTTTTAGTAAGTTTCCAGATGATGATGCTGGTCCTTGAGAATCATTAACCTACATAATGAATGTGAGCCCTGCCTCTCCACCTGAAACATGGCCTCATCCTAATTTTTAAAATTTTTAAAAAGTTCTGGGGGAGGAGTCTCACTGACTAGTTTATAAGTGTGCAGCCTTTCAATCGGTGAGGCCTTGGCATCTGTTTGTGGAGAGACTCCGAGGAGGCATGTGAAGCAGACTAAAATGATTAATGGACACCATACTCCTTTTGTGAGTAGGTGTAGAAAGAAGAGTTAAAGAAACTTTCTTTTGAGTATTATAGAATCATCTGCTTATTTTATTCATGGTATTTTATTTTGAAATTGTCATCTTCAATGGCTTGACCAAACAATTAGTGGTCACTGGAGTTTTGCATTTGGAATCATGAACTAGCAAATAAAATAAGACAGATCATGTTTGTGAAACCTATTATGACATGCATGAACCATAAAAATGGGAGGGAATAGGAAATATAGAATAATAGTCACTCATTTGTTCTTCAAAGCCAGGCCTCATTTTATAATGTGGAGTAAAATATCTTTTTATCAACTTGGGCTAATCTCAAAATTGTGGATTTCTTCAAAATTGTTCACACAGAGGATTTCTTTCTATATTTATTGAAAATGCTGACATCAATAATTGTTCCTGTTAAATCCATATTTTTATGTACATGTCTTATTCTTCCTTTTATTTAAATTAAATTTATTAGGGCAACATTGGTTAATAGGATTAAATAAGTTTCAGGTGTACAACTGTATAATGCATCATCTGTATGTTCTATTGTGTGCTCACCACTCAAAGTCTAGTCTCCTTCTGTCACCAAATATTTGACTCCCTTTCCCCTCTCCATCTTCTCCCACCCTCTTTCCCTTCTGATAACTATCATACTGTTATCTGTGCCTGTAAGTTTGTTTGTTTGTTTTGTTTGTTGCTTTTTATTTTATATCCCACATATATGTCAATTCATATTGTTCTTGTCCCTTTCTGACTTATTTCACTTAGCATGACACTTTCAAGATCCATTCATGTTGTCACAAATGGCAACATTTAATCATTTTTTATGGCCCAATGTTAGTCAACTACATAGATGTACCACATCTTCTTTATCCAACCATTGATTGAAGGACACTTAGGTTGTTTCTATATCTTGGCTATTGTGAATAATGATGCAATGAACTTAGGGGTACATACATCTTTATAAATAAGTGTTTTTAAATTTTTAGAGTGGATGCTCAGAAAAGGGATTGCTGGGTCATATGGCAGTTCTATTATTAATATTTTGAGGTACCTCCATACTGTTTTCCATAGAGGCTGTACCAACTTACATTCCCAGCAGCAGTATACAAGGGTTCCCTTTCCTCCGTGTCCTCTCCAATATTTATTGTTTCTTGTTGTTCAATAATAGCTATTCTAACAGGTGAGAGGTAATATCTCATTGTAGTTTTGATTTGCATTTTCCTTATTGCTAGTGAAGTTGGGCATTACATAGGTGTCTTATACATGTAATCAATTGAATCTTACAATAACCCTTTAAGATATTGTCCAATAATATTATCCATTATTATCCTGTAGAGAAATTGAGGCTTTGAATATTTTAGTCACTTTCCCATGGTCACACTTTCCTAGTCAGGTTTGGTATAGGACCTGGGTGCCTGGGTTTTTTCCACTTTTAAAATTTCTTCCACATAATTTCAAAAGTACTGCACCAGATATCCATAGCAAGAAACTGACTAGGGCATCAGAGTAATAAAGCAAAATGGGGATCTCTGAGGTTCCCAGAGATTTGTATTAACTTGAAAGTCAAATGAGACATTGGGGTTGTTTTTGGAAAATCTGATCTAATGGTTGAAAAAAAAGGCTAACAATTTCAGTATTTTGTTACTTTTGCCCAGTTTTTTAAAACTGATTTTTTATTACCTTGCCCATGTTTAGAGGGCAAATATGTGCTTGAGAGTTATAGAGAAGAAAGAAAAATACACTCTGAAGGAAAAGATGTTATGACTATAATGTTATAACAGGATAAACTTCAGTGTTAAGTCTTCATGTTAGAGTATTTTGTTATATTATTTAATTTATGCTCATGCATCCAAGTTTGCTTTTTCTCACTCATAGCTCCTGATTTTTAGATTAAGGTAAAAAACAATATTATATTCACACAGCTCAGAAAACTCAGTGGCTTTCTTTCTGCAGGACTCAACCACAGGCTGACAGAGGGTGATGTCAGCTCCCAATTAACAAGGCAGGAGTAGCATTTACTGCTATGAAACTTAAGTGTGTGCAGACCATATCCTATACTTTAAATGACATATCTCAGCAGTTAATTTATGCTGATTTATGAATGACATAAGAAAAAGCCAACATGAGCTTTCTTTTGTATGGGGGCATGGACATATATATCCATCTTGTGTCTGGCTTTGCCAGGTGATTCTACTTACACATTAGAGTCTGGCCCTCCAGTTACTTGGTTTAAAAACAGTGGGATCCTTTCCCTGACCTCCAATGTCCTGGACAGGTTATTAATGGGTCTGTGGATTAGTTAATGTTCCTGACACATCTACCAGAAATTTCAGTCCTATGTTCGATGAATATCACATTGCCATTCCTTTTGCTGTGAAATGAATTTCTTGGACAGAGGCTTCACTGAGGACACCATGGCAGTGAATAGGTACTCAACAGTCTAGGAATGGTGGTCTAGGTAAAAGCACTGAGAGCATGGAAAAAATTGAATCTGCAACACATAACTATTCCAGATCAGCCTTGCCGACACGGGTTCCATGTTGTTTACACATGGCCACATTCCTGCCATTGGAAAAGCTTTCTGATTCTTCACTTGTGCTTTGAGTTGGAAATTTAAGGCCTAAACTTGTTGTTTTCTCCTCACAAGCTCCCTAACACAATCAGATGCAGTTAACACATCTGCAGTCTTTGTCATCATGTTGCTGCATAGCAGTTGGATGTAACCTCTACTTGATAATGCAAAACCTTCAGCCACCCACCATCCCACACCATCACCAGTGAGAATGCAAGGCATCATGACACCACTACCTGCCACTCATTACCAGGGTTCAATTTCTACCTAGCCAGGCGGCCATTCATGTGACCACAAAATACGTGGGCAACCCTAGTATCAGACTCTCCTCCAGAAGGTCTGTTTCCTGAGGCTGCTCTTACTACAGATTATTATATCAGACAGAATATTCTCCTAGCAAGAGAACACAAACACAGAGCAGTGCAAACTGGGTGGATTATAACAGTGGGCAGTAGGAAGGAATGATGAGGTAGAACACTTTAAAAGGGCGAATTACCAAAAACTGGGATGATTACTTCTGCCATTTCAAGCCTGCTGCTTTATGGAGTTCTATGTATAATTAGCAGAAGCTAAAGAAGATAAGTATAAAAATGCATGGAAACCAAACCCTTTGAAAACTTATGTGTTTTAAGGACTTTTCATTGGTTCTACCACTCTTCCATGCAGATATATATGCATGATTCTTTCCGATTTCTGCTTCTCTTTCCCAGAGTTCTAGCTCTTGGCTTTTATGTGTTTCACCCAAACACACCATTGATTCAATGTCTGGCTTCACTGCTGACTTAATGGCCCTATAGAGTAACCACTGCAGAAATCTCAGGTGTTAGCACCAATGATGATACAAACTGTGTACTTATGATCTACTGATCTGAGGACAAGCTCTACAGAGACATCTAATTCCCTAGTTTACTTAAAGTTATTTTCTACCACATTGTGGGATGTTGCTTGGTCTAACATGACAGGGCATGACATAGTGAGCATCATGGAAGTGAGGAAAATATAGGAGAAATTTTATCAAGAAATAAAGAAAACGTAAACTTTCATTCTTGACTTGCTGGAAACTTGGACCTACTGTTGTAGTCTTCAGTAGTCAAAGCAAACTTCGGTGCTAAGAAACTTTGACGTGTGTAAATTGGCAGCCGTATTGCTTCTGATTCAGCATAATTTCTTAAGCTACTTGGCATGTTTGTTAGAGGTTATGAAGCACGAAAGCTTATGTCTCTTTTAGAAGAGAGCCTATTGAGTAATTTGACAACTTACAGGATCAAGAAGACTGACACTTAGCAGTTAGTGGCTGCAGCTGGTCTCTCAGGAGCTTGGTGGATGGTGTGGAGATTTTAGTCTTGTTGTCTCGTGAAACTAACATTCCCTAGACCTCTACTCAGAAACTCACAGTTCTGCTTTACTTACATGCCATTGTCTTGTCAGAGGCGGTTCCTTCTTGGATCCTCTAGATCTGGATTAGATGTCCAGTGTTTAACATCACCTAGACACATTAACAATAATATGTCAGTGACCAATTATTTTGCTTGTGGGGAAAAAACAGTTCTCCAAAGGCAGGAATATGTTCAGTCCTTTCAAATTTTAAACTTGCTATATTTCATGATCCTAATTAAAGACATAAATCCAACTATCCAACTCACAAGTGAGTTACAGAGACTGGCGAAAGAGTGCAGTTGGGCTAATACAGTTCATTCAGAAAGTGCCCCTAAGTGTCCATTCTCCTGCTGTGAAACACAGCATGACATACTAGACCTTACCACCCCCTATCACAGCCTGTCAAATTTTCTGGCCAAAAAGAGAGCAGAAGTAGGTTATGTTAATCTCTGGCTTTACTCCAAAACAAACAAATATTCACTCAAGGTGTCTTAACTGTAGTCAGAAGTTACTTTTTCTGGAAAGCATTCAATTTTTCAAGTATTTGTTGAGAACCTACTACATGTCCAGCACTATTCTAGGCACTATAAATTCAACAATAAACATGAACAAGAAAATGCAGCCTATATTCCAGAGGAAGAAGATAGATATTAAAAAATAAATGTATAGAATATGTATAATATATAATGGTGGGTAACAGAGAGAAATAAAGTATAAAGATAGGTATCAGGGAAGCAGGCAGGGATCAGTTTTAAATAAAGTGGTCAAGGAGGACTTTACAGAGGAGGAGTCAACATTTGAACAAGAACCTGAAGAAGGTGAGGGTCAGGTCACATGGGTGTCAGGAGAGGCCAGTATAGCAGGAGCAGAGAGATGAGCTCAAAGAGGGAAAGAGGAACCAAAGTGCATGGTGGACACTACAAGCCACTATGACCCCTGTGTAGTGATGAGAAACCTTTGAAGGACTTTGAGCACACCAGTGAATCCTTTAAAAACAGTACATGTTGTATGATCCCTCTGTTAGAATCAGCCTGGCTGCTTTTCTGGAACTGACTGCAGGGGAGCAAAGGTGAAAGCAGAAAATCCAGCCAGAAGGACATTGCAATGATCCAAATGAGAGATGGTGGCTTGGGCCAAGGTAAAAGCAGTGGGAGTGGTGAGAAATGGTAAGGTTTTGAGTATATTTTGTAGCTAAAGCTGATGAAATTTGCTGATGGATAGAATATGGAGTGAGAGAGAATGAGAGATGTGAAGCTGGATCCCACAGTGGTTTTTAAAAATATTTTATTTATTTATTTTTAGAGAGAGGGGAAGGAAGGGAGAAAGAGAGGGAGAGAAACATCAGTGTGGTTGCCTCTCGAGCACCCCCTACTGAAACCCAAGCATTTGCTTGAACTGGGAGTCAAACTGGTGACCCTTTGGTTGACAGGCCAGCACTCAATCCACTGAGCCACACAAGCCAGGGATATTTTAAATTATTCTTGAACTTGATGTGCCTACCAAGTGTCTGGCACATCTATATGCTCAGGTTGTTAGACTGATATTTAAGAATCTAAGAATATTTAAAGGCATAGAGAGATATTATTTAGCCAGACTCAATAGTGGTGTCTTGATGCCTCACATTTCACTGGTAATGGTGTGAGATGGCGGGTGGCTGAAGAACAAGGTTTTGCATCATCAAGTAGAGGTTACATCCAACTGCTATGCAGCAACATGATGACAAAGACT
The DNA here is from genome assembly GCF_019186645.2 of Phyllostomus hastatus. Taxonomy (NCBI): domain Eukaryota; kingdom Metazoa; phylum Chordata; class Mammalia; order Chiroptera; family Phyllostomidae; genus Phyllostomus; species Phyllostomus hastatus. The sequence continues at coordinate 10,186,758 of NW_025333857.1, forward strand.
GCAGATGTGTAACTGCATCTGATTTTGTGAAGAGAAAACAACAAGTTTAGGCCTTAAATTTCCAACTCAAAGCACAAGTGAAGAATCAGAAAGCTTTTCCAATGGCAGGAATGTGGCCATGTGTAAACAACATGGAACCCGTGTCGGCAAGGCTGATCTGGAATAGTTATGTGTTGCAGATTCAATTTTTTCCATGCTCTCAGTGCTTTTACCTAGACCACCATTCCTAGACTGCTGAGTACCTATTCACTGCCATGGTGTCCTCAGTGAAGCCTCTGTCCAAGAAATTCATTTCACAGCAAAAGGAGTGGCAATGTGATATTCATAGAATTTACTGGTATTAGTACAAATTGCATCATCCAAAACCAAACTGAGTTGGAGATGGAATGAAGGTGGTAAAAGCAATCCACCCGAGGTACAGGGAATAGGGGAATGTATTGCCTGCTGAGAACTAAAGATAGTAATAAAACTGACTAAAAAGTCAATCTGCTTTTTATATAATCCCCATGTGCTGCCAAATCTGAACATCAGTGATCAAATTCTCTGCAAGGGTGACTGTTTCCTTTACCCCTCTTTGGTTCTTTACTGAGTACTAATTAAAGTAGTATTTAAATATCCAGATTATTCTTTACAAAAATTATTAGGCCACTATCTGGGGCAGAGGTTTTCAAAAAGATTTTCCTGTAGAGCATGGGTGTCAAACTCATTTTCACTGGGGACCACATCAGCCTCGAGGTGCCTTCAAAGGGCCAAATGTAATTTGGGACTGTATAAATGTAACTACTCCTTAACAGGTAAGTGAGAGCTTGGCGCTTCCACTGGGTAGAAACAAGGTGCCAGGCCTGATAAAACAAGGTGGAGGGTCGGATTCACCCAGAGGGCCTTGTATTTGCCACTTGTGCTATAGAGTCTCCCTCCCTTCATAGAGTAATCTTAGAATAGTCTTACATTCTATTTTTTTAATTTAAAAAAATATATTTTATTAACTGTGTAATTACAGTTGTCCCAATTTTTCCCTCTTTGCCCCCTCCACCTTGCACCCCCATTCCCTCCAGCGTTCTCTTCCTTAGTTCATATCTATGGGTCATGCATATAAGCTCTTTGGCTTCTCTATTACCTGCACTATTCTTAACATCCCCCTGTCTATTATTCTGTACCGACCAATTTGTGCTTCTTAACCTTGCAGTTTTCCCTCATTTTCCCCTTCCCCCTCCCAACTGATAATGCTCCAAATGATCTCCATATCTACTATTCTGTTCCTGTTCTTCTTGTTTGCTTAGTTTATTATTTGAATTTAAGTATTGATAGTTGTGAATTTATTGCCATTTTAATGTTCACCATTTTGATCTTCTTTTTTCTACATTCTCTTACATTCTGAAGTAGAAAACTTTATGATTGTACCTGAGAATTGCACTTTTTTTTTAAGATTTTATTTATTTATTTTTAGAGAGGGAAGGGAAGGAGATAGAGAGAGAGAGAAACATCAATGTGCGGTTGCTGGGGTTATGGCCTGCAACCCAGGCATGTACCCTGGCTGGGAATCGAACCTGGGACACTTTGGTTCGCAGCCCGTGCTCAATCCACTGAGCTATGCCAGCCAGGGCTGAGAATTGCACTTTTAAAAGAATTGATTAGAGTGCAAGCATCACATTATAAAAAGGATCTTGGCATCTCTTAAATTAGATTCAGATCATTAAGAGACAGAACAACTCAAAGCTAAAATATTGTAGACCATTGTTGAATAAGAATCAATCAGAAAATAAGACAAGCAGACATGAAATTATAACAATAAAAATAAAGGAATCATTTAAAAATATTTCTTTCATTTTACCAGATAGGATGCAAAAATACTCATCTGCTCTGTTTAATTTTGTAAAATTACCAAATTCTTCAAGTGTGCCAGACACCAATTCTTCAAGGAAACAATTCTCAGAAGGTCTTGAGCCAAAGGTGGGAAGAAGCCCACGACGGGACTAGGTTGGGCAGAGAGGTATCACTCGGTAGACCTGGATATGCCAGAGACCATCCAGATTTCAAGGCTTATTTCATCCTTTAGGGGTGTCCAACTTCTGGTGTCTCTGGGCCACACTGAAGAAGAGTTGTTTTGGGTCACACATTAAATACATAAATACTGACAAAAACAAAACATTCTCAAAATGTTTTAAGTAAATTTACAATTTTGTGTTGGGCTGCATTCATAGTCATCCTAGGCCACATGCTGCTGGTGGGCCACGGTTGGTCACTCCTGGTAGGTGCTCCAGGCATGGTGCTTGTGATTTTTTCAAACCTGGTGTACTGGACACTGTCCTGCCCAGATGCCTTGCCCCCAGTCTTTTTCACCAGTACTATGCTCTTTCCCAGAGTTCCCTAGCCTCTGTATTCTTTGCTGCCAAAGTCCCCTCTTTGGCAGAGGACTGTCCTTGGGCACATAAACTGCCTTGCCAGTAAAAGAACTGTCTGGGACTATTTCCATCCACTGGCTCCCTGCCAATGACAGACTGAGGTGAGGGTGGAAAAGCCCATCTCCTTTGTCTCAAAAGGTAGGACAATTCCTGTTGTGTCATTTATGTTCCAGAGTTTCCCAAAGGACAGTGCTGAGACCGGGATGCCACCATGCTCCTGCTTGGCTTTTTCCTCTTCTCTCTCATCCCTGTCATTTCTCTCAACTCCCGAAGTCACTTCTGTAATAAACCACCCATTCATGAATCCTTATCTCAGGTTCTGCTCTTAGGAAACCTGGCCTAAAACAACTAATAAAAATATTTGAAACCTAAAAATGAATTGACATCAAAACTAGAAAACTACCAAATTGGAATACATATTCATATATCATATATACACAACCACAATGAAATAAATTCCTATGAAACCTGACAACAAATCAATGTCTATTGCAACTGAACTAAATTGATTTAATTACATATATATTTAATCCACAATGTGAATATATTCCAATGTAATATTAATGATGCTGGGGAATATCATCTTCAAAGGTAACAGAGCTGTGGCCCTGTCTGATTCCAGAAGCTGGTGAGGAAGGACACTGCCCTCTTACCCACATCATTTACAGCATGCATTCTGCTCAGGAAGTAGGGACCCATTTGGGTGGGAAGACGACATATGTTCCTTGAAGAAAAGTCTCTCTCTTCTCAAATAAGATAGACCCAGTGTACCTGCAGTTGTCTGACGTCTGCTAAATAGGTAAAAAAGCCTTTCATTCTATAATCATAGACCAATTGCAGAGTAGAAGTATAAATACTCTTTGAGTAGTATATAGACTAATAGTCACCCTAAAGTGTAATTGGCTAATTCATCAGCTTAAGTGGATAGCTTATGTCAGATCCTTCTCATTTGGATTGGAGTTGGAGCCAAGGCTGGCAGGCATATTGGAAAAAAAAGTGCATCCCTGAAGAAGAGATGGTAATAAGGAACATAGGGAAAAGGTACTCACAAGGAGGCTGTTGTGCATAGGACAATCTCAAGACAATTATGTTCAAGCACAGCTTAGCCTTTCTTCAACTGGATAGTGTCAAAGTAACTATATTTTGGAAACCAACTGAAAGAAGATTTAACATTACTGGTAAGGTAGCTTAGTATGATGAGAAATCACTGTAGATTTCTCCTGTTTCCTAATTTAGATCTTAGTTTCTTAGAGTAGTGATGTTAAGTTAGTTTCTAAAAATTCTTTCAGCAGGATGCTGAAACTAAGCTTCTTTGTCAGAAGCTTAGTTAAATATTAGTGGCAATAATACTCACCTGGTTAATGCCAGCACTGCTTCAGGCACCTTAACTTGGGTGAGCTTTCTTGAGGGAACGGCACTCAATCTGTGGTTGTTCTAAAGTGGCCTGCAAATTTTTTCATTGGCCTGTGGATTGGAAAAGCCTGGGACCCAATATTTAGTATTTGTCGCATGTATTACAAAGTATACATGAATGCTGATGGTTTACTAGAAATTTTCTTCTCTTACAAAGAATGGGAGCACATTGGACACATTATATTGATTGGTGAGGTGGATTTTTTTTTAAGATTATGAAAAAATCTTTTCAGATTTTCTCAAAATAGAACCATTTTCAACAGATCATTTTCACATCAGGAACTTTAGGATAATATTTCCTTTGATATGCCCTCCTACCTTGTATATCACACTTCTGTGGGGCCATTCTCTCTGTGAAAGAGTGGTTTTTGGTGCTTCAGGGGAAAGGTGCCAGAACTCAGTCCCCAAGAGAATACAGGGAGTCTGCTCAGCTTTGATTGTTAAATTAGATTTTATTTTGTGTATACAGCTTGCAAATTAGCTCAAAACAGAGGCTTTTCTGAGAATTAAAGATGTCATAAATTTTTTAAGCATGTTGAGGCTCCAGTGTGGTGAACTCACCTATTTCTTCCATTCCACATAGAAGGTGCCTCTTCCATCTGTGATTCCAGGCATGAAGCTTACTGCATAGAAGGTAGGATGATGAAGAGCAGGGCTTCTCAAACTTGTGGGGAAGGACCACTTTCCTAAAGTTTTCATATGCCTTGAACCTATGATTTTGTAATATGTAATGAAAATAAATTATGAAAAATCAAATAGGAAAACAAATACATATAAAATATAAGCCCTACCTTTTAAAATTAGATGTAACATATAAAATTACTTTGCCAAATTACTTATGTGATCATAAAAATGTACTCTCAATTTCTGTGTGTATCTTGTTGTGGGCCAGTAGTAGTCCATGGGCTGGAGACTGTTTGAGTGGCACTGTACAGGAATTGAAAGGCTAGAAATCTGTACCTTCCTGCCCTGGAAATTTTAGAGAAGAGAGAGAAGCAGATCAAGAAGACAGAATACAAACCTCTTTTGTTCTTCCCACTGACATTGACTTCCATCATAGCCAAGGGCAATGGCATATCTTATTGGCAGAGCTAGCAATGGAGGTAGATGAAGAATTCAGGGGTGCCTGCCTGTCCCTTGGAAAATGCTGAACAAAGCTGAATTGTGAGCATTGGGTCTACTATAGGTCACTGAGGCAAGGCATTAAGTGACCATGTGATAGAGGTTGTGGGTTGGGTAGGTGAGGCCAAGATATAGATGGAGAACATGCCAGAGTCTTAGAGGGGTCTACAAGCAGCAGTGTGACCCATGGTAAGATGAAATCACTCAGAGATAGTAAGATGTGATTGGACTGAGGGAGGAACTACAACTGTGCCTGTTGCAATCTTTATCAGCACTTGCCTGCAAGCTGTGGGATGGAATTGATCACACTTGGTGGTTCCTGGAAAGCACCAGAAAGCAGTCCAGAGCAGCCACTTTTCAGCAAAAAAAAAGAGAGGGGAGCACAAGGTATGAATCCACACAACCAGGGCCTTAGAGAGGGGCTGGGCAGGGGCAGAACCTATAGGACTGAGCCTTGTACCCAAAACAGATAAAGTATTTACTCCAATAGACTATTTATTATATAAGACAAAATTTATGAGGCTGAACTGAAGCCCACTGCCTTCCAGGTATTAAGGAGTATCCAATAGTTTACAAGGAAAATTTTTAAAAATTGTATTTTCTCAGCATGTCTAGGTGCAGTTTTTAAAACTGCAACCATTACTCCCAAGAATGTGCATATCTGTGGACAGAGGACTGAGGCCTTCATAAATTAATCACCCTGATGTCTTTCTTTGAAGAAATATAGAAACAATAAACTTATTTACTGGTGTATCATTTCTGGGGTAAGCAAGTTCTGCAGAAAGATTTCTAATTTCCTAACCTCACTATTACTCATTTTATTTATGAATGTCCAAAAATGATTATAAATACTCATGGCTGCCTTCCATTCAAGACATTTGGCCTTTCCTCATGTCATTCATTCAGAGCTTCCCTAAAAGTGAAAGTACATTAGCAAACAGAAAAAAAACAATGAATCAAATTTCCAAGGTCTTTGTAGGCTCTTAAATGACACAGTTAAAATCTCACTTTGAAGTAGATAACAAAAGTATTACTACAGGGACTAATTTCTAGACTTAGTAAATACAATTCCTGGTGCATGGCACATCTCCACCAACCTCTGGGAAAGGAGGGAGAACTCATTTGTTTTCATTTATGAAATTACCACAACATTATTTTTCTAACATAATCATTTTACAAAATAGTATGGAAAAATTGTATGAGAGACATTCTTAAAAAGTTACTTGATACTTAAAATTTATAGAAGTTATAGTCACTAAATAAATTATTAGTGAAAATACAAACAGAAGGGGATATTTTATATTATCTGGACAGACTTAATGATAGTTAAGTAACTACTCAAATATCATGACAGCCAATATTTAGTAAGACCTTCTAGTACAGTGTGTCTCCCACTTTAATATGCAAAGGAAACACTTGATTCAATAGTCGTAGGTGGGGCCCAAGATTTGGCATTTTTACAAACTCCCACTTGATGCTAGTGCTGTCGGTCTAGCAACTATACTTTAAATAGCAAGATATAGAGAAGCCTCTGAACTTTCTATTATGCAGAGCTACTTTTCTTGTTTCTGAAGTCAAAAACTGTCCAGTGGAGTCAAGGGACCTTGACATAAAAAGTTCTTGAAGAGAGTAGGAGAGATACTTTATGTCCTTACCTGTCAATCCTGGTACATATTGCTTGGAGATCTTCCTGAAGGTGGAAGGGTTACACTTTCACTCCCCCAATGTATTTCCCCTGCTCCTGCATCCCCCATTGGTCCAAGATTGATTCTACTGATTTTTCTCCAAGGCAGAATTAACTCCCTCTGCATTGCTGATCTAGGTGATTGCAGGAAAACAGTTAATTCTAACAGGTCTGATGCCGCATTTTTAATGCCTCTTCATGCAGAAAACTGGCTGTCATAGTGTTCTATGGCCTCAGTGACAGATCTTAGGTAAAACAGTGACCACTTTTGATTTGTTAAATTGTACATTCTATGACTCATGATGCCCAGTAGTCTATTTTGAATTGGGGTAATATTTTGCCTGCCAATGTTTGGTCCTGCCTTTTCACACTTTTTTTTCTTATAAACATTTCAAACACATGTCGCTATGAACTGTAAAATGATTAGTTCATTCATTCATTTGTTTATTCATTCCTATTTTATTGAGAAAACGATATATGCCAGGTAGTTGATGTAGAAATTGACAAAAATGGTTCACGCTCTTGAGGGGTGATTCATCCTGGGATTAAATTTCAGCCAAGTGGGACTGAAAAACTTGAACATTTTTGGTTTAGAAGACACACTTATTTTTTCTCACTTAAGCCTGAAGGTGTACAGTTGCTAACATCAGTTTCACACCTTGAGAGATCAGAGAGAAGTCTGCAATTCTCTGACTTTTTCCTCGAGGCCACCTGATAGTTGTTGCAGCTCCAGCTCCAGTCATTGTGCTCAGGTTCCAGAGTAGAAGAGAGTACTGTTCATTCCCGAAAAATATTGTCAGATATCTGCACCTGACTTCTTATGTTTCATTGACCAGACCTGTGTCACAGACCTATCCTTAGCTTCTAGAAAGCTTATGAGATGCTTATATTTTTTGTTTGTTTTGTTTTGTTTTGTTTTGTTTTAAACTGAGCACATTGAGATCTCCAACAAAATTATGAATGTTAGAAAGAAGTGGAGAATGAACATTAGGTAAGCATTTACATTTTTAAAAATATGTTTAACAAATTAAAAAAAACATGTTTATTGATTTTAGAGATAGAGGAAGAGAGAGAGAGAAACATCAGTGTTAGAGAGAAAATTCATCGATCAGTTGCCTCCCGCATGTGTCCTGACCAGGTGTCAACCCGCAACCCACTCAGCACTCAGCCAGGGCAACACAGGCTCTTTTTGAATACCTTCAGTTAGAAATCTAAGAGTCACTGCTAGTTAATTATGACCTTTCTAGATAACCTGCTGGCATTTTTACCAGAAAAATATCAAAAATATTGCATGTGTTCAGTTGAGGAGGTTTGTTTCATTGTGTGAATTAAGGTCCAGGTAGTGTTTCTTTTCTGAATTGCTGGTGTTCGAGGCAATTTTTAGCTATGCATGACTGAATATAGATTGTTTATATAAACTTCATTTATCTCTATGCAAGCCAGTACATTGCACAAAAGAACAATTCCGTATTTTGTTTTAATTTTACTATGAATATTATTTACTTTCCCTATCTTGATCCAGACAAAAAACATGGAGAAACACTGATCTCAAGGACATATACTTGCTGATGTTTTGCTCTGCAAATTATGAATTCGTTAGATGTATTCAAAAACACTGTGTTTTATATTTCTTCCTCACCAAATCATGGTGTCAACAACTTACCACTTTCCCCTTGGTTAGTACCCTTCTGACTTTAAGGTCAAAAATAGTTATTAAGAGCTTTTATTAGCTTGGACATGTTCCTGCTGTAGCATTTGATGGTCCAGCAAGTGTGCAATTAAAACAAGAAGAAAACAGGCAGTTAAGCATGATAGGCCTTGACTGACAGTTAAGCAACTGCCAAATCGCAGGAAATTTCATATTTACCTGGAGAATGGTCCTAAAGTCTCCCCATCCATCAATTTATTCATCTATTCTATAGACATTTACTAAAGGGTAAACAATGGTGAATAAGATATCATATTATTGAAAAACCTAAACCCTAATAGAGAAGATGGTGTAAAAACACATTCTTGTTATAAAGGACAGAGATTATTATAGTTTGAGGTGGGGTGAGTATCAGTGATTGTTGGTGGAGTGTGGCCAGAAAAGAGTTAACAATGATAGAGGCATTACATAAAGTTCAGACTTGAAAGATTTGAACATATTGAGATCGGGAGGTAAGGCAAAGAGGATATTTGCATTTTAGTCAGAATAGCATGAACAAACATCTTCAGCAAAGAAACAATAGAATACGTACAAGAAACTGTGGACTATTTAATTTGTCAGGAACAAAGAATTTAGTAAGTGGAGTAATCAGAAATAATTTATATTCTATTGCTTTCTCAGGAGAATCTTTCCCATGCCTCCAAGGCACCCAGATGCCCTCGCTCTATCATCCCACAGTATCCTGTGTTTATCTCCATCATACCCAAACAACTAGAATATATGGCTTGAAAGTACAGTAGAGGCCGTGTTTTTCAAACTGCAAATTGTATTTTGAAATCATATATCTATTTTTTAAAATTTATTGTTCATTTAGGTCTATATACCTATTTATTCCTTCTTGTGTTCTTCATTTCTTCTTGTATGATTAACCTTCCATCTGGGGTCATTTTCTTTCTGCTTGAAGAATCTCATGAAGGACTTCTGTAGTGGCAACAAAATTCTCTCAGTTTTTGTTTGCCTGAAAACATTTTCATTTTGGCTTCATCTTAGAAAGCTATTTTCCCTAGATAAGAATTCTAAGTTGGCAGCTTTTTTTTTCATCACTTTGCAGATGTCATTTCATTTTCTTCTGATCTCTAACAATTTTGTTGCAGATTTTGAAGTCAGTTGGTCTTTTGTTAACCCTTTGAAGGTGATATTGTTTTTCCCTCTGAGTGCTTTTAAGATGTTCTCTTTGTTTTGGGCTTAAAATGTTTTTTCTTTGTAGTTATTCTGCTTGGGGAACAAAGACTTTCTTAAATTTCTGGTGTCTTTTGTTAGTTTTGCAAAATTTTTGGTTGGTTATTTCTTCTCTTCTATTTAGGACGTTCAGTTACACATATGTTAAATGTATTCTCTGAGTCCCAGGTCTTTCTTATGTTCCTTTGTGTATTTTTTATCTTTTTGTCTGAGCATGTACCAATTTGGGTATTTTCTACTGATCTCTGTTCCAGGTCATTAATTTTGTATTCTGCTGTCTATGGTATTAAACTCATTTATTGAATTTGAATTTTTAAATATGGTTACTGTATTATTAAATTTTATTATTTTAATTGGATTATTTTTTCACAGATTTAGGCTCTCAGTGAAATTCTCTTATCTTTAAACCACTTTTTTGGAAAATATTAATTATGATCATTTTAAAGTTTTTGTTTGATAACTTTAACATCTGGATCATTTATTGATCTATTCCCATTGTTTATTTTTGCTCTTGGCCTTCAGTCATTTGATCCTTTGAACAAGTATGCCTGCTAATTTTGGATTGAATATTGGACATTGTCTATGAAAAATTATAGGAGATGTTAATTTTCTCCAGAAAGATTTTAATTTTCTTTTGGAAAAAAGATATAGTACAAGTAAAATATCTAGATTCAATGAGGGACTGAATTAATTTGAGATCATATTTCAGGATTTGTGAGAACTGGAATATTTATAATCTGTATTTTTATTCCTAGGGCCTAACCATTAAAGGATATTCAATGAAATCTTGGAATAATTTCCCTAACAGGATATAAACTCAACTTTTTGTCTCTCTATCACCAATGCACAGCTTAAGCACTGGCAAATATTTCAGGGTAAAACACATGCAGAATGTTGGACCCAGTTTTCTTTATAGTACTGGGCTTTAAGTAATGGCTGTTTTTTCAGTCTTAAATGCTAATTTTTGACCTCTCAGGCCAGTGACACTGCCAGGCATTAGAACACTACTTTTGCTGGCTTTGGTGCCCTGAGTTGTGAATTAGCAGGTTTCCAAGACAAAAAAGCAGAAGCAAATATAGGATCACTGCAGTGTATTTTTCTTCTCTCTGCATCTTATATTTCTGGCTGCTTTGGCTGTTCTTTAATATCTTTATACCTATAATTAAGTTTTGATTGCCAACTAATTGTGAATGGAGGCAAAGAGCTATATATACTTCATAGGGCTAGAGAAGCCAGAAATTTGCTGTGTCTGCTGATATAAAACCCATGGTATCTGGCATCTTGTGCTTGTTATACTTCTGAGATACACAGAAATATTTCCTCCACTATTCAATAATATTTCTAACATTTCAACAGTATGGTACTGGCATAAGAACAGACACATAGATCAATGGAACAGAATAGAGAGCCCAGAAATAAACCCAAGTCTCTATGGTCAATTAATATTTGACAAAGGGGGAAGAAGCATTAAATAGAGTAAAAATGGCCTTTTTGACGATGGGTGCTGGGAGATCTGGACAACTACATGGAAAAAAAAAGAAATTCAATCACCAACTTACACCATACACAAAAATAAATTCAAGGTGAATGAAAGACTTAAATATAAGTTGCAACACCATAAAAGTCCTAAAGGAGAACATAGTCAGGAAAATCTCAGATATTCCATGTAGCAATATATTCACTAATAGGTACCCTAGAGCAAGGGACATAAAGGAAAGAATAAAGAAATGGGATCTCATCAAAATAAAAAGCTTCTGATACTACTGGACAAAATGGAGGTGTAGGTAGAAGCACTTCCTCCCCGCACAACGAAAAGAAGGACAACAACAATTTAAAAACAAAAAAACAACCAGAACTGACAGAAAATTGAACTGTATGAAAGTCTGACAACCAGGGAGTTAAAGAAGACACACTCATCCAGACCAGTAGGAGAGGCAGAGATGGGCAGCTGGGCAGAGAGGACTTGTGGTAAGGCAGTGGCTGGAGGACTGGGATGGGAAGGTGGTGGCTGGCAGACCCAGCAAGGCAGTGGCTCATGGAGTTGGCAGTCCCACATTCACGTGTGGATAAACTGGGAGAAACAACTGGGGAGCTGGACAGTCTGTGTAACCCAGGGCCCAAACTCGGGGAAATAAAGCCTCAAACCACTGATTGAAAACACCAGTTGTGGTTGAGGAGGCAGTGGGAGAGACTCCCAGCCTCACAGGAGAGTTAGTTGGAGAGACCCAGGGTCCTAGAATGTACACAAACCCACCCACATGGGAATCAGCACCAGAAGAGCCCAATTTGTGGGTGGGAAGTGGGGGAAGTGACTGAAATCCAGCAGAGAGCAGAACAAGCATCATTGTTCCCTCTCAGACCCCTTCCCCATTACAACGCAGTGACACAGGTTACCCCCCACCCCCCAGGTGAATACCTAAGGCTCCATTCCTTACTGCATAACAGGCATGTCAAGACCAAAAAAATGGCCTAAATGAAAGAACAGATCAAAGCTCCTTAAAAAATACAACTAAGCAATGAAGAGATAGCCAACCTATCAGATGCATAATTCAAAACACTGGTAGTCAAGATGCTCATAGAATTCGTTGAATTTGGTCACAAATTAGATGAAAAAATGAAGGCTATGCTAAGTGAAATAAAAGAAATGTACAGAGAACCAATAGTGATGGGAAGGAAACTGGGACTCAAATCAATGGTATGAACCAGATGTAAGAAAAATATCTAACCAGAAAAGAATGAAGAAACAAAAATTCAAAAAAATGAGGAGAGGCTTAGAAACCTCCAGGACATCTTTAAACATTCCAACATCTGAATTATAGGGGTACCAGAAGAGGAAGAGGAATACCAACAAATTGAAAACTTATTTGAACAAATAATGAAGGAGAGCTTCCCCAATTGGGCAAAGGAAATAAATAGACTTCCAGGAAGTCCAGGAAACTCAGAGCGTCCCAAAGAAGTTGGAACCAAGGAAGCACACACCAAGGTACATCATAATTACATTACCCAAGATTAAAATTAAGGATAGAATCCTAGAAACAGCAAGAGAAAAGAAGACAGTTACTTATAAAGGAGTTCCCATCAGACTGTCAGCTGATTTCTCAAAAGAGACCTTGCAGGCAAGAACAGGCTGGAAAGAAGTATTCCAAGTCATGAAAGGCAAGGACCTACAACCAAGACTGCTCTATCCAGGAAAGCTATCATTTAGAATGGAAGGGCAGATAAAGTGTTTCTCAGATAAGGTCAAGTTAAAGGAGTTCATCATCACCAAGCCCTTATCATATGAAATGTTAAAGAGATTTATCTAAGAAAAAGAAGATAAAAAATATGAACAGGAAAATGACAGCAAACTCACAATTATTGACAAACACACCTAAAACAAAAACAAAAGCAAACTAAACAAACAGCTAGAATAGGAACAGAATCACAGAAATGGAGATCACATGGAGGTTTAGCAACAGGGGAGGGGGAGGGGGAGAGAGAGGGAAAAATTACAGAAAATAAGTAGCACAGATGGTAGGTAGAAAATAGGCAGGGAGAGGGTAAGAATAGTATAGGAAATGTAGAAGCCAAAGAACTTATATATACAACCCATGGTCATGAACTAAAGGTGGGGGGAATGTGGGTGGGAGGGGGTGTGCAGGGTGGAGGTGAGTGAAGGGGGAAAATGGGACAACTGTAATAATATAATCAATAAAATATATTAAAAAATAAAAAGCTTCTGCACAGCTAAAGAAAAATCAGCAAAACAAAAAGGGAACCAACCGTATGGGAAAAGATATTTGCAAATGATACCTCGGACAAGGGTTTGATCTCCAAAATATATAAAGAACTCACATGACTCCACTCCAGGAAACAAACAACCCAATTAAAAAATGGGCAAAGGACCTGAACAGACAATTCTCCAAGGAGGACATACAGAGGGCCCAGAAACATATGAAAGGATGCTCAGCACTAGCCATCAGAGAGATGCAAATTAAAACCACAATGAGATACCACTTCACACCAGTCAGAATGGCCATGATAACCAAATCAATAAACAACAAGTGCTAGTGAGGTTGTGTAGAAAAGGGAACCCTAGTGCACTGTGGAAAACAGTACGGAATTTCCTCAGAAAATTAGAAATGGAACTGCCTTTTGACCTAGCAATACCACTGCTGGGATTATACCCTAAGGACCGTGAAACACCAATTAAAAGGACCTAGGCACCCAAATGTTAATAGCAGCACAATTTACAATAGCCAAGTGCTAGAAGCAACCTAAGTGCCCATGAGAAAATGAGTGGTTAAAAAAACTGTGGCGCCCTGGCTGGCGTAGCTCAGTGGATTGAGTGCGGGCTGGGGACCAAAGTGTCCCAGGTTCGATTCCCAGCCAGGGTACATTCCTGGGTTGCAGGCCATAACCCCCAGCAACCGCACATTGATGTTTCTCTCTCTCTCTCTCTCTCTCTTTCTCTCTCTCTCTCTCTCTCTCTCCCTTCCCTTCCTAAAAATAAAATAAATAAATAAAATCTTAAAAACAAAAACCAAACTAACAAAAAAAAAACTGTGGCACATTTACACAATGGAATACTACATAGCAGAAAGAAAGAAAGAGCTCCCATCCTTTGTGACAGCATGGATGGAACTGGAGAGCATTATGCTAAGTAAAATAAGTCAGGTGGTGAAAGACAAATACCACATGATCTCACATATAAGTGGAACCTACCATATTTTTCAGACTATTATATGCACTTCCCCCCCCAAATTTGGGAAGAATATGGGGTGCATCTTATATCCAAATGTAGTCTACCTGGCTCACTGTGGGGGGAGGTGGCAGTGGGGTGGGGTCAAGGGTTATTAAATATTTTACCACATTTTTTGCTTCAAATTTGTTTTTCCTATTTTCCTCCTCTAAATCCTAGGTGTGTCTTATGGTCCAATGTGTCTTATAGTCCTAAAAATACAGTAACCAACAAAACAAACAAGCAAGCAAAATACAACCAGAGACATTGAAATAAAGAACAATCTGACAGTAACTGGAGTGGAAGACAGAGAGGGATAATGGGGAGAAACAGGAGGAAACAGGGGAAGAGCCACCAAGGAACATGCATGAAGGACAATGGACAAAGCCAAACAGGGTAGGTTTGAGGGTGGGAGGCAGGAATGGGTGGGACTGGGGGATGTGATGGGGTGAAAATGGAGACAACTTTACTTGATCAACAATAAAAAAATATTTCTAATATCTGGAGGTACTTCCCATAAAACCAGAAAAATGTGAATAAGAATTCCTCTAATTTCTTTACCATATTCATTTAAGACATAAAACAAATATTGTGAGATGCTACTTAAAACAAAAATGGAGACAAATAAACCAAACACAATTACGATAAATAAAGAAGTACTTCCATTTGGGACATACTTTTTTCTTTTTTTTTTTAAACAAATTATTATTATCTCTGGTGTCCTCCCTTGATTATAAAGGGTAAGAGTTCTTATTGATTTTCAAAGCTAGGAATTTACTAAAGTTCTTATATGAAAATTCCTGAGACTTTTGCTAGTTTAGCTTGCACATTAAATTTGTAATATATTTTCAGAGTAGGTTTTGCTTGGACTTTAAACTTTTCCACAATTTTGGGGGTCACTTTTCCATGTTCGTAGCATTCAATTTCAATTCTAACATTTGCATCATAGCTCCTATAGGAACACAAATTCCATTGGGCCTCATTTAAAAGTCAGCACTTTTTAAAAAAGTGTTTTATTGTTTTTATAAACCACCCTGAAATGGAGATAATTCTTTAATTCAGCCTTGTCATTTGCTACAAACACCAGCTGCTATAATTGCAGGTATTCCCACATGGGGAATTTTTACCAAGTGTTTCAGAAAGCACAAAGCAATCTGGAAGTGTGAAACAAAAGCACACAAAGCCTGTACAAATACAGAAATGTGAGTTCATCTGTAGCTCATAATTTATATTCATTTTTGTATGCTTACTTTGGACTTTTAGTTTCTCTTTTATTGTATCAGAAATATATTTTACATAGAAATGTACACTTGAGACCTATGTAATCTTATTAACCAATGTCAGCCTAATAAATGTAATTATATATTTGTATCTATATATTTAAAATCAGAAAGCTAAGATAATATAATCATAGTTGAGAATTAGAAAAAAAATCTATAAATTCCAGAAGAGGAGAAAAGGTTATTTCTAAACTGTACTAACTCATGCCAAAGAAATTTCTAATATTTTATTCCTTACTGATGTGTAACAATAATAACAATATGACAGTATACCTTTTTAATATACATTTCATATTAGTTTTATACAGAATGCTAACTTAAGAAATATGTCTCCTCATAACATATCTGTTAATATGCTCACTTTCCCCCCTCCAATGTTCTCTTCCCACTGAGATCCTTACTCTATTAATAATCCATAATCTACTCAGTTTATCCTTGGTTTACTTTGTGTCACCTGTCTCAATATATCAACCCCCGAATCTTGTTAGTCCTCATCATCATCTCTGTCTGCTTCTCCCTATCCACAATGCTACCCCCTTGGCATAGTCATGATCTCTTCCCAGGGTACCTGCATTAGCCTTCCACCCAGTCTTTTGCCTTCAGTTTCAACTCCCTT
Source organism: Phyllostomus hastatus (assembly GCF_019186645.2). Lineage (NCBI taxonomy): Eukaryota > Metazoa > Chordata > Mammalia > Chiroptera > Phyllostomidae > Phyllostomus > Phyllostomus hastatus. The sequence continues at coordinate 10,202,882 of NW_025333857.1, forward strand.
TTGTCAGTTCTCCACTTTGTACTCCAGCCAGCTATTTAAATGCAAATACAAGACTCCTTTTCATCAAACACTTCAGTTACTTCCAATCACATCTGCAGAACACCCGGAATCCTTAATGTGGTTTACACACCTCTTGTGATCTAGCAGCATTATCACTCTAGCCTCACCTCTCACCCTTCCACGTTAGATGCTACCAGTTTCTCAATTATATGTAAAGTTCCCTTTAGTCTCAGAGCCTTTGAAGACAGGCTTTTAATTTAGAACCCTTTCTTTCTTCCTTCCTTTCTTTCTTTCTTTCTTTCTTTCTTTCTTTCTTTCTTTCTTTCTTTCTTTCTTTCTTTCTTTCTTTCTTTCTTTATTTCCTTTTTCCTGAATTCCTTTCATCTTCACCTAATCCCACTCATCCTTTAGGGGGTCATGGGTAGAGGTTGGAAAACTTTAAGGCTACAAAAAGCCCACATTGCTATGAATGGACTCTTGAGGGTGATTCTGGGGAGGACACAGAAGGAAAAGAGGAGAGATGCAGAGAAAGCAGCTCTCCTGATCTTAGAAAATCCATATTTCTACCTGAACAGAATGTTGGTAGAAATATAGATGGGAAAGGCCATTCTGATGACTTTTCAGATGGAAATGAGAAATGCTCTATTGGAAAATGGAAATAGGGATACTCTTGTTATAAAGTGGCCAAAAACTTGGCTTTCATATTCCTATTCTAGTGTTTTATGGAAGGTAGAACTTAGTGGTGAAATTGGTTATTTAGCCAAAGCTATTTTTAAGCAAAATGTTAAAGATGTAATTTGGCTCTTCTTAACTGTTTACAGTAAAATTCAAGAAGAGCGAAGTGACTTGAAGACAAAATTATAAAATAAAAAAAACTAGACATTTACAATTAGGAAAACTCTCAGCCTCTCCATATCGAAAAATGAGAATGTGTTTGGAAGGGAGCACCACTTTGATAAGGGATATGATGTGAATTGTAGGTTTAATCAGCCACCCCAGCAGGATAATTGCCCATTTGAACTGAAGAGGAAAGAGATGGGAGGGAATGAAAGAAGAATGTAGTACTTCTTGGATTTTATAGGACAGGATCATAGAACTATTCAGCTGCAAACATAAGTGCAAATCTTTTCAACAAGGAAAGAATGGCCCAAAGGTGATTCAGAGATCATCAGGGCTGCTTCCTTGGTTTCAAAAAGGGAGACAATTACTTCACTCTGAGCAAGCAAGATCACTTTTTCCCAAAGTGAGGCCTCCCAGGGTTGTGGGCACAGGGCAGCCCAAAGTTGTGGGACTGACTCTGCCCAGCAGAGCTTCCAGGGCAGGACTACTACCTCAGTGTATCTGGAAGGCAGAGCATTGAGCCAAAAATAATTATTTTCTAGCCTTAAGATCTCATAAAGTTTGCCTTGCTGGGTTTTGAACTTACTAGGGACATGTGACCCTTCCTTCTTTCATCCTTTTCCCTCTTGGAAAGAGAGTGTCTATCTTATGCCTGTCCCATGATTGTATTTTGAAAGCACATAAGTTGTCTGGTCTTACAGGTTTACAGCCAGAGAGAAATTTTGCCTCAGAACAAATCTTACCTTGAGCCTCACCAATATCTGATTTACTAACTATATGTGGCCTCCTGATTATTTACAAGTACCAAGAAAATGGTGTGACTGGACCCAAGCAAAGATATTGAAAACTTGAGTGTGAGAAAAATAACTCAAGGGTTCTTGTCTATCATATATACACTATATATCTTTATTCTGCCAGAGAGAGAGAGAGAGAGAGAGAGAGAGAGAGATAGATAGATAGATAGATAGATAGATAGATAGATAGATCTGAGGGATTCTTGGCTGCTGCTCTCCAGACCTTCTTTGCCCTTCTGTAATATAAGGATGGCATTAATTACCAAAGCATGTTCTATGGAACACAAATACCAAAGAACATTTTAGAAAACAGTTTCCATGAGAACATGCATTTGGAAAATGTCATGCTACACATTTCACAGCAGTGCAAACGCATGAGCGATCCTTAAAACAGAGGATTGTGTTGGTAGGTGGGTGGCAACATGGAGGAAGACAAGTAACAGATTTCCCCACAATTAAACTAGTCATCAATAAAGCTGAGAATTAGAATAATTGCTCTGAGCTCAGACTTCAGGAAGCCCCTTGTGGTCTGAAACCTGAGCACTGAAGTAACTACATGAGCTATCTGGGTGAGGGTGAAGTGAGCATATGAGTCTGACTGGATAGAGTGGCAAGAGATGGAGAGAATTTGTAAATTCTTCCTGTTATTGAGCAATAGGTTTGCAATTACATAGACATGCAGACTTTACACATGTTAATTATCATCATTAAATTTCAACTCCCAAAAGGGCTAATAGTTTTGTCCAAAGACCAAAGTCAGGATAGACAAATACTGCTAAAAAGAGTTTAGCATACCCTTTGATGAAATAATATTCTGTTAGATTTCTTTAAATCTCTTTTATAGAGAAAAATTCAGACATAACCAAAAGGAAAGAATATAATAAGCCCTTAATGTACATTAATCTTCCTGAATATAAAATAAAAGCACATAATAAAACTATAATGTGAATCTGGCCAATATTTACAATGGATCAGACAATGTCTTAGATCGCCTTCTGAGTTAGATGTACAAGCTTGCTGTTTAATCTACAGGCTTCTCTGTGGGTCCATGTTATTCAATACAAACTATGACTTCTTCAACTGAAAGAGAATATCAGACAGAAAAATTGACATGGCCTTATTAACTCAGGATAGGAAGGAAATTTGACTTGACCCAAAAGGGGATTTGTATTAGTGCTTTCCTGAGAAAGAACTAATATTATCTATATCAATATGTATATCTACACCTACATTTATCTATCTGCCTACCTACATGTGCAGAGAGAGAGAAAGAGGAAGAGAGAGAAAGAGAGAGAAGACAGAGAGAGATTCATTAAAAGGTATTTGCTCATGTGGTTACAGGGGCTGGGAAGTCCCACAATTTGCTGTCTGCAAACTGGAGACCTAGGAGAAAAAGTGCTATAAGTCAGACTGAGTCTGAAAGCCTGGGAGCCAGGTGAACCAATGGTATAAATCGCAGTCCAAAAGGATGAAAAGGTGATGTCCTAGCTCAGCAGACAGGTAAGAAGAGGACAGATCCTTCTCTGATTTTTGTTCTATTCAGGCCCTCAATGAATTTGATGATGCCACTTTTATTGAAGAGGGAAAGTTACTTTACTGATTCCTTTTATTTAAAGGCTAATTAACTCCAAACACATCCTAACAGACACATCCAGGGATAATGTTTGACCAGCTCTCTGGGCATTTCTTGGGCCAATCAAGTTGACACATAAAATTAACCATTATACGAGTTTTCCTGAGGGAAAATAGCATGTCTTATGAGCCTCCAAAATAAACACTTTAAAAGTCCTAAACTTTTTCAGATTACTTTTGCTCTTGGCCTTTCAAAGAGTGATGAAACAACATTATTGAATATTTGCTAGATAAAACAACTTTAGGGGAAGACTATCCTTGTGACTAATACTGATGACATTCCCTACTTCCTACAACATTTTTACCCTTCCTTAACTGGCTCACTCTCAACTGTCAGTCCTACAATGGATTCTGATATAAATATTGGTCGATACTTTCATTTACATTAATGAGCAAGACAAAAGTAAAACAATGAAGATGTATGTCAGAACCTCATTCACTGGTCAATAAATAATGTGAGTGACTTTTTCATTGAATGAGGTAACAGTTTTTAAATACTAAAGCAGTATTTCCTTATTTTTTTGTGTGTTATTGACAATGTAACCACTACAGACTTGCACATTTTTGAGTCTAATCAGTATTATAAACATTATTCCACTACATTCTTAAATATAGACAACCTATAAAACAGTAAATCAAGCCCTGATTCACAACATTTGTCCATTTCCATAGCAGAAATACTCCCATCATGGCCAATTTCAAGCTAGCAACATGAAATCACTGAAAAAAGTTGGAAAGAGATGTGCAGTATCACAGCATTAAAAGTATTTCTGCTACACAGATACAATGAATGTAAATAACCCCAAGAGCATAGGACAGTTTTTTAAAATGTGGCATTTTTAATAATAACAACAATGACAACAACAACAATAATGGCATTAGCACTTGTTTAGTGTACCAGGCACTGTTGCAAAGTGGCTCACTGAATTTTTCACATTTTTTATTCACTAGTGATACTTGCTGTGTTGTTCCCATAGCAGGTGAATCTTTTGAGGCTCCATCTTACTATTTTGTTCTCATGCACTTTAGATGAGATCAGTGGGTAGTTAAATTAAGTGGCTACTATTAAATTTCTCTAATATGGCTCTTTATCCACCCCCATTCATTTCATCAGTACCCACTTACCTAGATAATTAAGAGACACATGGTGTTTCAACTGCGACAAGTTAATTATCTTAAATACGAGCATATTTTGAACTTACAGTGAATGTAAATTGTTCTGATAAGAATGTTCTAAATCTACTTTTATTAGAAATAGTTATAAGGGAGAGGTGTGCATAAGTGATTTTAAGGAGATAATAGGTTAAAGAGGAAAAGAGATGAAAAAAGACAGGGGTGTAGAAACACAAGATGGTGATTACTGTGATGTATGTTGACTTGACAGAATACTGAATTTATGCATCTCCGAGTTGGAAGCGCTCTCAAGGGACGGCCTGGAGCAGTGCCCAACCTTCAGGCGGGTCTCATTATCCTCATTGCACAGATGAAGCAAGGAGGCTCAGAAAGGATACACAACCTGCCTAAGGCCAACGGAAGCAGGTATTGTAGTTTCCTTGGCATTGCCCTTTCCCTTAAACTAGGTTGAAAGCCTTTAGTGTCACATTATAAATTTAAAATATATTTTGGAAGTTAAAAAAATGTCTTCCCCATAAAAGATACTCAGGAATCAGCTACAGAGTCTCCCATGTGATTCTTTTAGGAATGAGGTTTTGTCCTCAAAATGTAAAAAAAAAAAACCCTCCCCCCCAATAGTTAAATAGAAATATGAAAAAGCCAGTAAGATTAGCTCAGAAAGAGTTTTCCAAGTATGGTAAGTGCATGTCTGGATGGCTCAGCAAGGATGGTGTACAAATGGGCACCAAGGAAATTCAACATACACATGAAATAGAGCAAACCCAACACTCATGTGGCTATGGGCTTTGAGCTACATATAAATGAAGCAGCAGATCGGTAAACATATTGATACACAAAAGTGCAAAGCACTTTATTCCTCAAGCTTTATCTGCATCACAATCACACAGAATAGTATGAAGAATTTGTATTCAAAGGCCTCACTATATCTCAAGTAGGATCCAGTGAATGTGTATTTCACAAACATCTTAAGTAATTCTAATACAGGTAGTCACTGATTTCACTTAAAGAGCTATGAATTACAACAGTGCTTCTGAAACTCTAATGTAATATACAAATCACCTAGGGATCAATGCATATTCTGATTCTGTACCTCTGGGGCAAAGTTTGAGATTTCGCATTTCTAATAAACTTCCAGGAGATTCCTGTGCGGCTGGTCTGTGGAGCACATTTTGAATAACCAAGGAACAAGGAACCAAGGAACAAGGACACTGATATTTTATCAATTAATGTTGTTATTATTCAATATAGGAAACATTGATGGCAATTCAACAGGTTGCTAAAAATATGTATCTAGTATAAAAATTACTTTCCTTTAATATACCTGTGTATCTGGTGAAAAAAGATAATGAAGCAAATGTTAATAATACTAAGCTTTTGTTTTTTAAAAAAACTGGCAGTAGTGTGGGGCATTATAATGATTTTTTAAAAATTTGAGGTTATTTTCCACAATTAAAAATTTTTTATTTTATTTCAGGTTATGTTGACATTTTGGATACAGCAAATGATTCTGGCTAGCAGTGGTTTTTAACAAGGAATGTACATCAGAATCACCTACACAGTTATTTTGAAATATAGAGGACTAGCCTCTCTTTCCAAACCTTCTGATTCAATAGATCTCAGTAAGGGCCTAGAAAAGTGAATTATGGTTATTATATATGAAACTTACATATGTTTATGCTAAAACAAACAAACAAAACAGGGCAAAGAGGTATAAAATGAAAAGTAAAAAGCCCCTTTCCAAGGAGGATTTGGGTAAGAAGTGGGGAAAAGATGATTTTTCTTTTGTCTTATATCGAAGCCTATATTGTTTAAAATGCTTTTGAAATAAAATGCTTTTTTTCTTTTTACAAAGAACTTGATGCGGTTTTGTGCTTTACAGTGAACCTGGTAATCTCAAACACTTATTTCAGTCAGTAACTAGAATGTCTACCCCAGCCAACTTGTCTTCACTGAGGCTATTTTGTTTGCAGGTAACAAAAGCAGCATAAAATATTTTTAAAAGCTCTTTTTGAGGAACATGCTATTCTTACTTCACTGGGTTAACCTTGGGAACAGGTTAACCCTGTTGACAGTTTACATATAGTTTTAGAAGCACTCTATGCATATAAACTTGTTCCTATATCACAAAGTAGGCATAAGCCCATAAATATATGTTTATCTCTCCTTTTATTATTATTTTAAACATAGATGGAATTACATTATTATAGATATTCTGTACTGCAATTTGCTTTATTCACTTAATTATTTTGGCTTCCTTCCCATGGGATCTACCTATATTTACAGAAAATCTACTTTTTTTTAGTGGCTTCATAATATACTTTTTCCCAGTTCCTAGTAATGCTTCAGCAAACATTCCTTTAAATATATATTTAGATGCTGGTGTGAGTACAGCTATGGGATATATTCCCACTCAAATCAGATTACTACTTGTGTACACTTAAGTATTTGATGGACCCTATTGAATTGCCCTCCAAAAAGATTATACTAATTAATATGCCCACCCATACTGTACAAGAAAATTTGTCTTTTCTACTCTCAGATGGCAATCACATTTCAGAGAAAGCTCCCTGGGTCACCTTGAAATATATCCCTTAAGATCCACTACAGTTGAAGCCTGGTTTGTTTTATTTCTGACACTAAATTTTTATTTTTTCAATTACAGTGAATTGTCAATACTAATTTGTACTGGTTTCAGGTATACAGCTTAGTGGTTAGATCATCATATACTTTACATTTCGAGTGCCCTTGATGTTTCCAGTACCCAACTGGCACCATACAGAGTTATCGTAATATTATTGACTATATTTGCTATGTTTCACATTTTGTAACTACCAATTTGACTTCCTAATCCCTTCACCTTTTGTCCCAGTCCCCCAAACAGTTCTCCTCTGGCAACAATCACTCTGCTCTCTGTGTCTATGAGTCTGTTTCAATTTTATTTGTTTGTTTATGTTGTTTTTTAGATTCCACATACAAGTAAGATCATATGATATTTGTCTTTCTCTGACTTTCTTATTTTACATCATGTCTATCTATGTTGTCACAAATGGTAAAATTTTATTCTTTTTATGGCTGAGTAACATTCCACTGTATTTATGTACCTCTAGTTTTTTATCTACTTGTCCACTGATGGGCATTTGGGCTGCTTCCACGTTTTGGCTATTGTAAATAACATTGCAATGGACACAGGGGTGCATATAATCTTTCAAATTAGTGTTTTGGGTTTCTTCAGATAAATCCTCAAAAGTGGAACTACTGGGTTATAAGGCAGTTCCATTTTAATTTTTAAAGGAAACTTGATACTGTTTTTCATCATGGCTGCACCAGTCTGCATTCCCACCAACAGTGCATGAGGGTTCTCTGTTCTCCACATCCACACCACACTTGTCATTTGTGGATTTATTAATGATGGCCATTCTGACAGGTGTGAGGTGATATCTTATTGTGGTTTTAGTTTGCATTTCTCTGGCCATTAGTCATGTTGAGCATCTTTTCTTTTTTTTACATATAGGTAGTATTACTTTATTTTTAAAATATATTTTATTGATTATGCTATTACAGTCCCATTTTCCCCCCTTCACTCCCCTCCACCCTGTACACCCTCTCCCACCCATATCCCCGCCTTTAGTCATGTCCATGTGTCATACTTATAAGTTCTTTAGCTTCTACATTTACCATACTATTCTTACTCTCCCCCATCTATTTTCAACCTACAATCTATGCTACTTATTCTCTGTACCTTTTCCCCCTCTCTCCTCCTCCCACTCCCCTGTTGCTAACCCTCCATGTGATCTCCATTTCTGTGGTTCTGTTCCTGTTCTAGTTGTTTGCTTAGTTTCTTTTGGTTTTGTTTTAGGTGTGGTTGTTAATAATTGTGAGTTTGCTGTCCTTTTACTATACATGTTTTTTCTTTATCTTCTTTTCTTAGATAAGTCCCTTTAACATTTCATATAATAAGGGCTTGGTGATGATGAACTCCTTTAACTTGACGTTATCTGGGAAGCACTTGATCTGACCTTCCATTATAAATGAAAGCTTTGCTGGATAGAGTAATCTGGGATATAGGTCCTTGTCTTTCATGATTTGGAATACCTCTTTCCAGCCCCTTCTTGTCTGTAAGGTCTCTTTTGAGAAATCAGCTGACAGCCTGATGGGAACTCCTTTGTAGGTGACTGTCCCCTTATCTCTTGCTGCTTCTAGGATTCTCCTTCATTTTTAATCTTGGGTAATGTAATTATGATGTGCCTTGGTGTGTTTCTTCTTGGGTCCAACTTCTTTGGGGCTCTCTGAGCTTCCTGGATTTCCTGGAAGTCTATTTCCTTTGCCAGAATGGGGAAGTTCTCCTTTATTATTTGTTCAAATATGTGTTCAATCTGTGTCTTTTCCTCTTCCCCTTCTGGTACCCCTATAATTCAGATGTTGGAACGTTTAAAGATGTCCTGGAGGTTCCTAAGCTTCTCCTCATTTTTTTGAATTCTTATTTCTCCATTCTTTTCAGTTTGATTGTTTTTTTTTCTTCCTTCTGGTCCACTCTATTGTTTTGAGTCCCAGTTTCCTTCCCATCACTATTGGTTCTCCGTGCATCTTCCTTCATCTCTTTTATGGTAACCTGCATTTTTTCATCTAATTTGCGCCCAAAATCAACCAATTCTGTGAGCTTCCTGATCACCAGTGTTTTGACCTGTGCGTCTGATAGATTGGCTATCTCTTAGTCGCTCAAAAGGATGAGTCCTGGGGCATTGATCTGTTCTTCTGTTTGCAACATGTCTCTCTCTCTCTCTCTCTCTCTCTCTCTCTCTCTCTCTCTCTCTCTCTCTCTTTGGTCTGGTCTCTCCTGTTATGGTGAGGGGCAGAGCCTTAGGTGTTCACCAGGGCTGGGCACCCCAGTGGCTAGATTGTGACGTTGTATGTGGGGGCGGGGGCGGGGATGAACAATGGCGGTAGCTCCCTTCTCCTGGGACTTCAGTTCCTTATCTGGGATCCTGGGTTGCGCACTCTGCCCTGGTCCACAATCGCTGCCTCACTGGGTCCTCCAGCTGCCGCTTGTGTACTCAGGGTCCACCCTCTGCCTTATGCACCCAGTTCTCCCTGTTCTCCACACGCCGGGAGCGGCGCCCAGCTGCTGTTCTCCACCCATCCTACCGGTCTGGATGAACGGATCTACTTCAACTTCTTGGCTGTCCGACTTCCATTCAGATAAATTATCTATCAGTTCTGGGTGTTATTCTACCTCTAAATTGTTGTTGTTCTAATCTTGGTTGTGCATGGAGGTACGGTGCGTCCACCTATGCCTCCATCTTGCCGGAATTCGAGCATCTCTTCATATGTCCATTGGTCATCTGTACATCCTCCTTGGAGAAATGTTTATTTAAGTTGTCTGTCCATTTTTAAATTGCATTGTTTGGGGTATTTTTTTTTGTGTGTTGATTAGTATGAGTTCATTATAAATTTTGGAGATTAATGCCTTATCAATTGTATCATTAGTGAATATGTTCTCCCATTTATTTGGCTGTCTTTTTATTTTGTTCATGGTTTGCTTTACTGTGCCAAAACTTTTTAGTTTGATATAGTCCAATTTGTTTGTTTTTCTTTTGTTTCACTTGCCCAAAAAGATATATCAGAAAAAATATTGCTAAGAGAAATGTCCATGATTTTACTGCCTATGTTTTCTTCTTGGATTTTTATTTATTTATTTATTTATTTTTAGAGAGAGGGAAGTGAGGGAGATAGAGAGAGAGAGAGAGAGAGAAACATCAATGTGTGGTTGCTGGGGGTTATGGCCTGCAACCCAGGCCTGTACCCTGGCTGGAATCGAACCTGCGACAGTTTGGTTCGCAGCCTGCGCTCCATCCACTGAGCTATGCCAGCCAGGGGATTTTTATATTTAGTTTCAAGTCTTACTTTTAAGTCTTTAATCCATTTTTTGAGTTTATTCTTGAATATGGTGTAAGAAGGTGGTCTACTTTTATTTTTTTGCATGTATCTTTCCAATTTTTGCAGCACCACTTATTGAATAGATCATCTTTATTTTGTTGTATATTCTTGCCTCCTTTTTTAAGTATTAGGTGACTGAATAGGTGTGGATTTATTTCTGGCTCTCTATTCTGTTCCATTGATCTACATGTCTGTTTTTTCTGCTAGCACCATGCTGTTTTGATTACTATGGCCTTGTAGTATAGTTTGATATCAGGTAGCATGATATGTCCAACTTTGTTCCTTGTTCTCAAGATCGTTGAGGATTTTTTGCATCTATGTTCATCAGGAATATTGGCCTATAATTTTCTTTCTTTATAGTGTCTTTATCTGGTTTTAGAATTAGGATAGTGCCAGCCTTATAAAATTAGCTTGAGAATCTTTCCTTCTCTAGAATTTTTTGGAGTAATTTGAGAAGGATAGGTGTTAATTCTCTCTTGATTGTTTGCTAAAATTCACCTGTGAAGACATCTAATTGAAGACTTTTGTTTGCTGGGAGTTTTTTTTATTACTTCTTCAATTTCATTGGTTGTAATCAGTCTGTTCAGATTTTATGATTTTTCTTGATTCAGTTTTAGAAGATATTATGTTTCTAGGAATTTATCCATTTCTTTCAGATGTCCAATTTGTTGGCATATAGTTGTTCACAACATTTTCTTCTAATCCTTTGTATTTCTTGTGGTGTCAACTATTGCTTCTCCCCTTTCATTTCTAATTTTATTTATTTAGGTTGTCACTCTGTTTTTCTTGATGAATATGGATAAGGGTTTGTTAATGTTGCTTATCCTTTCAAAGACCCAGTTCTTGGTTTCATTTCTCTTTTGTATTTTTCTAGTTTCTATGTCATTTATTTGTGCTCAAATTTTCATTTCCTTCCTTCTACTCATGGCTTTTTTCATAGTTCCTTTAGGTATCAAGTTAGATGGTTTGTATTGAGATTTTTCTTGATTTTTATAGTAGGCCTGAATTGCTATTAATTTCCCTCTTTGAACTGTATTCCTTGTGTTCCATAGCTTTTGGGTTGTTTTGTGTTCATTTTGTTTTGTCTCAAGGTAACTTTTGACTTTTTCCTTGATCTTTTTCTTAACCTATTAATTGTTTAGTAATATGTTATTTAGACTTTATGTGTTGTATGTTTGTCAGTTTTTTTCTTATAATTGATTTCTATTTTCACACGAGTGTGGTTGGAGAAGAGAGAAGGTATTTAATATGATTTCAATCTTTTTAATTTAATTTGAGTTTTAATCTGATTTGGACACCAGCTGTGTAAAACCTCCACCAGTATGATAAGTGAACAATATGAGGCTAATTTTTTAAAATCTTGATTTATAAGCTCTCCAGTATACCAAAACTGCCACATCTAATAGTAACACCAGGGTCTTCATGGGCTGTGTGTGCAGTTTCTGGCAAAAACTTTAACTTTATCTCTTTCGCTCCACTCATGGGACTATATTAGAGTGCAACTAAATAAAAGTAATGATACTCATATGTAAATTATTATTGTTAGTTATATAACCTAAATAAAGCTGAGCCTCCCTGTGGCTCTCTTCATGGAATCGCATTCAGAGAAACATTAGTCCGACATTCAAAATAATTGAGAAGCAATTTAATTCTTCACTTCACCTCCTTTGAAAATGCCAAAAGAAACTACATTCATATTTCATCCTTAAAATAAATCCTTTTTTCATCTCTATTACTTTCAAGTTTTCAAAAAAAAATTCTCCAATGCCCCTAACAATGTTTCTTCTCTTATTGTCCCCAAAACTCACAAACTTTTTATTCCTCTCTCCTCTGCTTTCTGGCTCAGCTGTTTATCATGTAGGTGAGCTTTACTTGTCCTGCTTCTACTAATTTTTAAGTTCCCTCCCTTACCTGTATTCTGGGCTGCAAAGTGGCAGTGGTTCCAAAAGCTAATTCAGGGAACAAAAAGTCTTTCTTTTTAGAAGTAGGTGTCAGAGAGGAAGAGAGGGTACAGTTTTACAAATCTTTAGTTTAATATTTTTTCACCGTAACAAATTATTTGCTGTGTATCTCACAAGTGATATTGACTTATTGCTTTAAAACTTTTGCTATATTCCTCTGCCATGCATATTTTTGATTATTCCAAGGTAGTGTGAAAAAACATGATGTAAGTAGTTTTGTATTTCTTACCAGGTATTTCCAATACTCTTAAAATAAATAAGTAGTTTCCTAATCTATCTATTAAAAATGTAATCACAATTTTCAAAATAGGCCTAATTTTAATTCACTTTAAAATAAGGTGTACCATATATAAAACTTTATTTTGTAGAAAAAAAAACAGCTGTGACTCAATGTTTTAAGTAAATCTTTAGTTAGCTGAGAGAAAGAGTGAGCCTTATAGTTTGGGGCAGGCACCACGTGCCAATCCTGCAATCACAGCTATTGGGACTAAATTGGGATATTATCATTAATTTTGAAGTCAGTAGTTATCCTTTTAATAAGTGGGATTATTTATAACATGCTATTGGTCATTTAGTGCAATTACAAAAATGCTGCATAGTTTAACCTATGAATACATAAACCAGAAATTATTATTCAAAGATTCACTTAAAATTTCACAAAACTAGCCAATCTATAAATCATCTGATGCAATCACTGATACACACTCTGTGTAAGAAAGGGGTAAAAACTTTCTAACAGGCATGGGGGTTAACCAGAAATGTTGACTATTTTAAAACTTCAGTTCTAAGGACTATATTCCAGTTTGAGCTTTTGGTATGAAAGTAACATTGGCTCTGAAACTTGTTTTACAGACTTTGATACAAGTGACTTGAGCACTTTCCTAATAATTGGGAGAGCTGGGCCCTCTGCCATTCAGTCTAGAGGGAGTAAAAGCCAATGCTCAAAAACTGCACTCTTCAAAGATAATTTCGATTTTGGAATCATAGGTAAGATTGTAAAGTTATTTTTATTCTAAAGTGGATTTTCATTTATCCACGCAAAGAAAACACCTTATAAACCTTTACTTAAGAACTCTGAGAAGGTTCGAATTTTGGAGTCACAATTTTTGAAAAGTGCGATTGCTTGCTGACATAGTTATTGTGTGTACATTTGAAGAGAATCTGTTGGTTACACTGGCAGTTTTGATCTGGGATTAATCTAGATTTCCTGAATGTAATTCCCATAAGAGCAGATGAATGTGTACATTGACAGACATAGTAGCTCAGTTTTCTAAGAGACATTCACACGAGACAAATACGAAAAAAAAGAGTTCTGGCAGACAAAGGCAGCAAATGCAGCATCCTCCCAGGCCATTGCAGGGGCCGGCCTTTCAGTCTGATGTTTAACCCTCCCACTTCAGGTTTGCTTTTCCAGAAGAGCAGTCATAATTCCCACCATGAGGGCAGAGACTATTGTAAAGTAAGCCTTGCTGCAGCATATTCGCAGCCACTGGAAAACACTCAAATGAGCAGAGGAAATGGCAAAAATTGAGGTCCTTAGTGCCCATAATTGTTAATTCTATATGTCAACCTGGCTAGGCCATCACAGTGCTCAGATATTAAGTCAAAAGTTATTCTAGATATTTCTGCGAAGGTGATTTTTAGATGAGTTTAACTTTTAAGTCAGTAGACTTTAAGTAAGCATATTCCTCTCGATAATGTGGGTGGGCCTAAACCAATGGTTGAAGACCTTAATACAGAAAGAAAAATCTGGGAAGAAGAAGGAATTTGGCCAACAGACTACCTTTGGACTCAAACTACAAGTCTTCCGGGGGTCTCCAGCCTGCCGTCTACCCTGCAGAGTTTGGACTTTTCAAGTCTCCATAATCATGCACTAATTTCTTAAAATAAATGTCACAGTATCTCTCTCTCTATCTCTATATCTGTTATCTATATCTATAGATATCTACATATAGATATAGGTATATAGATATCTATAGAATCTAGATACATAGATATCCATATATCTATAGATATAGATAGATAGAGGTATATAAATAGAGACAGAGATATCTCACACACATTCCCACAGTTAATAAATGGCAAAATTAGAATTTGAATCCAGGGAATCTGACTTTGGCATCCGTGCTCTTCATTAATATACTAGAGACCCAGAAGTGGTAAAATCCTTAAGAAGGTTCAGCAGAAGAAGCCATTAGTGTGTTCCACAAAGACCAGAGAAGTACTTTTAGAGAAGTTTCTTCATGCATTCCCATGATGTTAGGACACAGAACAGGGTGTCTGGGAACTGCAAAAGTGTCTTGTGATATTTGGGGCATTTCTATGCTAAGCCACAAAATAATTTAAAGAAACTCTCACTTTACTGTGCATAGGTTGAGTTTTTCTTTTTTGTTTTTATCTACCCATAGTATAAAACTTTATGGGTTATACAATGTTTAAGTTGCAAGACTGGAGAAGAAAAATCTAAGTCTCTTACTTTGATACGAGAGTACAGATGTTCAAAGTGGTTGAGTTTGATTGATTAAGACTAGCCAATTAATAAAAATATAACACATATAACCAAGAAAGTATCATCAGAGCTGGAAGAGGAACTCAGATCTCAGTCTTGATTTTGTTCTTCTAAAAAGCTTGCATTCACATGGCGAACCCTCTAGTGGCCATATTGTGCATGACAACCCCACCTTCATCACCAAAGATGACGGCATGATTTTTAAAAATTTAAAATTAAGACCAGTGGAGAAAAGATTTTTTTTCTTGTTTGGTTGGGGGGGGGGTGCTGTATTTGTAGAATATAAGCTCTGAAGCTGAGGTTGGGAATCTCCCATAACAGAAAAGGATTTATAGTGATACTAGCTGCTATAAATGACAAAATTCCAGATTCCAATAGCTTCACAGAATAGAGTAGAACTTCACAGCATAGAGCTCTATTTCTCAGTCACATCAAGTCCATGGTGGTTGAGAGTAGGGGGTGATATCGGGAGGGAGGAGTGTGCAGTTATTCAGGGCCCAAGCTCCTGTTATCCTGTGGCTCCCACCTTCCTCCAAGGGCTGAGTCTTTATTCTGCCTGTCATCAGATGGGGAAAGAGAATAGAGAATTGCATAGCAGGTTCTTATGGACCAGGCATTGAAGTGGAGGATAGAATTAGGCTATATGGCTACACCTAATGGTAAATGTAGTCTAGATGTATCCCCAGAAGAAAAAGAAAATGGATTTGCTGAATAACTAGCCAGTGTGTGTCCAAAAGACAAAGCCAGTCAATAGGGAGCAAGAGGAATGAACAGATGGACTGAAGAAAAAAGATGAAATAAAGAGAAAATATGGTTTTCCAGATTCTGGTATTGGTCCTCTTCTGAGTCTGTACTGCATTCTTTCCACTGAAACTAGCTGCTGTTGGCTTCCACAGTTTACAACCAAGACAATCCTAACAAATATTCACACTCAGGAGGGTTGTAACAGTTTGGAGGAAACATACATTTTCAAAATCTTCCTTTCCATCTCTAGGAATATACTGTGAGTTTCATTTACTTATATCCATTTCCATAATGACATTAGCAGCCTGTAGATTAATGTTTACAATTCTGCTAAACCGCTTCATGCAGATGCTACAGCTGAAGTCAGCATAAAAAAGCAAAGCAAGAGAGTGTGAGCAGGTTGTGCCAGAAGGAGCTGGTTATTATATCACTCACATTGATTTATAGGTTCAGTTTGCCTTTACCTAAATGTCTAGTTATTTAACAGCTGTTATGAATCAGACAGATAGAGGATTAAGAAGGGGTGGAGTGGGGGTAGTAGGTGAAAAATGCTTTAATCTTATGCTACAATAGAGGAACAAGTTGAGTCAGGTCTCATCTAGTAATTTTGGTTTTCTGGCGCTTCTTAAAGAAGAGCATTGTTCAGCTGGAAGGTGAAACAGCTTAGCACAGACCACTGGCTGAGTGCACATTAACCCCGTCAGTGAGCGAGGTAGGCAATGCTGAATACATGTTAGAAGACAAATGTATCAACAGTGGGAGTAGCTGGCTCAATCAGAATAGTTCTGACTCGATTTGGCTTTAAATAGACAACTTACTACAGAAGTTTGGATAAGAACATGAATATTTAACAAGATACAATATAAAGTATCACATATATCACCAAAAATAATCAAGACAGAATTCAGTTGAGTGTTCTCTGCTGATTTGCGTCCAAACTTCATCTAAGTCTTGGATAATAGTCCGGATGGACTTACTAAGTGGGGGTAACTTTTTGTAAGAATTAATTTTACTCAGGAATTTATAAAGGCAAAAAAGGACTTGCTGAAAATGTCTGAAACCCTTTTCTGGGATGAGACAGAGAAAAAGTTACTCTTTGTGTATGTTCTGCGCTGTAAGGAGAACATCAGCTGAACATTGAGGCAGCTCTCCACTGTCTTCTCTCTCCACTGTCTTCTCTCTCACTAAGCACTAAGGATGATGCTTACAGGTCTGCCGAGGGGAAGAGATGCCGTGCTGGTCCAGAGAGGATTTTCTTCTGTGTCCGGACCTGCTCTTGCCTTACTCAGTTTGGTCTGTGCTCAGAAGTTTGTCTTGCTCCAACTTTGGCCTAAGCATTAAACTTGTGAAAGTATGTCTGATTGTCTCTTATTTGATTTTTCCAGTAAGTTTTGCTTCTTTTGAATGCTCTGCAAATTTCTAGCTCTAGCCCTTTTACCTGAACTTGAAGACCACCATCCCTCCCTCAACACACACACTGGTAATAACTTTGCTCTGTTTGGAAGACAAAAACTGTCTACTTTCTATACAGACTTGAATGCCTTGCCTTAAGGTTAAAAACCTCCTCCCTACTCCTAGCCCCTGTCACACAGCAGAAGCTACGTAGCTGACATTTCTTCACTTTATGGCAAACATTGAGCAGAAAAGGGTTTTCGAAAAGAATTCCACCACAACTGAAATTCACAGTGCTATTTACATACACCACACTTTGTAAGTCTCTCTACAGCTACTTGGTAAAGGTATTTGCTAAAATGTACCTATATTTATTATCCCAATAAAAACAACAAGGCCTGAGAAGGGGGTGAATGTGTGATTTGCCCAAAAATACACAGCTGGCACTAGCCATCTCTTCTTAGGCTGAGATCCACAGCTCTTCCTTCCAACCAAACTGTCTCTATATCTAGATACAGAAGGAGAGGAAAATTCAGTTCTATGGCAACTCGAGGCCGTGAGTCTTTGAGTGAAAAAGAATATAGTTGCAAGACCAATATGAACTATACCTGCACCTTCAACTAGTTTGCTCTCTAGCCACCCGGCCAGTGCCTAGGTTATTAGGGCAAGATACAAACAGCTGGTCAAATCTGGGGAGGCAAGAGCAAGTCAGGACACAGAAGAAGATACAGGCCTTTACACAGAAGTGCTTTTCTACTGCTACTCATTTTTCATTAAATCTCAGCACAGTCAATTCCCTTTCTGACCTCTGACTTGTCCAATATTGCAATTTTATCCTTTTGTAGCTTCATGTACCTCTACTGCATAGCTGGCTCTTAATTTGTGCACTTCTCTTCAATTTCAGTTTATGTCCCCTACTAGGTTCAGCCTTATGAGGGTAGGAACTGTGATTTTATTCACTGGAGCCCCCATTGTAGCACTGTACTAAGCAAATCAGTATTTGTGAAATGAATGCATAAATAATTCCCTTCTGATATATGACCCAAGGTTATTATTAAGCCATAGAATCCAGAAAGCAAATCTATCATAGAGAAAAGCACCCAAATCTATCATAGAGAGGAGCAACCAAATCGTCTCTGTTACAATTTTCACAACATGAAAAAATAGGAAACGGATGTGACCAAAAGATTTACTCACTTGGTGGCTGTGTAGTCAAAATGTTACCCCAGGTAAAGGAAGGGTGGAGGCTGGAGTGAGTTGAGCATGATTTTCCAAGACAAGCCCCAGCGGCAGACAGTCCTGCTAAAACCAGAGAGATGCACAGGCTTCCCTCCAGCCTCCGGCGTCTTTGAAACCCATTAAAAGGCCTTTAGTAGGCACCACGATGTTTCTTCTCTTCCAAAAGATTCTATTGTTTTTGTTATAACCATCTGGCCAGATTGTTATATGTTGTTCATGTTCCTAAAAAGTGATTTGAAAATCAAACTTCTGACAAATCACATCCTAAATACACTAGGGGACTGCTCTTTCACTTGGGATTCATGAGGACCAAAAGCTTCATAGTCCATGAGTTTATAAGATTACATCCAAAATGTAGTTTTTGTACAAATATGTGTCTTTTTTCTGGAAAAAAGAAATTTGTAATTTTTAATCAGATCACAAATGACTTCACAAATTCAAAGAAATTAAATCATACCTAGGGGAACATAGGGGGAATCCTTTAGCAAGTTCCTTAGTAAAGCAAAGACTAATTTATATATCTTTATATAATGATTATTTTTATATATTATTTATATAGTATATTACAATAGTATATTATCTTGTACAAAGTCATTAGAATAATTTCCTTCTAGTGTCATATATCAGCATATTCATGGAACTTGTATGTGCAGGAAAATAAAATAAATGAGTGTTTTTTATAGGGAAATTTAAAAAAATTTACATTTATGTTTATTAGGAAATATTCATCATTATTACTGAGACCAGATTGAAATTGAAAACTACAGGCTAACTAAATTATTTTTGACATTTAATACATAACAGCTGTTTTTATTGATTAAAATCAAGCTTTGTCCGTTGTGGCTCACTTTGGTAGGAGCATCATGCCATGAACCAAAAGTCATGCGTTCTCTTCCCAGTAAAGGCACATGCTTAGGTTGCAGGTTTGGGCCCAGATTGGGGTGCATAAGAGAAGTAACCAATTGGTGTTTCTCTCTCACATCAATGTTTCTCTCCCTCTTCCTCTCTCCTTCCCTTCCCTTCTCTCTACACATGCCCTTGGGTGAGGATTAAACACACACACACACACACACACACACACACTCACATAGCAAATTGAATAGTCATCTTGTGTGATGACCATTTTGCGTGATCACCATATTTTATAAGTATAAATTTAGGATTATGAGAAGTGACAGTTTCAGTAAACCTTTTTGTCTGGATCTAAAAACATCAATTTATCCCAAATTAAAGAGTTTTAGCAATGTGCTCAGAGTGGGGAACATGGCTTATCTTACTAAACAAATAATGTTTACTTCACATTAAGGAAAAATATCCTCATATTAAAACATATAAAAATGTATTAATGAGCAAAATTTGCATTAACTTTTAATATAAATCACAAGACTTCAACTCAATTTTAATCATCTAGTGAGTCATCGCTGTTGTATCTTCCTCACTCTAGGTCACTGAAGACTTTTTGGACACAATATTGAATGCCAATGACACTCAGTATAGAATTAAAAAAAAAACCTTTTGTCTTGAGGCTTGAAATGCAAATAATATGGTGAATTTTCTCTAAATAATTTTGTTTATATATATAATTTTAGATGGATGCCAGGCAATTACAGTAATAGATATTTCTAGATTCTTCAGAGGTCTTATATATATTGATTTCTTGATCTACACAATTAATTATTGGTAAGGAGAATGGGGATGGGATTTTAATTTTTAATCTACATTCATGTGCATTGATACCTATACTCTTCTATTTCTCTTCTACCTATTTAGAAGAGATATTTCTCTTTCTCTTCAACAGCTAACCTTTGGATACCTTTCTCCTTTTCCACATAAAGATATAATCTATCAATAATAATAAAAAACACAATGACTATCATCTATTGAGAGCTAACCATGTTCCAGGTACTATGATAAACTCTTCTATATACATGATTTTATTAAATCCTTGCAAACACATTTTATGGTGGATATAATTCTTTTTTATAAATGAGGAAACTGAAACAATGAACTTTTTTCAAATGATACAGTTATGTCTAGGAAATTGGATCTCAAATTCAGCTCTGACTCCAAAGTCTTTTAACCACTACTTTCTAATTCTATCAATTTTGTATTGTCAATGTCTCACAGGGAAATTTTTTATAGAAACCAGTTTGCATAAAAATTTTATACATTGTCTTCTTGTTGATTGTACCCAGAAGGAGGAAACAGAATTTTTCAACAAGGAGGCAATATCTGTGTTGTATTTGCAATGATGTAAGTGCACCAGGAGGTATAATGGAGAAAGTGGATGTTGGAAGGCAGTACCAACATGTGTAAAAGCACAGAAGGAAAAGTGAGAATTTGGTGTGTCTGGAGTGAAAAGTACGTAGTACCAACTGGAGAAGATGATGCTGGAGAAATTTATTTGTTTGTTTGTTTATGAGAGAAAGAGAGACAGATAGACAGAAACATCTATTTGTTGTTCCACTTATTTATGAAGCCAGAGAAGTTTAGAGGGTTTATTCGTAACAGGTTGCCATACTAAGGAGCTTTGGGTCTTATCTGAGGAAAGCGAGGAATCCTTAGGCAGCATTACAAGGGAGTGATTTGATGAGGTTTTATTTGAGGGTCACCACTCTGGTTCAGAAAATGAATACGAGGGTCAGCCCAGTGTGAGGGTGACAAGTTAGACAGCTTTTTACAAAAACCGAGGTGAGAAATGGTTGGGAATAATGACAGAAATGAAATAGGGAATGAACATTGGGTATAAAATAGAGATCCTGAAAGGAACATTTACATAGCTTGGTGGTAAATGGACTGAGGAGTTTGAGAGAGAAGGCAAATTTGAAAATGACCTGAATATTTTACCAAGGCCATAATGTTTCTATAATCATTGTCTCATGAGTATGGATGTATCTATTCACTCCCACTAAATTTAATTTGAACCCATCATTTGAAACTGATGAACTTGTTGAATTTAATATGCTATCATGCTATGTTAAAAAAATAAGGGAACTATTTAAAAATGTGATTTACTTTGAAATTTCTAATAAGCATAACAACAAAAAAGATTGTGGAAAATATGCAAATGAAATATTTATCACTAAGTTTATCTACTCTCTGCAGTATCTTTTAGATACCTAAAAGACAATTTACACTGGAATCCAATTTGTGTTTGTTGTGTCGGTTACCATGGGACAGTAAAATGGGACAACTGCAATAGCATAATCCATAAAATACACGTTAAAAAAGAAGATTAAAGACATGAATAGTAAAATGGCAACAAATACATGTCTATCAACAATTGAATCTAAAAAACAAAATAAAAAACAAGTGGAACAGAAACAGAATCATAGTCACAAAAAACATTTTGACGATTGCCAGATGGGAGGAAGGCTGGGCGATGGGTGAAAAATTTGATGGGATTTTTAAAAAGCACAAATTTGATGGGATTAAAAAACCCCACAAATTTGATGGGATTAAAAAGTACAAATTACAGAATAGTCATGGGGATGTAAAGTATAGCACAGCACAGGAAAGAGAGTAGCCAGAGAACACATATGCATGACCCTTGGACATGGACAAAGGTGTGGGGATTGCCTGAGGGAGTGGGGTGGAAGGCTGAGTGGAAGGGGGCAAATGGGGAAAAATTGGTACAACTGTAATAGCATAATCAATAAAATATACTTTAAAATTATATAATACAAATTTAATATATGGTAAAGAAAATACATTAGCAAAATAGCTTATGATTTTATATGAAAAAATAATTGTATCATTAAAAAATGTAGCTTTGTGCACATCCTCCAGCCTGTTACTATGTTCTATCTTACATACATAGAGAACTACAGCGAAAACAAATGAGTAATAAAGTGTCTTGAAACATCAGTGTGAATACAGTAACTTTGCTTTTGCTTAACCTAACACTCCAACCATAAACGTGGTCCTTGGTTAAATGCATGCCATGGGAAAGGCCATGTTTTGCTTGGGAGCACAGGTCTAAGTGGCGGATAATAGTGACTTAAAATCAGCTGGTGACCATAACACTCCCATTTTCCTTTGAAGATGACAGCATGGTCTCTTTACAGTTGTCAGTGGAATGACTCTTTAGAAAACTGTGCATCACTACGAGTACTAGAGAATTGGGTAGTAACAGCAAAATACTTGACAGTGCAATTACACATTACCTTTTCCATATACTTTGAAGTTTAAGCATTGGTATTAAACTATCAATCTGAAAAGCAGCTTAATCAAATGTCTTGAAGCTTTTGCCTTTTGTGTCTTAAAGTACTATCCATCTAGTAATGGCTTACTATCAGGATTTGCTTTTCCAGACACCTAAAAAAATCACAGATGATCAATGAAGAAACAAAATGAAGAAATGTCTTGGTCTGGTGGGCAAAATGATGTTAAATAGGCACATCCCTTTTTATTTTAAAAATGATATTTCAAGTTCAGTCATTTGAATTTGGAGCCCCAGCTAAAGAGAAGGGGATTAATAAAAACTGTCCTGACCAGTGAGGCTCAGTTGGTTGGAGCACTGTCCCATAAATCAGAAGGTCACAGGTTCAATTCCCCGTCAGGGCACATACCTAGGTTGCAGTTTGTTTCCTGGTTGGGAAGCGTGCAAGAGGCAACCAATCAATAAAAAAATAATGATGCCCCCAATTCAACACTATAGAAAACTTATTGAATGAATGAATGAATAAGTAGAAAACAAATTTGTTTAAAAATGATGTTTTGACCAGTGGGGTTCAGTTAGTTGGGTATGGTCCCCCAAAGTGAAAAGTCACCAGTTCAATTCCCTGTCAGGGTATGTGCCTGGGCTGCTGGTTTGATCCTGGATGGGGCACATACAAGAGGCAACTGATCGATGAGTCTCTCTCACATTGATGTTTCTTTTTCCCTCTCCCATCCCCTTTCTCTAAAAATAAATAAATAAATTTTTAAAAACTCTTATTAAAATAAATAAATAAATGGAAATGATATTTTATCTGGAGACACTGGAAGAAGGAGAATGGCACAAACAAGCTATAACTAGGGCAGGAGGCAGTTTTTCTAAAAGCTAGTACATTGTGAAAATATACAGTAAAGCCAGACTGGGAGAAAGTGTTTGCAATGCAAAGGACTTTTATTCAGAATATAAAAAATCCTGCTACAAGTGAATGATAAAATGGTAAAAACCTAATTTTAAAAGAATGGACAAAATACCTGAATATTGTACAAGAGAGAATGCATGACTAGCCAGTAAACACATAAAAGGATAAATGCACAATAAAATTACCATAATACCATTTTGTACCAACTAAAATGATGAAAATTAAAGAGCAGCCATGGCAGTCAACAAAGGAATTTAGAGCAACTGGATGGCTCATACATGCTGGTGAGTGTGAAATGAAACAACCGCTTGGGGAAAGTCTGTGACAATTCCTTATGGGGTTAAACCTTCACATACTCTACAATTTAGCAAGTTGAGTCCCTGGTATATACCTAAGAGCAATGAGTACGTGTTCCCACAAAAAGACATGCACAAGCAAGTTAATGGCAACTTATTCATAATAGCTCTAAACTGAAAACAACAGAAATTCTCATTGATTGAAAAGCGGATACACAAAAATGGTATGTTCATACAATGAAATACCACCTAGCAATAAAAAAGAACAAGGAAGAATGCAACAATACAGATTGATCCAAATTAACAAAATGAAAGTAACAGACACAAGAGAGTATATACTCCATGATACCATTTATGTTCACGAATAGGCAAAACTAATCTATGGTGGAAAAAATCAGAATATAATTGTTCATAGAGAAGGGGATTCACTGGAAGGGAGCATCGTAGAACTTTATGCTGTGATAAAAATATTTATATCTTGCTTGGAGTGGTAGTTACATGGTGAATGTGTGTGTGTCTGTGTGTACATATATACACCTATATATTCATTGAATTATATTGACTGAATGTTTGAATTACATTGCCTGTATGTTTTGTTATGTATACATTTTACTTCAATTAAAAAAGTCTAATGGGTAGTTCATATACATTTTAGATACAGATAAATGAATAAAGTAAATAAAAGCACTTTCCCCCCAAATGGGCAACTCATCATCATCATCATCATCATCAACAACAAAAATACTAGTTCTCGGGTTTTACCCTAAATCAATTAAATCTGAATTCCTGGAAGTAGGTCCCGGGCTTTGGTATTTTCTAAAAGCTCTTCTGGTGATTCTAATATACTGCCAGTGTTGAGAACCACTGGTGTAATGTAATGTATTTAAGAACAACTTAAATAGGCCAATAGCTAGATAAATTATATATCATATATAGTGTATAATTTATAGAATATTATATAACTTATATATTATTATATAATTAATATAATTTACATATTATATAATACAGAAATATGTATAACTAGACAAGTTATGTATAATATATATTTTTGTAAATAATTTAATATATAATTTATATAAATTATATAATTTGAATTAACAAATTAGCAAACAAAATCATTGTTAACTATACATGATTTGTTGTGTCATGTTAGAACACTCATATTTCTACTAAATAAATTAATTTGCCTAGTAACTTAGGTTCTGACTTAACAACTTATTCTAATTTCTAAATAGTTTATGTCTTAGAGAATTTTATCTGAGTAATAAGACATTTCATTTTAAATATGCTCAGATGCAGTTAGCATTTAAAATTCAGCCCCATTTACAAGTGTTCTATGGAATTCAAATGGCCTTTCCTGAAGTTAATGGAAGCATGTTCAACAGGCTTACAAGACAACAATGATTCAACAGTTAAATATAATTTCATCAGCCACAACACAGACCAAAGAGGTTTCTTCCTTGGAAGAAAATTAATTTTTATGACAGTTGAAAGTTTGGTTTTACTTTTTAATATGGAATAAACTGAAATCTATCAAAACCTCATCTTCATTTCCCCTCAATAAATCAAATTCCAATTAAAATTGGGACTTATAGTATATTTGTTTTTTTTTGCTTTAATAGTCTTTCAATGTCATTGGAATTTACCAGTTATTAGACCTGCGAGTTGATATCAGTAAATTATATACCCATGATTACTAGTAGGTACATTTTAATGAAAAAAAATGTTTTTGTATTATTGGCTTATATGAAAAAAAATTTGCAATGCCACCAACTGACACCTAGGATATCTATCTAACATGTCATCAGTGTGTGAACTGAGAAATGCAGTAGTATTACTGAAAAATCAGTATGATTTCATGTCCTTTTCAAAAGGGTCTCAAATTTTCAAGGAACATAAATAGCACTTCAAATATTGCATTTTGACAGAATAGAAATCTTAAAGCCACTTTTTATCTGAAAGTTTAAATGTTGGAGATTTACTAATTTAATTATATATTAATTTATTAATGTATTTAATATCTTTTAAATTGAGCATCTTCTATATGCAAGATACCATCCTAAGTATTTTAGAAAAGGTTAAGGATGAAGTAGACATCTGACAGGTGTGTAATATGAGAAAATAAGACACATACACAAATAGCAGGAATATTACTTTATGATTCAGGTGCAGGCAGAATTCTGTGAGTTCAAAGAAAGAAGAAATTCCTTCTAGGTGAGAGAATCAGGGAAGATTTCATTGTGGAAAAGAGAGAATTTGAGCATTTTGACTTAGTTATTTGAACCCTTGCCCTCCTTATTTTAAAAGTAGTGTTATTGATAGTTCCCATCTCATAGGACAGGTGAGAATATTCAATTTGATAATATAAAAAAGATCACAGCACAGTGCCTGGGTTAAATAAAAGTGCAATAAATGTTAGCTTTTGTGTGTAAAATTTTTATTACTATTTATATTAGTATCAGTGCTAAGGATTACTGCTACATTTATTTCTTTAGCCCATTCCTCTCTCCTTGTCCAGAGCATCAAAGCTAGAAATTAAGGATGAAAAAGTATTAGCAGGTGAAGGGGTTTAGAGATACAGGAATTATTTTCCAAGACTAAGAAATAAATGTACAAAGGTTTATGGGCTAAAGTGTGCTGGGAGTGGTCTTGAGGCAAGTGTTTTAAAATGGCTCAAGTAGGCTTCACTATAGGATCTCAGCGAACATTAGTTCTCTTCCCTTCTTACAAAGCAATTTTACGTACATTGTCTCTCTTAGTTTTTGGACAATCATTTAAATTCCCTTGCTAGGCATAATTACTCCTATTTTACAGATTAAGAAACTGAGGCTCAGGGAGACTAAATGCCCTACAGAGTCCTACAGCCTGGATTCACTTTGTGGGCATGCTGTCTTTGCAGTTGCAGAGTGCCCATCACAAGCTTAGCTTAATATTCTGCTGACACTGTCTGGAAATTCTTAAAAACTTTTATCTTTGAATTCATTAAGTAAAGTCCAGTGGGACAAAGGAGTATGTGTGTGAGCCGATGGTATACAGGCAACCTGGTGTGTATTCCCCATGGCCACAGAAACCTGGCGTGGGGCGCCTGGAAGTTTAGTAACATTCAGGTAAGTACAAGGGAAACCTGCTATGGCTATGACTGTTCAGACCAGAATTTTCTTTGAATGCAAAAAAAAGAGAGAAAAGAAAAAAAAAGGAAATGGTGTTCTAAAAAAACACCAATAACCCGAAACCCTATTATATTCTTCTATGCTCATGTTATTTCCAGCTTATGCTGAGAATAATGACATAGAAGGAAAGGTAGAGTTATGGAAACCCACAGTTCCTTTTCCGTTAAGTCCTTCCTTCCTTATCAGTAAGGAAGGAAGTTGAAAGAAGAGAGTATTGATAGAATGTGAGTTATCAAGAAGTGAAATAACACAGCTGAGTTAGTTTTGTGCAACATTTTCACTGTTCTGGTAAGAATGGAATACATAGACATGTATAAGCTAACTGCTAATTTGCACTTTAAAATGGTGTTGATCAATATAAAAAAAAATGGCAAAATTCATGGAACCACTCAAATTCAAATTATTCTTTACTTTGAACAACATTAAATAGCAAATAAAAACACCATAAGCTGAGAGAGAGAGACTGCAAAGCAAATAAAAAGCTTTACATTTTAGCACATTTAATGGCAGTTTTCTCTACCATTTGAACAAGGTGCTCACATTTTCATTTGGTGCGGGACCCTGCATTTTATGTAGCTGGCTCAGCTAATAAATGGTCAAGTCACAATTTGATCTTAGGTTTTCTGCATCCAAATGACACACTGTACCACACTTCTTCCTGTGATACTCACAGTATAGTGGTAAGTTAATGATGTCCAGGTATCATTCATTATTCCCAAAGCCACAGCTTCTTGTGTCTTTGAGGGAAGAAAGGACATTCATTTACTATAGCAGATGCTGAAGTTCACGACCAAATTCCCTTTCATGACTGAGCCATTCATGCTATGTTGGCTTATGAAAGCTCACAGATAAATCCCTTGTCCAGAAATGCCTTTGGCCCAGGGGACTGCTCCCCCCAGTTGAGTACAACTCTGAAAAGTCATCCCAACCAGAGCTTCCCACAGGACCTTTGTTGCTGGTGAATCACAGATCAGCTTCTCCTTCTGCTCAGTCCTGCTTCCTTCACTCTCTCATGGATATTACTTCCTGGGGATACCTCCAATAAACTTCTAGCACAAAAATTTCTGTTTCTGAGTTTCTTTCTTATGAACTCCAACCTAGAATATCGATATAGTGAACATTAAATTTTAAAAAATGTGTCCTGCGTTTTTCAAGTCAAGAATGTAGTGTCTAAATTTGCTGAATGTTTAGTTTTCTGCTTTACTTTCACTGTAGTCACAGCTGCAATTACCTTCACTTCCATCTGTATCCAATGAGATTCTATTGTTTCAGTGTTTTACTCTGTGGAGGTAATTTCTGTGTACTTGCTATCAGAGCCCTCGCTAAACTAGAGAAACCACAATTCCTAAGCAAGCCATGAGCCCGCATTAGAGCCACTTTAGAGTGAAGTTCTTGCTCTTATAAGTATTTTCCTCACTTGAGGAAAGATGTATTAAAGCCAATTCTTTAGGGTTTGATCAGTTATCTTCCTGAATCATTTTAAAGAAATTACTAAACAGTCATGCCTCTTTTTCACTTTAAACTGTTTGAGGTTAGATTTATTCCAAAGTGTTTAATGTGAGCTTTCTGAACTGTCATTAACATGGCTGTTTTCAATGCAGACCTATTAAGATGCAGGTTAGCTATAAGAATCATTCTTACTCACGTTCTTTTAATTAAAATAAAACACTAAGTACCTAAATGTCCCAGGCAGAAGTTGGTGCTGCCCCAGAATGAGTGTGCTGTATATAATGGCATTTCTTGTGAGTAAGTGTAACAATCTGTAACTCATTTTGGAAGCATTTGGCTGACTAAACCATAACTTCTGGCTAGCAGAATTAGGAAGATAAAAATATAACAGCTTCTGAGTCATCAGCCCATGGGTAAATATATTTAATAATGAAGAGAAAGCTGTCCAGGTAGAAGTCATTTGATAATTTTTAAGCCTTGTAGATTTTCCAAAAAGTCCACCTCAGTTCCTGCGTCCTGGTAATTAGCAGAGGGCAAATATAACACAAATTTAAAGAGCAAGCATTCTTTATTTTCACTTGATAATGAACAATAGCCTTTCTCCTTTCTTTCCACACTTATCTCCACCACACCCAGCACATGGATACATCACCAAACTCTATTTCTCAATGTTATCTGTCAAAAACCTAACTGGGCGTGAAAACAAACAAACAAACACACCATAAAACCCCCACCTTATATCAAAGGCAGCTCTGAATGCCCAAAGGGAAACCAGGACAACTGTTTGTAACACACTGATCCAGAGCCACGTGTCTTCCTGAGTATACAGGGTGCAGACGCCTGGACGGTAGTTTCCTGAGATAGTCATTCCTGTCACACAAGATAGTGATTCTTGACATATGTGTGGCTGGTGACCATTATAGAGCAACATGGACTCTCAGTCAGGACAGGAGTCCCCAGAGCCTAGAGTTATTCCATTCAGACTTTGCCTAGGAAGAGACCGAGGCAGCTCCAAGGGCGTTCCACGCACATGAGTAAATTAACTACCAAATCAACACTTAATTTATTGTGGTACAAACAAGCCCTCTTTAGATCTTAGTGGAGCAGGCCAGGTGTGAGGAAATAGGGGATGCAGTCCTGGGAGCCCTGGAGCCACGTCAGGGAGACGGCGACTGCCCGGCCTGTGGCCGCAGTGAGGTGACATACATCTCGAGTTGCCACATCTTTTATTTTTTTCTAAAGGTACTAGAAATCAAAATGTTTGTATAAAATAATTCTACTGTTTAAATGTTAGCAGGTAATTAATGATTTTAAAGCAATGGGCTGACTTAAAACACACATCTACCTACCAAGTCTTCACCATGGCTACAGCTCCCAGCGGGGCCTCATCACCTCTCTGACCTCCTTCCAACAGCTCTCTGCTCACTCACCCCATCCAGCTGTCCCTTGGATGCATAATGCGTTCTCCTGTCTCAAGGCTTTCTCACCAGCACGTTCCTTACCTGAAAGGCCTTTCCCTAAATACTCACAGAGCTCACCCTTCGCTGTCCTCGGGTACTGTTTTAAATGTTTCCTTCCCAGTGAGACCTTCCTTGGGCACCTTATTTGAAATCACATCCTGTCCCTACACTCTCTATGTCTCTTCCTGCTTGATGTTGATAGAAAGGTCTTATCACCATCTAACATATTTGCATTTTTTAAAAAGTTTTATTTATTTATTTTTAGAGAGGGGAAGGGAGGGAAACATGAATGTGTAGTTGCCTCCCATACAGCCCCTACTGGGGATCTGGCCCAGCAAACCAGGCATGTGCCCTAGACTGGGAATTGAACCAGCAACCCTTTGGTTCATAGGCCAGCACTCAATCCACTGAGCCATACCAGCCAGGGCTAATCTGTATGCATTTTATGTATTTGACTTTTTTCCTTATCTCTTTTTATGGTGGAATGTAAACTTTTCAAAGGCAGGAATTTCAGTTTATTTCTCTCATGGGTATATCCCCAGTGCCTAGAACAAGGTCTGGCACATAATAGAAACTTGATAAATGGTTTTGAATGAATTAATGAAAGAATGGATAAAGTTGCAGGTCATCTTTGGTCTATGGATTGGGCTTCCCATTTATAATTTCTGGTTTATACTAAAAACCTCATGGTACAATCCAAAAGGAGACATGATGAAAGTATGGGCAGTGAACTTCTAACATCTTACTTTCTAAGAAATTCAAGGAATCAAATTATATAATTCACAATCTCACAGAGCATTTCTGACAGTTATAGTGTTGTTCACATGCAAAAATAAAGCACATGTAACATTGTCAAACTTAATTCCACAGTATCTTATTCACTGTTGACTAGATGCTTATCCAACACTGACAAAGTTTAGAGTTTAAGCTATTTAGAACAGGTCCTCTTACTTACAGTGTTGAGCTCCAAGTAAGTAGTGTCTAAAATTAAGCATAGTTCCTTTGCTGGTTAGGAATTGAAAATAAAATAAATATAAAGAGACAGGAGGAAACAAAGTTTAAGCCTGATTTTTGTGAAGGAAGAAAATTCACAGAGATGACGTTTCATCTCAAAGTCTTATCTACCTCTTTACTCTGGTCTAGAAGATTCAAATTTTTGGATGCTATTGTTAAGAACTCAGCTCATTTCTATCATTCTCACCTACTTTTGATCAGAAAAGGTTCAGACAGAGCCAACTAAATTAAAAAATAAAATTCCAGCCCTGGCTGGTATAGCTCAGTGGATTGAGTGCTGGCCTGGGAACCAAGGGGTTGCTGATTTGATTCCCAATCGGAGCACATGCCTGGGTTGCAGGCCAGGTCCCCAGTAGGGGGTGCACAAGAGGCAACTACACATTGATATTTCCCTCCTTCTCTTTCTCTCTCCCTTCCTCTCTCTCTAAAAATAAATAAATAAAATCTTAAAAGTTCCAGTTGTGTGTGTTGTTTATATTTCCTGATCAACTAGAATACTTCAACCTAAATATGATCAGTATCCATATGGGGATAAATGATGTACAGCAGATAAATATTCATTTAACTAATATACCAGAGATGCCCTGGACCTTGAGATATTTTTAATAGGAACAAATAAATGAAACATCCATCATGACTAAGTAGCACATTTTGTAGTTCATTGCTACAAGAAGTAGTATACAATGGAAATACAAACAACTTGAGAAGAATGAATTTCTAGATGGAAGTATAAAGAATCTCCATCAATCACCTTGGCTACCTGTGGTGCCCAAGTGGGTGATTTGCAGGAGGGCTCTCAGAAGTAACCCGCAAAATCTCAGGTCTGTTATCTACTAAAGACTCTGCCTCTCGTTACGACCAGAGCAATTACAGTGCCTTCTCTTACATCTGCAAAATCTTGTTCAAGTGTCTCCTACTGGAAGACCTTAAACAAGGGCACTGGGTTAGGAAATGCAGTCTTCAGACTTCTAGGCCCTGCTTTCAGGGAGAGCATAGAAGGTAGCAAGAAGCCTGCTGAAATACCAAGAGACAATCTGGCCCAAAGCTGAAACCAGTAGCTAGAGGAGTGACTTTTGTCTGCTTTCTAGTGTCAAGCTAGATCCATTCAGACTGAACCATACAGATCCAACATGACCCAGGATTGGAATCTTCTGTTTTTGTGAAAGAACCAGGCATTCCTGGAACCATCAATGGGTTTAACAATCTCTTCTTTATGGCATTTTTACTCTCCAAGTAAGACAATCTCCCAAATGTGTAAGAACTGTCTTTTTTACTAAAATTAATTGATTCCTTTAAACCGTTAATTCTGCTGAAGGGTATTGCTGTCTGTGGACACTTCTCAGTTGGCATCCCCACTAAGAATGGGGACTAGTAAGCAAAAGTTTGGACATAAGGAAATAACTAGTTTATTTACACAAGCCCGACTGACATTCTACGAGACTGAGCCCAAAACCATCTTGGTAATAATATAGACTAGCAATGTCTCTTCTGCAACTCTGAAGCTTTCCTGTTCTGTGACTCAGTTTCCTATACAAAGAGGCTGTTGTCAGGGTAGTCAGGGGAAGGAAACACTTGCTCACCTTTGCTGTGTTTAGAATAACCACACCACATCAAAGGGCTGACTCACCCTGACCACTTGCCAGCCCTGAGCTTGCTTCCTACCTCCCACCATCCTTGCTGGCTGTGCTGTTCTTGGCTAGAGAGGCCTTCCACTAGCAAGTCCAGGTTTGTGGAGTCTGGCACACAGACCTCCCGGTATGATGAGGCTTCCTGAGGTAGGTTGCTCTGCAGGTTGGGACCTGAAGGTGACCACCAATTTGTCTGACCGACGGTTCAAGGTATATGGTTCAAACATGAGAAGCTGGGCTTTTACCTTTGCTCCTCAAAGAGCACAAAGGGAAATGGAATAATTTTTCCCCCTACTCCTGTTAACAGTAAAAATGTAACCTGAAAAGGTATGATTACCTATTTTTATTGGTTTTATAGAAACATGTTGCTGCTAGAAACTCAAGAAGCCATCAGGTTCGTTTTGGCAAGCTCACCACTGTTTATTACAGCATGGGCAGACGCTCGGAAAGATTTATTCCCAGTGGACATACCTCTGTCTGGACAGAAGCCATCCTAGAGTAGATAACTGCACTTCAGACGTTCTTAGAAAATTTGCACTTCCTTTAGTAAAATCCACTACCAGCTTCAATATTGAGGTGAATTTGGTTATGAAGAAATATGTGGGTTTGGAGTGAATAGAGATGATTTTGAGATTAAGAACTCAAGACAAATCCCTTAAATTCTTACCGAATAAATGTGCTAAAGGATTTTGGAGTCAGGTTGTCCCCTCCTGCCACTTATCAGCCACATGACTGTTTGCAACTTACTTCTCTTACACTTGGTCTCCTAAGTACTAGGGTAACAAACAAATTTTCCTCTCAGACTTGTTTCAAGGGTTAAATAAGATAATATGAACGATGTTCTAAATATGTTGACATTCAATAAATTTTATTTTTCCCCAGAACCTGTTTTCTAACTTGGAAAAAGGGAAGAATAAAACACAGCATACTCTACTGCAAAGGGATATTAGCAGTCAGATGAAGTAGTACGGGGAAAGGGCTTCCCAAGTGTGATTTACTAGCATTATTTAACTCCCATTCCTTCTTTCCAGTGTCTGAATGTGGGCTTGTGGTTGTGTCTCTGGGCATAGTCCTTGGTAATTTGCATGTAGATTTAACAATCCAGCACTCAGAATGCCTATGTCATATGATTACTTCCATTAACAATGAGTATGGCAACCTGCGTGTGTTTAATTGAATGTTGCCATTGCCTGCTTTTCTGCATGCTGACATATTCAGGGGCACTGAGATCTACTATGGTGGTACGGGCTCAGTCCAGGTTGGAATGGTGCCAGGACTGACACGTTAAAACCAGACCCTCCCAGGACTGTACTGGCAGTAGAATCGCCTGCCCGAGTTAGAGCAAAGCTCTTTATGACCTGCCTTTTCTTTCAGGCAGCCAGCTAAGCTTTTTCTGGCCTATCCTGCTAAATAAAAGTGCTCTGGGAGGGGTGGGGGGAGGTGAATGGGTTTATATATTACCAAAATGGTCTCATTATTACTCATAGTCAATTGGAAAACTTCCAAACTTCTCTACTTGGTCCTAGCTACCTAAGGGATTTGACATCTGCTGTCACAACTTATCAGGAAAGAGCATACCTAAATACTATTAGGCTTCATTCAAAAGACATTAAGTAGGAACCATTAGTGACAAGGGATGGTGTACAGTAGAATAAAGTCCTTCTGGCCTCAGAAAAAGATCAATTTAGGTTTAAATTCTAACTATGCCAAGGTCATTTGTATGTCCCTGGGCATGTTAATTAACCTCAGAGCATTACTTACTGATCTATAAAAAAAAAACCCTCTTTATAATGTTATGAGGAATAACAAAGATTTTTGCACATAAGTCTCCCTAGTAGTAATGTATTCAATAAATGGCAACTATTATTAGGATTTTCTTCTTAATATTTTGAACTTTTCTAACAAAAGGAAATGTTCACAGAGACTGACCAGTTCTCCTTTAGATGTCCTTATCACATGAGATTGCTGTATTAAACAGAGAAAATGGGCAGGAAAGTGCTCTGTAAAGCCACAGATATAAAGTTACCATGGTTATTTAGAGAAAAACCACTTGAAATCCAAGGAACACTGAAGCATATACCAAATGGAGTGATCTGTCTTTCTTTGTTAGACTATAGGACAAGAAGAAAAGAAAGGAATCAGCTTAAGGCATAACAAGTTTTTTTTTACATACTAATGTGTATGACTATGACATTTCTTTTTCTTTTTCTAGATTATTTATTTATTTTTAGAGAGCAGGCAAGGGAGGGAAAGAAACATCAATTGGTTGCCTCTCACACACCCAGTTGGGGACCAGGACCACAACCAAGGCATGTGCCCTTACGGGGAATCGAACCAGCAAACTCTCAATTCACAAGCCGGCACTCAATCTACTGAGCCACACCAGCCAGGGCTATGACTATGACATTTCCAAAATAATTGTTTTTGGTGGTACTTATTTATGTGTACCATTGTGTACATACATGTGTGCATGCACACATGCACACATTAAAGATTTTATTTGGCTGAACAATTTTTATTTTATTGATTTTTAAAGAAGGATTAGGACATAGGAGGAAAGAAGAACAAAAGTAGATTTTACTTTTTATATCTTAGTAAAGATTTTATATGGTCAAATTTTTTCAGAAAAATTGACCATAACAACAGGAAAATAACAGGGCTAAAAACATCTTAAAATCATTAGCTGGATGTATTATACATTACACCCAAGATTCACAAGGCTTAGAAAATTGCTGACATTAATACGAAGTAATTTATTCTTTCTTTATCTCTGAATAATGATTAACTTTTTAAAAGTTGCATTTCTTCGCTAATCTGAGAAACCACACTTATTTGGGGGGCATTTATTCTCAGTAAGCTGTCTTAATTAAAATTCCAGCATTGGGATTGGCCATGGCAACATAAGCAATGTGACAAGGAGGTT
The DNA here is from genome assembly GCF_019186645.2 of Phyllostomus hastatus. Taxonomy (NCBI): domain Eukaryota; kingdom Metazoa; phylum Chordata; class Mammalia; order Chiroptera; family Phyllostomidae; genus Phyllostomus; species Phyllostomus hastatus. The sequence goes on from NW_025333857.1 coordinate 10,238,082, forward strand.
AATAGATTACTTGGGTAATTTGATCTGTAAAGACAGCTGATGTAGGTATGTAACTCAGTATCCCAAGTTTTGTGGTAGGTTTTATTTGCCTGCTTTGCCCAAGTAATTACATCAAATTTCCACATCACTTGGCTGTGTAGACATAGTGAAGATTTTTAGCTCATGCTCAGTGGGTTGAGAAAGGCTGACTTGCATAATTAGTATTCTTTCTTTAAACCATCTATCTGTGAATGCTTAACTAAGTAATATGCCTGAACTTGTCTTTTGGAGTTTCTTATGTGGGTTGATATTTGCCATCTGTAACTATGGCACTTTATTAGCTTACCTAGAAATACACATCCTTCTTAAAATTGTTCCTCTCTCCCATCCTCTTTCTCCTTTGTTTCCTCTTTTTCTTTTATTTCTTCCAAATATTTTTCATAAAAATCATATAATGACGGAATTTGCTGAGACCATAGCAATTGTCACTACTCTGTTTCTCAAATTTCATTAACTCCCATACCACATCCACAGGTTTTTACATATGTAGCTACTTAATTATTTTTAAATCGATTTTTAAAAAAACCTTAAATACTTTTTATATGCATTTTAAAATACTATATTCAAGAATCATATATTTAGCCCTGACCAGTGTGGCTCAGTTAGTTGGATGTCTTCCACTAGAGCAAAAGGTCACTTCTTCCCGTTCCCGGTCAGGGTACACACCTAGGTCTCAGGTTCCATCCTTCTGCCCGGGCTTGTACAAAAACAACTGATGATGTTTCTGTCTCACATAAATGTTCTTTCTCTCTATTTCTCCCCCCCTCCACTCTAAAAAAACCCATGTATTTAATATGCTGATTTTATTTTCCTGGTAAATGATAAAAGATACGGATAACAGTTAAAGCAAATTTACACAAGTGCCACCTAAAATCATGTTAGTTAGCATTAAGAAATACTGTTCTAGTCTAGTCTACAAATGAGGAAGTTGAGGCCCAAAGAATTTTTTAGAGACATAGAGCCAGTTAGAAGCAGAATTACTTGTTGAAACTATGCTTTTGGACCCTTAAATCCGACTTTTGCTACTACACTACACTGCCTTAGGATGTTAGTTACCTTAAGGCGGGGCTTGTAAAAACCACTAACATATTATAGAAAAACCATCAGTGGCAAAGCCATGAAAACAGCCCATATTCCTATTTATTTGTCCTATAATAACTCTTAGGCCACCAAGGAACCACAGATACTTCGAGACAGTGGTCCTCAAACAAGAGCACTAATGTAGGAGTTTACAAAGACTTTCCAAGAACATGGATAGTGCTATGGATGTTTTCCAAGCCACACCTTTCCTATGAATTCTTCCCTAAGAAAGGGTCTATGGATCCCTATTCATGATTGCCCTTTTGCCACCTTACAGAAGAAAGTCACAATATTCATCCTTGTATTGCTCTGGAGTGAAAACATATCGTCAGTGACATCAAATACTTAGATACCTGAGAAATACCATCCTGGTGTATTTCTGGGGTAAGTATGGATGAGTGGAAGAATTTCATTTGTGGATAACAAATCACTGGTCATCTCTAATTCTTTGCTTTCCACAAAACTGAAGGAGGACTAAAAAAATTTTAAGCTGCTAGATTTATAAAATTAATTTTTCATGATAGACCAATATATAAATTTGGGCATAAAAGTTGTTTAAAGGTCCAAAAATTAAGTGTCATAACTATAGTAAAACTCCTTCCAAACTCATTTAGGAATAAAGTGTTTTAGCACAAACATCAATTAAAGTAACAAACAAGAATAGAATTAATACTAAAGCTATAACTCATTCTTGTAGTAAATTACATTCATAAACAGAACCACAGAGAAAAGACCTGGCTTAGTTAATGTCATTAAGAGATAGATACCCAAAAAGAAGTATTTTTGAAACATTGCTTTTTATAACTTTTAATTTAATATGCTTATCAATATTTTAGTGTAATTATATTAAACATAATATTAAACATACATATTAAAATTGAACAATCTATTTTGTCCAATTTTAACTACTAATAATTATAATATTACTCAGGAGAAATATTTTTAAACATTAGGACCTATTTAGAAATTTAAAAAGTAAATTTAGTGTATATATTTTTCCTGCAAAGGAGTATAATAAAGTCATGAACAAAAGACTTTAAAAAATAAAATTATATTAGTTACATAAATAAGAGTCTATGAAATTAGAATAAAACCCAGTGAGAAACTGAAAAACAAGTTAAAGAATAGAGATTTAAATTTTCTTTAGTTGTTAAATAAGAGCTTTTTGAAAAGCTGCTGGTTTTTAGATGCATGATGGTAGGGGATCAAATCAATTTGGTATTTATATCCCATAGGATGCATTTAGAATTATGAAACAACTTTGTTTTAAATAGTTAATATATAAAATAAGTTGGAAATTACACAGCTTATAATTATTTATATTTTGGGCACATTCTAGACGTCACCTTAAAGTTTTGCAAGGGTTGTGCTGATTTTCAAATTCCTTTAGGGAATACACGAACAGGAAGTTTGAAGACCATTGCCCTCAGGGCCAGAATCAGTTTCTTGCTGCAGAATGCTTCAGGGAGAATTCTCTGCCTCATACTGGTTTCCCAGAAATGAAAACAGCAACTGTCCAAAGGAACACTTTAGCATCTGGATGCTGCTAGAATTCTTGGGACGAATGTTTAGATATCCAGGACCCAGGTGAGCTGAGATGTTGTGTGGCTCTTGTGCTTCTCAGACTAACATCTACCAGAACCTACTAGGGGAAGGGGCACTGGTTATAAAGGAATGTAGTCCAGCCCCTGTGCCACTATAGGCTATATCTTCTGTGTTTACCAGATAAAATAAAATGGTTCTTTTTCACATTGTTTTAAAAGTTGGAACAATCTAAGAGTAGAAATTATCTGAATTAAAAAAAAAGCAGCTTGCATTTAAAATGTATATATATACACCTAAAAATGTGCACTTTTGAAAGTTGTGTAATCATAAATTGTTTAGTTATCAGATTTTTTGTTTAATTTAGTATTGAAGTTTACATGGAAGCTGTCTTTAAGGAGTTAATTCAGATTATAATTTTCCTGTAGTGCTGGTTCTCCTGTCCCAGGAAAATACAAAGGGTTCCTGTTCCATTCCAGCAACATCATGTCACCCAAAGCTTATAATTAGAGGATGGATATACGTGAAGTTTCCTTTAATTTTCTTTTCTAATTTTTATGGGGTTTTTTTGCAAGAAATAAAAGACAAAGACAGGAAAAGCAAAATTTAAAGACATTTAAAATGATTGGGCTTTTAAATACAAAAGTACAAAACTTGCTAAAAATGATTCTAATCAAATTAATTTCAATTATCTTGATACTAACATATCAACACAATTGTAGGGTAGAGGCAGCTGTAACTTCAGAGCAATATGAAATGTAGATGTTACACTGTTCATTTAACTCTTAATTAAATTAAAATGTGGTTGACTTCTCTTTCCGCAAGAGAATTTATCTTCATTTGGGGAGAAACAAAACAAAACATAATGAAATCGAACACTCAGTGAGCACATTTACCCACTGTCCTTCTGCAGAATGAATCTGGAAATAAACCTAATGTCAAGGCCAATGCACTCCTTTGTGATGTCCTCTTACTCTCAATAATTACAGTCCTGCCTCATGCTGCTTATACCCCCTTCCAAAATGTTGCAAAGAAGCCATCGAAACTATTATCACTGGAAGAAAAACATTAGGAAAAAATACTTCCATTTAATAAAATTTGCTTCAATGCTAGACTAGCAAGGGATTTATTACAACCACCATATTTCATGGAAAACCAGAAAACTGAAAATCTTCTCAGTAATTAGGAAATATTATTCTTAAGTGTGAATTGCTTCTTCAAATTGAAATGTCTTCAGATAATGTTAACAAATATAATTGTCAGACAATCCCCAGTTGTTTCCCTTATATTACCTGTCCAGATGATTTTTTTAAAAGCAAAACCCAACATTTTTAATGGTGTCACAAAGATAAAATACCCCAAACAAAGTTTGTTTTGATCCATTTTGAAAGAAAATCTCAGGATTCATCCATAGAATGGGGCTCAATAGAGAAGATGGACAAGTAAGATGACATATTTTGGATTTAAGCTTAGGGTAGGTGCAGCATAGTATTCAGATCATTCACTTATGAGAAATGAAAAGATGAGTAATACCTTGCCTTTTGATAAAAATCATGCAGTGCTTCACGCTTCGTTCAGTGTTTAGTATATTTAGCTATGACATTTATAATAACCATGTCTCAAGTTGATTAAGGTTTAGTCACTACTGACTAAACAAGTAGGTATGAAAGAGAGTAAGACCTAATTACTACTGTCTTATTCATATCCTTACAATATTCAAGGATTTAGAGTCAAATTTATACTCTTTACAGCTAATTTTATCTTACTTATTCTATAGAAGATCAGTTAACCCAAGGCATATAGAGAAACTGAAACTATAAAATATATGTGTGTATATATATTTAATAGTCTCTGATGTTATCTAAAACTCTGCTAAGCTTTTTACAATGTTGTTAAGAAAGGAGCTGCTTTCTCTACCTCGCACATACTTCTCAGGACCGAAGTCTACTCCAAGCTTGGCTCTGAAGTTTTGGTCTGAGGTAGAAAGCCCTTGTACCAGCTGAACTGGGAAGAAAGGCAAGAAAGTTGTGTGTGACCCCCCCCCCTGCCCTCCGCCCCACCATACAACCAGAACAGAGGCACTCAGCTTCCCTGTGCAGCCCTGTGTAATCGTCTCACTTTCTGCGGGTTTAGGCAAGTCTGGTCTTCAGCCCATGGTTTGGCATTCCGTACAAAAGGGGAATTTAACAAATTAAGTTCATATCCTTTGCAGTGGAGTACTATCTTTGAATGTGAATAGGAATTAGCTGAATCATTTGGATGATTTTAAGTTGTAAACTAAATATCTGATTAAATATCTGTTTAAGTATCAATGACAACATACAATTTTTAACCTACTTAGAACAAGGAAAAGAAAACATTTCCTTCTTACCGTTTGATGTTTCAAGCTAGGTTTCCAACATTTTTCAGTAAAATACCCAAATATCTGGTATTTTATTTTGTTCTCTTTCAAATACAATAAAATAATGCTCTAAAATTTTGCTTAGCTCCATAAGGTAGCAGTAATTAAAGAGCGACCCTGAAACACATTTTGGGGACCTGATGAAACATTATATGAACACTTACAGGAACATGTAAAACTTGCAGCTGAGAGCACATAGCTATGACAGTTTTCTTTCAGATCTCCTGATTAGGCCAAACTCCTATAGATACAGATTCACAAACAATGGAAAAAGGGAAAAAAGAAAAATGCCACTTTTTATAAAACAATAACAACAACTCATTGTAAGACTTTAATGTTTAGGCAAAAGCAATTTCATTTACAAAGCCAAGATTCTAGGAGTAATGAAGGAGAAAACACAACTCCTTTGGAAACTGAACTCACAGGTTAATAAAAAGTTTCTTTTTTATTTACAAATATAAAACTTCTAATTACCCTTCTCGTTGACTGCATTTGTGAAGTGTACTATAATTGTCACATTAGTTTCTCATATATTAGAAATGTAAGTGACAGTTTATCCTGATATTTAGTAAATATCCATATAAGGATTTTCCAAAAGAGTGGTTGCTTCTCAATTTCAGTGAATTTTATGTGCTACATTCTGTTCAGGAACACATTTCAGAGCAGAAAGAAAACTATGCATTTGCCTGGAAGGTTGTTATTCTTGATTATCCCTCATTAGAAATAGTGTTGTACCTGGTTCAATCATTTTGCCTTTTGTTCCATTTTGCCACCCAGTGATCATGCGGGAAATATTTGGATGAGCCTAATGCTTTCAATCAAAGTACAAAAACACTATTAAATGCAGCAGCATAAAATAAGAAAAGTATTTTTTTATAAACTTTCCTCATTTGTCAGTTAAAAGAAATGTGTCAGATTTGAAACTTCACAATGATAAAATTTTTCAAATAGTAATTTCAATAACTGATGTGCTTATTGTTACATTGTATAGTTTTATTATTTTATGGACTTTAAAAATATATTTTATTGATTAAGCTATTACAGTTGTCCCAATTTCCCCTTTCCCCCCTTCTGCCTGGTACCCCATTCCCTCCAGTAGCCTCCCCATAGTTCATGGCCATGGGCTGTGCATATAAATTCTTTGGCTCTTTCATTCCCTGTACTATTCTTAACTTCCTCTTGTCTATTTTGTACCTACCAATTTATGTTTCTTAATTTCTGCACCTTTCCTCCATTCTCTCCTTTCCCCATCCCTGCTGATAACCTTCCTCCATATCTATGACTCTGTTTCTGTTCTGGTTGTTTGCTTGGTCTGTTTTTTTATATTCAGTTGTTGATAGTTGTGAATTTGTTGTCATTTTAATGTTCATACTTTTGATCTTCTTCTTTTTCTTAAATAAGTCCCTTTAACATTTCACATAATAAAGGCTTGGTGATGATGAACTCCTTTAACTTTACCTTTTCTAGGAAGCACTTCAACTGCCCTTCCATTATAAATGATAGCTTTGCTGGATACAGTAATCTTGGATGTAGGTCCTTGCCTTTCATGACTGTGAATACTTCTCCCCAGCCCCTTCTTGCCTGCAAGGTTTCTTTTGAGAAATGAGCTGATAGTCTTATGGGAACTCCTTTGTAGGTAACTCTCTGTTTTTCTCTTGCTGCTTTTAAGATTCTCTCTTTATATTTAATCTTTGGCATTTTATTTATTTTTTTTATTTTTATTTTAATTGTTGTTGCAGTACAATTTTCTATCTTTTACTCCCATCCCAGCCGACCCACCCAACCCTCCCCACCTCCCTTCCATTTCCACCCACCCCTACTTTTTTATCCATGTGTCCTTTACAGTTGTTCCTGTAAACCCTTCTCCCTTTCCCCTGAAATTCCCTCTCCTTTCCCCTCTGAACACTGTCAGCCTGTTCTCTATTTCAGTGTCTCTGGTTATATTTTGCTTGTTTGTTTGTTTTGTTGTTTAGGTTCCTGTTAAAGGTGAGATCATATAGTATTTGTCTTTTACCACCTGGCTTATTTTGCTTAGCATAATGCTTTCCAGTTGCATCCATGCTGTTGCAAAGGGTAGGAGCTCCTTCTTTCTTTCTGCTGCATAGAATTCCATTGTGTAAATGTACCATCATTTTTTGATCCATTCATTTACTGATGGGCATCTAGGTTGCTTCCAACACTTGGCTATTGTAAATTGTGCTGCTATATACATTGGGGTGCATAGGTTCTTTTGGATTGGTGTTTCAAGGTTCTTAGGATACAATCCTAGCAGTGGAATTGCTGGGTCAAAAAGCAGGTCCATTTTTAGTTTTCTGAGAAAATTCCGTACTGTTTTCCACAGTGGTTGTACCAGTCTGCAGTCCCACCAGCAGTGCACTAGGGCCCCCTTTTCTCCACAACCTCTCCAACACTGTTGTTTGTTGCTTTGTTTATGATGACCATTCTGACTGGTGTGAAGTGGTATCTCATTGTGGCTTTAATTTGCACCTCTCTCATAGCTAGCAGTATTGAGCATCTTTTCATGTGTCTCTGGATCTCCTGTATTTCCTCCTTGGAGAAGTGTCTGTTCAAGTCCTTTGCTCATTTTTAAATTGGGTTGCTTGTCTTCTTAGAGTGGAGTTGTGTAAGTTCTTTACACATTTTGGAGATTAAACCCTTGTCTGAGGTATCAGTGGCAAATATGTTTTCCCATGGGGTTGGTTCTCCTTTTACTTTAATACTGTTTTCTTTAGCTGTGCAGAAGCTTTTTATCTTGATGAGATGCCATTTATTTATTCTTTCCTTTATGTCCCTTGCTCTGGGGGATGTATCAGTAAAAATGTTGCTGAGTGAAATATCTGAGATTTTCCTACCTATGTTTTCCTCTAGGACTTTAATAGTGGCATGGCTTATATTTAAATATTTTATCCACCTTGAATTTATTTTTGTGTGTTGTGTAAGTTGATGCTCGAGGTTTGTTTTTTTACACCTAGCTGTCCCATTCTCCCAACACCATTTGTTGAAGAGGCTATTTTTACTCCATTTTATGTTGCTGCCCCCTTTGTTGAATATTAATTGACCATAGAGACTTGGGTTTATTTCTGGGCTCTCTGTTCTGTTCCATTGGGCCATGTGCCTGTTTTTGTGTCAGTATCAGGCTGTTTTGATTACAGTGGCTTTGTCATACAGTTTGGTATCAGGTATTGTGATCCCTCCTACTTTGCTCTTCTTTCTCAAAATTGCAGTAGCTATTCAGGGTTGTTTATGGTTCCATATAAATTTTTGAAGTGTTTGTTCTATGTCTGTGAAATATGTCAGTGGTACTTTAATAGGTATTGCATTGAATGTGTACATTGCTTTGGGTAGTATGGACATTTTGATGATGTTAATTCTTCTGATCCATGAACATGGTATGTTTCCATTTGTTTGTGTCTTCCTTGATTTCTTTCTACAGTGTTGTGTAGTTTTCTGCTTACAGGTCTTTTACCTTGGTTAGATTTATTCCTAGGTATTTTATTTTTCTTTTTGCTATATCAAATGGGATTTTTTTCTTGATTTCTGCTTCTGCTGTTTCATTCTTGGTATACAAAAATGCCTTTGATTTCTGGACATTTACTTTGTATCCTGCTGTTTTGCCAAATTCGTTTATTAGGTCAAGCAGTTTTTTGGTGGAGTCTATAAGATTTTCTATATACATAATCTTTGCCATTTTAATTATGATGTGTCTTGGTGTAGTCCTCTTTGGGTCCAACTTCTTTGGGACTTTCTGTGTTTTCTGGACTTGTATGTCTATCTCCTTCACCAAATTAGGGAAGTTTTCTTTCATTATTTTTTCAGATAAGTTTTCAATTTCTTGTTCTTCCTCTTCTCCTTCTGGCACCTCTACGATTCAGATGTTGGTATGCTCAGTGGTGTCCCAGAGGCTCCTTATTCTATCCTTATTTTTTAAAATCTTTTTTCTTCTTTCTGTTCTGATTGAATGCTTTTTTTCCTCATCTTCCATGTTGTTGATTTGATTCTCAGTTTCATCCCCTTCATTGTTGGTTCCCTGTAGATTTTTCTTTATTTCACTTAATGTAAGCTTCATTTCTGCCTGGGTCATTTTTATGCTGTTCTTGTACTCAGTGAGTTCTTTTAGTGTCCTGATAACCAGTGTTTTGAACTCTACATTGAATAGACAGGTTGCCTCCGTTTTGTTTAATTCTTTTTCTGGAGTTCTCTTCTGTTCTCTCAATTGGGCCATATTTTCTTGCCTCCTCAAGTTGGCAGCCTCCCCTGTTTGTTTCTGTGTATCAGGTAAAGCTGCTTTGACTCCCTGTCTTAGTAGCATGGCCTAATGTAGAAGAGTGGACTGTAAATTGTGTGGGGTGGAGCCTTAGGTGATCAGTAGGGTGGCACAACCCGTTTCACTGCTTTGTAGCTCTGTGTGGGGGTAGGGCTAGAAGACTGAGCAATGCTGCTGCCTGGCTTCTGGGGTTTTGCCTGGGGAGGAAGCTGTCTCCTTGCACTTAGCCTATTTCCAGTCTCCTCACTTTCTCCCCATATGCCACTTCTGACTTCCAGCTGTTGTCCTGGTACTGAATTCCAGAGACAATAGGTCTACACCAAGTCTTAAGTCCATGTGAGCCCTTTAATATGAGTCTCCTGAAAATCCAGCAGTTTCTTCCACCACCCAACTCCTACTGTTTTTCACAGCCAGAAATTATGGAGTTTTATCTTCCTCGTGCTGGAATGCTGGGTTGCTGGGTGGGGACCGGGATCCTTCACTCCCAAGCTATCCTTCCCAATTTTTATCTACCACATGTGAATGTGGGACCACCCATTCCACTGCCTCTCTCCACCTCCTCACCTCTCTCTGTGTCTCTACCCCTCCTGTCAGGATTAATATAACTTCTTTAAATCCTTGGTTGTCAGACTTCCATACAGCTTTATTTTCTGATGGTTAAGGGTGATATTTCTTCTGTTGTCTAGATGTAATTTTTTTCTGTAGTTGTGTGAGGAAGGGAAGTGTGTTTACCTATGTCTCCATCTTGACAGGAAGTCAGGGGGCTGATACTTCTGCCTCTTGGTGCCTGATATGTCCAGATGGAACTCCCTGGGAGCATTCATTAGAGCAAAGTCTGACTTGAACTGGACTTTGGTGGATGTTGATCCAATAGGTGTTGGACTTTTTTTTTTTTTTTGCAAAGTGTCAAAGAATAAATACTCAACATTTGTACTGCCCTTTTGGTTCTAAATCTTCCTATAATTTTGGATTTGGGCATTCATTCCCCTTATAATTTAGGAAGGTGACATTAGGTTAGAAGAAAAATTTTGTTACAGGTAAAGCACACTGTGTATTTCTATAACCCCTACCTTCTATGGCCATGTTTGTAAAATGACAGAGTGCAAGGGTTAAAAGAGACATTAAAAGTCATCTGGTGGCACTCTTTCCCTTTACAGATAAGAAAACTGAAGCTCAAGGAGCCAATATGTTTTTTCTGCAAGGGCATGAGTTTTGGAGTCAAATAGAACCAGGCCTGAACTCTGTCCTACTAACTATGTAAAGTTGAACAAGATACTTAAACTTCTTGAACCTTGGTGTTCCCTTCTGTAGAATGGGGATAATAATAATTATTGGCTAGGAATGTCCTGGAAGATTTCATGAAAATTATGTATTTGAATGCCTGATAAACAGTAGACAGTACTTCTTGGTCCTCTTCCCTTTTCAAGGCAATAAAGTAAATTAGTCATAGAAACCTGCTCTAAATTTTGAGCACCACAGATATGTATTTTGTGCTATTTCTATCACAATTGCTGAGTCCCCAAGGAAGCCTCAGCTTTCAGAATTAAAATCTCTCTATTTCCTGCCTCTTTCAACCATGTAACTTTTCTCTGTTCCACTTCAGGGTAAGTTGCTCCACAAAAGCAGCTGACCAATAGTTCTGGATGCTGAATCCAGTTCCAAGTCATTCTTTTTATAATGCTTCCTTGCTCTCCGAGGACTAATGCAAAACCTATTACTTAAGAATCCGTGGACCTTCTCTAGGGCTTTTCAGATTTTTAGTTCAATGCATATGAGCAATAATGTTTGGAGAAATGAGAAGGCAGAGGAGAAATGGCAGACCAGAAAGTCCACACATAATACTAAGGTTTCTGCCAAGATGATGATGATCAATAAATAATCAAAGTTAGTGACTGAAAGCAAAGTCCAGACATACTAGTCAGCCACAGCAGACTGTGAGATATGTGACAAGAAATGTATTACTAATAAAGTACCAATGTTTGCAAAGGCCATATTTTTAATATCTGATAAATTACAGAAGTTTTAAGATTATCTTTCTAACAACATTATTTCTACTCAATTGCATTTACTGATTTTTCTTTGGAAGAGAGATAGGTTGGATAGGTAATAAAGATATTAGGATTGGTATTTGGCACAGTAGAGAGCCTGCCTTAATTATGTTGAAATCTATAAGAAATCTTACTAATATACTGAAAAAAGTTGTGCACAAATGAATATATAAATACAAGGCTCTGTGTGAGAAGTGTGAGACTTGGAAGTAAAGTGGGCCAGCACACATATCTTTCTTTTGCTAGGAGGAAATATATTGTCAAGGCATCTGACTCATATTCTCATTCTTCCTCATACTATACCCTAAACACAGGTGTACAAACATTGAGATAAGGCATGGTGAGACAAATCACGTCCTTTAATTTTCTCTATCTTCCTGAACAAACAAAGCAGATGAAAGCACCACTAGTGGCATAGTAAGGTGCAATCCTAGGCATTTGGACCAAAACCAAGCACAGGTAAGAGAGAATCACAGAAATTCTTTGTCAGGTAGCAGGAAGTGCATTTGGACTATACCCTGGTCGCAGGAGACATTAATCTGAATTTCACAAAGTCCAATACTTCTTATTCAGCTTGGTGGACATTACCCAAAGATTGCTTCTAAAGCCTTTGCCTGGGGCTCTACCTGTTCTTCATATTCTACAACAGAAAAAAATTTGAAGTAGCTGACTTTAAGTCTAATTACTTATTAGGATACATAAGAAAATTCTATTTATTTTTTGATGAATTTGATACATGCTCCTCTTAAATAAAGTCATATACAATAAAAGAAAGAATCAAAAGAGCAAATAAGCGGTAAGGAAAAGGAGAAAGCTGCACACGTGAGAACCACCGAAGCTAACATAATAGCCATGGTTAACTTTAAAACTATGCTCTGATGTCTCTGGTAGCTAAGATAAAAGGGAATCATTTAAAAGTTGTATAGTTTGCACCATACACCAAAATTTATGTGATACATATCAAATAAACTAAGAGTATAAATTTTATAGAAACAGAAAACATGGGAGAATATCTTTGTGACTCAAATATTTCATACAAAGGACACAGAAAACTCTCACTGTAAAAAATTAAATAGAACATCAAAAATTATAAACTGCTCATCAAAAGATATCATTAAGAAATGAAAAATCACACACTTGCTGAAATAATCACATCACATTACATTTGTCTAACAAGAGGTTTATAGTCATAATATATAAAGATCTCACAGTACTCAATAATAAAAAGCGAAACAGTCCAAAATGTTTAAAGTTGGCAAAAATTTGAACAAAAAGCAAGATAATCTTGGCCAGGTGGTCAGTTGGATGGAGTGTCACCCCACACACTAAAAGGCTGGGCATTTGGTCAGAGCACATACCTAGGCCGTTTGTTTAATCCCCTGCAGGGGTGTGCGTGGGAGGCAACCTATCAATATCTCTCTCTCACACTGATGTTTCTCTCTTCCTCTATACCTTCTTCTCTTTCTAAAATCAGTGAACATATCCTCAGGTAAGGGCTAAAAATTTAAAAAAGGAAGATATATCAATAGCCATGAAATACATGAAAAGTGTAAATTAAAAAGGTAAATTCAAATTACAGCAGGATGCTTCCATATACCCACTGGAATGGCTTCAGTTTTAACACCTGACAACATGAAATGGTGGAAAAGATTAGACATTTTCCTCTGTGTGTAAAATGATGCAACCACCTTGGGAAAGAAACATTAAATATACCTACTATCTGGTTTATTAAAGGACTTGGACAAGAATGTTCATATTGGATTCACTCAAATAGACCCAAAGTAGAATCAGTCAAAAATATTAATCAAGCTCTGACCTGCATGGCTCCATTGATTGAGCATCATCTCACAAAGCAAAAGGTTGCCAGTTTGATTCCCAGTCAGGGCATGCGCCTGGGTTGTGGGCCACTTCCCAATTGAGGTGTGTGTGAGAGGCAACTGATTAATGTTTCTTTCACATGTCAATGTGTGTCTCTCTCTCCCCCTCTCCTTTCCCCTCTCTCTAAAAAATAAATAAGTAAAACCTTTTTAAAAATATTCATTGATATAAGAATTGATAAAAATTATAGGATATTCATACATTGAATGCTACTTAATTATAAAAAGGAACAACTGTTAAACATGCAATAGCATGATAAATATCAGAAACATAATGCTCAGCAAAACAGATACAAAAAAGCATATATTATACTTCAAATATACTGTATGAAGTTTTAGAACAAGAACACTAAGCTTTGGCTGACAAAACCAAAATAGTTTAGCCCTGGCTAGTGTACTTCAGTGGATTGAATTCTGACCTGTGAACTAAAAGGTCACCGATTCGATTCTAGCTAGGGCACATGCCTGGGTTGTGGACCAGATTCTCATTTGGGGGCTTGTGAGAGACAATCGATGGCTGATTCTCTGTCTCTCTTTCTCCCTCCCTTCCCCTCTCTCTAAAAAATGAATTTAAAAAAAATTTTTTTAAAAAATCAAAATGGTTTAGTGGTTTCCTGTAGGGAAAGGGGAAGAGGAAATTAATTGCGAAGGGGCATGAGAGAACTTTCTGGGGTAATGGAAATGTACTTGAAATTATTGGGTATGGATTACATGGGTGTGTGCATTTGTCAAAATTCATCAAACTGTACACTTAAGAGTCATGCATTCCATGTTTGTGTAATAAGAAAAGGGACAAAGTTATTTTGTTAGTCACTCAATTGTTGAAATTAATAATGCTCCAACTAGTTTAAAAGCAAACTTTGAAGCAGATTTGTATGTCTAAGGGTCCATAGAGCTCCTAGACATCCTCACTAAATCACCTTCTTGTTTTCATAATCTCTAGACACTTGATCTCAACTAATTTCTCCCCCTTGATCACCAATACTGTCATTCAGCAGCATTTGCATTACCTGGAAGCTTGTTAGATCTGTAAGTTCTAAGGTCCCATTAAAGCAGAATCCTGGGGCTGGGGTCCAGGAATCTTTGTTTAATAAGCCCTCCAAGTGACAGTGACACACATTGAAGAATGAGATGCTTTGCTGTATCATAATCGAAGGTGGTGAATTAGGAAACAGACACCATTAACAGACCACCAGCAAAGTCCCTCAGCCTGGAGTGCTGAGTGAGCCCACAAGTTCTTGATTTGTGGAAGAGAAGGACAATTGTGGAGCCAGCTGGCATCCCCTGAGCAAGCACAAGTATTCAGGACACAGGGACTCCACTGTGTGGCTGCCAGAGCCTCTGTCTCAGAGAAGCATCAGGGCCAGCCAAGAAACAAATGCCATTTCTTCCACTTCCTTTTTCTTCTCTTTGCTGACCCAGTGGCACTGCTGACCTGCCCACCAGATTTCATTGCAGGCTGGGATAGAAGATCTAGTGTTTGGATTTGGTTTCCTAAGGAAAAAACGACTTACTTCTGCTGGAGGGAGATGTGTTTTCAAAAGGGCAGAGGGACTGTAGGGCAGGAAAGCCCACATGATCAGCACCCTCAGTGAGACCTTCCAGCAAACCTCCAGGATGAGCTGACAGTAGAATGAAAAATGACCAAGAAACAGCTCACCTTGCTGGGATTTGCAGGAAACCTAGAAACCTTACCGGGTCCTGCTCCAGCCCATGCATACATCTGAAGGGCTGTTGCTTATTCATTGCATGGTGGTGAGCAACGTACAACATGTATAGTAGGCTCACAAGTCTAGACCCATGTTTCCCAAACATAGGCTCAGTACTTTGTCTTTATTCTTGTAGCATCCTCATTCTCTTTCGGATACCCAAGGCAGATGTCAAAGAAAATTGTGGTGTCTCCAAAGCATCGTAGGTCACATGAGAGGATATAAAATCATATGAGAAATGCCATCTCTCTCATAAGATTGATAACGTAAATGTTACTTATTCTTCATTTCCATTGAATCATTAACTATGACTTCAAATAGATTGGTGAGTAAAGTAAAACAGTAAAACTTTGATCTCCATTAGATGGATTCTAAAAATAAAAGGCAAACAGCTAACAAGAGTCAGGCAGGTGTGGTTTTGAACTCTCAGTTTAACCACTCTAGCTAAGTAACCTTGGATAACTTTATTTAAATTTTGAGCTTAATTTTCTTTATTTGTAAAAAAATATTTTCTTTTACTTGGATGCAGATTAAAAGACAAAAATACATGTAAAGTACATAATATATTACTGACTTCTGGCAAGTACTCAATAAATATAATAATAATAACAATAATAGACTAATAAGTAAACACTAGTTTTAATTTCAGAGAAGATAAATATTTACATATACACATTTCATACATGTAACTATAATTTATCTTTTAGGAAAATATAGAAGGGTGTGACCCTTATGATAGAAGAGAATCTTACTTGATTTCCAATAAGTTGTATTTTAAGTAACCAGGGAAAATCACTGTCAAATAGTTTATAACAAAATTAAGATAGATATAGATAAGTGTACTTACTTAAAATAACTAGCTTCTTAGTATAAAAAAGTTTAAGCTTCTGCTTATTAAAGAGATTTAAATTAAATATAAATTCACTTATTAACAAGCTCTTATTATTTGAATAATTTGAGATATTCAGTTCTGGGTGTTTATGCACTCTTTTATTTTATAAGAGACACTGGAAAAACACATGAAGAGATATTTGTACACCTGTGTCCATTGCACAGTTATTCAAAGTCACTAACAGGTAGAAGTAATCCTAATGTCCATTGATGAATAAGTGGACCAAAAAAACATTACATACATAAACACACATACATATATAATATATAGACATGGGTATATAGATATATCATATATGTCGTGAAATATTACTCAGTCCTTTAAAAAGAGGAAAATTCTGTGTCACATGCTACATGTGTGAACCTTGAGGACTTTATACTAAGTAAAATAAGCTAGTCACAAAGAGACAAGTAGTCTGTGATTTCACTTGTCTGAGGCACCTAAAGCAATCACTCTCACAGAACCAGAAGGTAGAGTGGTCATTGCCAGAGGCTGAGGAAGGTGAAATGGAGCGTTGTTCCTGGATGTAGAAATTCTGTTTGGGATCCCTGGCTGACGTAGCTCAGTGGATTGAGTGCGGGCTGTGAACCAAAGCATTGCAGGTTCAATTCCCAGTCAGGGCACATGCCTGGGTTGTAGGCCATGACCCCCAGCAACCACACATTGATGTTTCTCTCTCTCTCTCTCTCTCTTTCTCCCTCCCTTCCCTCTCTAAAAATAAAGAAAGAAAATCTTTTTAAAAATCTTTTTTAAAAAGATACTAAGTGATCTTCATTTTAAAAAAAATTCTGTTTGGCAAGACAGGCATGCCTATTGTGCAACAGTGTGAATATACTCAACACTACTGAACTCTGTGCTTCAAATAGATGGCAAATTTCATGTTATGTGTTTTTTGACCATAGTTTTAAAAAAGATACTGAATAGCCTTCATCTTTGCCACTTTCATATTAAACAAAAGATAAACTAAAAGGCTGCTCTTTTTTTGTTAAATCATGTCAATATTTTGCCTAGAGCTGGAGATGCAGTGCCCATCTCCCCCTTCAATTTAGAGATGTTTCAGTTATCAAAAGAATTAAAATAAAACACAAAAACTAGTATTAGTCTTCCCTAATATTTTAACATAATCTTCTGCATGTTTAAGATGGAAGAATCTAGTCAAAGTTAATCTTTGAATAAAAAATTAATTAGAATCATAAATAAAAATAGTGAGAACTTCTTGATATTATTAGTTCTTTGCAATTGCTAAGAAAGAAAATGCTCATTTCCCACAATCCAGTCTAGACTAGAAACCAACTTGGATGAGTGACCTGTTATGATAAGAAGTATCTGGTTACGGCTCTTACAAAACTTCAGTTTTCTTTCAACACAACAAGCATCACTTTTGACAGTCCTGCCCCACTGGAGACAGAAGCCCTTACAAATTTGTTATCACTCAATCGGCCCCGTTCTCTGCTTCAGAGGTCAGAGGTCCAGAGGTTATAAAGCTGATAAGAACCTTCTAATGATATTCGGAGGGAGAATCCAGACTAACCTGCAGAGAAAATCTGAGAGAATTCATTGCTTTTAAATATTTTTGATATTTTGTTGTTTTTCCCTATAGAAACACAAAGGGACAAGGGCATTGTAGAACAGAAAATGTCTTAGATTTGACACTAGAAGTCATTGATTCCAGAACTTCTTTTCAATGGTTTTTCAAACTTGAATGAGACATGTAAAGTATCCAAGTTTTTGTTTCCGTATTTTATAAAGTAGGTCATGGTTGGATTCAGGACCACTTTTAGATCGTGCACTTCAAAGCCTTTCTTTGACTTGTCCCTTCCTACAGAGCTAAGTGTGAAAGGCACCAAGTGTGAGTGGGCCCACCCGGAACCAATTCATCCCTCTTCTAGACCATACTCTGATACACGGCTTCCGAGTTCTCTGCCCCAGTGGACCTGGCTCTGTTCTAGGACAGTTTGAACGAGTTATCTACTCCATCCTCCTGACTGACACCGAGTTGCTGGGGAGCACACCCAGGCCTATGAAGTGGCCAAGTACTGTCTATCTGCATGGAGAACAGACAGACTTAGATATTTGGGTTAGAGTGCCCACACCCAAGTTTCAAACGTCTTTCTGGTATAGAACTGAGCAGGGAATGAGAAAAGAAGAGACAGGCCATGGACTGGAGCTTTACATTTGCATTTTTGCCTGGGGCTTCATGAATATTATGTGTAGGTTTCTCATGTCTGCCTCTCTTTTTGTATGGTTCATTACAAAATCAGCTACCAAACAGCCTTCTTTGTCAGACAGAGACTTCATTAACAACAAGATAAGAAAAGTCATGCCTTAGAAATGGTCACAGTCTGACAGAGGAGGTCTATAATTATAAACATATACTTTCAACACAATGTGGAAAAGGATGTAAATCCCCACTTTCTCCCTACCCTCTACATCAGCTCAAATGGCTAGACCCCGAATTCACCGCATCATTGGAACAATGCCAATTAAGATCATTCTGTGTGGCCAAAGGGTTCCATGAGAAGATTTTGCATTCAAATTAATCTCATCTAAGCATTTGACACACGGTGTGTTTGTCCTACCCACCTGCATGGCAGCCATCCTCTCCAGTAGAGGATCAGGAGCCTCCAACTCTGGAGTTGTAGAGGTGGGTTTGCACCTTTCTCTGCCATCTATTATTTATGTGACTTACAACTAATAACTTCTCTAAGTTCAGTTTTTTAATTTGTAAAATGGAGATAAGGCTCTCTTCCTGCTATGCAAAATGGAATCACTGTGAGGATTGCATGAAATAAAATTTGTCAAGTACTTCACATAATATCTGGTATATGATAAGCGCTCACTACAGAATAGCTATTATTTTTAAAAACTGAGGAAGTCAGTTGAACTTACAGCACAACATGTCTATTTTTTATGACTCTGTCTTGCATTTTCCAAGAGCCATTGCAAAACAAAACTTTAAACTAATGAAGTACCTTCAAGCTTTTAACATTCCTGCTTGGTTAGAAACAAGTTCTTTGAGGGTTTAGATTCAGTCTTTTTTGTGTTTTTCTTTTCACACACAGCATGTTCCCTGGCATGATATGTTTTGGATTAATTCAGAAGAGAGCAAAAACTATTTTCCAAGGTCTATTCAATGTTATGACCACCTATATTCAACTGAAAACAAGGCAGTTACAAGTTCCCTAATGAAAGATGCAGTAAACAGGAGCTTTATCCTCACTCTTTACCAAACTCTACACTTGCTAGTAAACCAGTGAGATCTGGATTTGTGTTAACACCAACAATCAGGACAGAAGTATAAGCTTGCTGAAACTAATGCCCTAAAAGTTTTGGGTTTGTAGCCTCAGAAGAACACCAAACCCAGTGACTCTAAGGAGGGGGCTCAGACCTCCAAGGTGCCATGCCAGCAAAAGGCTAGTTTGCACACGTAGCTTGAGATACAAGGAAGCTGACCAAGATCTTGGTGGGAAGAGCAGAAAGTGTTTATATGCTGCCTATATACTGGGTGCTCTGCTAGCTTCCTTTATTTACTATTTAATCAAACTGAGGTTTTTTGAATTAGACACTTGTAAAAATGTCATAGCCTGGTATATACTTATTTCTTGTCACTCACTGATCTTACTGAAAATATTTTTTGATGGTTTTATAAATATTTCAGTAGAATTCTCTAGAAGAAATGTAGGGGTCTCCTCATTTTATCATCTCTTCATTGTGCAATTGAAGGCAGGTCCAGCTGCCTGCCTCTATGAAAGTCAGTGCTCGAGAGGCAGGTGCTAATGTAAAGGAAAGTGGTTTATTTTCAGGTGCAGGACACATGGAAGATGGGGGACTCATATTATAAAGCCCACCTTCTGAGAAGATGGGGTACTCATGTCTCAAAGCCCATCTTTCTGGGAAGATGGAGGACTCATGTCTCGAAGCTCATCTCCACCTCTCAGTGGAGGCAGAGACTTTTAGAAAGAGGGAGAGGAGAACAGAACAAAGAGATCAAAGGAGGGAGTTGCAAAGTTCTCTATGTGCAGACAAGCACAGACAAGCACAGTCCATTCTGATAAGGCAAGTGGCGGTCTAGTGTGCGTTATCCTGGCTTCACGTCATCCAGGCTCCACAGTAGAAGGCCAGCAAATTTCCCGAAGCTGCGGATACCTGAAGGTCGGGCAATATATCTTTTGAAGTTAGTTCCTAGGATTCTTATACAAACATGCTGTTCATCTACAAACTACACATTAGTCAGAGTCAGCACTTATAGAAACAATGTTAAAAGAATGGTAAGGTGGGTTATAATTTCCCACCATTACAATTTTCTACTGTTACAATAGAGTCTCCAGTACACTTCTTTTTTCAGTGCGTATAGTGAAGATAGTCTGGATATCTAGAACAACAGTTTTTGAACATCATTGCTCATAAGAAACACTTGGGAGCATGTTAAAATTTATAGACTATAAAAAAGCAGTATAGGTCTAGAGTAGCAGTCATCTCCACATTTAGCCCATGGCCCCTGTTCCTCCAGCATCATTTATTATGAAATCAAAGGATTAGTCATGAAACTACCCTCATTGCTCCTCAGTGCTGCAGGAGGGAGAAGAAATGAGGGGACTAGGAAATCTGGGGAGATGTAGGTCAAGGAAGAGCCGTGGGATGCTCCTACACAATGCTGCTTTGACTGCAAAATACTGGATTGCAAGGTCAAAGCCAGGAGGGTCTGGAACCTCTCCAAGAACAGATAAACCCAGAGGTCAACTTTATCAGAAAATATCTATTTGAAAATTTAACATTTTATCTTTTGAAAATAATTCTGGACCAAAGGCTAATCATTTATTAGCTTAAGTAAAATTGGGAGGTTTATTAGGGATTTCCTTTGTTAGAATAATGAGTAATATTGAGTTCATGCCAGAAAAATATATACTATTAAATATTTACTCTCAAAGTGTTTTAATAGGTAATTTAATTAAAAAATAATGAGTAATGTTGGAGCCATGGTAGAAAAGATATCCTGTTAATTGCTAATGAAAGTGGCCAGTTCAGGTTAACACATTTTCTAATAGCAATTTCTTGTTTCCAGATACAAATCAAAAATTTTTAGGTAGAACACTTTTTACTTATGCAGATATACATACATCACTTAATGTACCTCACTAAATGTAAAAAAATTATTACTGAAAACTTGACAGAAAGTAGACTTTTAGAAAGGTGATATACTAAAAACTTGCCATTTACAGGAATTCTATAATTAATCCTTTTCTGGAAAATAAAAAATTGATGCATCTTGGCAAATTTAGATGAATTGTGTCTCTATACTTTAAATCAAATTTTGGTAGTATTTGGAATACTGCAAAAAGGAATAAAGGCAAGTAAAAAGTGCTTTTGGAATAAAGAATTTTATAGCAAGAAAAAAAATAATATGGAAACTTATTTGAATAAAACCATTCTAAAAATAATGAGTCTTAACTTCGCAATAAGTCAACATTTACAAAATAACTAATGTAAGTTATAACAGTCAAGTATAAAATCAGTACAATAACTAATTTCACAACCTGTTTCTCATGATGAAGAGTATACTGTTATTTAAAGACCAGGGCAATTCCACCAAAAAGAAAACAGCTGAGGGTGCCAGGTGTCAAATTAATGAAGGACTTTATCGAAGAAGGTGGGTTGGGTGCATGTGGCTTCTTCAGTTTCATGGAAACTGGCAAAACATCACTAGTCCTAATCCTACAAATGTAGATGTTTAAAACAGGTTGAGGCAGCACCATTTTATAGACCAGCATGAAAAGAAAAACAATCACAGGAATGATATAATTATAGGGTAATAAAACATAAACACCATTATTGCATTAACTTTACATTTGAGTTTTTTTCCATAGTTGACTTACCAGCTTATAAATGCAAGGTTTTGATTACAGAATCATTTAGATATTTTGTCATTTATCCAATCTAATACACACACATATTGGATTTGATCATTTTGATAGGAATTTGGTGTAAATGGCCACTGAAAAGAAGATTTAGAAGGATTTTAACCAAACCTGGAGAGAACAAAAAGAGAAATAGCCACCACGTTGATGTCTTAGATACTTACAAATTAATACACTGTCAAGAGTAATGGTTCCTCTTTACTGACCTCTTGAAACTATCAATATACTGTTTCTCAATGTTTATTCAAGTGCAGGCTTATTGGGAGACAAACTTGTTTTCTTGGCAAGTTACTTAAACTCTCCGAGATTCAGTTTCTTCCCTTGTAAAATGAAAATAATGGCGACTTCAGAAGGTTGTTTTAAAGAGAAGGGGTAACACAGAGGTGCTTTACATGGTTCAGTGGAGGAGGGTTATCATTTTAATGGTGGAGGAGAGAGCCGGAGTCAGAACGGAGTACTTCATTCTGATCCTCCTTATGTGGCTCCTTGTTAATATGGATGACAGCCAGCCCTTCACAGGGAAGCTGGCTCACCAATTCATGACGTCAACTACAGTAACAGAATGACCTCCTCGATTGTGGTATGACTGAAAGTTTGACTCCTGTTGGGGAGGGTCTGTGTTTGTGTATTATGTCTTGTTCTGTTCACATAGAAGTAGGCATTTTAATAAAAATCCAATCAAATTATAAAAAGAATCTGTAGGTAGTTATCTGTAACTGAGGGCACCAGCAAATATCAAGGGACCAGAGAACAGTGTCCCCAGGCATCTGGAGGCTGTGGGACCGGCCCCTGTAACATTCCTTATTTGCAGGTACAGTCACACTGGGGAGCCTATTCGCCTCTGGTTCCACTCTCCAACTTTCCGAAATCCACTCCCCTTGTCCTCAGACCAGTGAGCTGATTTGTCCTTATTGTAGCCCCTGAGATACCACAGATGGACATATCACTTTACTCCTGCAAAACGCTCATTAAAAAAATAAGCATATGATCAGATATGTTTGGGGAAGGTAGCAGATGTTGGATATTTACACTGAGTGGTAGAGTATCATAGGCTTGAGAGGTTCTATTTCACTCAACTATTCCAAACTATTTGCTCACTTAAATTTTTTCATGTAACTTTATTTGGTATCCTGCACAATTATTGTCCTGCAGAACATACTGTGGGAAACACTAATTGAGGCTTAACTCTCCTGCTATTACAAAGTGTACACTGTTTTCAATGTGTTTCCCTTTCTGACCTCTCTTTTCCCTACATTTTGTGGCCCATGTATTGAGCTTCAGCATCTCAAATATCCTTGAGTTTAGATCTGATGGAGGAAAAAGGTAATACTAAGAAACAGGAAAACAGAAACTAATAATACTAATATTTTAAATGCATGTATTTACAAACATTATTTTATCCATCAGACATAAAGGAGCATGAATCCTCTATGTACACAGCCCCAGCCACATACATCACAGTCAAAGGTAACCTGAGTGTGAAGAATACAGAATCCTTACATACTCACTCTTCGGATGCTGAACTGGTAAGGGATCCATAAATAGCAAGTCTGTCTGGATTCACAGTTCCACCCTGAGAACACTAAATTTTATAGTAAATGTGGAGAAGGTATATGCAGAGTGGGGCAAAAGTAGATTAATAGTTGTGACTACATGAAACAGAGGGTATTCTTGTGTGATTTAATACAAACAACTGCAAACCTACTTTTGCCCCACCCTGTATTACTGCTTCTCAGAAACAAGCTGAACTTTGTCAGTTCACTATAGTAGCCACTTACAATTAACCTATAGATATGAACTTAATTGATGAAGATGTTCTATTTCTAGCACCCTTCAAAATGGAATACTATAGTTATTATTGCAGTGGCTTGTTTATGATGATGATGATGATGATGATGATGATGATGATGCTAGGTAGAGGCAAATTTTCCTCACTGGTGGTACAATGTAAAGAACATTCTATAGGATGTTGAATAAGAATCCCCAACCTAAATACCAATTTTCACATGATGTCAATTATCTAAAATGGTCTTAGTAGAAAGCTAAAGAATCCTAATGCAGGGGGAAATATACAAAGTCAAATCTAAAGGGTAGTAAACACTCAATGGAAATGCTCCAAGCCAGAAGAGAATGGCAAGAAATATTCCAAGTAACAAGAAGCAGAGGCCTGCAACCAACACTAATTTACCCAGCAAGGCCCTCAATCAAGATAGAAGGCCAAATAAGGAGCTTCCCAGACAAAAGAAGTCTAAAAGAATACACCTCCACCAAACCAGCTCTGCAAGAGATGCTAAAGGGACTACTTTAAGGAAAGGAAGGAATAGAGAGAGACAGAGAAGAACACAAGTACAAAAATGGCAATGAGTAAGTACCTATCAATAATAACCTTAAAAGTAAATGGGTTAAATGCTCCAATCAAAAGACATAGAATAGCTGAATGGATAAGAAAGCATGCCCCACACATATGCTGCCTACAAGAGACACACCTCAGGACAAAACACCAACATAGACTAAAAGTGAAGGGCTGGAAACAAATTTTCCAAGCAAACGGACAGAAAAAAAAAAGCAACAGGGTAGCAATACTCATATCAGACAAAGTAGACTTTAATAAAAAAAAGGGCCATAAAGAGACACCCAGAAGGTCACTTCATAATACTCAAGGGAAGAATCCATCAAGAAGACATAAATATGGTAAATATACATGCACCCAACATAGGAGCACCCAAATACATAAAAAAAATCTTAGAGGACTTCAAGAAAGATATTGACAACAACACAATTATAGTAGGAGATTTTAACCACCCCACTGTCAAAAATAGACAGATCTTCCAAACAAAATATCAACAAAGATATTGTGGCATTGAACAATGCCCTAGATGAAATGGACTTAACTGATTTATATCCAGCCTTTCATCCCAAAGAAGCAACATACACATTCTTTTCAAATGCACGTGGAACATTTTCAAAGATAGACTGCATGATAGGACACAAAACAAGCCTCAACAAATTCAAGAAAATTGAAATCATACCAAGCATTTTCTCTGACCACAAGGGACTGAAACTAGAAACCAACCCCAAGGGAAAAAACCCAAAATGCTCAAAATCATGGAGATTAAATAGCATGCTACTAAACAATGAATGGGTCAAGAATGAAATTAGGGATGAAATCAAAAAGTTTCTGGAAACAAATGAAAATGAACTCACAACAACCCAAAGCTTATGGGACACAGTGAATGCAGTCTTCAGAGGGAAGTTCATAGTGATACAGGCCTACCTAAAAAAGATGGAAACATTTCAAACAAACAACCTAACCCTACACCTACAAGAACTCGAGGAACAACAACAAAGATAGCCCAGAGGAAGTAGGAGGAAGGAAATAACCAAGACCAGAGCAGAATTAAATGACATAGAGACTAAAAGCACAATTCTAAGGATCAATGAATCCAGGAGCTGGTTCTTTGAAAAGATAAACAAAATCGACAAGCCTTTAAGCAGACTCATCAAGAAAAAAAGAGAGAAGACCCAAATAAACACAATCAGAAATGAAAGAGGAGACATTACAACAGATACCACAGAAATAAAAAGGATTATAAGAAATTACTACAAAGAACTATATGCCAAGAAATTTGAAAACCTAGGTGAAATGGACAAATTTCTAGAAAAATATAATCTTCCAAAACTCAGTGAAGAAGAAGCAGTAAGCCTGAACAGACCAATAACAGCAGATGAAATTGAAGCAGTAATCAAAAACCTCCCAACACACAAAAGCCCTGACCTGATGGTTTCACAGGAGAATTCTACAAAGCATTTAAGGAAGAGCTAACCCCTATCCTTCACAGACTATTCCAAAAAATCCAAAATGATGGAAGACTCCCAAACTCCTTTTATGAAACCAACATCATCTTAATTCCAAAAATAGATAAAGACACAACAAAGAAGGAAAACTTCAGGCCAATATCACTGATGAGCATAGACGCTAAAATCCTCAATAAAATATTGGCAAACTGCATCCAACAATACATTAAAAAGATAATACACCATGACCAAGTGGGATTCATTCCAGGAATGCAAGGATGGTACAATACTTGTAAATAATTAAACATAATACATCACACAAAAAAAGCAAAGACAAAAAAATATGATCATATCAATAGATGCAGAAAAAGAATTTGATAAGGTACAGCACCCATTTATGATAAAAACGCTCAGCAAAGTGGGAATAAAGGGAGCATTCCTCAAAGTAATAAAGGCCATATATGAGAGACCCACAGCCAATATCATACTCAATGGGCAAAAGCTAAAATCGTTTCCACTAAAATCAGGAACAAGACAAGGCTGTCCACTTTCACCACTTCTATTCAACATAGTATTGGAGATTTTAGCCACAGTGATCAGACAACAAAAGGAAATAAAAGGCATCCAAATTGGAAAGGAGGAAACAAAACTGTCATTGTTTGCAGATGACATGATAGTGTACATAGAAAATCCTATAGACTTGGCCAAAAAACTGCTCAACCTGGATACAAAGTCAATATCCAGAAATCAAAGGCATTTCTGTACACCAACAATGAAACAGCAGAAGCAGAGATCAAGGAAAAAATCCCATTTGAAATAGCAAAAAGAAAAATAAAATACGTAGGAATAAACCTAACCAAGGAAATAAAAGACCTGTATGCAGAAAACTACACAACACTGAAGAAAGAAATTAAGGAAGACACAAACAAATGGGAACATATACCGTGTTCATGGATCAGAAGAATTAACATCATCAAAATGTCCATACTACCCAAAGCAATTTATACATTCAATGCAATATCTATTAAAGTACCAATGGCATATTTCGCAGACATAGAACAAACACTTCAAAAATTTATATGGAACCATAAACGACCCCAAACCAAACTGTATGACAAGGCCACTGTAATCAAAACAGTCTGGTACTGATACAAAACAGGCACATGGCCCAATGGAACAGAACAGAGAGCCCAGAAATAAACCCAAGTCTCTATGGTCAATTAATATTCGACAAAGGGGGCAGTAACATAAAATGGAGTAAAAATAGCCTCTTCAACAAATGGTGTTGGGAGAACTGGAAAACCATGAGCAAAAAACGAAACTCAAGCACCAACTTACACCATACACAAAAATAAATTCAAGGTGGATAAAATATTTAAATATAAGCCATGGGACCATTAAAATCCCAGAGGAGAACATAGGCAGGAAAATCTCAGATATTTCACTCAGCAACATTTTCACTGATATGTCTCCTAGAGCAAGGGACATAAAGAAAAAAAATAAACAAATAGGATCTCATCAAAATAAAAAGCTTCTGCCCAGCTAAAGAAAACAGTGTTAAAATAAAAGGAGAACCAACCCCATGGGAAAACATATTTGCCACTGATACCTCAGACAACGGTTTAATCTCCAAAATGTGTAAAGAACTTACATGACTCCACTCTAAGAAGACAAGCAACCCAATTAAAAAATGAGCAAAGGACTTGAACAGACACTTCTCCAAGGAGGAAATACAGGAGATCCAGAGACACATGAAAAGATGCTCAATACTGCTAGCTATCAGAGAGATGCAAATTAAAGCCACAATGAGATACCACTTCACACCAGTCAGAATGGTTATCATAAACAAAGCAACAAACAACAGTGTTGGAGAGGTTGTGGAGAAAAGGGGGCCCTAGTGCACTGTTGGTGGAATTGCAGACTGGTACAACCACTATGGAAAACAGTACGGAATTTTCTCAGAAAATTAAAAATGGACCTGCCTTTTGACCCAGCAATTCCACTGCTAGGATTGTATCCTAAGAACCTTGAAACACCAATCCAAAAGAACACCAATCCAAGGTCCTATGCACCCCAATGTACATAGCAGCACAATTTACAATAGCCAAGTGTTGGAAGCAACCTAGATGCCCATCAGTAAATGAATGGATCAAAAAACTATGGTATATTTACACAATGGAATTCTATGCAGCAGAAAGAAGGAGCTCCTGCCCTTTGCAATAACATGGATGGAACTGGAAAGTATTATCTGGAAAGTATTATGGTGACTGAAATAAGCCAGGTGGTGAAAGACAAATACCATATGATCTCACCTTTAACAGGAATCTAAATAACAAAACAAACAAGCAAAATATAACCAAAGGCACTGACATAGAGAACAGGTTGACAGTGACCAGAGGGGAGAGGGGAGGGAATCTCAGATGAAAGGGGGAAGGTTTATAGGAACAACTATAAAGGACACATGGACAAAAATGAGGGGGTGGGGTGGAAATGGGAGGGAGGTGGGGAATTGGGCTGGGTGGTTGGGCTGGAATGGGAGTAAAAGACAGAAAACTGTACTTGAACAACAATTAAAATAAAAAATTAAAGGGTAATAAACACAAGGAGATCAAACAAGCCTGACAGGAAAGCTTGAACTATTGGCAATTTTCACCCTAGACCTCTGGTTTCTAACCACATTTTACCTCAGCAGAACAAGGGGCAAGTAAATTCCAGTAGAATGAACTCATAATATTTCTGAGCAAATGTGTGAAACAAGTTTCTGGTATAAGCTACATGCTAGCTGGACAATCTATTCATTCATCTTTTAGCATGTAGTTTAGACAGTTTCCAAGCTGGTTTTTTGTTGGGAACCACCCTGACTGGTATCAGAAGCTGAAACCCCCACCTAGGCTAAAGCTAAGGGAACACCCTTGGAACTGTAAGCCAGCAAGGAGACAAAAGCTTATCTTCCTGGCAGGAATGCTGCTTCTGCTGCTTTATTCATAACTGAACCCCAAAAGCTTGGTCGGTTAGCCAAAGATGGGTAAGATTCCCCACGGGAGGAACGACCTAAGACAGGCACAATCACTTTGGGAGGCCCCCCCCAAAAGAAGGACTTGGGGGGCTGCAGCAAAAGGGGGTGATGGACCCTCGCTCCTCGGCTTT
Organism: Phyllostomus hastatus; assembly: GCF_019186645.2. Classification (NCBI taxonomy): domain Eukaryota; kingdom Metazoa; phylum Chordata; class Mammalia; order Chiroptera; family Phyllostomidae; genus Phyllostomus; species Phyllostomus hastatus. Next base: position 10,266,791 of record NW_025333857.1, read on the forward strand.
GACATAGCCTGAGTTCTCATCATCTGGGAGAAAATCTCCTTATCTCTTGGTTGCCTTAGTTCCCTTGCTCCACCTAAGCCTGAAACAATGACAGGGTGGTGCAGCTCGGTACTGAGAAGTGCGGATTCCCCAGGGTGATCAGGCCTAAGAAAGAATATGTAAATTACTGTGAAAACCTTCTTTGTTTAGAATGCTCTCAGTTGAATGAGAAGGGTCTTAGGAGGAAGTTAGTTTGTTCCTCAGTCTTACAGCTCTTTGACCCCCCAACTCAATAGACCGGCAGAGTTCTTTGTTTTCTATAGTTCCTTACTTCCCCCTAATGAGTACTGTACTTTACCTGAATTATTATGCAAAATGAGCCCAATAAAAGCAGGTATGGATGGTAAATCAGCACGCTCCCCCACTAGGGGGGTGGCCATTTCGTCCCTACTTCCCCACAGAAACTAGTTTGTCTCTGTGCATGTGTTGTTTTTTCTCGCGTGTGTTTCGGCGAGCCAACCACAGCGTTCCATGGTCACTGCTGGCCGGTGACCCATGCGCAACAGTTTTTTAGTATAGTGTCCATAATCTATAAACCCATATCCTAATCCAGTGATTCAGAATGAAAGAAACATTTAGTTGTAGAAAGACCAAAATGCAACTACAGACCTGGAATTTATACTTGTATCGAGGAACTAATTTTTTAAGAAAATAATTTCAGCTCTCTGCGTCTTAGTTTGTGCATCTGTGAGGTGATTAAATAGTATTAGATAATGTTTAAAATTCTTTCCTTCTGTATTTGCATGGTGGAATAATTATATTCTCTCTCTTATAAAAATAGTTATTCCCAAACACCAGTGTACAGACTGGCTGCATTTAAATATGCTCATAAATTTTGTAAAAATATAGAATATTAAGCTCTGCCCCAGAGATTCTGATTCAGTAGGTCGAGGGTGGAGTTCAAGGTTTTGCATTTTTTCAAAGTGCTATTAATTCTAGTACATAATCATGTTTGAGAACCACTAACCTAGATTTACAAAAGCCAGTAGTATAATCAATATTTCTCATTTGGAGCAAATCAGTTAGGATCTTTCAATTGCTAGTAACAGAAAAACTGTGAATTTGATTTATCCAATGAGGGAATTTATAATGTCAGATAACTGGAAGCTTAGAGGTTGGGGTTGCTGTATGTTTTGGTTTCACTTTTGTCTGATTTGGCAGCTCTGTTTGCCTCTGGGAAGTATTTTCCACCTGAGAGGTTTAACAGGTCCCGTTGTCTCTTGTGTTTCTTTTGGGGAAAAGAAAGCTTTTCCCAAAGCTTTCCTGCAGCCTTTGCTTCCCATTTTGTGAACCAGAATTGGATCACATGCTCATTTATAAACGGTTACTAACAAAGGTTATAGAATTCCCAAGATCAGTGGCCAAGACACCCAGAGTTTCCTAGGTGACTCCAATGTACAGCCGAATTTGAAAACCACTGTCCTGCATGAATCATCTGGAATGGAGTGCTGCTGCGGAGTCAACTGCCATGACCACTGAAGACCTGTAAAATCCCTTTGACAAAAAGGGCCTCTACCTTATACTGGTGCTATGACCACTTGAAGCCTTACAGACTTACCCAAGGTAAGAACAACTAGAAAGTGCCAGAAACATGGGTTTTTTTTTACTCTTAGTCTAATGTGCTTCTTACTATGACACTCCTACTTCTGTGTCTACAGTCACTATGGAAAGGTGGCAAGTCATGCAGAAAGCATTCCAGTTTATCCTTGGTGATTCCAACACCATCTACGTATAAATGATCTCAAGTAGAACTTGATATCGTCAATGAGGGGGGCCAGTAAGTAAGGCATATGCAGTCACAGGGATGCTAAAAGGTAGATTAAAATCATAGAAAATGCTTACTTGTGCCATGGTAGTTCATGACGTCAGCACAATAAGAGCATGTGCTTCAATATGCATGGTGACAGACCTTTCTTCCTTTAGAAAATCTCTCCTACCAAACAGCTCTTGTTGGTGAAACAGGACAGGCTCTATAAGAGGGAAAAGACTGCAGTAAACAGGGTAGAAAAACACTCACTTTTTCACAGCACTTTTAAAATGCATTTGTTCCCCAAAATAGTGATAGATTTTATAGCAAACTGGCTTTTAACCAAGAGAAAATTATTGTGAGTCACTTATAGGCCTGAGATCATCACTCGAATTCTCCTAACTACATACGTTCACAGCATTTTACACTTTGAATTTTTCAGCCTGCATTTTATAACTATTTGAGTTGTTATAAATATAAATTAAAATGCCTTTCTTGGCCTATTAGCTTTGTGTAGACTTTGTTTTTGTTTCATTATAAATGATAATTACAATCAAAATATGAACATTCTCCTCCCAGATTTCAAAGGAAAAGAACAAGAAATAAAGTTACAACTCCTGAGGCTAGAATGATTTCAACAAAGGAGCTATGATTAAAGTTTAAAAAATCAGAAAGAAATAATAAGGTAGCTATAAATAAATTCACTTATTAATAAAATCCTTATTTTAAATCTAGGAGCTACCCCCTTAAAACTTGAATCGATGACTTGAGACCTCCATATCAAATACTATTATGTAGCTGGCATACTGTTTGACTTTTTGTTAAAGAGTGTATACAGGTTGACTATATGGTTTTGAGAAGATGTTATATAAATCCTGTGTTGATTATTATTTGTCATGAACTACTAAAGATAATTGATTAAAGACTTGTCATTGTGACAGACTTTCCTTCTTTCCAAAGGTATGTTATACTGCCACTATCAAAATAAAAGTCTTGACTGGCATGGTATGATTTTCTTATCCTTACATTCTGAGGTGCTCACTGTTGGGGCCCCACTTCCCTGGAGAAGAAACCATCTACCTCATTCAACAAGTTACACGTGGTAGAGGAACACTGACCATGAGCCAGGGGCTGTATTGGACTCTGGCAATATGTAGGTTAGGAACACAGAGCCCCATTAAAGACTTCTTGTCTAGTGGGAGAAACAATTTATAAAGCCACCTATGACATCTGGGACAATTCAGTGTACATCATAGCAAAGGTAAACATGGGTTTGTGTGGAAACAGAATGTACCGCATAGAGCTGGAGGGTGGGGCTCGGGTGGAGAAGGGAGCACTTTTTGGAGGACATAATGGCTGCATAGGAATTAACCAGGCAGAGAAACAAGAAAAAGTCATTTCAGTATCACAAGGGAACATCATGTGTAGGAGAGATAAAGTAGCTAAATTCAGCTGCTGTAAAAGTTTGCAGACACAGAACTCGTGAGATGGCTGAAAAAAAAGTGTTACACAGAGATCACCTCACAGAAGCCTTGTAAGTCCCTACACTTTAGCCTGAAGGTAGCATCTTGAGCTTTTTCTGTTAGACTTTTATACATTTCCTCACTTTTCATGATAACAGAAATCAAATAATTAGAAAGATATTGTAGTGAAAAGACAGATGCCCTACTTGTGTGAAATCATAATAATCTGCTTATAGAGAAAGTGAAGCAGAAGTGATTGCATAGATGCTTTAACTGAGCAATTACTGTGTGACAGGCAGTGTATGAGGTGCCTTCCACACTTATTTCTAATAACTTTATAAGTTGAATATTAATCCTATTTTACAGATGAGAAAAATGTAGCTCAGAGAGGATGAAAGGTTTACATAGACCTGGCTGCTTCTGTTGAGATGAAAATCATGGCTTATTATATTGTGTGATGAAGAAATATTATTTTTTGTTTATTGTACATTTCTGATATTAGAAAAAAAATAGAAGATTATATTTCTTCCAGCATCAGCATCAGCTCAGATATCTGCCATTCAGCAAATTAATAAATGAGTCACCTATACTCATTTTCCCAGGCTAGAATCCAAAAAAACTTCTCATTATTTTAATATGCGGAGGGTGTCAACTTGGGATTGAACTCTGCCCACATCAGTTAAATGCATGTACATTCAGCATCTGCTGACTATTTACTTGATTATAATCAGATCTTCCAGTCACTACATAAGGGGGAAATAACTTTATTATATAGTCAGAAAACTTTACTGTACTAACATCTTGACAGCAGAAGCATGAACAAGTGGCCCAATGTTCCCACAGGAAATTTTACTGTAGAATGTAATCTTTCTTACACAATTAATGTGTTGATTAAATGAGAAGATATATTTAAAGCACTTACTATTGTGTCTGGAACATAGTAAACCTGTAATATATGGGAGGTATTAGTATTGAAAAATAGTCAAGACATCTCTCATCTCTATCATTTCCCTCTAACTCCACCAAAACACATGCACACACACAGATGTTTATGATTAAGAGGTCCACCCTGAACAGAACCACTCAATACATTCTCTGAGGTCTCAAGGCTGGATGAATGAAGGGATACTCCCACAGTTTGGGTTTATTAAGATTAAAAAAATCTGTTAATAACCAGACAATAAATTCTCATCACATATTGTAGAAATAGCATTTCCTATAATCCCCTATTGTCAGTAAACCATTCCTTTGCTTAAAAAAGTAGCTGAACCCCAACCTTATTTCTAGGTGACCATCCAAAACAGAGAGAGGTTATATATATTATTCAAGAACATGCAACTAGAAGAGGCTAGAATTAAAGGCACATCTCTTGATGACAGGTCATTGGCTAATCTTCCTAAAACACAGATCTGAAATCATCACTCACTTGCTCAAATTTTCCTTGATTCTTTATTACTTGTTGAATGCAATATAATATTTTCAAACTAGCATTGAGAGCTTTTTACAGTACAGTCCCAAGTTCTCTCTCTGGGCCGTCTACCACAGCTCTCTTCCAAACAACCAGGACACAGCCAAACTCAGCTATTGTCATCCCCTACATTATTAGCTCCACGTCACAACACTTGGACACTTTTGCTCATTCAGATCTCTCTGCTCAGGTGCATCCCCAATTCATACCTCTTGCTAAGTGCCAGCTCAGACTTCACCTCCTGCAAGAAGACTTACTGATATACCCTTTGGAAGGTAGTAATCTAAAGTGATCTAAATTCCCACACCTGACTTCTTCATGCTATTTTTTTTTCTGTGTCGTCAAGCCTATTTTAGTATATGTAAGTTTCCCATATACCTCTCTCATTTTCAATTTAATTGTAAGCTCCTTATGGTTAGAGGCTATGTTTAAATCATCTCTGCATCCCCATAACCTGAAATAGTTTTATATAAAATAGGTGATAAAAATGTGTTTTCTGTCAATGAAAGACTGAATGAGTCCTGACTCAAATTTCCATATTTTTATTTGTTATTAATAAAAGTATGTTGATTTTGTTACTTTGCTTATGTGAAGAGAGCTTTTTCTATTTTGTAGTACATGCTCAAGCATCTCAGCTCCACAAAACAGAAGGACATTTGTGTCCTGCATTCTGTCAAGAAATATTTGAGTGTGCAAAGTTTATTGGTCTTCTCTGGGAAAAACAGCAATGAGAAATGAAGGCCCCAGCATTTGGTCAAAAGGGAAAGTTGAACTGTGATGGGTCACATAAAAGGCCTATTTGGAGCTGAGCAGTCAGTTCTTCAGAGCTGAGGAAAAGGGGCTAGGCCTTTGTACCCCCATCATCAATCAGTCATGTGATACAGGCAGCATGCAGGGGACAGACAGCCTTGGGCAAGGCAGCTTCCTTTGACTGAGACAGGTTCCAGTTAGGGGCTCAGCTTTCAGCTGTCAGCCATTAGGGGCATCTATGACTCAATCCTGAAGGGGGAAGTCTGTGCAGGGTACCACAGAACCAACTATAGTCATCCTTTGCACTGGGGCCTCTGCATGTTTTATATAACATGAGGTCTCCCTCATGAGACCCCCGAAAAAATGGAATACTTTTCTGGCAGACATGCCCCTTGTAGTACAGGCTTGCCTCACTAGGCGAGTGTTTTAGGAACCCATCTGTATCAGTGTACCAGGTGTTGTTGTAAGAGGCACATTGGGTTTTAGTGAATTTTTTGAAGACTCTTTCAACGTGTTTACCCATTTCATGATGGGTTGTTTACAAGCACACCTGTCCACACCACACTGAGTGTTCAGCAGTTTTTAACCAAAAAAATGGCAGGACTCCCAATGCCCCACCCTCCCTTTTCACCCAGTCTTGCCCTGAGCGATTTTTTTTGTTTCCCTGGATGAAAAAGAGTCCTCAAAGGGAAACATTTTGTAGTTGTAGAAGAGACAAAACAAAAATGGCAGAAACACTAACAGGCATCAAAATTGATGAGTTCAAAACTGTTTAGAGCAATCAATAGCTGTATTGCATCAAATGGAGAGTACTTTGAAAATTACTGAAGTTTAAACTTGTAAGAATAAATACACAGTTTTTTTATAAATAAATTCCAGTTTTGGGGGAGTGCCCCTTTCTAAGTTCATTCCACCTGGGGACAGCTCCTCTAGGATTTCTTTTTTTAATAAAGACTTTATTTATTTTTAGACAGAAGGGAAGGGAGAGAGAAAAACAGGGAGAGAAACATCTATGTGTGGTTGCCTCTCTTGTACCCCTACTAGGGACCTGGTCTGCAACCCATGCATGTGCCCTGACTGGGAATCGAACCAGCAACCCTTTGGTTCGCAGGTTGGCACTCAGTCCACTGAGCCACACCAGCCAGGACATCCTCCAAGACTTCTTTGATTTTTCCATGCACACACTTTGAGAAATGTTTGTGGAACAAACTATAGTCCCTGAAGCTAGTCTTAGAGCAGTAATGGACTTTCTATTCTCTATTCCTCTTGTTCTCAACTAGCAGATCTGCTGGTCTAGATGACAGTCCTAGAGAGGTGATTTAGACCTTCATCCCTGGTTACCATGCTCTTTTCAAGCTGTGGTTTCCTCACATGTCCTTTAAGTGTACCAAGAAATGTCCAATGGGTCATCTGGATACCAAGTTCCCACCTGCTTCTTTGTATAACAGCAGCCCCACCTGCTCCTGATAGTCACAGTAAGTGTTTCCTGCCAGAATCATGGCTCCTCCCCTGGGCTGCTGGTCTCCTGGCACAAGGACCCTGAAGAGTCTGGGCAGCAACCATGTTTTAAAGTTTAATGAGACTCTTGCTTACTTCCATCAAGATGGAGACATAGGTAGGCATACTTTTCCTCCTTGCACAACTATAACAAGGATCACAACTAATCTCAAAACAAAAAAATACCCAGAACTACCAGAAAATTAAATTGTATGGAGGTTTGACAACCAAGAATTTGAACAAGCCATATTCATCCAGATTCATAGCAGGGGCAGAGCCAGGGAGCCAGGGGCAGAGAGGATGCAGTGTGGTGGCTACAAGTCAGCAGCAGTGGCCAGTGGAATGGGCAGTCTCACATTCATGTGAGGTATATAAAAGTTGGAAGGGACAACTGGGGAGTGAGTGATCCCAGCCCTAAGCTGGACCATGCTGCCCAGGGTTCCAGCTCTGGGAAAATAAAGCCACATAACTTTGGGCTGTAAAAACCAGTGGGGTTTGGGGTGGCAGAAGAAACTGCCAGTCTCAGGAGAGTCTGTTTAAAGGGCCCTCACAGTCCTAGAATGTACACAAACCCATCTACTCTGGGAACCACCACAAGAGCAACAGTTACAGGGGTGCCAGTCACAAACAGGAAGTGGGTGAAGTGACTGAAATGAGAGCCTCCAGCAGCCAGGCAGTGGCATTGTCCCCTCTCCGACCCCTCCCCTACATACAGAGGGACAAAGCAGTGAAGCAGGTTGCCCTGCCTTGGTGAATACCTAAGGCTCTGTCCTTTACAACTTAACAGATGTGCTAAGACAGGGAGTCAAAGCTGTTCTACCCAACACACAGAAACAAACACAGGGAGGCTGCCACATTGAGGAGACAAAGTAATATGGCTCAAATGAAAGAACAGAACAAAAGCCCAGAAAAAGAACTAAACAAATGGAGATAGCCAACCTATCAGATATAGAGTTCAAAACACTGGTGATAAGGATGCTCAGAGAACTCACTGAGTATGGCAAACGCATAAGGGAAGACATGAAGGCTACACTAAGTGAAATAAAGAAAAATCCACAGGGAACCAACAGTGAAGGGAAAGAAGCTAGTGTTCAAATCAATGATTTGGAATAGAAGGAAGAAATAAACAGTCAACCAGAAGAGAATGAAAAAACAAGAATTTAATGAAACAAGGAGGGCATAAGACGACTCTGGAATATCTCAAAAAGTGCCAACATCTGAATCATAGGGATGCCAGAAGAAGAGGAAGAGCAAGAATGTGAACTTATTTGAAAAAATAATGAAGGAAGGTTTCCCTAATTTGGTGAAGGAACTAGATATACAAGTACAAGAAGCACAGAGAGTCTCAAACAAGTTAGAACCAAAGAGGACCACGCCAAGACACATAATTAGAATGGCAAAGGTTAAAGAGAAAGAGAAAATCTTAAAAGCAGCAAGAGAAAAGCAGAGAGTTACCTACAGAGGAGTTCCCATAAGGTTATCCTCTGATTTCTCAAAAGAAATCTTGCAGGCAAGAAGAGGATGGAAAGAAATATTTGAAGTCATGAAAGACAAGGACCTACAGTGAAGATTATTCTATCCAGCAGGATAGAGTAAAGGTAAAGCTAAAAGAGTTCATCATCACCAAGCCCTTATTACATGAAATGTTAAAGGGACTTATTTAAGAAAAAGATGAAGATCAAAACTACGAGCATTAAAATGACAACAAACTCACAACTATCAACAACTGAACCTAAAAAACAAAAACAAACTAAGGAAACAAGTAGAACAGGAACAGAATCGTAGAAACAGGATCACATAGAGGGTTATCCACAGAGAGGGGGCAAGAGGAGCATGGGAGAAAAGGTACAGGGATTAAGAAGCATAATTGGTAGGTATAAAATAGACAGGGGGAGGTTAAGAATAGTATAGGGAATGGAGAATCCAAAGAACTTATATGCGTGACCCATGGACACAAAGGAGGGGATTGCTGGAGGGAAGGTAGGTACTGGATGGAGGGGAGAAAAGGGGGAAATTGGGATAATTGTAATAGCATAATCAATAAAATACACTTTAAAAAAAGACTATCACTGTGTCTCCTGATGGAGGCATTTCCCCACTGGACACAGGCCCTCTAGATGAGCATTGCCCAGAGTTGCAAAGGTAGGAAGAACCACTTGTCCAGGTGGGTCACAGGGAGTGATGGTAAGTAAGACCACTGCTACTTCCACACCTTTGTTCTACCTTTGGGGACACAGCACCATATATGTGGTGTTGATTTGAAGTATATACTGTATTCTGAAGGATGTTGCCCCATCCTTGGAGTGGAGCTGGAGCCTCAGCTGCACTTACAATTGGGTGGACCTATGTTCTATCAGGCCAGCTGCTTCTGGGTGATTGCAGATGCTAGAGGAGATGTGGGCCCTTTGATTGCATGCCCACAAACCATACTTCCCTTGCTGTTAAGTTGGTTTCTTCCTCTGAATTATGTGGAAGATCCTATATCTGAACCAAATACTGTTTTGAATACTGGTGCTAGCCAAGACACCCACTTACCATGTGACTGTAGCTCTGAGCTCAGAAAGGTGCCAGTACAATGGTGTTTTGTGAAGTTCACACATTTATCCCCTGAAGAGCCCAATTTTTTGAAACTCTTTTTGTTCTCTTCCCACTGGAACTTACATTCCTACATCTCATTCCCTCAGAATCTAGATCTCAGCTACCTGTTATGGGGAAACCAGTCTAGGGAACTGGTATGTGCTCGTAGGCTAATAACTCATTTAATAAGAGGTTTCTGGATATGGTCCCTCTAAATCAAGGTCATGGTCTCTAATGATGGATAGAGATATAAACACTGGAATTCCAGTTAGGAAGAGGCTTTTAATTAGGAAATATGAGAAAGGATAATATTTTAATCTCTTGAACAGATAGATATAATATTATAATGTCTGAAAACTGTTGAATGGTATTACACGGGACTTATCACTGTACAGTGATTCTGCACACATTGGAGAAGATCCAATTTTGATTTTTACTCGGAGCATGGAAGGGCGAGTTTAACAGGGGTTTTCCTACCCACCCCTCCACTGTCACATTGTCTAACGTTAAAATAACTTTGCATTCTTAGAATGAGCTATCCTTGGACATGAAGTATTTTCCTTTTCATATAATGCTAGGTTTAATTTGTTCGCATTTTGTTTCACATTTTTAGAAAATCTGTGCTCAGGAGTGAGAATGACCTTTAATTTTTTTTTCATACTGTCATTTCCAGTTTGGTGAAGTACTACTGGCCTCAGAATGAATTGGAGAGCATTTCCTCCTCTCTGAGCCGCTGGAAAAATTTGTGTAAGGTTGTAATTATCTGATCCTTGAAAGTTTGCTAAAACTAACCTTCTAAAACCATCCAGGCCTGCTGTTTTCTTCGTGGAAAGATTTTAAAATATGAATTCTTTTTCTTTAGTGGTTATAGAATTAATATGACTCTTTAAGTCAGTTTTTCAAATACATTTTTTAATTTATTGGCATAAACGTATTCCTGACAATTTCTTATCTTCTAAACTTGCTGTATATTAGTTCTATTCTTTCAAAAATTATAATGTTGGTGGTTTTGCTCTCTATATTTTATGATCATTATTAACACTGTTTTGCTGGTGTTATTAATATTTTCAAATAAACTCCTGGCTTTGTCGATTATCTCTTTTTTAGCTTCATTTCTTGCCTTATTAATTTTTGTTCATATCTCTAAATACTGCTTTAGGTGCATCACACATTTTATATATATAAAATATGAATATATGCTATGATTTCTTCTTTAACCAATTTCTTCTTTAGAGGTCTTTTAAAAAAGTATTTTGGACATGAAATTTTAACTTACTTTTTTTGTTACTGATTTCTCATTTAATTCTGCTGGAGCCAGAGAAGTGATTTGTATGAAACTAATTTTTAAAGTTTATTTTGGTTTGCTGTACCATTCAATATGTGGCCAGTTTTCAGATCCCATGTGTGCTTGAAAAAACTGTCCAATCCCGTGACTGGGCATCTCTGTACACAGGCGTCAGGTCAAGTGTATTAGTTATGTTGTTCAAATATTTTATATTCTTGCTGACTTAGTTGTCTATGTGATCTATCAGTTACTGAGAAAAGTGAGTTAATGTCTCTCATTTTGATGGTGGATTTATACTTTTATTTGATAGTTTGGTCAACTTTTTCTTCAGGTGTTTGAATTTATATTTTAGGTGCATATAATTCAGAACTGCTATATCCTCCTAGTGATTTGAAGCCTTTATCATTATACACTGACCCTTTTTAACTTCCTTAATGCTCTTCAGGCTTAAAATCTACTTTTGCATATTTGCTTTTTGTAGTCATTTTAATGTAAAGACTGTCATTTTATTGCATAATCGATGTATTTACTATAGTCCATGTATTTACTAATCCATGTATTTACAATATACAGTATTTTTCTTTTCTCCTAAGTTTTCTTAAATAGACTTCATGTTTTAAAAGTTTTAGATTTACGGAAAAATTGAGAAGATAGTACATTGGAAGTTGTTCTATTCCTCCTCACTCAGTTTTTCTTATTATTAACATCTTACATTAGTTGGTACATTTGTTATAATTAATGAACTGACACTGATAAAATATTAACTAAAGTTCACAGTTATTCAGATTTCCTTAGTTTTTATCTAATATCATTCCTGCTCCAGGGTCCCATCCAGGATTCCACATTACATCTAATCATTGTGTCTTCATAAAATTCATTAGGAGGAATCCCTATTTTTTCCCATTTTCTGGAAGAATTTCTGTGAGGTTTATATTTTATATATTATCTTTTATAGATAATATCTATTATAGTATATGATAGATAATCCATGAAATATATAATATAATGTATAATATAATATATTATGTATATATTTAAGTTTTAACAGTGTACTTAAAATGTTTGTAGAATTGAGCCTTGGCTGGCGTAGCTCAGTGAATTGAGCGTGGGCTGCGAACCAAAGTGTCGCAGGTTCAATTCCCAGTCAGGGTTCATGCCTGGGTTGCAGGCCATGACCCCCAGCAACTGAACATTGATGTTTCTCTCTCTCTTTCTCCTTTCCTTCCCTCTCAAAAAAAAAATAAATAAAATCTTAAAAAAATGTTTGTAGAATTGAATGTGTCCTGAAGTTCTCTTTGTGAGAAGGTTTTAAATTATGTATTCAGTTTCTTTTATAAATACTGGCTTATTCAGATTTTTCTGGCTCTTCTTTTGAGAGTTTTGATAAGTTGTATTTTTATGGGAATTTTCTAATTTTGTCTAAATTGTCAAATACTTTACCATGTATATAATATTTAATTTTTTAATATGCATTTATCTACTAATTTTTCTCTAAGCACTGCTTAGCTACAGCCTGTAAGTTTTGATATGCTGTTTCTTCATTATAATTTTGCTCAAAATATTTCCCAATAGTTTAAAACTGCATACTGCTTTTTTAATCCAAGAGTTATTAAGAGATATATTTCATAACTTCCAACTTACTTTCCAACCTCAGTTCTCTGACCTCATCTGGGTATTCTACAATTCAATTCAGTTCTGACATTAACTATACAAAGTTAGTCCTGACCTCACAAGTTAAGGACTTAGTCCCACAGAACTGCTCCATTTCAGATGTTGCCTGAAAGTCCTGGGTATCCCCAATCTACCTATGCTTCTGCTTGACTGGCTACAAATTTAGGGCTTCCCATAACACCCTCAGACTTGATAATTTCCTAGAACAATTCATGGTACTTATGAAAGCACTACATTTACAATTACTGTTTTATTATAAAGGATACAAATGAACATCCTGATGAAAAGGTACGTAGGGCAAGACGGGAAGAATCCTGAATATAGTAGCAGTTTCTGTCCCCATGCAGTCGATGCAGCCACCCTCTAGAAACATAAAAATATTACTAACCAGGAAGGTCCCTCTGGCTTTATGTTCAGAACATTTAATCAAGTTTTTGTTATGCAGTCATGATGGATTACATTATTGGCCACATGACCAAACTCAATCCTTAGCCCACTCCCTTCCCTGGAGGTAGGGGGATGGGGCTGAATATTCTAACCCTCTAATTAGGTGCTTTGTTGCTCTGTGGCTAGCTGCTCCCTTGACACTATTTAAGGGCTCACCATGAGTCATCTCACTTGCATAAACTCAGGTATAGTCAAAGTGACTCACTCTGAAAAATAAAGACCATCTTATCAGGAGATTCCAAGGGTTTTTGAAGTTTTGGGTCATGAAGAAGGAATTAACAATAGAGATCAGGTATACTCTTTACTACACAAGTAGTAGGAAATTTTCTAGTTATTTCTTCTCAACATTTTTCCTAGCCAATTTTCAATGTGTTCAGAGAACATACTGTGAATGAGTTGAATTATCTAAAATGTCAAGAAATGCTCTTTGACTCAGAATATGATTTTGATTAATATTCCATATGCACATGAAAAAAATATGTACTCTGCAGTGGCTGGGTATCAGTAAGGTCAAGTTTGTTAGCAATTGTTTGTTACTTGACAATTTTTGTGTGAGAAGTGTACTTGTTCTAAAAGCCAATGGAAAAGATATTAATGACTCTCACCATGATTTTGGGATTACTATTTCACCTTCTAGTTCTCAGAACCATTGTTTTATATATATGGTGAGGCTATATTATTTGGGGAATACTACTTTAGAATTCTAACATTTCTCTGGCAGATTGATCCTTTCATCATAATGAAGTTTCCTTCTTTCTTTTTAGTAGTGTATCCTGCTTTAAAGTCCATTCTGTTTGATGTTAATACAGTCATGCCAGCTTTCTTTTTATTTTATTTTCATCAGCTATTACTGAGGAAGCCACCATGACAATCATAACACAAAACAATTCCATCACCCTAAAAAGTTCCCTGGTGCCCATTTGTAGTCAATCCACCATCCCTCAACTGACCCTTGGCAATAACTGATTGGTTTCTGTTACTACAGTTTTTTTCTAATGTTTTATTTAAGTGGAATGACATGACATGCAGTCTTAATGTCTCATTTTGTATCATTAAACATGATTCATTTTAGATTTATCCATATTGTTGGAGGAATCAGTAGTTTCTTTCTTTCTATTTCTAACTAATACTCCATGGTATTAATATGATACAAATTGTCCCAGATTTCACCAGGAGCTCCTTTGAAACTGATCTGTGTCATTTTGATGTTTCCTCATCATTTTTGATCACTTCCTTGCTTTCTGGCACAAGATATTCTAGATTCATCTTATACCTCAACTGAACCAGTTCTAGATTTTAACTGAAAATTTAACCTTAAATTTTTTAAAGATATTTATTTGTTTATTTTTAGAGAGGGAAGGGAAGGAGAAAGGGAGAGAGAGAGAAACATCAATGTGCGGTTGCTGGGGGCCATGGCCTGAAACCTAGGCATGTGCCCTGACTGGGAATCGAACCTGTGATGCTTTAGTTCGCAGCCCATGCTCACTTAACCTTAAATTTTAACTTCAAAAATTTTCCTTAGAAAGGGCTTTTTCTGAACCATGAAAATTATACATATTCAGGGTTACATATATTTTGAGAGTCAAATGGGGCCTTGAAATCTCAGAGGATGGCTTTTTTTCACACCTACCCAGAGCTTAATATAAGGTAGACATTTTCCTATGCAATTTGCCTGTTTGCGAGCATTATCATCTAGTGTAAGTTATGATTTTTTTGTAAAGTAACCAGAGATATACTGGTAAATATTTAGAAAATGACCATCTGAAAAAAAAAGAGGGAACGTGATTCACAGCCTGTGTGGGTGTAGATTTCTGTGGTGTAAGTACTCTCGCCATAGTTGTTTTTTTTTAAACCACCTATGTAAAGTCAACCAGCAAGCAAAATTTCTGAAAATTTAACAATCAATATTTGCAATCAAGTACAAACCTTCCTGTGCTTAGCTTTGTGTGAGCAAGACTAAAGGTATCTCCCTTGCACAACTCCACGCTAAGATCCCAGTCCTCTTCATGCCGGTTAACTTCTTTGTGTGGAAGCTCCTGCTCCCAGACCTCTTTCTGGGCACTTAGGGTGTGGGGCAGTTCCAGTGTTCATTTTCCTTCATGGACTGGTTAGTTCTGCTTTGTTCTTAGTGATTCTTATCTCTTTCTGTTCTCCTCCATTGATTTAAAAGTGTGTGTGTGTTTGTCTCTGTATGTGTGTATGTGGATTCTGATCCCCATGTTGCTAGAAGTTTTGTACCTGGAGGATTTCAGGATTTTTTTTTCTGTCATATTACCAGAAATTGATACCTCCAAATGACTTGATCATAAACTGTTAATCCATCAAAACCCTAATCATACATCTTGGGCAATAATTTTAATAGATTTTTACCAACTAAACACATGGTAATATCCATCAGACATGCTTTCTCCCCCCCCCCCCAAAAAAACTAATTATTTAAGGAATGTAAAATATTTGCACTTAGCACCATATCCAGAATAAAAGTGCTTCAAAATATCAACAATTATTATCCATGAATAAATTTATGAAGTACATAATGAAATCTACATATTGTCTGAATTAATGGTTTTCAACTTTCCTGTACGGAGCCCTAATAGTATAATTCATTCATTTAAGGGATACTGCAAGGGACAAAGGGGACTGAATAAGGGATCTATTCTAGCTTTCAACTTGTATTAGATTTATACTCTTGGAATTCAGTGTAAGATTTTGTTTGAAAACCAATTTACAGCTATTAAAAGTTTGCAAACCATTTTTCATCTCCTATGCCATCTCTAGTGGCCCAGAGATATAGCTCCCAACAGAAACTAGGGCATACTGTAAAAAAACTGAGTTTCTGAACTGGGTCTCTATTTATTCTTGCTGCATGTGCTCACTTGTACAAACCCCACCCTACCAGACAGCATTAAGGCAGGAAGGACTAGTGAGTGTCATGCAGCTTGTGCAGTGAAAATATTCCCGGTTCTTAGATTGCTTGAAACTTTTGTACAGCTGCTGTGCCCAATGTGCTGCCCTACAGATCTTTTTAAAATCTGCTGTGAAGCATTTTGAGCATCTCATTTTCTCTGTTGACCTTCTTTAGAGTCTCTATCAGAGAAATCATCAAAGGGAAGATAACATTAAAGGAAACCATTAGCAGGAGACAAAGGGAGAAAAGAGAAATGCACAGCCTTCTAGAAAGTGAAGCATTGACCAAGCTCCTTTCAGCAGCATAAGGACCCACTTCTCTCTCAAGTACCTATAGAATTTTTTCTGCTTGTTTTCCAAGACTTCCTCATTTGATCTTTTAAATGGAGTCAAGTGCACAATAAAAAAAGGGGGTGATTTGGAGGTAGTGAGTTAAACAAAAACCCTAGACATCCTATCTCTCACCTTTCATCTGGGAGCCAATGGTAGTCTCAGCATAATTGGAAAAGGATAAAATCTCATGACGTTCTCTCTTTGCCCAACCTTTCTACAGGCTCACTCTTACTGATATCCATCTATTCAGATTTTATAACCATTTTTCCTCTCCAGTGTTTGGTACAGTTAATATGATATGTATACCAAAACCGAATTCCTTTCAGTTATTCAGTCCTATCAATTCAACATAACAAGGAAAAGTACACAAAAAGGTCAAACCCACTTGGAGAAAGAGAACTAAATGTGTGTACATGTGAGATTGTAAAAACTGTAGCTCTGATGAATTTGTGCTTACTAAAAAGAGGAGGAAATGGAAAACTATCATCATCTAAAAAATGGAGAGTGATTTTTTGCCTTAGTATCACTGAAATTGGTCAACATCCCCAATATCTCTAAGTGCTCAAATCATAAACCTGGAAGTCATCATTGCCTTTTTCCTCTCCCTTTCCTTCAATATATGTATTAGTCAGTATTCTCCAGAGAAGCAGAACCAATATGAAATATATATTTGTGTCTCTCTCTCTCTCTCTCTCTATGATAGATATATAGTTATATATCTACATATATATATATGTGTGTGTATATATATATATATATATATATATATATATATCAATAAGAGACAGAGAGAGGGAGAAAAGAGAAACAAAGGAAGGAAGGAAGGAATGAAACAAAGAAAGAAAAAAGAAATGAGATATCTAATGATCTGTATTTGGCAAGAAGAAACAAAGTCCCAGTTTGAAGACATCAGGCAAATATAGGAAATTCTCTCTCCTGTTGCTTTTTTATTCTATTCAGTTAGATGATGCCCACCCAAACTGCTTTACTCAGTCTATTGGATTCAAATGCTAATCTTATGCAGAACAACTTCACAGACACACCCAGAAATAAAATACTGTTTAACCAAATATCTGGGAAGCCCATGCCCAGTCAAGTTGATGTGTAAAATTAGCCATCACAAGTACTTTATCAGGCACCAAATCTTATGCACTCTGCTTTCACATATTTCTCAAATCTATCTGCTCTTCTCCTTCAGTGCCTCATATTCTCTCTCTCTCTCTCTCTCTCTCTCTCTTTCTCTCTCTCTCTCTCTCTCTCCCCCTTCTTAAACATTTCTTTTCCTTTAGAGCCATTTTTATTTTCATTCTTTCTCCAAACCCTCCAGTGAGTTTTCAGGGACTTTACCTGAGGGTGTGGTGCAAACCCCCCTCCGTGATCTAGCATCTGCTCACATTTTCAAAGCATGGCCTGACTCTCTCTTGCATGTCCCCCACGGTACCAGCTTTATGGCATTACTAGCTATTTTCTCCTAAGATCCTGTGTCCTCATACAAACTGTTCCCTCTACTTGGAATCTCCTCTTTTTTATTCACTTCAAAAATTTCTATTCACTCAAATCTTGGCCCACAGATACATCTCTGTGATTGTCTTCCATCTGCCTCTGCCCTCTCTTCACCTTCAGGAAAAGACTCATATTACTCTCTCCCTCTGCCATCACAGGAGTGTACTACATTATCATTATTTATATTTAAGTTTGTCTTCTCCATTAAAATTTCTTCTTTAAGGGCAGTTATCAAATTTATCACTATAGCTCTAATACTTAAAGAGTTTTTTTAAAATAGTAGACCCTCAATTACTATTTAATGAATGAATAAATGAGTGAGCAAAGGACTTTTGCTAATTTCCTACAGGGAGTGTTGTGAAACATAACGTGGGAGGTGGCAAGATGGTTGGTCTAAGACTCATACATCTTGTGAGTTGTCAGACACCGTGCAAGTCACTCCATCTTTCCCAGTTCCCAATTCTCATTAAATAAATCATTTATGTGAAAGTGTTTTGTAACCTGTGGGAAACTATACAAACATAGGAATTATATATTACTCTATATAGGTTATTTTCTTTATTCTAAAAGTGTAACCTGAAAGCACATAGGTATCTTTGTAAAATCAGAGCTTAAGTCTTCTCCTTGTGTCTTTCAGAGGTAGGAACATGCACTGGACCATCTTATGGAGGTCAGCCTGGCTAACACTTTAAATTTTATTTGTTCTTTGAAGAAGAAAGAGTGTATTGGACATTCCAGATGCTCTGACTTTGCCATACCCTAGGGAGGTAGCAGGGTGCGGTATGGAAAAGGGCTCACTCTGCAGACGACTTCTTGGCTTTGCTCCAGGACCTGGTTGTGTGCTTTTGATGTAGTTCACTAACTCTTCCACTTTTAGTATCTTCAGCTTTAAAATAGGAATAGTATCTTCTTAGGACTGTTGTAAGGATTCAAAGAGGTCAGACAAAGGCATTAGTTATGAGTATCAACTCCCAAACACAGGCATGTAAGAAATAGGATTTTATCTTAAAAACTCAATTTAATTTGTTTTTAAACTTCTTGCATTGGCTGCTTTGAAACTTAACCTCAGTCTTTCGCAGATTGCCCCTTTACTCTCTTGAGTTTTCCCACGTTCTAGACCAGTTAATAGAAATGCAATGCAAACTGTATACGTAATTTTAAACTTCTGACAAGCCATATTTTTTGTTCCCTTCCATATTTCCAGTACCCAACCAGCACCATGCACAATTATCACAATATTATTGATGACAGAGTGGGACAAAAATAAGTGTACAGTTGTTCGTATGGAAAATAATACAGTAATTGATAAATAATAATACAAGAATAAACTCTGTGTTTCACATACTCACAACTGTAAACTGACTGTACTTTACATCTCGTGACTATATTGTGACTAATAATTTGTACTTCTTGGTCCCTTCATCTCTTTCACCCAGTGCCTCTCCCCTCCTTCCCTCTGGTGACCACCAGTCCATTCTCTACATCTATGAGTCTGTTTCAGTTTTGTTTGTTCATTTATTTTATTCTTTAGATTCCACATACAAGTGAAATCATATGGTATTTCTCTTTCTCTGACCGATTTATTTCACTTATCATAAGTTTGATATTAATAATACATTATATTTAACTCATATCAAAAATGTTATTTTAAAATACAATCAATATAATGAGACTGTTTATATTATTTTTGTACTAAGTTACCAAAACCTGGTGTGTATTTCACATTCATAGCACATTTCACAGCACATGGGGCTCATGGCTCACATATTCGGCACAGCTCCAGACTCCTGTACAACCACAAGGTGACTGAGAGTGGTGGAAGGAGATGCAGGACCACGCTGCTCATTGCTGAGATCCTGCCCAGGTCCCATTCCTCCTTCTGCTTTGACTTTCTAATTAAGTGAGGTGAAAGGAAAAAAGAACATATAGAGAAAAACAAACATTATTATCTCAAAACATCATTTTATTGTGTGTACTTTTAGTGCCTCATTACTGTCCAAACATGAGCAGCTAATAAATATTAAGTATCATTACTGTTTTAAGTAAGACCTTTCTCATGATATCATATCTCTCATTTTAGATTCTTTTCACTTATATATTGCTCTAGATCTATAATGTATGACTTTCCAGAAAAAGATAAAGAAGCTCTTGATCTAGTATAAACTGTCAGCATAAACTTTCTTTGTTCAAAGGAAACAACTGAAGAGAGACAATTTTATTTATAAAATGAGTCACCTCATTAAGAAAGCAAAGACATTGAAAAAATAGCATCTCTTACAAGTATGTCTCTAAATAACTTCCAAGGCTCACTTTCAGAAGTTATTCTGTGCTATTTTAAAATGCTCAGGAGAATTGGAATAAAATTCATTTGACCTTAGAAACTCAGATCTCACGTTGCTTTTGTCTTTCATACCTTTGCATTTCTTTTTTTTTTTTTTTAGATTTTATTTATTTATTATTTTTAGAGAGGGAAGGGCGGGGGAGAGAGAGAGAGAGAGAGAGAGAGAGAGAGAGAGAGAGAGAGAGAGAGAGAGAGAGAAACATCAATGTGCGGTTGCTGGGGGTTATGGCCTGCAACCCAGAAATGTACCCTGGCTGGGAATCGAACCTGGGACACTTTGGTTCCCAGCCCGCGCTCAATCCACTGAGCTATGCCAGCCAGGATACCTTTGCATTTCTCATATTTCCTTTGCTTGTCTCTAAGTAAAGCAGGGTTAAGTGAATTAATTACATATAAAGCCTTTAGAAGCCTTAGTAGCATTCCTGGCACATGGCAAGTGACCAGAATTAATCAAGTGCTTCTCAAACACCATCTTTTTAACTTAGTGAGATGATCATACGAGGTAAGTATTAGGTAAATCCTCACTTTATAGACAAGAAAGTCAAGGTTCAGGAGGGGTAAACAAGCAGCTCAAGAGCACTAAGATAGTAAATACTGGAGGCAGTGATCTAACGGGTGCAGCCTGACTCCAAAGCCCACGCTCATCCACATTAAGCTTTAGACACTCCCTGGGCTCTGTACCCTTCACTGTAAGAGGCAGAGAGCACTTACCAACTCAGCCTACTCAGAGGCTTGGAGCAGCAGTTATACATACTTTGATGAACACAACTTGTACGTTGGATATGCTTTGCAAGATATAGTTTTATATGTAGCACATTGCATGGTATCTATATATTTATATCTATAATCCCTCTTGCTGATGAAAAGGTCACAAAACCCACTCTGACTTCCACTTCTAGTAATAATAACAAGGACATGCAGATTTACCCTTTATGTGATGGAGTGGCAAACAGCAAGAAAATGAACACACTCAAACATTCACAGCAATGTGGATGAATTGCTCAAACATAGGTTGACCCAAAATAATAATTATTGTATGATTTTATTATAGATAAACAAAAATAAACTATTGTGTCTACAGATGCATGTTTAAATGGGAAGACAGTAAAGAAAATTCAGGGCCTGAGTACCAGAAAAGTCATGATTATGAGTCTCCTCGGGAGAGAAAGAGGCTGTTACGGCGGAAGGAGGCACAGGAGGGCTTCTAGCGGATGGCAGCTTTCTATTTCTTGATGTGGCTAGTGAGTACAAGCTATTTATCTTAAAATAGTTCATGAAGTTGATATTTAAATGTTCTCTATGTGTGTGATTTTTAACAATAAGAATGTTGAAAAGAAAATTCAGGGAAGTGTTACAAATATTAAGCACTGCAGAACCATACAATAGTGATGACATCTCTATTATACAGCAGTGAATAATTTGAAATTATAAATGAGGGCTTCTGAGTTGTGTTTGAGTGGGGGTACCACCTACAGCAGAAGCACCAAGAAACTTTTAAAGATGCAAGCTCTCATGACTCCTCCACCCCAGATTCTCATTCTTTCACTCAACGGTGTTTGTTGAGCACCTGCTATGTGTCAGGCACTGTCAGTGCTGAGGATACTTTGGTGAACAAAAATGACAAAGCCATACTTTCCTGGAGCTTACCATCTACTGGGGCTTCTGAAATACTCCCAAATTTGTATTTTTGCAGGTTTCCTAAGTGATTCTTAATATGAAACTACTAGTGTATGTGTCAAATTTTCTTTAAATCCTTCCCAGTCCACACTTACAGAAATACATTAATAAAGTTAGAATTTAAAAATAATTAGTTCCTCTCACATCACAGAAAATCTAAAGAATTTTTATATAAATTAGAACTCTTAGGCTAATATGGGTCAAAAGAAGAAGACCATCCTGGCAAATATAATTTTCTAATTGTCCTTCTGACCTTCAGATACCACCCCTTTCTGTCCCTAAACTTTTTATTTTACTTTATTTATTTTATTTTTAGCCAGAGGGGAAGGGAGAAAGAGGGAGAGAAACATCAGTGTGTAGTTGCTTCTCACATGCCCCCTACTGGTGACCTGGCCCACAACCCAGGCATGTGCTCTGACTGAGAATCGAACTGATGACCCTGTAGTTCGAAGGCTGGCACTCAATCCACTGAACCACACCAGTCAGTGCTATCTGTAATCTTTTTGAGTCTTAAAATTATTCCACCCCCACCATTCTCATCCTGTGTTTTTATTTTCCCTTAGTACAAATGGGACATTGTAAGCCAGTGATTCTTTAAAGGTGTAGTAAAGAAACTTCTCATTTTATTGCAATGCTTTCTCTACAACTCAGCTTAGGCAGCTGACATTTCATTTGAGACATTCTGAGCAGTACTTCTAATCCCTAATGAAGGAATCTAAGTGACATTGAAACAAATGAGATAACAGCAATATCAACAAAACCTCAAAGGACATATCATCTTGCCTAAAGTCATCCTGCTAAGATAAATGGGATTAAACTGAATTCATTCATTCACTCATTCTTTTATTCATTTATTTATTCCTTTACTCAATGTGCCAGGCACTCTTTCAGGCTCTGGGGAAATTGCTGTAAACAAAATTGACAAAAAATTCTGGCCTGATAATGCTTATATTCTAGTGAGTGTGTGTTGCAGTGTGGGGGGGGGGTGTGTTTGAGGGGAGGCAAATAGGATGGCAGGTAGTAAATAAATTGTAAAAGTAGGTTATTTAGAAAATCAGAATATAATAATTGTTAAAGTGAAAAATGGAGTGTACTATGGGAGAATAAAGAGAGGGTGGAGATGAGGTTTGAAATTTCATGTAGGATGGTTAGAGAAGCCCTTGAGGAGAAAGTGACATTTGAATAAAAACTTGTAAGAGGTGAGGGAGTGAACTGTTGAAAATAGGGAAAAGAACATTCCAGACAGAGGTATTCAGATTTGCACAAGCCAAGGCCTGGAATGGGAGTATATATTTGGCCACTTCTCGAAACCTAAGTTTTAAAAGGACATAATAATTCTCTCCTATCAGAGTAATTTTAAAGGTTAAATGAGATCATGGATTTTGTCATGGGCATGAAATGTGACACATAGAAACTCCCATCTTAAAAGTACCAGTCATTTGTTTAGCCTCTAATATATCTCAATACTGAGTATATAACTATAAATAAGAACTGCTTAATGATATGAAGGAATATACAATCTTACAGAGACAAAGTAACAGGAAAATTTTATTTTATGGCATTTGCTATAGTAAATTTAGGGGGCTAAGGGAAGTAGGTAGAGTAAATAATATAATTCACATCTATGAGTGAAGGAACTGAAAGGAGAACTGTTAACGGATGTGGCAAAGGGTGATGGATGTGAGTTTTGAATCTTGGCTTTCTGACCACAGATGCTATGCTTGCATGAAGACATTCCAATATAGTCACGAAGATGTAGAGCACAGCATAGGGAATTATGTACAACATCAGATGGGAACTAGATTTATGGGGCAATTATTTCATAAGTTATATAAATGTTTAATCACTATGTTGTATACCTGAAACTAGCATAATATTGTATGTCAACTGTAATTAAAAAATAATAAAAACTATAAATTAAAAAAGGCAATGGGCAAAAAAATAAATAAAACACTCCCAATAAAGTTATCTCCTGGGTTTGCAGATGTGGCCAAGTGAGGCCCAGGACCAGGCTCATGGTTCTTCACTGCTGGTATTGCAGCTTTGCACATTGTTCCAGCACAGGGAGGCTGATTAGGGAAAAAACAGTCAATCTCCTACCACATGGGTCTGCGGTGGAGTTGGAAGGGGCGGGACTGGAAAGAGCACTCAGGATGTGTGACGGGGGAATAACCCACTTGTTCTTTGCCATCTTTTTTTCCCATTTGATCCATACAATAGTCTTGCTAATTAAGCAGACATTGTTAGTTTCATTTTACAAATGAGAATAAAAGCTTAAAAAATTTAATCACTTTGCCCAAGGTCAAATGACTAGAAAGAGGCAGAAACAATAATGAAGCCCAGACTTCTACCTCCGATTTCATTATTCTTTCAATAATCTCATTTAAGTAGGATACTGAGGCTCCTGGGTCTTGGTTTCTTCAAAAGTGAAATGGAGGGAGAGGAGGGAAGTAGGCTATGATGTCTGTGCCTTTCTGCACATGTACCTTCTGCTGAAATACCTTCCCTGCCTTTCTTCCCTCGTCTGTACAAAGACCCAATGTGTTTTATTTATTTTTTAAAAGTTTTATTTATTTATTTTAGAGGGGAAGGGAGGGAGAAAGAGAGGGCGAGAAACATCAACGTGTAGTTGCCTCTCATATGCTCCCTACTGGGGACTGACCTGGCCTGCAACCCAGGTATGTGCCCTGACTGGGAATCGAACCAGAGACCCTTTGGTTTGCAGGCCAGGGCTCAATCCACTGAGCCA
Organism: Phyllostomus hastatus; assembly: GCF_019186645.2. NCBI lineage: Eukaryota > Metazoa > Chordata > Mammalia > Chiroptera > Phyllostomidae > Phyllostomus > Phyllostomus hastatus. The sequence goes on from NW_025333857.1 coordinate 10,291,245, forward strand.
CACCAACGAGGGCAACCCCCAGTGTGCTGTAAAAGAAAGAAAGAAAGAAATATATTTTAGAGCAGCTTTAGATTTATAGAATTATTATGCAGATGGTACAGAAAGTTCCCACACACTCCACATTCAATTCTCCCTATTATTGACATTTTCCTTAGTATGTACATTTGTCACAATTAATGAACCAGGATTGACATATTTTTATAAACTAAAGTCCATACTTATTTTATCAGGTGTCCTCATTTTGTTCCCTAATATCCTTTTTCTGTTCCAGGTTCCATCAGGATACCACAGAACAATTAATACACATGTCTTCTTAGGCTACTCTTGGTTTTGACAGTTTCTCAGACTTTCCTTACTTTTGATAATTTTCACAGATTTGAGGAGTACTAGTCAAGCATTTTATAGAACTCCCTACAACTGGAATTTGACTCATGGTTTCTTCATGATTAGTTGTGTGTTTTGGGGAGAGAGACCACAGAGGTAAAGTGCCTCTGTAATCGCAGCATGTCAAAAGTATATGCTGTCAATATGACTTATCACAGTTGATGTTAATCTTGATCATAAACAAACAGAAACAGAATAAGCTTTATGTATATTCTCTTTCTGTTGCACTTTGTTCCCCTTTCTCTTCTCTGATGTTACAGGGAAAAATAGGAAAAGTGAAATTATGGAAAGGAGAAATATTTTTAGGCTGCATCTGGAAATTGCACAGAAGTATGTAATTTTGGTAGATCTATGCATATAAATTGACAGAATTAAGACTAGGGAAAATAATATCTGTTAATTACCCTGACTATACTTCATATTTACTTTCTTGTTCCCCCCAGATCATGCCATGTCAAACAATTAAAGTAGATTTAAATTTTTAAAAATTAAAAAGAAAATGACATTTTCAGTGTTGAAATCTGGAGACTATTTAGAATAAATACATGTCATTTAGTAAGATCAGGATGGAATTGATCCTCTCCTAGGAGTTAGCCAAGGCTTTTCCACTCAACCTGGTAATTTTCATTCAGTCATTTTGATGCACTTATTTTGTTTTACTATTGAAAATCTACTTTCAGGAAAACTTCAATTCAATATTGACTTTTCTGCCCTGGCTGGTGTGGCTCAGTGGATTGTATGCTGGCATGCAAACCAAAAGGTCACCGGTTCGATTCCCAGCCAGGGCACATGTTTTGGTTTGTGGGCCAGGTCCCCAGTGGGGCACATGCAAGAGGCGAACACACATTGATGTTTTTCTCCTTCTTTTTCTTCCTCGCTCCCCGCTCTCTAAAAATAAATAAATAAAATCTTTAAAAGTATATATTGACTTTTCTAATAAGAAATAAAGGTGAAAATATCCTCTTTTATACTCCTTAGTGACATTTGTCATGAATTTGGGAATCATAATGTTTCCCACATATTACAAACATTTATTTACAATCCATTGGGACTTTTTTAGATGGCTATAAGTATAAAATAATTACTTTGGCAAGAGACAAAACCAGTATATCCACATTAAAATAAGAACACAACTATAGCTGATTGAATTTAACTTGTGATAAACATTTATTCCATCCACACTATCTTTTTATTATTGTCCAAGTATAGTTGTCTGCATTTTCCCCCCTTTAAGTGGAACCTAATCAACAAAACAAACAAGCAAGCAAAATATAACCAGAGACACTGAAATTAAGAACAAATTGACAGTAACCAGACGGGACATGGAAGGGGTTCATGAGGGGGAAAGGGGGAAAGGTTTTCAGGAACACCTACAAAGGACACACTATTTTTTATAATGTTATAAACCCAACAGTGTTGTACTTTTGTCATTACTTAAAACCTAATAGAGTTTGCTCAGAGTCATAGCATCCTAGAATGAAAAGGAGTGTGGCTTAATGAAAAGTGCAGAAAAGCCAGACGTGTCTCTGCTCCTCATGAATGGACTGTCTGGAGTTACTCATCTGGGAGCTATGGAACTTCTGTCTGTAAAATGAGAGATTGCATCTGGTAGTCTCCAAGGTCTCTTGCTGCTTCAACACTCTTTGATTCTGGGGCATCATTTCTAACCACCCAACCCCCAAATCATAGACCATCTAAAACCATCTTTCTATATAGATTTGGGGCACATAGTCTTAGAAATTACCTGTACATCACTAAAGTATCTCCTTTTTCTTGGGAAATTAATATTTCCAGGATAATTTTGTTAATGATGAAATGGCACCAGATGATAGATGTTGGTCTTTGAGTTTTGGCTAAGAAAGAATTTAGAGCCACAAGTCAAATACAAGCAAAAGATTATTTACAAAGCCACAGAGGTAGAAGTGAGCTGTGGAAAAAGAGCCAGCTGGGCTTCATGGGCTCAGGAAGCAACTTACAGAAGCAAAAGAAGGGCCCTTGGAGCTTAGAGGAAAGAAAGCAAAAATGTGCCTGGGGTAAGGTGATGAGGATAGGTAAAAGCCTGCTAAAAAAAAAAAAAGAGAGCATGCTGGGGAAAAAAGAGGGTGGGAAAAGGCATGGATGTGTTAGAGAGAGCATGCTCTGGGTCCTTCGCCTTAAGGGTTTTTATCTGGAGGTCTCAGGGGACAATCTCAAGAGAATATTCATCAGTTTCCCAGGTGTGTCTTTTCAGAGTGGTAGTCTCTACCGATTGGTTGGCATGAGGGCAGTGGGTCATTAGTCATGCAGCTGTTCCTGGTGTTAGCCATGGCTTGCCCCTTCTGGCTTTGTATGCTTTTGGAGCTGAAACACAACTGAGGCCTAGATGTTATCTCTAGGGCAGGGGTGTCAAACTCATTTTCACTGGGAGCCACATCAGCCTTGCAGTTGCCTTCACAGGGCTGAAATAATTTTAGGACTGTATAAATGTAACTACTCCCTAACTGTTAAGGAGTTGAAATTGCATTCAGTCCTTTGAAGGCAACTGTGAGGCTGATGTGGCCCCTGTGAAAATGAGTCTGACACCACTGCCTTAGGGCTTAATGCTTACGGAAGTGGTTGTGCAATGGCTTGAATGGGATTTGTATGAGGCAATTCTCTGGCCCCCTTGTTCATCTTCTAAGGGGTTCTACCACATGATTAGTGACATGCCAGGAGAGGAAAGGTCAGGAGAGGGTCCAAACCTCATGACCAGCGAGATATGAAAGGTCAGGAGTTCTAAACTACATGACCTGTGACATGCTAAGGAAGGAAAGTTCACCCTGGAGGCAAGGCCCCAGCCCAGTTTTGCCTGTTGCTAGGTACCCTGGGCCTTCAGTACATGGTCTATATCCCTACTGTGCTTATGTCTGTATAACTGCCTACTATATCACTTCCATTATGTTGATGTTATGAAAGCAAAGTTGAATTAAATCTGACTCATGCCTATAAAGGCATTTATCCATTCAGAATGATATTTTGAAAAGAAAGCATGTGTTTATTTGCATTTAAAATGAAAATCAAATAAAAATCAATCTTCCTAATTTATTGTGAACTAATTTGCTTGCTTGCATTATTTGAAAAGTTGAGCACTCATGAGAAATCGCATATGAGTGTACAATTTCCCTTGTAGCTAATATAAATTCATAGGCCATTCCAAGATGGGCATACTCATAGTTAGTCATTTGAGGGAATAGAGTTTTGCATACCTGTGCATCATAGGAAAACACCCACACATACAAAGGCTGCATTTTTACCCAGACCTGAAATGAAAAAATAAAAGAACTAGAATGCCTCTTACCACCTCCACCCTAACCACACCTTCCTGCCCTAAGCTTATTGCCCAAACCTGGCCATGCCCCAATGTTTGCTTCTTTGAAAATTTGAAAAGATGTTGAGAAAAAAAGGTGAGTGAAAGAATAAGGTCAGGAAGAGAAATTGGCGAAAAATAGATGAAGAGCAGGAAATTCAGTTGGGAGTGGCTTTCTGAAGTGAATTGCTTCATTTGGAAATGTAAGAAAGCAATTAAGGCTGTAAAAATAACCAGGATGTTGCTCATCCTCATAGTTCCTTGCTGTGCTCAAATACTGGATGAGCATTGAATAATTCCATTGATTTAGACAAATAGGGGTTATCATGATGACTTCAAATAAATTTTATGTCTTCAATAACCAATGATATTTCAAGTCATTTAATAAAATTCTTTGCTTTGATCATTTGTGTTGGGTGTCTTAAAATAGATAACTGATTCAACTTAATTTTCTTCTCCTTATACCTCCCAGATGGTGCTTGATCTCTACAGAAAAATCAATAGTTCACTTCCACCGTTGCCTCTCTTAGAGCTATCTTAATTCTCCCTCCTTCCCTCTGTCCCTTTGGAGTTTGCTTTTACAGTATAAGTTAGTTGAGCTTTTCAACCCTTGCATCTGCTTTGAACACAAGAAGCCTGCTGGGTCCTTCAAAAGAATAGGTAAGTTCAAAGAAAGAACCTCAGAAAAACCAATAAAGAGTAAAGGAAGATGATGTCTAGAGAAAAAAACGTCTGTCAAGATGTAGCCAATCAGGGCTCCAATCATTTGATAAGCCTGTGATTGGGCACAGGGCAGTAGGAGATGCTAATTGGGCAACTGGGAGTTGGAGAAATGTGCTCCAGTTCTTGAGGAGATCAAGCTAGGTGAGAATTACACAGGTCTAGAGCCAAGCCAGCTGCTGCTCTGATAAAACTTCTTGGTTTGGATGGGTCAATCTATTTTGCCTCTACAAAGAATATGTGAAGCAGAAATTCAAGCCAATTATTTGGCTTCAGTCGCTTTTAAGCAGTTTGACAATAGTAATTAAATTCTCAAAACCACTGCTATATCCCTTTATACAAATATGGTTCATTTCTTCATTTTTCATTCTGAAAAATAAGAAAAGCTTTGACAAGTAAGAACTTCTAGTTTGCAGAAAACACAGTCTTGGGTGTTCATAATTAATAATCAAGCAGCAATTTCTACAAGAAGAAAGGGTGCCATCTATTACATTAGCATGTACAAACAGTTCGGTTTATTAAGTCTGAGCTGAGCCAAGATGTCTGTCATACACTGGCAGCATTGTCAGCATTGCAGAAGTAAAAAAAAAAAAAAATGAAAATTCTACCAGTGTCAGCATTGATCCCTCACCCCCTCATGCAGTGATGAGATATTACTGCATTTGAGAAATATGTCAGTTGAAACTGGCTGAAAAGAAATTGGATTCAATTTAATTAACAATGAACACTTATTTACATACATAACACATTTCATTGACTAAATATATATATTGCAAGGAAGATAGAAAGAAGGAATTCATACCTTCCTTCAAGTAGTTTATGAAAGATATAGTAGTCACATATAATAATAAGAGGTATTGAAATAAAAGTTAGATAGAGACATATCATGATAAATCAATAGATTATCAGTCCTGTACCACAAATAGATCTGAGTTTGAACCATGTCTCTACCGGTTATTATCTGTGTGATATTGGGCAAGTTACTTAATCTCTCTGAACCTCAACTTCCTCATCTGTAAAATGGGGTCCATAAGAATGGCTTTATATAATCATAATAACTAAATTGGATAGTACACAGAGAGTGCTAAACTAATATGTATTATATTTATTTTGTTCTTTTCAGGGTTAGGGACGAATAAAATTAATTCCATTAAGAAGAATCAGAGACAGTATCACAGACGAAGCTATAGACTTTAACCGATGTGGCGAGGTGATTTAATTTGCAGAACAGAATGAGTAGGGGTGGAGTTGTTGAAGCACACACACATTTGGGCTGCGGTGAATGATCCGTTCTAACCAAATAAGAGAACATAGGAAGAAGGTTTGAATCCCAGGGCATGAAGAAATAATTAGCAATAAATATAAAAAGTAGGAAAAATAACTTTAACAAAGCAATATTGAGAAAATGAAGTAACATGATTTGACAAAATTTCAGAAAAATAACTTAGGTAGCCATGTGAAGAATGACTATCTGTGAACATTTCAGAGGCTACTAAATAGCTTTTGTAAATGATGGTGACATAAATTCAGGCCATAATGCTAAGAACAGACATGAGAAAATGGCTATAAAAAAGGATTCTATAGTGAAATTTGCAAAGTAAAGAAATAGCCCCTTTCTTTGGGGACCCAAACTTGTAAGATTTAGATCCATTACATCCAAGTTTTTTCCTCTTTTGCAGATTACATGGTTAATAATCTTGCCTGTTATAATAGTTGACTTATTTTTAACAAACAGGTCTAGGGTCACAATATCCTTTCTGATACATATTTGCATATCTACACTGAAGGAGATTTGATGTAAATTTAAATTCAATGTCTGCAATTCTTTGTTCTAAGAGGGCAGTGGTCTCAGACTAGGGTGCATCGGAATCACCTAGAGGGCTTGTTAAAGCAGACTGCTGCACATATGTCCAGACTTTCTGTCTGATTCAATAGGTCTGGAGTAGCATCCATTTTGCTGATGTAGATACTATGCTTTGAGATCCACTGTTGTACATACATAAAGGCTTTTCTCTTTGATTAAGGCTAGTGGGTTTCACCCTGGGTAAGAGCTAATTGTATTAGCCCATTGGGGTGAATGAAAGAGCTATTTCAAACTCTTTTAAAGAAAAGTAATCTAGAGACTAGTCCATCCTTTTCCTCTTGTGGAAGCTATATAGCCTTGACATTACCTTCAGAGTTTCAGTTTGTAAGTTTTGGTTAATGAGTTCTGTCATTTGCCCCAATCATGAATGAGCCATGTTCATTTCAATGTTAGGACTACTTGGACAATTAGAAATTTCCACACTGAAAAATAGAGCTAAAAGTCATGTAGGTAATATTTAATTCTTTGGGAGTATTGCATTTGGCAGGAAATACATTTTAATGTGAGATTCTTTAACTGGACTCTGTCTCTTGGTTCACTGAAATTTCCATCTTGTTGCAAAGAAAATAAGAACAGTTTAGCCACATACACACATATACACAAATGGAGTCATTCTTAATTTCCTAATTCTTAAAACAATTGATTGTGGTATGTGAGGCAGAAATATGTGTAGAGATAAGTGCCAGATTTTAACTTGGATGACTGGCAGAAAGATCCAATGACTAAGATATGAAACCCAGGAGGAAGAGCAATTTTGGCAGGAAGGCAAGGTTGAATTTAAACCATCACAGAGGCAATCTTCCAAGTGGAGATTTTCCACAGACAATATTGGTTTGGTGCTTAGGTGTTTGTCCATATAAAAATAATAGTTATGCCTATAATAGTTATGAGATTGGATGGACTTGCCTATGAAGAGATCATAGAGAGAAGGCATCACAATCTTGTTCTTAATTTGTTAAGAAAAGCTTATGTTATCTAATTTTTTTCTGAAAATGATGGTAGGAAAGGTTTCATATTTGAAGTATGAAAATATTGTTGAGGCAACATGATTGGCACTTCAGAGCTGTCTCTAAGCTTTGGGTTTCTTCAGTGTAAATCAACATGGATGTTCCATCATAAAATTCTCCTTGGGGTTAATATCAGAGAAAGAAAAATAGACCTAGGTAAACTGGTATCTATTATGTTTTTTCTTCCCACATGTATTTTTTATATTCTTTGTAAGCTAATAGAACGTTCAACCTAAAATCATTCACTTTCTGGTCAATTTTACAGGGTTAGGAAATGTAGAACCCAAGTGGTTAACTCACTCACTAAGATCAAGGAAAGGCAGAGTTGAGACTAAAATCCAGGTTTCTTGACCCCACCTCTAGATCTCTTTGCCTAGTCTCCCAAAGCACCCATGGACCCACCCAAAATCATTTTACTACACATAGAAATTAGTCTTTAAGCAAGCACACTTTCTTTCCTATTTCTCTGTAAAGCTTAAAAATAAAAACAGTAAAACTGAATCCAGAAACAGGATATAGATGAGACATCCCCATGAACTATCTACATAATAAATATGTGAATTTGAGAGGTTTACCCCAATATTCTGCATTGTAAATGGACAGAGAAAATTAAAAGTGCTTGTGACAGAAAAAAAATTCTCTTTGTAGTCAGTACTTCTTTCTCCAACAAATTAAAAGTACATGTGACAGGAAAAAAACTCTTTGTAGTCAGCACTTCTTTTTATGTATAGGCTTTTCCTATACATAATGCCAATTTAAAAACTAAAACCAACAAAGCATAATTTTGACAATAGCAATGCCAAACTGATTTGAATGAATCATTTGGGCTTCATGTAGATGCAATTTTAGACTACACTTATATCTATCTAGTTGTATGTATATACATACATATTTGTGTGCACACACACACACACACATTTCTTTTCTGTCTCCTCTGGAATAAGTTTCTTAAGAAGGCTAAGGAAAATAAAAGAACCAAATCATTGTGTTTCAAATACATCCTGATATAACTCACATGAGGAAAGAGAAATTAGTAGGAGATTTTTTTTTAAGGATCAATTAAATGCCCCATTCAGTTGAAGAGTGCCAAGTGAGTCACTTTCAGAAGGAAGTCCTTTGGTATCATGGATAGGGGTTTGGCTTGCTGTTTTAGGCTTTAACTCTGCTGACAGGAATTACTGCTGTGACTGATTCAACAGCTCTACTTGGTTTTTCAAAGCATAGTTCTACCTCTCTTAGAGCCAAAATCCCACAGAGCCACCAGGAGAATGGTGGGTTTAATGGAGTTTATGTGAGGCCACTGGAGGTCAGACAGCCTTTTCCTCTTCTTCTACTTGCTATCAGCAATTTTCTCCTTGGTATCTTATCATTTACCTTAATTTTCTTAAGGGGTCCAAAAGACATTTATGTCCTCAAACAACTGGGTACTTATTTTTCTTCCAAGACCCCCTCTTTCCTTTTTAAGTAAACACTGACACTCAAATAATGTAGGTAGTACCAATAAGTCTTTCTTAAAAAGATTTTATTCATTCATTTTTAGAGAAAGAGAGAGTGGAGAGAGAGAAACATCAACATGTGGTTGCCTCTTGCAAGCCCCCAATGGGGGACCTGACCCACAACCCAGGCTGTGCCCTGACTGGGAATTGAGTTCACAGCCTGGCTCTCAATCCACTGAGCCACACCAGCCAGAGTTAAATCTTTATAAAATCAACAAACAAATGTTGGAGAGGAGGTAGAGAAAAGGGAACCCTAGTGCACTGTTGGTAGGAATGCAGACTGGTGCAGCCGCTGTGGAAAACAGTATGGAATTTCATCAGAAAACTAAAAATGGAAATGTCTTTTGACCCAGAAATTCCAATGCTAGGATTTTACCCTCACAACCCTGAAGCATCAATCCAAAAGAACTTATGTACCTCAATTTTATAGCAGCACAATTTACAATAGACAGATGCTGAAAGCAACCTAAGTGCCCATCAGTAAGTGAATGGATCAAAAAACTATGGGACATTTATACTATGGAATACTATGCAGCAGAAAGAAAGAAGGAGCTCCTATACTCTGTGACAGCATGGATAGATCTGGAAAGCATTAAGCTAAGTGAAATAAGCCAGGCAGTGAAAGACAAATACCATATGATCTCATCTTTAAGTGGAACCTAATCAACAAAACAAACAAGCAAGCCAAACATAATCAGAGACATTGAAATTAAGAACAAACTGACAGTAACCAGAAGGGAGGTAGGAGGGGATAATGGGAAGAAAAGAGGGAAAGGTTTTCAGGAACAACTATAAAGGACACATGGACAGAACCAAGGTGGGTGGGATCAGGGGAGGGAGGTGGGGATGGCTGGAGTCAGTGGGGGGATGGAGACAACTGTACTTGAACAGCAATAAAAAAAGTTAAAAAACAATAAAATAAAATTTCCTCTAAAATTTTTTTGAAAATAAAAATTTGAAGATATTCTCATTCTAGGGTTTTAAATATATAAGCAAAACTGAATAATTTTTAAAAGGAATTATTTTAGAAGTATTTGTGTCTATTCTTTGAATCCAAGGATGACACATGTGAGGATACTTTATCTGTGGATCCACTCCTAGAATTCAAAACTGGCTTTGTTGTAAAATTTAAATGCTGTGTTCCTAAATCAAATATGCCAAGAAATTTTCTTTCCCCAAGAACCAGTCCATCATATACCTTTGGATCTTGCTCTTTTAGACTCCTGTATCAGGCTTTCTTCAGGTGGTAGTGCTTTCTAGATTTTCAAATATGGAAGAGAGAGAAATCCATGGACTGGTCTTATACTATATTTCAAGAGCAGGTGATAAAATATAAACATGAGTCATCGTGACATCCTCACTTGTTCAAGGAGTCATCAACTTCAATGTCAATTTGAATGAAGTGGGGAAAAGGCAGGATCACCACCAAGCCTTGATCCACTTTCCCAAATGCTGAATCATTACCAGTTGCACCATCTCAAATCCCATGCAATTGGCTGCTGGCAAGTGCTCCATCATGCTTGTTCAGCTCTGGACCACTTTGGTCCTCCTGGAGATTACACAAAGGTTCCTGGAGCCTCAGGTTTCAAAAGAGGCTCTTCAAATGAGTCATTCTTTATACATGAACACAGCATTTTATTTTTCATCAAGAAAACAAAGGAAAACCCACACAGGGCTGTAGGCACACCCTCAACTAACTTCTCACTCCATTTGTGTGTGAAAACTCCTGTGTCAGTGCTGGCCCTAAAGTTCATGCGCAGACACACCCTTTGAACCATGTGCCTAGGGCAGGAGAAATAGCTTTTTTGCTTTTGTACTCCCTGTGTCCTCACTACATCTCATCAAAAACCAGTCAATTATTCTGAGTCAAGGACAAGGAGTAAATTGCTCAGTGTAAAACAATTTCCCCTGTGATTCATTGTTGTTGTTGAGGTCTTATATGAGTCAACTGTAACATTGGTGCAAGTTTGCTAATTGTCTTAGGACCTGAAAGGCCAACATCTATGGAACTTAAAATAAAGTAGTATCTCAGGTTCTTGATAAATTATCTCTGCTTTCTCTGCTTTAAAAACAATTGTAGCAGGTGCATGGAGAGCAGCAGATGGTGGCAGTGAATGCTGGGAAGAAGGAAAGCAGCTGTAGGTTTTAGCTGCCTGATGCTGGGCTTGTCAGTGCCTGTGGTTTCCATTCCATGGTTGAAGCTGGCCGGGGACTGGTTCCACTACTGTGGGCTGTTTCTTTATGCCTTGAGCTTAACTCTTCAATGAAAGCCTGATGAAGAGTACTCTGGAACATGAATGCTTACTCCTTGAAGGCAATGACTTAGAGATCCAAAGTGGCAGAGGAGTAAGTGCCACCTCCTCCCAGGACCAATCTGGAATTACAACTAAATTATAGAGAAATCACCTTGAGTAACTAACTACACAGTAGCTGGAGAGAAGTTTTATAACCAAGGGCAGACAAAAGAAGCCACTTCACCACAACGTGACTGGTAGGGAGTGCAGAGGAGGCACAAGAGGACTGGCTGGGCTCCCATGAGTGACAGCTGAAATTCCAGAAGGATATTTAAGTGGCCAGGGGGCTTCCCCTGAGAAATGTGAGGTCTAAATCCCAAGCAAGGCCCCACAGCCTACAGCACCAGAGCCAGAATGGAATTCAGATAGCACACAGCTGTGAAAAGCAGCAGAGTTTCTGTCAGCAAGGGAAAGACAGCTGGAGACTCAGAGAGCCTCTTAACAAGCTAATGAACACAATTTCTGTTGCAGCCACTTACCCTGGGCTCTGAAAGAGGGAGGGCAGAGTGAAGTAGAGATACTTGAAGAAAGTCTGGGTTTGATGGTAATGGGGAGAGAACTGAAGGAATAGCCACCAAGATTTCTGTGCTGAGTCATTCCCCATACTGCAGAAACCATCTTTCTCAGGCACAGAACTCCTCTCCAAGTGGCACCAACCTGATGGAAAGCAATAGCCCCACCCACAGGAATTACTCTGCCTCACCCAGTGGAGCTTAAGCCAGACTACTGATTACAGCTTGATTAGTTTAACAACTAAGACAGAAAATATAAAGCAGCCAAAATGGAAAAACAAAGACACAACCTCAAATGAAAGAACAAGAGAATTCTCCAGAAGAAGACCTAGATGAAATGGAGGCAAGCAATTTATCAGATAGAGAGTTTAGCATGATTATAAGGATATTCAACACTATGAAAAAAGACAAGAAACCATAAAAAGGATTAGTCAGAAATAAAGAACGCAACATCTAAAATAAATAATACACTGGAAAGAATAAACAGTAGGTTAGGTGAAGTAAAAACTGAATCAGTGATTTGGAAGACAAGGTAGAAAAATCCTCAGGCAGAGCAGCAAAAAGAAAAAAGAATTTTTAAAAAATGAGGAGAGCTTAAGAAACATTTTGGACAACATGAAGCATAATAACATCTGCATCATGAGAATACCATAAAAAGGAGAGAGTGTATGAGGGATCAAGGACCTATTTGAAGAAATAATAACCAAAATCTTCCCTAATCTGGTGAAGGAATAAGACACACAAGTCCAGGAAGCTCATAGAGTCCCAAACAAGTTGGATCCAAGGAGACCTACACCAAGATACATCATAATTAAAGTGAAAAGGCTTAAAGACAAGGAGAGAATCCTAAAAGCTGCAAAAGAAAAGCAGGTAGTTATCTACAAGGCAGCATCAATTAGACTAGCATCAGATTACCCAACAGAAACATTTCAAAGCAGAAGGGAGTGACCGGAAATATTCAGAATGATGAGAAGCAAGTACCTACAACTAAGGCTACTTTACCTAGCAAGGCTGTCATTGAAAATCAAAGGAGAAAGAAGGAGCTTCCCAAACAAGAAAAAGCTGAAGGAGTTTGTTAACACCAAATTAATACAGCAACAAATGTTAAAGGGCTTACCAGAAGAAAAAAGAAGAAGAAGGAGGAGGAGGAGGAGTGGGGAGGGAGAGGGGGAGTGAAGGGGAGAGGGAGGGGGAGAGAAGGGGAGGGGGAGGAGAAGAAGAAGATTGTTGAAGGGGAGGAGAATAAAGAAGAAAACAGAGGAAAACAGTCTTACAATACAATAGCACTACATACAGATCTATCAATAATCACCTTAAATGTAAATGGCTTAAATCCTCCAACCAAAAAATATAGGGTAGCTGGATGGATAAGAAAACAAGACCCATATGTATGTTCCCTCCAAGAGACCCTTTCTTAGAGTGAAAGATACACACAGACTAAAAGTAAAGGGATGGAAAAAGATATTTCATGTGAATGGGAAGAAAAAAAGCTGGGGTAGCAGTACTTATTCCAACAAAACAGACTTTAAAATGAAGGCTTCAGTAAGACACAAAGAAGGACACTACATACTAATAAAGAGAACAATCCAAGAAGATGATGTAACCCTAGTAAATATTTACACAGCCAACATAAGAGCACCTAAATATGTGAAGCAAATCTTGATGGGCATAAAGGGAAAGACTGACAGAAACACAGTCATAGTTGGGGATTTTAACACCTCATTGACTTCAGTGGATAGATCTTCCAGACAGAAAATCAACAAGGAGACGGCAGCCTTAAATAACACACTAGATCAAATGACTTTAATTGATATGTTTGAGCATTTCACTCCAAAGCAGAAGAATATACATATTTTTCAAGTGTACATGGAATGTCTTCTAGGATAGACCAAATGTTAAGACACAAAGCAAGTCTCAATAAATTTAAGAAGATTGGAGAGAGGGAAGATGGCGGCTTTACTCTAGGCAGCGTTTTTCTCGGCTTCTGTGAAGAGGGGGGAAACTCGCGGATCAGTGGAGAGGCAGAGCAAGTCGGCTGGGTTGCCGAATCACTTTTGAAAGCAGGACATCAGAAATTATTGCACTCACTGGAAAACCAGACGGTAAGGAGTCTGATACAGAACAAAAGGGGCCCAAGGATCAGCGTGGGGTCTGGGGGTGTGCAGACCCCAGGCCCGCCAGTGCTCCGGGCTCTGCCCCAGGGCACCCGGGAGAGGGAAGCCGCTGCTCCCTCCCTCCCCCACATACGGGGGTGAGCAACTCCAGGGGAGAACGGGTTGCTAGAAGGAACAGATTGGCCAGTTGGACTGAGAAAAAATCACCCAGGGAATATGAACAGCCGCCCAGAGACTGAGGAGAAGTGAGAGCCTCTAGCCGACAGGACCAAGGGCATCTCTAGCCCGGTGGAAGTGCAGATCGGTGGAGAGCACAAGCTGGCCGCGCTCGGCTCGCGCCTCAGAGGGAGGCCGGAATCTCGCGCTGCGATCCTGGGAGGCACATGGTGCTGGGTGCGTAACTGCAGTGGTGGCTCAGAGATTTCCAGCCAGCCCGACCGGGGGAGTGGGAAAAGGTGCCAATATCTCATCGGAGTGCGGTTCGGCGGGAACACGGAGCTGGAAATGGCTGGGCTCGCGCACCGTCGTCAGGAAGACTGACTCTCACATGCCAGTGTGTGCGGGGGCACCCAGGGTACCTGACAGACTTGCTGAGATCTGGTTGTGAGAGAGAGAAGCATTTCAAAGGCCCCTCAGCCAGCTGAAGCTAGCAAGATCAGAAAAACTGGTCTGGCCAGTTAGAAACCAACAAGAGGGTTTTTTTTGTTTGTTTGTTTGGTTCTTTTTTTTTGGTTTTGTTTGGTTTTGTTTGGTTTCTCTGGCTGTTGTTGGTTGATTGATTTTATCTTGTGTTTTATGTGACTTTTTTTTCAATTCTTATTATTTTTATCTTGCAATCCCTTATGTTTCTCTTCCTTTCAACCTAATATTATTCTTTCCACTCCAAATTTATCCCTCCTGCACTACATCTTCTGCTTTTCTTTCCTTTTTTTTTAATCTTGCAAGTTACTGTAAATTTGTATTATCTTTTTCTCACTTTTCTGACATTTTTTATTTTAATAATATTTTGGTATTCTTTTTCTTTCTGTATAATCTTCTTTGCTTGGCTGGTTATACTGTCATTTGATAGGTTCCCCCTGGTATCTCAGTCACAAGGTGTTGATAAGTTACTATCCTTCATTTGTGTTCCATTAACATACCTCTCAAGGTTCTATACTCTTTATTCTTGTTATCTAGACCTCATCGATTCTGCCACAAGACTGTCACTTTACTATTACTGCTAGTAAGACCTAGTCTATACAATTGTAAATGCTTCTCAATGCCCCTACCTGATCTCAGCCCACTTTGCAATTTTCTGAACTATACTATTGTGGGGGTTGTTTCTATTCTTGTACTCAATACTCCTATATACTAATCTTTAGTCCAACCCTACCTTAGAAGCTGACCTCCCACAGCCTCACAGCTTTCTAGATACAACTAACAATCCTCTTGGCCCCAATAAGAGTCTTACCTTCTTTCCATCCTTTCTAAAACGTGGATAGTGGGGTGGAGGATCATGGATAACACTATAAGGAGCCAAAGGATAACCCATCTCTTCTCTACTGGCTGCTAAAGTAAATATCATAGTATACTGTCTTGCTGTTTTAAACCATTTTGCCTTACTCCCCCAACTGATCCCAAAAAAGAGTAGGGGGAAGCTGTGAACACCGGGATACACGAAGGAGATTGCACCACTGAAACACAAAAATATTCTACCACAGAAGTTCACACCATAATTACAGGGAATCAGAACAGTTCAAATTAACAAACAAGAAGAAAAAAGAAGAAACCCATGAACAATGAGAAAACAAAGAAACAACCCCAAACTGAAGGGAAATGAGGAAGCCTCAGGAAAAATGCTAAATGAAATAGAGGCAACTCAACTACCAGATAGTGAGTTCAAAACAATGATTACCAGGAAGTTCAATGAACTCACAATGAGCTTTCAGAAATTACAGGGAAACTACATCAATCTCACTGCAAACTATATAAACATGAAAAAAGGAAATAGAAACTCTCAACAAAGGTCAAGAGGAAATGAAGAATACAATTTCTGAACTGAAGAACACAGTAGAAGGAATGAAAAGCAGGATTGATGAAGCAGAAGATCGGATTAGCAAGCTGGAGGACAAAGTAGAAAACAGCATCCAGAAAGAGCAAGAAAAGGAAAAGAGGCTCAGAAAGAATGAGGAGGGATTAAGAGAAATGCAAGACAATATGAAATGTAATAATATCCGTATAATAGGGATACCAGAAGGAGAAGAAGAAGAGCAAAGGGATCGAAAACCTAGTTGAACAAGTAATGAAGGAGAACTTCCCTAATTTGACGAGAGAAAAAGTCACACAAATCCAGGAAACACAGAGAGTTCCAATCAAGAGGAACCCAAAGAGACACACCCCAAGGCACATCATAATTAAAATGACAAAATTTCAAGACAAAGAGAGAATCTTAAAGGCAGCAAGGGAGAAGAAGGAAGTAACATGCAAGGGAGCCCCAATAAGGCTAACAGCTGACTTCTCAATGGAAACACTTCAAGCCAGAAGAGAATGGCAAGAAATACTCCAGGTAATGAGAACCAGAGGTCTGCAACCAAGGCTACTTACTATATCCAGCAAGGCTCTCAATCAAGATAGAAGGCCAAATAAGAAGCTTCCCAGACAAAAGAAGTCTAAAAGAATACACCTCGACCAAACCAGCTCTGCAAGAGATTCTAAAAGGACTGCTTTAAGGAGGAGAGAGAGAGAGAGAGAGAGAGAGAGAGAGAGAGAGAGAGAGAGAGAGAGAGAGAGAGGAACACACATACATAAAAGACAATGAATAAGTACCTATCAATAATAACCTTAAACATAAATGGATTAAATGCTCCAATCAAAAGACATAGAATACCTGATTGGATAAGAAAAAATGACCCACATATCTGCTGTCTACAAGAGACCCACCTCAGGATAAAAGACCTACACAGGCTGAAAGTGAAGGGCTGGAAACAAATCTTCCAAGCAAATGGACAGGAAAAAAAAAGCCGGGGTAGCAATACTCATATCACACAAAATAGACTTCCAAAAAAGGTCCATAAAGAGAGACCCAGAAGGTCACTTCATAATACTCAAGGGAAGAATCCATCAAGAAGACATAAATATTTGTAAATATATATGCACCCAACATAGGAGCACCGAAATACATAAAGAAAATCTTAGAGGACTTCAAGAAAGATATGGACAGCAACACAATTATAGTGGGAGATTTTAACACCCCACTATCAAAAATGGACAGATCTTCTAAACAAAATATCAACAAAGATATTGTGGCATTGAACAATATCCTTGATGAAATGGACTTTACTGATATATACAGAGCCCTCCATCCAAAAGAAGCTAAATATACATTCTTTTCAAATGTACACGGAACATTCTCAAACATAGACCACACGATAGGACACAAAACAAGCCTCAAGAATTTCAAGAAAATTGAAATCATACCAAGCATTTTCTTAGACCACAAGGGACTGAAGCTAGAAACCAACCCCAAGGAAAAAAGCCAAAAACACTCAAAATCATGGAGATTAAATACCATGCTATTAAACAATGAATGGGTCATGAATGATATTAGGGAAGAAATCAAAAGGTTTCTGGAAACAAATGAAAACGAACTCACAACAACCCAAAACTTATGGGACACAGCCAAGGCAGTCCTGAGAGGGAAGTTCATAGTGATACAGGTCCACCTAAAAAGGTTAGAAACATTCCAAACAAACAACCTAACCCTACACCTACAAGAACTCGAGGAACAACAACAAAGACAGCCCACAGCAAGCAGAAGGAAGGAAATAACCAAGATCAGAGCAGAATTAAATGACATAGAGACTAAAAGCACAATTCTAGGGATCAATGAATCCAAGAGCTGGTTCTTTGAAAAGATAAACAAAATCGACAAGCCTTTAAGCAGACTCATCAAGAAAAAAGAGAGAAGACCCAAATAAACACAATCAGAAATGAAAGAGGAGAGATTACAACAGATACCACAGAAATACAAAGGATTGTAAGAAATTACTACAAAGAGCTGTATGCCAAGAGATTTGAAAACCTAGGTGAAATGGACAACTTTCTAGAAAAATATAATCTTCCAAAACTCAATGAAAAAGAAGCAGAAAGCCTGAACAGACCAATAACAACAAAAGAAATTGAAGCAGTAATCAAAAACCTCCCAACACACAAAAGCCCTGGACCAGATGGTTTCACAGGAGAATTCTACAAAGCATTTAAGGAAGAGCTAACCCCTATCCTTCACAGACTATTCCAAAAAATCCAAAAAGATGGGAATCTCCCAAACTCTTTTTATGAGGTCAACATCATCCTAATTCCAAAACCAAATAAAGACACAACAAAGAAAGAAAACTTCAGGCCAATATCAATGATGAACATTGACGCTGAAATCCTCAACAAAATACTGGCAAATCGCATCCAACAATACATTGAAAAGATTATACACCATGACCAAGTGGGATTCATTCCAGGGATGAAAGGATGGTTCAATATTCGCAAGTCAGTAAATGTAATACATCACGAAACAAAAGCAAAGACAAAAACCACATGGTCATATCAATTGATACAGAAAAAGCATTTGATAAGGTACAGCACCCATTCATGATAAAAACACTCGTCAAAGTGGGAATAGAGGGAGCATTCCTCAACATAATAAAGGCCATATATGAGAGACCTTCAGCCAACATCATTCTCAATGGACAAAAATTAAAACCTTTTCCATTAAGATCAGGAACAAGACAAGGCTGTCCACTTTCACCACTTTATTCAATATAGTACTGGAAGTTTAAGCCACAGCAATCAGACAAGAAAAAGAAATAAAAGGTATTCAAATCGGAAAGGAGGAAACAAAACTGTCACTGTTTGCAGATGACATGATAGTATACATAGAAAATCCTATAGACTCTACCAAAAAACTGCTTGACCTAATAAATGAATTTGGCAAAACAGCGGAATACAAAGTCAATATCCAGAAATCAAAGGCATTTCTATACACCAACAATGAAACAGCAGAAGCAGAGATCAAGGAAAAAATCCCATTTGAAATAGCAAAAAGAAAAATAAAATAACTAGGAATAAACCTAACCAAAGAGGTAAAAGACCTGTATTCAGAAAACTACACAACACTGAAGAAAGAAATCAAGGAAGACACAAACAAATGGAAACATATACCATGTTCGTGGATTGGAAGAATTAATATCATCAAAATGTCCATACTACCCAAAGCAATTTATACATTCAATGCAATTCCTCTTAAAGTACCAATGGCATATTTCACAGACATAGAACAAACACTTCAAAAATTTATATGGAATTATAAACGACCCCGAATAGCTGCTGCAATTTTGAGAAAGAAGAGTAAAGTAGGAGGGATCACAATACCCGGCACTAAACTATATTACAAGGCTACTGTAGTCAAAACAGCCTGGTACTGGCATAGAAACAGGCACATAGACCAATGGAACAGAACAGAGAGCCCAGAAATAAGCCCAAGTCTCTATGGTCAATTAATATTTGACAAAGGAGGCAGCAACATAAAATGGAATAAAAATAGCCTCTTCAACAAATGGTGTTGGGAGAAGTGGACAGCCACGTGCAAAAAAATGAAACTTGAGCACCAACTTACACCACCTACAAAAATAAATTCATTTTATTTGCCAGTGGATCTTTGTGTTTCTGGACAGGAAAAAAAAAAAAAGCTCATTGTTCAGCACATGGGAGAAATTTGGTAGGGTTTTTTTTTTCCAGTTTAACTGACCAGGGACCCTGTCAGGTCCCTGAGTGGATGGAGAAGGTGCAGGTGAAGAGATTCTCATATATTCCTATGGATTGGTTCTGGGCCCTCACTGTCTTCCATCCAAAGGAGAAACACTGGATCATCACTTGTCCCTCTACTATTTATCCTTGGAGTGTCTATCTAAAATTCCCACAAAACCATGGATAAAGCTAAGAAATTTGGAAGAAACATGTAAGTTAAAACTAGCTCAAAGTCACTTGCTTCTTCTATTTATTTATTTGGTCTGAGATGATTCCCACATTCACTTACCATATGGCATTAAATCATTCTGGTCCTTGAGTTATTATTACATGATTCAAAGAGTATAATTTACAGACTTGCCAGCCCAGGCTGCACTCTGTCCCACACCAAAAAAAGACCACAAGGAGGGGAGAAGAAAAATGACTGTTTCCTGGTAGCCCATATTTACGCAATTTTCTTTCACCACAGATTGTTTTGGCAGTCTAGACAGAGTCTTGTAAAATCCTTCCCTGATGTCATCCACATCCTTCCTTGATAAGTTCAAAATGAGTCTGGAGCAAGCATGGCTCCCCTAGCAATGTCATACAAATAATTAGTGCAGTGCCACCCCAGAGAGGCCTTTGGACTCCAGTGATTTCCACATGAAGGACTGGACTGATGAGCTGGCCACCAGATTATGTAAATATGTGGCGGAGAATGCAGCTGCTGAAGGGCAGAAAGGAACACACATATGGACATTTCATGTTTGAAAGGACCTTGTGGAAAACAAAACAGATTAGAGAGAGAAGTTGGCCAGATTCAGGGAAAGAAAGATTAAGGAAATTATTTTCTTATTGAAGCCAGGGACACATGTCAAGATTAATGATTCTTTGAAAGGCAACTTAAAATTGTGCTTCTAAGAGAATACTTTGGATCTTATGTCTATCACTGTTGTAGAGAGGAAACTGTTTCCACATTAGGATTTGAAATTCAGGTTATGAGAAGTGGAATTTATTCTTTTATCATTTTATTTCTTTTTCATCCGTCAGTATAGTAATACATTACATACACCAACACATGTGTAATAGGACAGAGGATTCAAATGAATGTTCTTATTCTCTAACATAAGACACATTCAAATGGTTACCATGCTTATAGCTTCATTGAAAATCAATTCCAGTTTGTTAAAAAAAATCTGTATCAGAAAACATAAGGGCAGACACAGACCTCTATTAAAGGTTTGGAAAGTTTTTTGTGCTAAATTTTTATTTTGATGTGGTTGCATATTTCTTACCTTCAGAGGAAATTGAAAGAAAAATGCTTCTCACACTATACTTGTAATATTCTCTCCAATTTAGTTAAATTCCTTTTAAAAATGAAGTTGTATAAAAAGGAGTAAGAAATGTTTGATTCCATTCTTATATTTTCTCTGCAGCTGGTTATTTCAGAACAAGAAATATTCTTTCCCTGAATCCTGACATGTTTCTCAACTTCCTAGCTCCTCCTCTCTCTATTCACATGTCAAATGCTTTACTTTGCACCCCCTATTTCTGTTCTTGCTGACCTGTTTCAATGCCTTTCTAAATATTCTCCTGTACATACTCCATTGGTAACGAAAACATAGACCTAATCAAGTTCTCTCATAACTTAAAGCAATTTGATGATCTCTAAACTTCCTACTATTCCCTGACAACAGTCCCTGCCTGCCACACACCACTACCTACCCTCTGCGGAAGTTACATCCCCCACCATTGCCTGGAACTTCAGGTCCTCTAAAGTGTCCAATGCCTTGGCCAGTTCCTGCCCCCTTTTCAGTAATGCACCCCAGTTCACCTGCCTGCTACTCATTCTTTAAGAAACAAACCCATGCCAGTCTATCTGTCCGTGTGGTCCTACTGGGCTCCTTTAATTGAACAGTCCTGGTTCCACATCCCACAGCTGACACCACATGAAAACACATGTTGGTCACCCTTATATTGGCTACAGCTTCTGCCTGAACTCACTATTGTTATGTATCTCAAGTTCACCGCCCCTAACTCTGTGCCTTCCCAGTCTCCAGCCTCCAGTTTATCCCTGACCATTTAAAAAAATTTATTTTTAGTGAGATATAATTAACATATAACATTGTGTAAGTTTAAGTGTGTTGATTTGATATACTTACATATACCACCATCATATTAGCTAATACCTTTACCACATCACAGTGTTATCATTGTTTTGTGTGTATGGTAAGAACACTTAAGATGCCTCCATATTCTCCATATTTCTTGAAGCATTATTCATAATAGCTGAGAAATGGAAACAAACTGTGTCCCTCAGTAAGTGAAAAGCTAAAGAATTTGTGGGGCATATTATTCAACCATAAGAATGCAGTCCTGCCATTTGTCATGACATGGATAAATCCTGAGGGCATTATGCTCTGTGAAATAAGTCAGACAGAAAAAGACAAATGCTGAATGAGATCACTTACATGCAGAACCTTAAAAGGCCAAACTCATAAAAACAGAGTGTAGAAGGATGGTTACCAGGTGCTAGGAGAAGGGTGGGTGAAAGGACTTGGGAATGTGTTATTTAGGGGTACAAACTTGTAACCAGGAGATAAAATAAGTCCTGGAGATCCAATGCACAGCATAGCGATTATAGACAACAATACTGTATTATAAACTTCAAAGTTGCTGAGAAACTAGATCTGACTCTGGCCTTTGATGTTAGTTTGCAACTTTCATTTGTGTCATCTGCCTTGATTACTCCACTCAGCTGTGGGGCTTACTATTTTATCAGACTCTCCAGGCTGGCACACCGGCATGTTTACCTCACCCCAACCAACCAAGAATCCCCAGTTCCCCTAGGGATCCCATAAAACTGTGTGCTCTATTCTTCTCTAGTAGAGACCATCCTGTGTTGTTATTACGTGTTTACCAGGTAGAAAGCTCTTGAACAGCAATTGTGGTGTTTTACTCATTCTGGTATCCTCAGGGCATGAGTTAGTGCCTAATATACAGCAATGGGTGTGAACCTCCAGTTTCCCACCTATTTATCTCATTACATCCACCTGCTTTACCAGATTGCTTGGAATACAGTGGGCCCTCAATAAATATTTTTGGATTAAATGAATACTGTTGTTAATTTCCCTTTATCCTGCTTGACTTATTACAATGAACATAAATAGTTTCTGTAATTTTATGTGAAGAAAAGGGAGAATCATAAAGACCTCTTTGAAAACAGAAATACTACGGTTATGTCTTTCTGAATTCAACATGGTGAACCCAATTTAGAGACTAAATTGAGACTATATCCCTAATTAAAATTTGTGTATGTGGAAATGCAGCTGCAGTGTTACTGCCCATGACAAAAATACAAAGGGCTCTCAAGTAGGTGCATCGGAGAAGCAATATTAAAAAGCAATTACTTTCAAACTCTTTAAAAAATCCATTTGCTTAGAAAGCAATGTATTCTAAAAGTTTTTAATAATACTTTGAAAAGTAACACTAGCTTATTTTTAAAAGCTGTGGATCCTCAGTAATATTATTCATGGGTATAGCTATGATAAATAACAAGTCTAAAAGACATTTAAGTAGCTTTTTAACTGGTCCTTCTTCCATTTACTTATCACATTTCCATCCTTCATTCATGCAACTACCATGTGCAACAACTGCACAGGTGTGATGTTTGTGATACCCTGATAGAAAAATAAAGCCTACTTAAGGCGCAATTCCATAAAAGGATTGGCTATCTAACCTAACCTTCTGTAGTCACCCAAGTCTTCAAAAAATGGGGTAGGGCCTCTATATAATTCAATTTCATTTATAATTTGGAAAATATAAATTAAAACTACAGTGAGGTATAGTCACCCTTTGCCTATGATATCTAAAGTATTGCAACTTTAGAGCATGAGAATAGCAGATGTTGGTACTCATATAGGGTAAATTACACTTTCACATATTGCTGGCACAGGTGTAAATTGCTAAAGTGACTCATGAACAACTTGATAAATATATAGAGAAACTGAAAGTGTGTTTGCCCTGTGACTCAGCTTTTCCACCTGAGTATATATCTTTAAAAACAAAAAAACCCTCTCAATCTAGACATGTTCATTGCAATGTACCTTTTATCAGTAAGTAAATAGATAAAATTGACTACTCCCTTAATTTCTATTGGTAAGAAAATAAAAACAAAAGACTTCCCACTAAGATGGAGACATAGGCAGACACACTGTGCCTCCTCACACAACCAAAATAAGGATGACGACAATTTAAAAACAAAATAACAACTAGAACTGATAGAAAATTGAAGTGTATGGAAGTCAGACAACCAAGGAGTTAAAATAGACACATTCATCCAGACCGGTAGGAAGGGCGGAGTTGGGTGGCCAGGCAGAGAGGGGTCGAGGCACAAAAAGCGGTGGCACTGGGCATGCAAGGCACCTCCGGTGCACCAGATGGCAGCGGGTGGACCCTGGAAGTGCAGGCAGCAGCTGTCAGACCCTGGGCATGGGGTGGCAATGGGAAGACTCAGCGAGGCGGGGATATTGAAATGAGGCACTGTGCACAAGGCAGCTGGCTGACCAGGCGGTCCCACATTCACGCACACATAAACCAGGCGAAACTGGGAAGCGAGACACACTGTGCAACCCAGGGTCCCAGCGCTGGGAAATAAAGCCTCAAATACCAATTGAAAACACCGGTGGGGGTTAAGGTGTAGGGAGAGATTTCCAGCCTCACAGGAGAGTTTGTTGGAGAGACCCACAGGGTCCTAGAATGTACACAAGCCCACCCACATGGGAATCAGCCACCAAGAGAACCCAGTTTTCATGGGGAAACCAGCAGAAGGGACTGAAATTCAACTGAGAGTAGAGCAAGCGCCATTGTTCCCTCTCGGACTCCGCCCCCACATACACAGCATCACAACCCAGCTACCGGGTTGCCCTGCCCTGGTGAACACCTAAGGCTCTGCTCCTCATACATAACAGGCACAACAAGACCAAAAAAAAAAAACAACCCAAAAAGGCCCCAATGGAAGAACAAATCAAAGCTCCACAGCAAATACAACTAAGCAACGAAGAGATAGCCAACCTATCAGATGCATAGTTCAAAACACTGGTGATCAGGATGCTCACAGAATTGGTTGAATTTGGTCACAGATTAGATGAAAAAATGAAGGCTACGCTAAGTGAAATGAAGGAAAATGCACGGGAAACCAATTGTGCTGGAAAGGAAACTGGTACTCAAATCAGTGGAGTGGACCAGAAGGAAGAAAGAAACAACCACACAGAAAAGAATGAAGAAACAAGAATTAAAAAAAAATGAGGAGAGGCTTAGGAACCTCCAGGACATCTTTAAACATTCCAACATTGGAATTATTGGGGTACCAGAAGGGGAAGAGGAAGACCAACAAATTGAAAACTCATTTGAACAAATAATGAAGGAGAACTTCCCCAATTGGGCAAAGGAAATAGACTTCCAGGAAGTCCAGGAAGCTCAGAGCATCCCAAAGAAGTTGGACCCAAGCAGGAACACAGCAAGGCACATCATAATTACATTAGCCAAGGTAAAAATGAAGGAGAGAATCCTAGAAGCAGCAAGAGATAAGAAGACAGTAACCTATAAAGGAGTTCCCATCAGACTGTCAGCTGATTTTTCAAAAGAGACCTTGCAGACAAGAAAGGGCTGGAAAGAAGTATTCAAAGTCATGAAAGGCAAGGACCTACATCCAAGATTGCTATATCCAGCAAAGCTTTCATTTAGAATGGAAGGTCAGATCAAGTGCTTCTCAGATAAGATCAAGTTAAAGGAGTTCATCATCACCAAGCCCTTATTACATGAAATGTGAAAGGGACTTATCTAAGAAAAAGAAGATAAAAAACATGTGTAGTAAAATGACAGCAAACTTACAATTATTAACAACCACACCTAAAGCAAAACCAAAAGATACTAAGCAACCAACTAGAAGAGGAACAGAACCACAGAAATGGAGAATACATGGAGGGTTAGCAACAGGGGAGTGGGAGGAGGAGAGAGGGGGAAAAGTTACAGAGAATAAGTAGCATAGATGGTAGGTAGAAAATAGACAGGGGGAGGGCAAGAATAGTATGGGAAATGTAGAAGCTAAAGAACTTGGACATGAACTAAAGGGGGGGAATGTGCATGGGAGAGGGTATGCAGGATGGAGGGGAGTGAAGGGGGGAAATGGAACAACTGTAATAGCATAATCAATAAAATATTTAAAAAAATAAAAAAATTGTGGTAGAATTTATATGATGGTCCAGACCAGTTAAAATCATCATGAATGTATCCAAAAATAATATTGATGAGTGAAAAAATTTTCAAAATTACATATTGACATGTAAGTTTAAACACACAAATGAAATGACAGCATATGGATACTAGTATATACACATAAAAGAATGAAAACCAATTTGGAAGTATACATTCAAAGCTTATTTTGGTCATAGCCTCTGGGAAAGTGGGGAAAGTAATGAGCCTTAGAGGGTCATATTTGAGAGATATTTAGATTTATCTGTAAATATTTCTTAATAAACAAGCAGCAACAATGACAAAACATTAACAATTGTTAATTCTGGGTGGTGGGAATATGAGTATTCAATATATTATCCTTTAAACTTTTCTACATTTCTTCCATTTCTCAAAAAACACAAATGAGGACAAGTTAACACTAACACCCAAATCACGATGGCTTGTAGCCCCATCTGCCAGCTCAGGACCCTGGTCCAAAGGCAAAGGACACCAGTGTGGGTCCTTGGTATCTCTTGCGTCTGTGGGAACAAGGCTCCTCACATCCTTCCACTGCAGCCCTGTTGTTTTAGCCCACTGAGCTGCTATACCAGGATATCACTGCGGGGGGTGGGGAGTCAGGGGCAGCTTATAAACAGGAACTTCCTTCTCACAGTTGTAGGGGCTGGGAAGCCCAAGGTAAGATCAAGGTGCCTACAGATCTGCTTGTTCTGGTGAGGGCCTGCTCTTGGTTACAGACAGGTGTCTTCTTGCTGTGTCTGCACATGGAAAACATGGCAAAGGAACCCTCTGGGGTCTCTTTTATAAGGACACTACTCCATTTATGAGTCTCCACTCCTATGGCCTAATTACTTTCCAAAGGCCAGCTCCTTCTACCATCATGTTGGGGATTGGGTTTCCACACATGAATTCAGGAGGGATGCAAACATTCACATCTATAGCACTTGTCATGGTGTCTGCTGGCTGTGCTCTCTGAGACTGTGCTGCTTGAGCTCTCATGGCTACAAAGGTGCTATGTCACATGAGACAAAGGACAAACATGTATGTGTGCATGTATGTGGCTATATGTGCTCATGTGTGCATGTCTGTATATATGTGTTTGCATGTGCGCCATGTGCCAAGGAACTAGCTCTCTCCTGGTTCTGTGCCTCCCACCCATTTGGCACCTGGGCCTCCCAACAGCCTGCACTCTCCCAGCCAGGAGCACAGATAATCCCTCACCACGGTGGGCACCTGGTACCAGCGCCTAAGGTGGTGCCCCCAGCCCACCCATTCACCTCCTTATCTTGAAGAAGGAGAGAGAGAAGAAGACAAAAGAGAGGAAGTAGGGTAAAATAAATCCCTCCCTCCTACTCCAACCCACTCAAAAGATAAAACTTCAAATATATCAGTTTATGCAAATAATCTACCCAACCTGCCAACATGCAGACTTCTTTAAAGAGCTCAGCTGGGGCAACTTGCAATGTAATCCTAGAGTTATTACTTCAGAAAAATGCAGGCAGCAACAAGAATTTGTATAAAAGACTGTGCTCCATGAGCAAATGTACATTGCTTGTCGTGAGTATTTTTTTAACATGTATCAAGTTTAAACCAGGAGGTCGGAATATGGCCTCCAGCCCCCCTCATTATAGGAGTGCTCCCACGACCAGAGTGGCTGAAGGAGACAGGCTCTTCTCTGACCCACAACGGCTTCTCCTTTGCTCCCCACTGTGCTGGTTCCAGGTGGCCTCATGTGCACTGGGCTAATGTTACTGTCCAGAAACAGCTACAGACGGTACAGGACTCACCTGAGCTGTGCCTGTGGGGCGTCTGTGTGCTGCCAGCCACTCCAAGAGACTGCACTGTGCTCTGGGAGTCGTGGCTCTGGAATGGGCTGTTTAGATATTCAGAGGGAAGAATTTCTTTCTGCCTGGAGCCAGAGCTGAAAATATGTCTTCTATTTGTATCCTCTTATGAAGCCATCACCTTTCTAGGTGATAGCATTAAATACGCCCTGGTCAGCACATCCCAGTTACCTCTCACTTGCAAAATATGCTCTGCAGACACTAGTCCCAAAGAATGTTGTGCTTGGTTCCTGAGGGGAAAACCAAGTCAGGAAGGGGGGTTTCTGTCTTCCAAAAAGCTTGATAAACACAGCATAAAACAAAGTTTAAAATACATTTTTAACTACAGTTCTTTTCAGAGCCTTTAATATGCTTTGCATACTGTGAATTTTCAATAAGGAGTTACACTGTGTTAAAAAAAGGAGATATAATTACAAACTGCCACAACTGCTACAAATGGGCAAAAAGGCACAGTGATGAAGAATACAGGTACGGAGACAGCGAGGGAGCCTGCTACTGCGGGAGATGACCTCCCTAGGCAGCGATACTTACATTGTGATGAAGGATGAGAGTCAGCCTTGCAGAGTTAGGTGGAGGAGAGAAGAAGGGGACTGAGGGAACAGCATGTGGACACATCCTGCTGTGGGCAGGGCTCAAGGCCACTGTGTTGGGAAGTTGTTGAGGGGAAGTAAAAGGAATCTGTTGGGATTGTATCCAAAGTGCAACAGAACATCAATGAGGGCTTCCACCCGAAGCTCGGGCCACACTGCTGCCTATTCTCATGCCCTGTGCCTCACAAACCTTACGGGGCCTGAGGAAGAGGCATTATTCTTGGCTGCTGTATTCCAAAGTGTCAGGTAGGCATGAAAGGAACAAGTCTCTGTGCTAAGAGCACTGTAGAGATAAAAACAAATGGTGTGGGAATGCAAGTTAGGGACACATAAAGCCCGTGGGGGGAGTCTCCTTCCAGGAGCACAGGCCTACCTTGTTGAGAGCGCTGTCCACAGCACAGTATATGACTCACAGTCTGACTGCCCTCTGCTACCTGGCGCGTCTCAGGTGTCACACTTCAAAGGGGTATCGCATATCCACTGTCAGTACAAGTGAGCATAAATGAAAAGCTAACTTTCTTCCTGACATCCCCTCAGATCGTCCTGCCACTGCTGCCACTGGCTCTGTGTTCTCTTTATGACAGGTCACTCCTGAGGAGATCCTTTGTCAACAGGATTAGATCCAAGTTCCTGAGAACAGCACATAAGATTCCTCTTGTTCTGGATCCTCTTACCTGCCTCTTCACCTCCACCCTCCCATGTGCATCACTCTCTATAGCCATCTGAGCTTCTTCCTGGTTCCCTGAATGCATCACACTCTTTCTAGCCTTTGTGTTGTTACTTTGTACATATTCTTCTCTTGCCTGGGAAGTCCCTTCCCCTCCGTCCCACCAATGGGGCATTTACAGTACCTCATCCACAGATGAAGAAAACTGAGGCACGGAGGCTGAGTAATTCGTCAACATCACTTGACTAGGAGGCAGTAATTTGGATCCAGAGACTAAGCTCCTAGCATCTATACTATACTACTGTTAATTACTTCCTGTCATGAGGTTATTTTGCCAGGATTTTTCTTTTTTCATGAAATGTATTACTCGATGTTCCTTTGCTTTACACAATTATCACTTCGAAAAATGTTAAAATATTTCTATGGTGTTTGATAAGCAGGCACTGTCCTGAGACTCCTGAGTAACACACACACACACAGACAAGAATAAAGCCTGGAGTGAACCCAACCACCTCTCCAGGTCTATGACCCAGTGATGGTAATGGACTAGTATTCATGTAATTCTGCTTGAGAAATATAGTGACTATCACCCTAAGCATAACCAAGTCTGTTTATGAACCTCAACCTGTCAACAGTGGTAGGGTAGAAGGGGAGGTTCACCAAGTTCCTCAGTAAAGGTTGGAGAGAAATCACAGATCTCTGCCCGTGTTCAGGGGAGCTGCCACCTGTGGACCGAACATGGGCTTTGGGTTAAATAGAAGTGAGTTTGCCTCTCACTCCACCATTCACTTTGCTTTTGGTAAAGGACCTGACTTTGCAGAACCTCAGCTTTTTACTTAGAGATGTTACTAATCTTTCATGAGCAACATGAGAGTTAAATAATGAAAAGTACATGCAGTGCTTAACTTAGTATTTGGCACATAGATGTTGCTCAGAAGATGTTATCGTGCTAGACATTATTGTTATTACGTGAAATAGGCACAGGAGTAGTGAGCACTTTATACAGTGGGTATAAGCATTGAATCACAGAAAAGCAAAGCTATCAGAAACATGCCTGACACATAATAACCTCAAATATAAATGTTGGTCATTATTATTATTTTTTAAAGCTAATCTATTTAAAGTTTATAATTTATGTGCCATATTTTTTTTGAGGATAGGCCTCCTACTTAACTTTTTCTTCTTAAAAGAATTCTTTCTAGGCTAAAATGCTGAAAAATCTCAATAGAAATAAACATTTTTTTGTCAGCTTTGTAACAGGATTCAAACCCTAACATAGCTGATATAGCAGTTTAAGTGATGTTTATGTCTTCAGTTTGTACAGTTGGTAAAACTGTTTTCAGCTTAAGAAAACCCAACTAAAATATCTCACTCCTAAGATCTGTCACAAACAAGTTTCAATATTTTGTTTTAAAACTTTGGGAAGTGGTGATGAACTCCAATTTGCAAGAAAATTATCCAAAAAGGAAAAAACACTGCTTTAAATTTTGTTTTCAATTGATTTTGACAAAAAGAAGATGAATGTTCCAATGGAAAATCGGAATGGGATCCTCAGGGAGAATTTTTATTTTCCTTTTGGAACATCCAAGGCAGAATTTTAAGGAGTGGGATGGAGAGGAGATCAGGAAGCTAGTGCTGTGGGTTCCATGGACCAGGCGAGATCCCACTGTAACCTAGTTGCCATGGGCAACCAAAGAAACACTAACACTGAAAGAAAGGGCTTTCTGGTTTTAAAATGATGTTTTATTACATATCATCTGAAAAATACTGACTGAAGAGTCAGTTGATGCCAGTTCTGCCTCTGCCATTGGTCAGAGCTGCGGCCTCAGGTAATTTATTTAACCTCTCTGCCTTTTAGAGCCATTATGTGTAATGTTTGTTAGTTGGACTTGGTGTTTTTTACCCTCCATTTTAAGCTCCTCTAAATTTAAGCTCCGGGTAAGCCAATGTGGGAGGTGTAACAAGTGTCTAAAACATTTCTAACACTGCATGTACTGGGCTTCGTGGGGAGCAGATGGTTTAGCTTAATTAACTCACTCTTACTAAACCCCTACTAACTGCTATATGCATATACAAAAATAAATGTAAAATGAAAAGATATAGATATAAGGGTAATATAAACATAAAAATGCAAAAAGAAATTATGTTCTCTCTGGGAGTTCCCATTCTAGTGGAAGAGATAGTAGTGTAAATAATCTGCAAAACTGTGAGATTAAATACAGCAAAAGATACTGCTAGGGATGTGGTTGGGGTCAGAGGTGATTCTAGGTAGTGTCCCGAGTAAAATTTTAAGGAGGAATGTTAAACATTTAGACCATTCTACAACCAACAAAATTCACATTTAATGAACTAGCTGTCTCAGTTGATGGTCTCATACATATGTGTGTAAAGTGGCCCTTTTGGAAATAAGACAAACCTTTGGGTGTGTGTCGGAAATTTAAATATTGTTGCTACTCAGTACGTAGTTTAGAGTTCTTTCTCTCCAGGTTTTCTTGCAGGAACATATTTATAACATTTTGTAAACAAGAGGACAGACCTTCCACTGCCAACATGACCTTGCCTGCACAGGACTCAGTTCCTGTCTGCTCCCACTAGGCAGGAACAGGGCAGACCCAATGCTATTTTCAACCAGCAGCGCCTCTTAGATGAGTTACCAAGCAAGCCAGGGCATAGATTCCAAAGGAACATAGCCAGGACAGCCAACAATTCTTTTTGTGGTATTCTGTAAAGATACAAAATTGCTTCAAGGACTACCCCAATGTCACTTAAAATTCCAGGGCATTGTTTCTTGCACCCCAGAAAGTTGATCTGCTCTTATGGCAGCCATCCTCTTCAAGCCAAACTCGAGTCACCGGTTTTGGGCTCAGGTAATTAAAAAAAAAAAGAGGAAAACAGATTGCCTAAAAGATGGATTTCCTTTTAAACAGTTATTTATCCTATTCTAGAAGAAAATTGGAACCCCGGGAGGATCTGTTATGATCTGTTTTCTCCCAAGTAGGAGACAGCTGGTTATAATAATGACCACTTTTAGAGTCCAATTTTGACCCAGGCTCTTTTACAAGCATTAGCTAGCTATATCCTCTTGAGAATTGGCAATGGCTGGTACCATTTTCCCAGGAGCCTGAGACTCAGAGACATTAAATGACCCAAATGGAAGAAATATTGTAGTAAGACATTAAAACATTTATCTAGCCTGGATTCATCCTAAATGCTGGTGGAGTATTTCTTACAGAGGTACCCATGGGAATGTAGGCTCAGAATCCAATTTTGTCAGCCAAAGACTCTCTTTCCCCTGCAGAGGAGTCTTTTGTGATCCAGTTACCCCTGGAGTTGTAGTCAGGTGAGATGTAGCCAGAGAGATCAATATTTTGTCAAAACAGGAAAATCTTTGGATATTTGTCTTGCATTTTGTTCATCTTACCTTTGTTTATCACTGTTCATGTTTACCTGTGAGTTACATCCCTAGGGATACGCTCAATTATGAGTCAATATTCTAGCGAAGGTGGCTGTTAGGTACATTCCCCCATTGCTCTCAGTGTTAGTATGAAAATATTCTGATAGAGAAAAAGGAGTTTGGATTCTGGACAAAACCAAATAACACTTCAGGTTATAGCACACTTTTTTATTATTATTGTTTTTACTGTTACAGTTGTCCCAATTTTTTGCACCTTTGCCCCCTCTACCCAGCCTGCCCCCAACTTCCATAATCAGTCCCCACACCACTGTCTATGGGTCATTCCTGTATGTTCTTTAATCCCTTCACCCTCTTTTGAATAGTCCCCTCAGACATCCTCCCTCTTACTGCTGTCAGTCTGTTCCATAATTCTATGCCTCTGGTTCTATTTTGCTCATTGGTTTACTTTATTCCTCATATTCCTCTTATAGGTGAGATCACATGGTATTTATCTTTCACCAACTGGCTTATTTCACTTAGCATAATAGTCCCCAGTTCCAACCATGCTGTTGCAAAATGTAGGAACTTCTTTTTTCTGCTGCATGGTATTCCATTGTATAAATGTATCACAGGTTTTAATCCACTTATCTATTGATGGACACTTAAGCTGTGTTCTTAAAAATATTTTCTTGTTTAAAATAAAATACAATATTTGATTATAAAAGATAAATGTCTTTGTAGGCCATTGGCTGCATAAGACTCAGTGATGGCAGGAGGTCAAGGGTACTCTCAGCGAAACAAAGTGCTGGGATATATCAGCCCACTCTTCAGCAGATGTGGTGGCTCCTGGGTCACGTGACAGCTAGTTATGCTCTAAGGCGTGTTATTGGATCTTGCAAAATGGAATCTCATTCATTTACCATGGTTTGTCACAAGAGAAAGCTCAAGTGAGATCTTTATTCATTCATCTAATAATAAATACACTTAGATAGCATATCTTGGTTATCTATTACTACATAAATCACCTCATGTCTGAAGAGTGTAAAATAACACTGCCAGGTGGAAGCAGCTGATTAGTCAAGCCTTGGTCACATGCTCAAGCTTCCAGGTGGCTGTTTGGAAAAGAAACATCGAAGCTAGTGTGCCTACCTCTCACCAAGGCACATACAGGGTTGGAGGAGGTGCTTCCCCAAAATAAAATAGGGTCTTCATTGCTGCCTAGCCAGAAATAACAGCAAGTGTTTGCAGTATGCAGTTTTGCCTGCAGTGACCTCATTTTCCCACTCTGTTTGAAGTTACATATGGAACACACCATTCTCATTGGAAATGTAATGGTTTGTGGCAAGGATGCAAGGAGATGAAAGTGAGGAGTGCCTGGCTGAACCCGAGATATTTGTTAATGCAGCCCACTTATGGAGGCTTAGTTTCTGTCCTCTGTAGCTGGTAAATGGAAGACAAAAAGAAGAGGGAAAAGTTGGCTGAAGCTTGGGACATATTCCTGTTCCCATGACAGCAATGCCTGTGCTTATTTATCTGTCAATGTAAAACAATCAGAAAAGATGATGGTGTGAAAGTCAGAATTATGTTAACTCTCTTTGAGGCCAAGATTACAACAGCATGGTCTGAGTAAAAATTGCATTTTTCAGAGAGACATGCAAGAAGGCCTATCAATGAATCTCCTGCATGACATCTTTAGTAGAGTGTGAGAGTCTCACATGTGCAGTCTACCAAGTATCTCTCTGTACTCTGAGAGAAGGCTCAAAATGGGATGGGGGCAGAGAGCAGGAGAATGGTTTTAAGGGCTCTGGGATTTACCCAGAGGAAGGCGATAGGGATATATTGATTTGTTTTTTAAAACCAACAGGGAAATCACAAAGGGAGTCTATAAAAAAGAGCATTTCAGGCTCTGCATTAAGTTGAGAGGAGAATTACTCAGAAGAGATTATGAGTGAATCTGACTAGAACAGAGATAAAAAACAAACTCAGAAAACAAGCTAAGATTTTATTAGCGGAAGGAAGTTAGATTTGCCATTAAACAAAGGGATATGATGAGACAAGCAGAAGGAATGAGTAGCCTTGTTACCATATAGGGAGAAAGTCTAGAAAAAGGAGCCAGCTATAGATTAAATAAGAATGGGTGAAGTAGGAAAATAAATTTTTCAACATTATGTAAGATCACCCAACATATCCATTCTGGGTGGGATCAAGTCTTTAAAAAGGCAAAACACTGAAGCCAAGCATTTTACATTTATTGTCTTATGTCAGTCAAATGCTTCTCCCTATTTTACAGATGGGCACATTGGAGCTAAGAGATGTTAAATTATTTGCACCAAAACACATAATTAGCTGTGGCTAGCCAGCGTGTAAGCTTAAACCTGTGTGATTCAAAACCCCAGGCTCTTACCATTTTACAATGGTAACTCACATTCAGAAAATGTGAATTCAGCAGTTACCTAGTCTTGTATTTATTTCCAACCTAAGTATCAAATAGAAGAGAGAGGCTGCTCTTAAGACTCATGCTCAATGATAAAGGAAACAAAGAATATATGAACACCATTTTGATGGTGAGAGAAGTAAAATGAGGAAGACCAAAAGTACACTCCTTTCAATTCCTCTCCCCTCCATATATATGTGATCTACTTCGATTTTAAGTCATTTTGTGTTTTTCAGTTAATGCTGATGTAGGAGAGACAGATGGAGGGCAGCCATCTGTCTCTCCCTTTCAGCTCCTCTCCTTGGTGCAGAGTCGCTGCTTAGATGAGGCTGCCCAGCCAGGGACTATTTGTTCCAGCCACCATTTGATCTAAATAGAGCCATGTAACTAGTAATTCCAGGTCAAGGTCATTAAGAATCAGGTATGCCTTATTCACCATTCCTCTTCTCTGCTCTTCCTACTAGACATTAGCACCCTCGGAAGCTACTTTGTTGAAGACAACAGAGCCTCTGTCAGCCCAGCTCCTGCGTAACTACCACCATAGCGATCTACCCTCTTTCTCTCTCCAAACATAAAGATCAATATTAAACTATTACTTCAGTAAAAAATAAAGTTTTATTTTGTGTTGAACAATTAATAAGGTGTTTATTTGTTATAGCAGCTGGAATTATCTGCACTAACTCTAGTGTATTAAATTCTCCAGGCTCTTTCGTGTTCTTTCTTCTCCACCTTTTTTATCTCGCTTTTGATGCTTTCAGTTAGAACTTAATTATTGGAACTGTATTCATTAACCTGAGATTCTGCAGCTCATAGCTCACTAATCCATGGCAGAGCTAGTCCATTTGTTACTCACAGAGCAAGTAATTAACAAACATGAATCTTGTGCTACATGTTAAATGAAGTGCCGTAAAGTTCTGTGAATAAAATTCTTTAGATGCCCTTTTAAAAGTGACTGATGCATCATGTTACTTACAAGAATACTAAGGCAACATTGCTCATAATAGCAAAAGAAAGAAAAATATATAAATCTTCAAGAATAGAAAAGTAGATAAATTTCTGGTATATTTGTCTAATAAAACACTAAAAATTATTTTAAGGGGAACTGAGTTTGAACTTTATTCAGTAGGGAACTCAAGCTCACTGAAACTTTTTGAGAAGACAAGTGAAATGAACAACTTGTACTTTAGCAAGAATAACGAGCTAATATTAGGTAAGGTCAATTGAATTAGTAAAAGAATTATGAGTGATATGACCAGCTGCCCTCAGTATTCATTCTCCCTTTCCTTTATTAGCAAGAGGACCCCAGAGTATTAGGTGATCAAATAGCAGCCCAGCTAAAGTCAATATATCCCAGTCTCCCTTGTGAGAAGTATGAATATGCAACTAAGTTCTGGCCGAGGCAGAGGTTGCTTTTAATGGGCTATCAGACTGGGGTGTCATACCAGGCTTTCTCAAGTTCCTACTATTAAGACATCTTGGCCAGATGGTGAGAGCTAACCCATTGACAGGGTGAGCTGCCTTCACATCCAAGCCTACTGTTTCAATGACCACAGGCTGATAAAAAACAGGGAAAAATAAGCAGAATGCAGAAGCCAGTAACTGCCAGAGTTTCAAGCACAAGTTGTATGCTTGAGCTGCAACTAGGCTGCATGGTCTTCACATGACTGTGCCTTTTCTCTTTCTGGATATTCTTGATTTCCCCTCAATCAAGTGTAATACCCTGGGGCATTCTCTGATGGGCAGGATCCCTTTTTAAAAGAATACTCAGCCAGGTTCCATTGAAGCATGTTAGAAATTAAGATCCCCAATATTGGGAGGTTGAAGTCCCTGAAAAGAAATCCTCTCACAAATTCCCTTTTGCTCTTCACTCTTTCAGTGGAGGCTCTTTCATAGCCTCATATGAGCAAGGGAGTTCAAAATTTGTGTTAATATTTATAGACACGATAGGTTCATCTTTCAACTAACCATGAGATACGGCATCTATCATCTTGCCCTAGCTGAAACAGAGACAGAACAAATTCCACTTTAACATATAGCCCACAAATAACAGAAAGCCACAAGCTAGAGAAAGCAAACAAAGCAATTGAGAAAACTTTTGAAAGGGGTATAAGAATAAAAAATGGTGTCCTAAAGGACTCACTAGCAGTAATATCACCAGAATTCAGGAATAGAAAAGAACCTGGGGCTGGGAAGTCCGGAGCCGGGGATACTATCTCTGGGCTCTGAGTTGTTGGCTCCTGCTTCTGTCTGAATGACTATTTTATTCTTTTCTCTCATCATATCTTCTTTTTTTGCTATTCATTCCACCTGATTGACAGTGGATGTCTCAGAACTCTGTAGATTTTATATGTCCTATATTTGAGGAATTAATCTAAAGTAAATTAGAACTTCTCAGTCCTCATTCCAAGTTCATAAAAGATAGAATGTGAATGGCCCAGGTTTTTAAATTATTATTATTGATACTTATGTTTATTTGGCATGTTCATCCCAATACAGTCATTTGGATTTACCATTTTCATTTATTTACTTTTCCTTTTTTTATTGATATTTGAATATGGTTGTCTCCATTTTCCCACCACCACTTCCCCTGCCCCACCCACACCCACCTCCCACCCTCAATCCCACCCCTCCTTGGCTCCATCAATGGGTCCTTTATACATGTTCATTGATGTCCCTTCCTTTCTTTCCCACATTATTTCCCTTTCCCCTCTCCTCTGGTTACTGTCAGTTTGTTGTCAATTTCAATGTCTCTGGCTATATTTTGCTTGCCTGGCCCAGCTTTAGTCAGGTATCCAATCAACCATAGACATGGGGGCAAGTGATAAACATA
Organism: Phyllostomus hastatus; assembly: GCF_019186645.2. Taxonomy (NCBI): domain Eukaryota; kingdom Metazoa; phylum Chordata; class Mammalia; order Chiroptera; family Phyllostomidae; genus Phyllostomus; species Phyllostomus hastatus. Next base: position 10,328,726 of record NW_025333857.1, read on the forward strand.
ATGTTTTTTTATCCTCACACAAAGACATTTTCATGTGCCTTCCTTTTTTTTTTTCAATGGAGGGAGAGGAAAGGAGAGAGAGAATCATTGATGTGAGAAGCATCAAGGTTATCTTCACATTCATCCCGACCAGGGATCTGCATTGGAGGCCAGGAACATATTCGTCTGGACCAGGGTTTGCATACTCCATGCCCGAAGTGGGGATGAACCCGCAACCTCAGTATATACCCTGACTGGGAATCAAACTTACAGCCCTTAGGTTGCTGGACAATGTTCCAACCGTTGAGCAACACTGGCCACGGCTAAATGTAACTTCTTGAAAGTTACTTCTTGAAATGTTACTTCTTGAAAGTTAAATGTAACTTTCCTGAGGGTGAGGAATTAATGCTCATGGGTTATTTGAGCTAGATAGAGATCTCAAAATACCTTCTTCGTACGGTGCCAAGAGGTTGTGGAAAACTGGAAAATATTGGAAGATAGAATTAGTAGGCCTTGTAAGCCAATTGAATGTAAAGGGAGAGGAGCCAAAGATGCTAAAGGTAGAGTCAGAAAAACTTGGAGGAGAGCAGGGACCATTGGATTAAATTGGGAATAAAGTGAAGGGTAATGATTATGTTTGAATATATTGTGTTTAAGATTCCTAAGTGACATCTGAATGGCAGTGGCTAAAATGGGCTAAAATTCAGGAAAAAGAAGAGAGTGGAAATATTAATACATTTATTTAACTAAAGAATTGACTCTGAGTACCTGTGTTATAGCAGATTCTCTTTTAGGCCTTGGAACTATAGCAATAAACAAGACACACATGCAGCCTAACTCAAGTAATTACATTCTCCATGATTTCAATAATAGGCACAAGAAACTCAGTGAACCTCTTCAAATAATTCAAACAGACATCATGTATGTTATGGACTGAATGATTGTATCCTGTGAACACTCACATGTTGAAATGCTAACTCCCCATGTGACTGTATTCAGAGGTGATTAGGTTGTGAAGGTACAGCCCTCCTGGCTGGGATCAGTGCCGTTAGGAAAGAGGTCCCAGAGAGCTCCCTTGCCTTTTGCACCATGTGAGGACACAGGGAGAAGACAGTGGTCTGTGAACCAGGAAGCAGGTGCCCTTCAGACACAGATCTTAGACTTCCCAGCCTCTAGAACTGTGAGAAATAAGTGTTTGCGGTTTAAGGCACCCAGTATGGGTTTTTATTATTACTGTTATAGCAGCCAAAATGGACTAAGACAACACGTATAGGCTTAAGTGTATTTTTCTAGGTAAAAAGTCCCTGACTTTCAACAGTATTTCATAAGAGAACATGACCCCAAAAGAAGTAAAGAATTACAGGTACAAAACTATATGTAAGCATTAAAAATAAACATATAGAAAGAACAGAGCTGTTCATTGACAATGTCTTAATTAACACCAATGGTGACAGTGTAGGAGAACATAGAGAAACCAAAAAAGAAGCAAAGATAATCTTAACAGATGATTTTGAAGCATTACCCAATGTATTGTATTTTTCCTTCTTGTCGATTCCTTCTTAAGTATAATTGACTACAAACCCTGAGGCTGAGGCTTAATGTGTTAAGGAAACAAAGAATAAAGGGAGGGAAGTAATCTCAGCAACAAGAAAGATTATTCTTTTTGAGTTCCAAAAGAAGCTCTTGAAAGGCAGTGATAGAACACTAACTTTGGAAGAGAAACCTATTTTAACTCTCCCAGAACACACTCACACACACAGCTAAGAGTCTGGTGGACTCTTGAGTGTTTTCTTCTTTTAACTATAGAATCTGTAACAATCTATGATCTTTCAAGAGCAGGTTTTACACCATAGAGACTGAAACAAGAATTCTTTCTGGTCTGAGGAAAGGAGAAACCTAGAAAGAGGAATGGGAAAGGAGAGCAAGGGAGTGCAGATGCTAGTGTGAACTCTTGTCTCAGGGTCAAAATCTGTGTGAGCCATAGAGATGCCTAGATACATTGGAAAAACAGGGGTGCCTATGCTCCTTTTTCAAACTCTGACAGCAGGTGGATATCCTGAAGGACTTCTGTCAGCATGGAGTAGCCACAGGAAAGTGGCTACACAGCAACTGTTTCCTAGGCATGTTTAGGCAGAGCATGGATTGGGGTAGTCTCTCCCCACTCTCTCCACCCGCCTGCCAGACTCTTTAGATATCCATGAGAAACATAAGAGATCCCAAAGTATCTGTGTATCTAATGAAATACTGAAAATACCTGACAATTGAGAAGTAGTCTTCCTGTAAGGGATTACCACAAAAGAAAACAGGTCAAAATGACCAGTTACTAAAGAATAAAATAAGGCCAGCAGAGCCTTTTACAGAAGATTCAGGGTGGTCAGCAGAAGCTGTGAATGAAAGGAGGATGTGACTGAGTCTGAAAGGATCACAGTGCCAATCATCGTGAGGGGAGAGTGAGTCAGCAGGGGCAGAGCTGTGAGGTGCCAGGAGCCATCACAGTGCAGAGCAAGAGAGCAGGAGTGTCATCAAAAGCAAATTCCAGAAAAGACAGTCTCTCCCATATGAAAAGCAAAGCTAAGACCCTAAAAGCTTAGATCAGTCTGGGGAGAAGGCAAGAATCAAGAGATCTGTGCTTTAATACAGAAAAGCCTCAGTGATTCTGATTTGACAAATTTAAGTTCTTCATCACTACTGGACATGAAAGTCACTAGAAATAGAATAAAATTTCATCTTTATATGCTTAAACTACATGGTATGTAAAGTTTATACCTACTACTATAGAAGCTAATTCAGGAAAGTCAGGCATCAAAGAAGCCTGGCAGAAGAGGGTTTCAGGAAAGAGCACATGGTAAGCCCCAACAAATCCTGAGAAAATGCAACAAGAAGCTTTGTGCCTTGGTGAGAGTATATTCAAGACTGCCAGTGAAGATTGAGTGGGGAAAGGAGAAAGTGAATAAATATTCCAAAAAGATCAGCGCTGAAAGAAAGAGGAACAATAGCAAAGTTCTCTTGACCTCCATTTTCTACTCTGTCAAGAAAAGGGAAACAATACTTAAAAATGTACATTTGGGATTAGGATTAATGAAATAATGTCTGAAACAGTGTTTGACAAGTAATGGATGCTGTATAAATGTTAAATTTCCACCCTTATATCCCAGCCTCTTTTCTTTCCTTTCTGGGAAAGAAACCAGCTTTGTTCTTATAATATTCCTATATCTGCTTGAGCGTTATGATGCTTACTCTAAACCTTATGTATTTGAAGATATAATACATAATCAGACATGATATGGTAGGGCCAACATTGGTCTTTACCATTCTAACTTAAGAAATTAGAGGTTCAGATGAATGAAGTGAGGTGTCCACAGTGACATACATAAGTAGTGGAGCCAGGACTAGAATGAAATTAATGTTTTCTAATCCAATGTTCTTCCATTTAGTGTTGATCATTTTCTGAGTGGTTGGGCTTGCTATCTTAATCCAATCTTCGACTTGTATTTAATACAGTGGTCTAGAGCCAGCGTATCTTACACAGTGTTTAATGGGTTAGATTTAATCAAAGCTCAAAAGATACCAAATTCTCTCCCCTCTTAAGTCACCCTCAACTGCAGGGCACAGCAGTCTGTGCGGACTGACCTGAGTGGCTCTTCATTAAACATGGTCACTAACTGGTGGTCAGTGCAATCAGTCATTAGGAACCTTCAGGTTAGGGAGAAGGACCACCGAAGATCATCTACTGCACACACTGAGTGTTTGTCACTACCAAAAACTAATGCAGACTGGAAATAAGAAAAATACATCTTCGCTTTATAGCCACCTCTTGAGCTCCTTCCCCTTTTTCAAATGAAGACCTTTGTAAGTAGAGCAACAGATGGAGTTTCCATTTCCCACTGAGATCTCAAGTTTTCATAATTAGTCCTTGGTTCAAGCATTGGGCTATTGAGAAGACCAAATGTCTCCTCTTTTTTGGGGAAAAGGAAGTAGATTAGGCATGAATATCTCTAAAAATAAATTAATATAAAGGGAAGCTATAAGAAGATGACTCCATTTATTTTCATCCTAATGAACATTCATGATTGTTATTATTTAAGATGGCTGCATCTTCTTAGAACTTTGGAATTTCCCCTCCATTAACTATGTGACTTCTTAATGGATCAGGTAGTAGCAATAAAAACAACTGAGTTTACCTAATGGAATGTGCTAGTGGCAGATTGGAAGGAAAAATCAGGGTATTTCTCCCCCACTTGCCCCCTATTTGGTGCCGCAGTTTTGGTGCTCTTGCCATGGGTATTCTGTGCCAGATAAAGCAGATTTCACCCATGCGAAATCTCAGTTACACCAGTTACACAGTCAACTGTGGTCTAAGAATAATAAATAGAAACTACCAGAAATAAACAATTCAAAAGTTTAAAATTGAGCACTGTTCTATGCGGCGTGATAAAATTTTGCACCACCTCACTTGTGTCTCCACACTGTACATACTATCTGCCCATTAGTCACTCAGTGGTCATCTCGGTTGTCGGATTGACTATATTGCAGTATCACAGTGCTTGTTTCAAGTAACCCTTGTTATACTTAGTGATGGCCTCAAAGCACAAGAATAGTGATGCTGGCAATTTGGATGTGCCAAAGAGAAGCAGTAAGAAGTATGCCTGTATAGTAAAAAACATAGTATACAAGAAGGACCCCCCCAAAACTGGAATTATCTTCTGAAGGATGGGGTCCTTGTAGTACAGGCTGCTCCCACCAGGTGAGTCTTCTAGGAACCCATCTGTAACAGCATACCAGCTGGTGGTGTTCTGAGAGGTTGCATCTGGACTTGGTTAACTATTTTGGAAGACTTTCAATACATTTGCCCATTTCATGATGGGTGATTTACGAGCACACCTGCCCACACCACTCTGGGTGTTCAGCAGTTTTTGACCAAAAACATGGAATGACCCTAATGCCCCACCCCTCTATTTACCCAATCTTGCCCCAAGCAACTTTTTGTTTGTTTGTTTCCCTGGATGAAAAAAGTCCTCAATGGGAAATGTTTTGCCAATATGGAAGAAGTGAAACAAAATGGCAGAAGCACTAAAAGGCATAAAAATTGATGCATTCAAAAACTGTTTTGAGAGGTGGAAAAAAGTCTCAATGGGCATATTGCATCAAATGGAGAGTACTTTGAAAATGACTGAAGTTTAGACATGAAAGAATACAGAATTTTTTATAAATAAATTTTGGTTTTGGGGCATCTTTTGGGGGTCTTGGAACATATCCCCCAGAGATAAGGGGGGATTACTGTATTCTTCACTTTACATAATTTGGTTTCTTTTTAGTTTCAGTCACTTCTCTTCAGAACTATTTCTATTCTTCTTTTCCCTGCTATGAGCCATAGAAGACCAACCTCTGCAACTGTGTTACTTTAATGCCCTTGCCTTCTGTCTTCTAATTGGGTTCAATCAAGGGGAAGTGCCAGGAGGAGACCAGGCAAGGGTATTTCTTCCTTGTTCCCTCCCTTTGGTGCTGTGGTTACAGCTTCCTCTATTGATTACAGCTCCAGTCAGATAATCCTTCCTTTATGGCTCTAGTTCACTTAAGCTCCCATAACACTATTTTCCTCTTTTATATGTCTAGGGATGGAATGGATTCTAAAAATTGCTTGTTGAATTTCTTGACTTTGTATACTCCTCTGTAAATAATTCTTTGATTAAAATCACATCATTGAAAACATCTGAGAGAAAACCTACTTCCTACCGAGATCTTGACTGACACATCTGGGAATAAAAGATATAACTGAAAGTCAAAATACTACACCCCATTCCACACAAGTTTTAAGAGAAGAGACTCTCGGTTGGAAGAATGAGAGTCAGCATCTGGGAAAAGTGGATAGTTGATCCCTGGGACTGGGAAATGAGCTTGAAAGAAGAAAGTGACAAGCTTGAGTCTATAAACCAACTAAGACCAAGAAAGATCCCTTAGTTCTGGACATACTTGTCACCTTCTTCTGATTCCTGAAAGTCAGAATCTTATTGAATACTTGGAACATGACATTTTTACATCTTATAACAAAGCTTGCTCTCTTCCATCCTCCTCCTGATTATCTTCTTCTCAACCCCAGCCCTGGGCTTGATATCACATACTACTCAGTGAGGCTCTTCTGATCACGCTAACTCAGGTAGATAACCCCTCCTCATTATTCTAGATATCAGTTCATTGTGTCCTTTATACAGCTTATAACAATTTATAATTATTTTATGTATTTGTTTGTTTACTCTTTTGTATCTTTTTCCCACTAGAATCTAAGTTTCATAAGACTAGGGACTATATCTGACTCATTCAACATTATATCCCTAGAGGCTGCAATAGAGCCTGGCAGATGAAATGTAATCAGTAAATATTCATTAAATAAGTAAATTAATGAATGAATGAGACATTAATTGCATGCATACTGTACTTCTACCTTTACCCAAACTGCTTACAAGCAGGCTATTTAAGACTTTACTCTCTAGGACTTCTAGCCAAGATGGAGGCATAGGTGGATGCACTGTTCTTCTTTGCACAACCAAGATAGGGACAACAACAATTTAGAAACAGAATAACAACCAGAACTGATAGAAAATTGATCTGAATGGAAGTCAGACAACCAGGAAGTTGAAATAGACCCATTCATCCAGACCAGTAGGAGGGGCAGAGTCGGGCAGCCAGATGCCAGGCGCCGGTCATGGTGTGGAGAGCAGAGAGCATTGGAACTGGGTGTGTAAGGCATCCAGGGCATGCAAGACCACAGCAGGTGGACCCTTAGTGTGCAAGTGGCAGCTGGCAGACCTTGGCCAAGGGGTGGCAACCAGCAGACCCAGTGAGACAATGATTGTGAAGCAAGGCACTGCACACAACCCAGGATTACAGTGCTGGGAAATGGAGACTTGGGGCACTGATTGAGGACACCTGTGGGAGTTGAGGCGCATGGAGAGATACCCAGACTCATAGGAGAGGTCCTTGGAGAGTCCCACAGCATGCACAAGCCTACCCACATGGGAACTGACACCAGAGGGGCCCAGTTCGCTCGGGAGAAGCAGCAGAAGGGACTGAGTTCCCACAGAGCAAGCACCATTGTTCCCTCTCAACCCCACCCCCACATATAACATCACAACCCAGCAACTGGGGTGCCCAGCCCTGGTGAACACCTAAGGCTCCGCCCATCACTGTAACAGGAGTGAACAAACCAAACAAACAAAAAAAGAGATGGCTCAAACAGAAGACCAAATGAAGGCTCCAGAACCCATCCTTTTAAGCAACCAAGAGATAGCCATCCTATCAGATGCACAGTTCAAAACACTGGTGATCAGGAAGCTCACAGAATTGGTTGATTTTGGTCACAAATTAGATGAAAAAATGAAGACTGCAATAAGTGAAATGAAGAAAAATACACAGGGAACCAATAGTGATGGAAAGAAAGCTGGGTCTCACATCAATGGAGTGGACCAGAAGGAAGAAAGAAACAACCACACAGAAAAGAATGAAGAACAAGAATTCAAAAACATGAGGAGAGGCTTAGGAACCTCCAGGTTCCAACATCTGAATTATTGGGATACCAGAAGGGGAAGGGGAAGAGCCACAAGTGGAAAAGTTATTTGAACAAATAATAAAGGACAACTTCCCCAATCTGGCAAAGGAAATAGACTTCCAGGAAGTCCGGGAAAATAAGAGAGTCCCAAAGAAGTTGGACACAAGAAGGAACATACCATGGCACATCATAATTACATTAGCCAAGATTAAAATGAAGGAGAGAATGCTAGAAGCAGCAAGAGATAAGGAGACAGTAACCTACAAAGGAGTTCCCATCAGACTGTCAGCTGATTTCTCAAAAGAGACCTTGCAGACAAGAAAGGGCTGGAAAGAAGTATTCCAAGTCATGAAAGGCAAAGACCTATATCCCAGATTACTCTATCCAGCAAAGCTATCATTTAGAATGGAAGGTCAGATCAACTGCTTCTCAGATAAGGTTAAGTTAAAGGAATTCATCGTCACCAAGCCCTAATTATATGAAATGTGAAAGGGACTTATCAAAGAAAAAGAAGATAAAAAACATGTGTAGTAAAATGACAGCAAACTCACATTAACAACCACACCTAAAACAAAAACAAACTAAGCAAACAAGTAGAACAGGAACAGAACCACAGAAATGGAGAATACATGGAGGGTTAGCAACAGGGGAGTGGGAGGAGGAGAGAGGGGGAAAAGGTAAGGAGAATAAGTAGCATAGATGGTAGGTAGAAAATAGACAGGGGGAGGGCAAGAATAGTACGGGAAATGTAGAAGCTAAAGAACTTATGACACATGGACATGAACTAAAGGGGGGGGATGTGGGTGGGAGAGGGTGTGCAGGGTGGAGGGGAGTGAAGGGGGGAAATGGGACAACTGTAATGGCATAATCAATAAAATACATTTGAAAAAAAGACTTTACTCTCTAAAACTATCACCATGCTCCACCATTCTACAAATACAGGAAATAATAGCTGGAAATGCTTAAGTTAGAGACTGGGTTAAAAAAATGTCTTGGGTGTAGTGAAAAAATATATATGGATTTTGGGATGAACAGGCATGGAGTAAATCCCAGGTCCCTTTGTCAGGTGTTCTTTGGCCTTGGCCAAGTTATTATTTCTGAGCCTGTTTTGTCATCCATACATGGAAATAATGATTCTAACTTGTGTAACTGATAGGCAAGGAACTTGGCAAAAATATGCACTGAGTAGATAATAGTATTAATGGCAATATAATTGTTCTTTAATAAAATGTTATTGTTTACTTTTTCATTGACTATCTTATCTGTCTTATCCACAGTTATATTTAATGTGCCTAAATACTGCCTGACACTTTCAGATGCTTGATATTTGAGAATGAATGTTGAATATTTGTGCTTTAATAATAATTAAGATGAGTAAGCTTTACTTAGACATTCTGATAAATTCTTTATATACCTAATCTCATTTTTATATCTTCACGAAGTGGATACAATTATTTTTTTCTGATTTTTAAGTAAAAGAACTGAATGTTAAAGAGAGTAAAGTAAGTCACTAAGTAAAGAATTGAAAGGCCATCCCCTTAACTCCAATCCCTTATGCGGAGGATGGCTATCAGTAGCTTGACACGCCCCTTCCAGAAGGTTGGAAATCATAAGCTTAGTATTTGAAAATTGGATAATAACTTTTTTGAGGATTCACACAGTTCCTGTGTATAATGTCCTATGTTACATTTCCAAGACAATTTATTGCAATTATGCACCTCCATTTCAAACCTACATATTATATGAACTTTCAACAATAATGCAGCTGCTAAAAGACTACATCTGCAAAGTTAATAAATTATTAACTTTACTTATAATACATTGAAAATGTATTAAAATGAGAAATCCTAATTTTGCCTCAGCTACATCTCTGATACATAGCCAACATCATTAAAGATGATGAGACTTGAAGCTAGATAGAAAAGGATTTTTAGTATGGTTTCTCCACATATTAAACAAATGATGTTGGTTAAGTTTCTTAGGTTCCCTAAGTTTCAGTTTCTAGTCTGAAAAATAGAGTTAGTAACATCATTGTCACCCAGTAGCTGCAGATAGTAAATAAATAATCTAAATGAAAGCAATTTGCTCAGAATCTAGCAAATGGTGAACATCTATGTAAATGCTCAATTTTCCTCCCTTTCATTATTTTCCATTATCTAAACACTTAAGTAAATATTCTGAATCTGGTATTTTTACTTACTCTTCAAGGTCAAGGTAAAGTACATTAATTGAGCAGTTTGGAGAAAGTTCCACAGCCACTGTTTTTATTATGCCTTTCTCTCAGTAAATTACAAAACAGCCTTCAGATTTATACATCAGATATTTGTGAACAAAGCACTGAAATAGAAACGTGAAATAATTAGAACATTTGATATTTTTCTTTCATCATGTTATCTGTAGATACAGACTCCTTAGATTTGCTATAGTCTTTCCAAAATGAAGAGGATTTTGGTTGGCTCTTTCCTGCACCTCTACCCAAGGCCAGAGGTGGAGGATTGCATTACATAAAACCAACAGGAAATGATCAGATCAGGGCAATATCTAATATTTCAGGTCAGGATCTTTTAGCTGATTTCTTTGTTGATTCATGTATTCAATTATGTGTTGAGCATCAGTTATGTACGGTGCTCTGTGCATGGCACTGAGGTGACCAGTCTTGGCCCTCAGGTAATCTCTAACCTGGATGGATGAGAAATTTTTATGTATTTAAATAGCCATAAAGCAATGTAAACTTGGTAAGTAACACAGGGATGTTGGGACAGAGTACTATGGGATTTCACAGGATGAGAATTTGCTTCCCTTTGAGGGGAGATGAAATAGCTTTGTATGTTTGTGAAGGGTAAAGGAAGAGCTCAGATGTTGCCATTAAGTCAGGTTCTGGAAATGTTAGTGATCTGGAATCTCCATCATGAGGAAAGAGAGCTTAGGTGATTGTGGCACTTTGATCCCAGGAGCCTCAAAGGCTCCAAAGACACTGTTAATCACTGGCTGATATGAAAGAGCACTTTGTATACTTAGTCCATCCTCAGTTGTGTTGCAAGTCATATTGCATTCTAGCCATTTATTTGTCTCACCTCCTGGCTAGCTGATGAATTCCTGGAGGGCAGAGACAATGTCTTTCTTTTGCAGAACATAGCCAGGCTCCAGCAAATTACAGACAGTCACTCAACACATGACGGTATTACAGAAAGGAAGACCTACTAACCCAGAGAAGACAGGAAAGAAGAGAAAATTTCATTCTTGCTTGTGTAGTTTAAATTCCTCACAGACAGAAGTTCTGGGGATCTGGCAAGAATAGTGCACTCAGCTCATGTAGGCAAGAGGCGATGGCTGGATGGCTTCCAGAATAGGCCGGTATTGGCTGGGCTACAGTGGCACGCTGAGCCCCAGGGAAGGTGGGACCGTGGCATTACTCAGCCTTGTTCAGTGAAGAAAGCTCTGTTCTTCTCTTCAAGCTTCTGGCTTGAGGTTAGTGGTCGTGACATGAGAAAAGAAAATTGGAGGGAAGAATTGACTCAAGAGTAATAGCTTAGAAAATTAGCTTCATTTTTATCCCACATCTTCTGACTGCACAGCCTTCTAAAGAGGTAAGTGATAATTCTGAAATTGTGTGAAATCTAAGGGATGAAGAGATAATGCTTTAAAAAAATAGAGAAGAGCAACTTTGGGAAAGTCTGGGCCTTTTTCTGTCTTCTAAAAGGTAAGCTATTAATAAAAAAGATATCATTGATGCTTTAATTTGTTGCTATAAGGATTCAGAGTCATCTCTGGGAAAAGGATTCAGAAATCTGCATTTGAAACACACCCCCAAAATGGTTCCGGTGTACACTAAAGTGTGTGAATCACCGCTACATTCTGCAGCCTTTGTGAACTGAGGACAGCCTCTTTTTGTGTTTGAAGATTAAGCTTCTAAACCAATGTTTTGTGGGGCCTCTTTCTGCTATCAGCCTAGAGCTAGGAGCTGGAGGAAGTGGAGGCAAAACCAAAGGAGACAAAATAGGCATCAAAAGTCTATGTATGTGGAGCTGTTGGGAGTCATCTTAAGAGCTGAATAAAAGGAACAGAACAAGCTGGAAATCATCACTGTGGCAGACAGACAAAAAGAGGAGGGTGCAGTTGCCAAATGGCTAATCAATGTATGTGGTTAAAATTCCAAGTTAAAAATGAGGAAACAGATCTGCAAAAACTAAAGAGGCCAGGCGAGTCAGGGAAGTGACAGACCAGATCCGGGACCACCACACATGCAGGATCCAACTGCACAGGCTAACTTTTTCCTTAGCCTTGAAGGTTTTCTGTAAAAACAGAAACCAGTAGAATATACAGTAATACAAAGCCATTAATTCCCTCCCAGGAAAGTGTCCAGTTTGAGTTCCCAAGCATTGCAGACTTGCTTGACTAATACTGGTTAACATTTACTAAATACTCCTATGCAACAAGCACTGTTTCAGTCATTTAATCCTCACAACAACCCTGTGAAATAGGCACTTTGGGTATGACTATCCTACAGATGAGAAAAAGGGGTTGATCACCTTGCTCAAGGCCATGTAACCTCCAAGGGCAGTGTCAAGATTTGAACTCTGATGATCTAGATCCAGAGTCTGAATTCTTAATCACTCTTTTATTCTGTCAGCTGCAGAACAGATTATATTTTCCACTTTCACACAGAAATCAACTCTCAGTTACAATGAACTATTGACTCAATCACTATTGTTTCTGTTATAATGCCTATAAAATTAGGAAGGAAATTTATAAGTTCTCTGTATAGAATGACATATTGTTTTTGTTTAAAATGCATACAATGTCCTATGTATAAATGCTAACATTTGATGTTACAAGTATCAGATCTGTGCCATGATGTCATTTTCTCTCTCTCTCTCTCTCACACTCTCTCTCTCTCACACACACACACACACACACAATGCCAATGTAGTTTTCATGGTAAAAAGGTAACCAAAAACCTCCAGAGACCCAACTGTGTGTGTGTAATAGATCCTTATTCTTTTGTTCTGCATGCATTCTTCTTTTCTGTATTCAAATTTGACTCAGATTTTGTTGACTTGTTCATTTTTTTAAATGTACTTGTGCACATACACAGAAGAATTTGTTCCTTTTATCTCACATTTCTAGAGTTTGTCTTCCTGCTTCAGGCTCCAAGGCATACCATGGCAACAGTGGAACGGGAAAACTTCAGGAAAGCCAGACTAGATTCATTAAGAAAAACATAATTATTATAAAACATGGAGCTAACCTCAAACTGAATGAAAAATAAATGAAACAGAACATTTCCTAAAGGTTTTATTATGCTTTTATGACACTCACAGTTCTACTTACATTTATAGGGCACTTTTAATGTCCAGCATTCAAGGATGTCTCTGGTAAAGTCTAACCTTGCCAGATGCACTGACCATTGTTGGTGCTTGGGCTATAGTTAACCTTCACTAAAAGCTATTCTCTCAATCCTCATCCATAGCTGAAACCCCTTTTAAGAGAGCTGCAGCTGAAACCACACACATGCACGCGCGCACACACACACACACACACACACACACACACACACAAAACCTCATTGTGAGTCAGAGCCACAGAAACAGACAGAGCTAACATTTTCCTCCAGAATCTGGAGTACAAAGACCTAATCTCTATGTTTTGAAGTTTATGTGAACACATTTAATTTTACACTGTTCTCTAAGAAAGTTGCAGATTATTGCGTTGGCAGATCTCACTCTGTGTTCAGTTGGAAATGTAGTCCAGAGTATGGCAAATACAACAGAAATTAGTGAATGTGAGGATCCTGTATAAACTAAATTACAGCAGCAACAAAAATATATAAAACCCACATGCTCTGATGTAATTCTATCAAAAGGAGGCCCTACTTTTCTTCCACTTTTCGTTTCCTACTTTCTAGTAAGCTGTTATGAACTCTCTGTGTCCAAAAGCTGTTTCAGCAGCCTAACAGCAAAACTCGTCCAAATATAGTTTTTACCCTCTCTGCTACCACAACAGTACAAAAGCAGTCTTTCCTTCCCATTTTTAATTTTTTTCAGTTACAGTTCACGTTCAATATTATTTTGTATTAGTTTCAGAGTATACAGCATGGGGGTTAGACAATCACTATACTTTACAATGTGTTTCCCTCAATATTTCTGGCACCCACCTGGCACCTAGCACCTGACTCCATACATAGTTATTACAGGATTATTGATGATATTCCCAATGATGTGCTTTATATCCCCATGACCATTTTTTTTAGCTGCCAATTTGTATTTCTCAATCTCTTCACCTCAAAGACACTCTTTTCTGATGGTATCCTCTCCCTCTCTCTCTTTCTCATACACACATTCCAAATAAATTAATAAAATGTATTCCTGGTTTACTTGGTGAATTATAGAAAGTATAATAACATAGTAAGAAAGAACCAAGATACATTTCATTAAATCAAAGGTGTTCTTAGATAACTTCCTATAATCTTCTGTAAAACAAAACATAAAGCAATGCTCTGAACAGTATGGGAAGTTTCCTCCTAATGAGATCAGGTAAATACGTGGACTGGCTTAATATTTTAAAATTTATTTCCTCCAACATTTTTCAATTTTCCTAGTCTTCACTTTATTTTTACTCTTTACTCTTAAAACCACTTGTCAATGTCATGGATTCCAAATTGTCAGGGAGAGAAGATGTGAATTAAAGGGAGAAACAGCACTCATTTTTATACTTTTCATAATAAGCTGGAAATGAAAGGGAGACAGGTTAAAGTAAATATTTAATAAATGACATCAAGCAAAATTTCTATGTACATCAAGTTACAGCTACACTTTAGAACAAATTAAAATCAGTTTCAAATTTCACAGCACCCTTTCTAGATCATTTGGAATAGTTTTTCCCCAGACATAGCAACTGAACAGAATTCTTATTGCATTAAGCAATTTCATTTACACATTATAAGGTTAAATCAAGTACATGTGCCTCTGGACATGGGTGTATTTTGGAAGGCATATGAGCAATCGGAAAGGGCAGGGGTAGGAGATAATAATTCCTACCTCAACGCACGCTCTCAAGAGTGGTTACTGCCTTAAAGATGCAACCCGTGCTGCTGGCGATATTAATTATGCCAGTTTACTTTCGCTTTTACTTATAAACCAACACTAATCCAGCAAATGCTTCTTGATAGGTCTGGATTGCATATGCTTAGAAACTGTCAGGACAGAAGATTTCTACCACTTTCCACATTTCTTTTTTAAATTTCTCTCAGACAAAATAATATTGTTGGGGCAGTGTTGGACTACACTGAAGAAGATTCAGAAAATATCCAAATTAATTAAAACACATTTATATTACCCTATGGTATTTCCCTTTTTCTTTTCTTTTTAATCTTCTTTTCTCTTTTTCCTTTTTCCTTCTGTTCTTTTCTTTTTAATTTTCCTATTCTGCCTGACCTCCTAAATATCCAAGATTTGTGAACTGGACAGGTGACTCTTACCAATGATGCCCTACCCACTGGACTGTGCATACAGCTCCCAGAAAGTCATGCATACAACTGGGTGAGAAGAGAGGAGAACCTGAGAGTGTAACCATGATGGTGACATAAGTACTATTCCACAGTTCACTGTGGATGTAGTTTGTAATTGAATCACGGTAATGTCATTGGGAAGCTCCAAACACTCACCTAATATTAAAGAGAACGGTTTCTTCAGGAACAAAGAGCCTTCAGTTGAAATGATTTAATATGTCTGAGTCAAGTCTACTTTTGGAAATAATGACCAGTAATGTAAAATTTGTTTGATCTTGGGGTTCTGGAGAAAGATTAGGAATGTTCAAGTTGAAAGAAATGAGGACCAACTCTCATTTTCTCTTACAAGTACTCTTTAAATCAGAATTTCTCCTAGTTTAAGAAAATAGTTGCCTTTTTAAAAAGATTAGATCACTCCTCTGTTGGCAATTGGCATTTTGTAGACCATAAAATGTAAGTTCCTATTCTGTCAAGTAACACAAATCAGGTAGGTGAGAGACAATCTCCTCTTTTGCCATTCTTCTCTAAAATGAAATTTCTCAGTTTGGCAAAGTCTTGACAATACACATCTTGAAAATAAAAAAACAATTACACAAAAATGTGAATCATAAGATCATTAGAACAAATCCAGAAAAGTTCATTTTACTTATTAATAAAAGAAGTGCTGTTCCAAGAAACTTGGCTATTTCACAGAGTTAAATGGTCAGAATCTGCCCTGTGCAAGAAGAATGAATCAGAAATTCCTCTGGGACTAAATGGCATACTCTTATTTGAGTTTGTTTGTTTGGAATATTTCATGAGCATCACATGTGAACCATTTTTTCTGGCATTAAATGTTACAGTGGCATGCTATAACAGCCCTTGTTTCTATACTTAGTTGACTCAATAAATACCTTATTTTCCTGATTCCCCTGGATTTTCACATGGCACATTTGCAGAACCTCAGTGCCAGGTGGTTAGGGTGATTATTTCTTGTTTCCAGGGAAATTGAAGATTGGAGTAGCAGAACAGGCAAGGGAGACCTAGTGGTAAAATTAGGTCAACAAATTTATTCAAGAGTTTCTAATACTGTTTTATCAATGCAGGAAGAGAGTTTTATTATTCTCTGTATGACCAGCACTTTACACAATATTAGCCACACATTTGTTTCTCAGGAATGTTTGTTGATTAAATGAGCCAGATGCAAAATTCAGCCTTCGCTTATTTTTCCATTCATGTATTAGCCTGGCATGTTATTGGGGTCCATACTGATGTAGGATGCTTGCACTCAGGGGCGCACATGCTCTTTCTCAGTCTGAGACAAGAGTGGGTGGCAGATAGAGACCAGCAGCATTAACCCAGCACACCCAGGGTGATGGCTCTGGGCTCTGTACTTACGGATGCCATGGTATTTAGTCCAACAAAAGCAGTGCAAGAAGAGCTTTTATTATCCCAGTTTTACAGTTGAGAAAAATAGGTTCAGCACTCTTTGATCCCAAAATCCTTTCAAAGGATGACTGGGTTAAAATTAGAATTTAAACAAAAGTTATAAGAAATAATAAATTAATATCATTTGATGGTGGTCAACAAGTTAGGAAAAAAGAATTATATGAATCTTATTAATTTACTCTGTTTAATGAAACACACTCTGAAACATTTAGGCAAGTGTTGGAATTCAGTTTCTGCAGGCCCCAACACATCTCAACATTTTTAAGTCCTTAGTTTTATTAGAGAAAATAAGACGTCCTGACTTTTCTTGACTTATTTCTAACCACATTTGAAAGGATTAATATAAGATTTATTTAGGATGAAGCCCATGAAAGCTTCTTTTTTATTTTTCTTAAAGCTCACGTCAAACTGAAAGAGAAGTAAATCGGGTGAGGAAGCCTCTTTTTCACTGCAGTACCACTGAAACGGTGTGTGTGTAGACAGCAGTAGTTTCCATTTGTCTGTATCTTTTAAATCACAAACAAAATTGAGAGTTTCAAATAGAGTGGTATAAATACTTCTAAGAGTTATGACAAACCAAAGCTTAAAATATTAACATATTTATAAGAAAATCAGTAATATCGCTATGCATAGGAAAAAGATAACTCAGTTTACACAAAAGGAAATATAAGTGGCTTAATAACTGGTATAAAATCTTTAACACTGCTGGTAATTAAAAATGAAAACAAACAGTAATGCAATTCTATTTTCCTCTATTAATCAGTAGGGCTGATTAATTTATTTTTTAGAATGTATGATGCGGGCAGAAGTATAAATGTAGTCAACCGTTTTGTAACTACGTATCAAAGAAGCTTTAAATGTGCTTCTGGAGTTCTGCTCTGAGGAAATATTCTGCAGTTCAACCAAATATTTAAATATAAAGAGACTCTTTTATAAAGTAAAAAACCATAAACATTAGATATCCTCAAACAAGAAGCATATTGTAGGCCATTTAATAAAAATAAATTCTTATGACCTAATAACAATGGCGGGAAATAAAAAACCTGCCGCAGTGCCATGTGACCCAGTGATCTCAGGCAGAGTCCTGGAGGAAGATGTAAGCAGCAGCGATAACAGTTGTTACTTCTGTTTACTTCAATTATTTCTCTGTGTTCTGCAATATTTTTTCTGTATTTTACAAGTTTATTTTTAGAATCAGAGAAAATTATAAAAGACAGGAGAAAAACAGAATGAAAGCTAGGCTCTCTAATTACAAAGTCTGAATAAGACACAGAAAGAGAAGAGGAATTTAATCCTGGCCATCTTAATTTTACCTGAGATTTCTTTGCAGTCCATCTAAGCTCAACAATGCAACCTAAATGAGGTTGTTTTAGTTGAGCACAGGGTGTATAGGGTATGATACTATCACATAGTGTCTCTCCAAGCAAATGCACTATTGGGATACATTCGTCCAGTGTCCAGAAAAAAGGCAGCAGTGACCCAGCCCACTCTGTACTCACCAGACCCTGTGTGGAGCGTGTGGTTAGTGCTGTGTGCCACATCTGAAGCAGAATGGTAAATAATTAGAGTCTGTCTGAAAGAGGGTGGACACAATGGTAAAATGCCTGGAAACCCCATGACTTCTCAGTTTAAAATTCCCCCCTGCTTTCTTATTATTCTCAGAATAAAGTCCAAAACCCTATAAGACTCTTCCTCATCTTTTAAGATTCTCCCCTTTGCTCACTTGAGTTCTAGTCACACATTTCAATCCCTTTAATATATCAAGTTTCTCTGCACTTGAACTGCTCCAATTGCCGTGTCTTCAGCCTAGAAAGCCTCTACTCTCACCACCCCTCCTCCCCACCCTGTCTCCTCCACAAACATACTTTCTTGCTGCCAATTCCTACCTTTTTTTTTAGGTCTTAGATCAAATATTTTTCTCCTCAGGAATACTGTCTGACCACCCACCTAGAAACAGCACCCCTACCACACAATCTTATTTTACCCTGTAGTTGTCTCTGGTTAGTTGCCTTTTGTCTGTATTTCTTGCTAAGATGGTAAACTCTGTGAGGACAGTACTGAGTGTCATACTATGTGCATTAGTCCGTTTGGGCTACCATAGACAGGGGCTTATAAACAACAGAAATTTATTTCTTTTGGCTATGGAGGCTTGGAAGTTCAAGGTCAAGTTACTGGCAGATTTGTTGTCTGGTGAGAACCCTCTTCCTCGTGTGTAGTCAGCCAGTCTCCTTGCTGTATCTTTATATAGTCAAAGGGATGAAAGAGCTCTCTGGGGTTTCTTTTCTAAGGGCATTACTTCCATTCTTGAGGGTTCCACTCTCATGACCTAATCACCTTCCAAAGACCTTACCTCCTATCATCAACATTAGGGGTAGGACTTCAACGTATGAATTTTGGGGGAACACAAACATTCTGTATACAGAATAATGCCAAGAATGTAGTGCAGTGTCTGGACCACACTTTGGGCTATTTGTTGAATGAATGAGTGAATGAATGAATGATGTAAAACCCATCTGTCTGCATGTTTTTATGGTTACCCTCCACTTTCACATCTTAATTCCTCCTTAATGCTAAGAAAAAGGGATTTTTAATCTGAAGAAAGAGAAGACGAGTAGGAGCGGAGAGACTGTGATAGCTTCCTGTCCCATAGACATTCTGCGCAACTCCACTAGTTAGAAGATTAAGACTAGTTACAGTTCTAAAAATCATAAGGAAGAACTTTCTAAAAGTTAAATTAAAAATTAAATTAGCATCCTGTGTGATAATGAACCCTGCTTTATAAAGTGTGTGGCAGAGATATTTGAATATTAGCATGGACTGGAGTTGCTGTAAAGGAGATTCCTATATTGGGTAGTCAGATTTGATGCCTTTTAGGATCACTTAAAAGCATATAATTCTATGACCTTGCATCTCTCTGGCTGTAGAGGCACTACACAAAAGGAAGAGAAGATTCAAAACAAAACAGGGCATGGAGTGAAACAAAGAAAAGCGTGGGGAAGAAAAGGAAATGTAACACTGTCTCAGAGCGTTTGATCTCAATCATTTCGAACCTTCTGTAAGGATGGGGTTGGCAGGCCTCCCAGAGAAACCAAATCAAAGCAACCTAACAGGGCATCACAGAACTAAGCGGGGAGATAGAAGATAAAAGCCCTGCATTTAGAGTCACTGAGGATGGGGGGAGGTGTGAAAGGCAGGCTCTCTCTTCAGGGTCCTTTTCAATTGACTTAAAGGCACACGTCTGAAATGAACATTCTCCATAAATAAAGGGCAGTTCCCTGAATCCAAAGGGCTGTGCATTAATGAACAGGCTAAAGGAATGGGCTGAAATGTCAGTGCAACTGCTTTCTGTGTCTTCACTATCCTTAACCCAAACTGTGTTTGTAATCTGGATTGAGCAAAGCCTGCTCAACAAACCCAGCTTTTATCACCTCCTTTGCATTTACATACTCAGAGCTCAGAACTTGTCCAAAGGCCTCCTTACCTCTCTAGTCAAAGAAATAAATGCTGTTGTGGAAAAAAAGGCAGCTTCCATTTGATTTGAGAGAGAAAGAGCCAGAGGATGCCTCTGTCTGAGGTATGGAAGACAAAAACTGAACTATACTGTGTAGCTTTGCTTTACTAAGTGGTGGTTTTTTCAACTACAGTGTCAAGACTCCTCATAAAGTAGAATGCAATTTTTTTTATTTTGACTACTGCTAAAAATATTTAATGCTTATTGGGTGCTGACTACGTTTCAGGCAATGAACTGAGTAACGTGTGTACATTATTCCCTGAATTCTAACGACAGTCTGGAAGTAGATGCAGTCATAGTCCCTGTGTCTGGAAGCTGTGTGCTCTCTACTGCTATAAGAATTGGGAAAGTGTGATAGCACATGAATTAGGAAACATAAAATTACATTTATTTTAAGATTATTGTAAAAAAAATCAGTGTACTACAAATTAGAGAGAATATTATACTAAAGTACTACATATCAATGACTTACCCTTACTAATTCTTTTACCATATTTCCTTTATCTATTTTCTCTTGGCTTAATTATTTTAAAGTAAGTCCCCAATATTATGAATTTTAAACTCTAAATGTTTCAATGTGCATCTCTAAAATTTAAAAGTATGTTCTTACATACTATCATCACTCCTAAAAAAATTAAGCTTTTTTCATCTCATACCCTGTCTACATTTAGGTTTCCCATATCATTAGTTTTTCACAATTGTTAAATCACGTTCATCCTGATAGTGATGAAGGGGTGTAAGAAAACTTGTTTCTACAGATGAAGCAAATGTGGGAGGGATTTGGAAACACTTTGAAGTGGGATTGGTACCTGTTTGCCCTGGGTTACTCTCTGCATTCTAGGAACTTAGCTTAAGTCACCAAAGGTGCTCCTGGATCCCACCGGGATCTGAGCTCAAATGAGAAATCTCAGGGGCTAGAGAGCATGGCCTATGGAATTGGACTGTTCAAACTCATTAGTTATGAAGTGAACAACATTGGACAAGCTCATCTCTCCATGCCTTACTTTCATTCTATTTAGAATAGAAATATTCTCGAGTCTCATTGCCTATCACTTTTGGCCTTGCCTTTTTACTTGTCCATCAGTTGTAGTTCTCTTACTTTGAACTTGGGCAACTTTCCTGCTACCATCTTATTTTTTTACTGTGTCTCAGCAGAAGCAAGTCATTCCAACAAGCCATATAGAACCATCTACTTTATGATAGGCACTATGGTCTGTATTTGGAATACAGAAACAAACAACACAGCATCTCTACTCTAAGGAGCTTAGGATCTAACAGACCCAGGAGGAGGCCTCTGTGATCTGCCAGCTTCCCATAATATACTGCCTGTGTGCTACCCTCTGGAGGACCACTTGCTAAGTCTGTTTTTGCTTAATAGGTATATCACCACCAACAATGATATATGAGAGTCTGTATTGTTGATCACATTAGATCAATACATTCTGAATCATGTATTCAGTCAGCTATTTTAAAAATATTTCCATGTAGTCCCCTAACAATTATGACTGTCATAAAAATAATTTCTGACAGTTTATGTTATGAAGAAAAGCAAAATCAGTGTTGTACACTATTAGGCAGAACTAAAAGAGTAAATAATTCTAAATTAGAACTGTCCCATGTCCAGTAATCACAAAGCAAAGGAAGATTTCCAGTTAGATGTATGGCCTCCAATTCTGCAGATTCCTGTAAGAATCAATTGATTTATCTTTCTTCCCAACACCTATTCCCAAACCTTTATGGGTTGTTCTGTTCCAAAAGTACTTTGCCAAATTGGACTACTGTCCACATTTTCAGCAATTCAAGATTAACCTCCATAAAGAGAGGAACCAAGAACTAGACTTGTTGTGCAGGCCTCAGAGAAGACTGCCTGGAAATAAGCAGCCCAGTCTTTGGATATAACTGGTCCCCACTATTCCCAGATGCCTTCACTGAACATTTAGCCCAACTTCCTTTCATTCCAGCTCAGGAAGTTTTTTCCATTTCCTCTACTAGGTATGCACTTTTTAAATTTTTGAGAGTAAAATATGAAATGCATCAGTTAATAGTGTACATAAGAAACCTTAGAAAGAGTGATTCACAGTCATTAAGCAGAGATCCAGCAGAGGTACCAAGAATGAAGGCCAAAAACAAGTGCAAAGCTGGCAAAATCCTACAGCTGGCAGGCGGTGCAGGGAACAGGAGGCTGGCTGGGTAGATGGCAATAGCCCACGATGTCAATCAAAGCTTTTAGATGCGTGAATGGTCTGGTGGAAGCTGGTGGTATAAATTCTGTCCCCAGTACATACACACCTTTCTTTTCTTCTCTTAATTTTAAAGTTCAGTCAAGGTAGAACATGTTGACTTAGGGCACTTTGCCTGAAACAAATTGCCTAACTTTGCGGCCCTTTCTAGCCCGTGGCTTTGAGTAAGCTACTTCAATATCCATGCCTCAATTTCTTCATCTGAAAATGGGCATAATGGTTGTTGTGAGGCTTACTTGTTTTGAGTACAGATAAAGTTCTTCAATATGGCAAGTGTTCGTTAATTAGTTATTAAAATCTATAACTCGCAGCTACACTTTCCATCTACAGTAGGAAAGAATAAAGCCAACACATAGGCAGAGACAGAAGAAGAAGGAAGAAGTCTCCATCTGAGCATTTAAGTCCTTGACCACAGTTACCCCTAAGGTCCCCTCTACCCTTGCCCATGCAGTTTGCTTACATGTAACAAAACATTCTTTATTTTTCTTAAGATACCTTTAGTTGGATTTCTGTAAATTGCAGCCAAAGAATTCTGACTTATAAAACCTACTTTGTGAAAGACACAGGGCTAAGCTTTGAGTAAATACGACATCTTATAGTTTTCAATTAAGTTTGGTATAGGAAGGAAAACTGCTACTGAGAGACCATGCTGCTCTATTGTTTCTCTATTTGAAAGACAGCATGAGCAGTGGTTAGAGGACACTGGAGACAGATAAACTGGGTTAAAACTCTGGCTCTATTACTTACTAGTTGGATAGCCTGGGGCTAGTTACTTAACTTCAATGGGTTTCCTTTTCCTCATCTGTAAAGGGGAGAGATTAATAGGACCAGCTTCACAGCATAATGTGAGGATTTAATGACCATGATATGTAAAGCACTCAGCACATACTGAGCATGCTGTAGATATTAGCTATTATCAGGGAGACCTTTCCTAATACTGTATAAAACTTTGTCATTCTCTGGCCCCAGCCCAGATTTAGTTTTCTTCTTAGGTTTATCACACATCATAAATGTTTGTCTACTTGTTTATTGTTATCTTCCCTTAACTAGAATGTAAGTTTTTGCTTGCTTCTTATCTTCTTATCCTCAGCACGGAAACAGGAGCTGAGATAAATGGTAAGTGCGCAGCAGCCATCTGATGACTGAGTAAATGAGTTTGTTGAGATGCAATAGCTAAATATAGCTTAGCCAAACAGAATTCCAGTTCAGGGCTGTTTGGCTCCAAGCACTTGCTACTATCATATAACCTGAAATTTCCAAATTTGCAGGTTATTAATATGCAAAGTATATAATTTTAAGAGTGAAAACAGTACAACTGGAAATATTACAGTGTAAAGACAAGAACACTGAGCCTGGAGACATGGAATCTTACCCATTGTAGTTGTATCACCATGGGTAACTCACTACAGCTCATTGGACTCTCTTTCCTCATCTGTGAAATGAGAATGTTAAATACATTTCTATGTTTTCTTTCAGTTCAGTTTTTCTCAGTTTCTATTCCAAAGAATTAAGAGAACCAAATTCATTAGCAAATAGTTTTGTACCATGGTATATTTTTGTATTCAAAGCATTTCTCTCTGTATTTTTTCCTTCTACAATGGATAAAGAGGAAAGTTATAAAAGAAATTACTAAGAGAATTTTATAACAGCTAGGAATTTAATTGTCCTGTAAGCTGTATTGATTTTTCTCTCTGAAGGCCCCCTCTAAAATTTAAGTTATTCCACAGAAATCCCTTTTTGTGTATTTGGCTGTGACGACAAGAGCCCAAATTGCAAATGAGCACTATCACTAGTGACAGAGGTAAGTGTCTGGGGACAAAGCCAAGTGGAAATCTAACCTGCTCCCAGAGGTCACCAGTCTTCTTTGATTGCTCACTTCACTGAAGTCCTCTAACTCATAAGATATTTAACATAAAAGAAAACACTGTCAACCATTGTTTGTATCTAGGTTACTTGTGTTCATCACCCAGAAGCGAAGTTATGAGGGGTCCTATCTTATATTTCTATATTCTTACCCAGTGTGCAGTGCAGGACAGGGTATTCAATGCCCAGTAATTAATTACTAATGGATTGTTCTCAACTCTAGGGTCCTTTAGGCTACCAGTCACACAGCCTTCCCCATCCTCCCTATTTTACTTTCCGTGATGTTTCATGTTTCCTTTCCCTTCGGTGTTTACCTTTTGTATGGCGGTAAGCGAAGCCCACTCCTGTGGTCCTGACCAGCTCCTCTCATTTTCCTGGGAAATAAGCCCACCTCTGCTGATGGCAGCGCTGTGCTAGTTCCTGACTGTTTAATTCTGGTTTTCTGAAGGAAAACATTTTATGTTCCAGATTTTGGGGGAAGAGGTAGCTTAAGTGTTGGTGGTGGTAAAGAGAAAAGTACTGAACAACACAATGTGAAATGCAATACTACATAAGCAGCTTTACTTTTAAGTCCCATTTCTCAGTTCATTACTTGGATTTTCTTCCATTCTCTTACTTTGTCGTTGAAAAGCTAGGTAATCCTCTCATTCTCTCATTTCATATCAGCAAAATGTTTATTTTTCCAGAAATGACAACAGTAGAAGAATGTACGCATGTGGTATAAATATGAAATGATATATTATGATTATATATGATAAAAATTGTACCTGCACTGCAAAAAAGAAAATGGAAAAAGATCCTAGTTGTGAAAGCTGTTAGAATCCAGACTAATTTCTAACAGTTTTAAATAAATGAGGCAGTAGAGGCAAATGATATTCTCTACACAGAGAAATCCCATTTGGTAAGGGTTTGGCATTCAATGGCTTGTTCGGGCCCATTCCCTCTCCAATTTTTCATTATTACAGGATTAGAGCTCTTTAACTTTAAACTTGTACTGTGAATGGGTCTTAAAAGATTTTATTTAAAATAAGCTGACAAGGCAAATTGTGAAATGAACATATTTCTGAGAAAGCACTTAGCTTAGAAAACCAGAAGTTTTCTGTATACCAGTAAAGAATGATGCCATACTAATGTAGCTAAATGCCAGAGACATGCTATCTTAACAAAAGCAGAATTTATTAAGAGTTGGTGAGGGCCCTGACTGGAGTGGCTCAGTGGATTGAGCGCGGGCTGTGAACCAAAGTGTCGCGGGTTCGATTCCCAGTCAGGGTACATGCCTGGGTTGCAGGCCATGACCCCCAGCAACCGCACATTGATGTTTCTCTCTCTCTCTCTCTCTCTCTCTCTTTCTCCCTCCCTTCCCTCTCTAAAAATAAATAAATAAAATCTTAAAAAAAAGAGTTGGTGAACTAGTATTGAATCAGTGAATTAATTTAGTTTGAGCAAAGCTTTAACATATTAATGTTTTCAAAGTACAAAAAAAATCGTGTGTGAATGGATATTAAACACTGCCTGGAAGAGAGAGAGAAAGTTTCAACATACATTTCAGATAACAAAAACAGATTTTAAAAGGATCATGTTTTATATAAGCAATAATTACATTTTCATAACTTTGTAGCACACAGGATACAAATTTGTTTTTTACACACCAGTTAGGAAACAAAGGTTCTTTTCTGCATTGTTATGTTCTTTTGAAATTAAAGATGTTCAAAAACATTTTTTTCAGAATTTCCAAAGTAAATTAAATTGAAGACTCAGTAAAAAAAATTGCTAAGAAAAAGTTTTTAGCAAAGAAGCTTCCAAAAGTGAAGGGGAACGTGACTAAACAAAGAGAAGCCGAAGTATTCCGTGATGTCACAGCTCAGCGGCTCATCCTTTCAGGAACGGGGTTTTTTTTTTCTTTTTGTTTGTTACTTCCATGCCCAAGTTTAACCTCTTTTTTTCTTATTTTCTCTTTTGCTCATTGCCTAAAACCTAACTACAGACGGAGGTTGGTGTTTAAATCAGACACTTAGAAATGATCATGACTCCATTTTAATTTGCCTTTGATCACTCTGTGCTCAGTGAGTTGGAGAATTTGGTACTGGAATAGAAATCTTGCTCCGGGCCCCATCATCAGGGCCTAGCAAAATGCCTAGCACAAAGTAGGCACTCAGAAAAAAGCTGCTGAATAAAGGGCTGACATGCACCTGGCACACACTGCTACGACCAGGTGTGCAAAAACTAGTGTGAAACACCTACTATCCTGTGGTCCCTCCTATAGCTCTGGCCCAGTACCTGAGGACATCCCCCTGCCCTTTGATTCAGCAATTAATGGGTTAAGTTCTAACAGGTCTGGGAACTTTCTAGGCCTCACTTTATTTTTTATTTATTTTTTTTCTTGGCCTCACTTTACAGTTCTGGAAGCCCTGAGCTGTGGTTGGCCAGTGCCCATGCCATACTAGTTGTGACGTGTTTTTAATGTTATCTTCGATTAAATCAATATGTTATGTGTTGATTTGGCAATATCTACCAGCCCTGATAGAACAACAGGCGGAAAAAGTGCTGTGTTCTGAGGAGCACAAGGGAGTGTAAGAGGAGGAGAGGAGACGACAGAGAGGGGAGGGGCGGCAGCGAGGGTAGAAAGGAAACAGGAGGAAAATCTGCTACACAAGAAGATCCCCACCTGCAGGGGTTTGTCTCACACAATCACCTTTCTCATGGGCTTTCCATCAGTTCAAACTGTCCTCTCCAGGAAGGTGAGTGAAGGCTCTTTGAAAAGTGTACAGTGCATGTCTAGAACCAGAGCTGTAATTACTCTGCTTGCTATGCTGACACCATTGTCTAATAAAATATTGTGCCAAACATTTCCTTTATTTTGCCCTTCGTGCTAGCTTGCTCTGGGTAAAATAACATTGGTCAGATTCATATCTAACCCAGGTGAAATCCTGTTACAATACACTCAAAGAGGGGTGTCTCAATTGTTTCATTGTGCTGGGATTCCATTGTGTTAAATTTTGTTGAGAATCTGGTACTTGTAAATCTTTCAGTGTTTGGTTGAAAGGATATTGCACACTGTAATTTACAAAGCATTAAAGAACCATTGCTGTACATGTGAATTGCTCTTGTTGGGATTAGAGCTGAGTTTTGTAAACTGAACTCTGATAAACTCCGAATTTGTGAAAGTGGGTTCTATAGTCAAAAATGTTTGGGGAATACAATCCATGTTAGAGCATTAAAGGCTCTGAGAAGTCATTTTTTAAAAAAATGTTACATTTTTTAAACCCTGAGTTTCTCAGTCTCTCTCTTTGTCTCTCTGTCTCTTTCTCCCTGTCCCTCGCTCCCTCCAGTTTTTTGATGGAACACCTAACATGGGATACCAAATTTGACAAATGCAGATGCTGCACCAGGGTATTCATTCTTGCATTTATAGAGGACCTGCCATATGTTTGGAAATGGGCCAGGCTGATAAAACAAAGACAAATAAGGCACATTACTTGTTCCTAAAAGGCTACCAGAGGAGATGCAATGCAAATAATACAGAATTGTTTTGTTTTTCACTTGTGGGAAAACAGGCAATGAAGCAACAGAGCAGGAAAGAAGGGAGGTTAGGACCGTGCCTGGAAGAACTTTCCTGGTGATAGTCTCACTGTAAGAATGTACGCATGTGAACGTCAGGTACTAGATTTAGAAAATAGCCAGCAGGGGTAAAAAGACCCTGTCATGCATCTTTTTCTAAAACCATTAAAAATATACCCTAACAATATAAATGGGTCTGTCAACATGTCTCTCTTAAGACAGCCAGTTCTTGTTTTAGATAGTTTCATGGAGGTTGAGTGGTGGCCATAAAGATAATCTGAACTTTTTTCTTTAGCAGATGTACACACTCACAATTCGGGCCTCAGTTGGACATCTGCTTAGATCTTAGCTCTCTTCTTATAGCTGGACAGGGATTTAAGGAATGTGCCATTTTCCTTGGCTGTGAACTTGTTTTTTCTTGTATCCAACATGCATACTGGCATGGCCTTTGTAAACTAGTCATTCATTGGATGGGGAGTGGGAATGGATTGGTATCCTTGATGTGGTTCCAAACATTACTGATTTTTTCAGCCTTAAAACCAGCAGCACAAAGACATCTGAAAGTCTTTGATGTGTTCCATACAGCACCTAACACATTAGGTGTGCAGCAGTAACATTATAGAGGACTGGAAAGGAATGGAAGTGGTGGTGTTCCCCCCCCTCTCTCACACACACACACAGAAATAGTATACCCTCCACCCTGTCAATCAATTCATATATATTAATGTTTAAGTTTTACAATAACCATATGAGGTGGGTATTACAGTATTTTTGTCATTTTTACAATTATTAAATTGAGGAATAAAGATGTTGGCCTTTAATCCAAGGTCAGGGACAGAGTCAGAGATAAAACAGGATACTTGCTTTATTCCAAAGCTTAATTACATTTTATACTGCACCTATTATAAAGCCAGAGTAAGGGGATAACTAGGACATATTTTGTACCCCTCAAAAGTAATTCTATTTTAGTGTGCTTACCTGGGACAAGAATTCTTTAGACAGGATGTACTAGCACTTTCTTTTTCTGATGGAAGTAGCTTATCATTATTCACCTTACATTATTCAAAATGCTTCATTACAGAGTCCATCATTTCTTTATTTTTCTCTTTTTCTCTAACAGATGCATTCCTTGAAGGAATCAGTCCAATACCTTTTGCACAAGGAAAAGATGCCTGGAATTAAGGGTGGGACTTGATACTCTTCAATGGCTAAACCTGTTACTGTTGGGAGAGACACAAAGGGACAGGCTTTCCAGAATCTTTAAAGTTAGTCTTTAAATATTTCTAGCACTTAAAAAATAGTTTCATAAGTGAAAATATTTTATCCAGAATACTGATAACTTGCTGTAGACAATTAAAAGGAATGAGAGTTAAATTAAAATAGGAAATGTTTTCAGGTGCACGTGTATATGTATGTACATATATACATATATACATATATATGCAAGTGTGTGTGTGTGTGTGTGTGTATAAAACACTTGACACCAGAGGAATGACACAGTGAATTAGGGTTTAGAAGGAAGTAAGATGGATCAGCAGTTCTTAACCAGGTAGGGGCAGACCCTTTGAGAATGTGATAAAAACTAAGAACTCTGTTTTTAGGAAAATAAAAATATACAATCACATTTCATATGCAGTTGGTTTCTCACCCCCTGAAACTCACCCTTAGCCTCCATTAGGAGGCTTTGATATGGTCCTGAAGGCCATGAGAAACAACAGAAAATTGTCCAGAATGAAAAAAGGCAAAGGTGACATGATTTCTCAAGGGAACTTTATATCTCTATAAATTCTTGTCTCTATGATTCCAGTGGCACCATTTGTAAATGTTGCTTTAAAAATCCTTGCCTGGAGAATCTTATGTCCTCTTTGAGGACTTAACAAAAATTTCAGGAGTGTCAGTGCCTTGAAGATTCCTTCCTTTCTCCAGTAAGAAAAGCCAGGCAACCAAAACCACAGGATAGGAAAGGTTTACATCAACTCTGGCATCTCAGTATTTCCCAAATGTTAATGCACACACACATCCCCTGGAATCTTCTTAAAATGTAATTCTGATTCAGCAGATCTGGGGCGGATCTCCAGGAGTCTGGATCTCCAGGACTCTGCATCTCCAACAAATTCCCAGATGACACTGATGCTCTTTGTCTGTAGAGCATACTCGCTGAGTAGTAAGACTCTAGTAGGAGACGCAATTCTATGTACCTCTACTGAAAAGCACTATAGAGCAGTTCCTCCCATTGCTTTCTCATCTCACATACATCCTTGAGCTTCTCCATCTTGCTACTCAGCTAGAGGCTAAACTTACACAGAGAGCAAGATTACACCAGGGTCTTCAGTAAGAGAAAGTAAACTGATCTTTTGCTTTAGGATAAGACTAATAATGATGTGAGTTTTGTATTAAATACAAAGAAGATAAGTATTAAATACTTATCTTCTTCTGTGATACTTAATGGTTTGGTGTGTCTGTAAATACTGAGGAGGTTATGAGTAATGTATGTGAATGATTTATCTCTTTTAATTAGAGCAAATTTAAGTTTAGCCCTTTAAAAACATTGTTTTCATTTGCTCTCAAGAGAGGAGCAAGAGTGGAATCAGAGATTGCAAGCCCTGAAAATTGCAGTCACAAACTAAAAATAGATGCCAAATTGATGTTGATATACAATGCAACACGTCAACCCGTATAGGTACTGCTTCCATCCTTTGATTCTTCAAAGTATGGATGAGCCAAAGATGGACAAGGCTAGTGATCAGAAGATAGATTTATTTCTGAGCCAGAGATTAACTTTCTGTACGTTAGAAACTCATGAAACTTTTTAGCAGCTGGTGTTATTGATTACATTTTTAATTAAGAAAAGTTTCATGACAGTTCCTAAAATGGGGGTTGAATGGGCAAAGTTGAAAAATTATGGAAATTGACTTAGCATTTAGTTTAAGTGTATGCTTATCTAACGGCAATTGTACAATCCAAGAATATGTCATTTCATGTTTGAATGAATGAAAACCACGGCTTTCCATAAATGTTTTTATAAAAAATGATGTAAGGAACAAAACTGGATATGGCTCATTTTTTCATATTTAGTTTATTTTAGAAATATATTTCTTTCCCTATTTCTACTTTATGGAAGTTAGAAGAAATAAAATGTATTTTTAACTAATAGTTTAAAGAAAATGACACTACCATGCAAAATGATATTCCAAACTCAGCATGGAATAAAAGATATAATATATAAGAGCTTTAGCTTGTTACTGTTTTAACTACAATATTTACTTTGAAAAGCATGGTATTGTTTCTTTGAGAAATAATCAGTTTCCCCTTTTGCACCCACCAAATAAGATTCCTTTCCACCTCTCTCTGCAGTCAGAACTCTCCCTCAGAGAGGAGCAAGCATGAGATGGTGGCCACAAAAAGATGTCCGTGAAGGGAAGACAACTAGAATTCAAGGTTGTGTAGGAACAAATGGAGAATCACAAATAATTTTTAAGTTACTTCATTGTTTATTTACCATCATTATATTCTCTTATTTCTTTCCATTTTTATTCTTAAATTGTGAAACATTTCAAAATAATGTGAGATATTCATATACCTACCATCTAGTTTTAACAGATGTTTACATTTTGCATAGTTATCTGTTCTACTATCTTTTAGCAAGATTTTTTCACTAGAAAACATTAAAAATATTTGCCAGTGTCATCAGAGGTGAATCAAACTGAAATTATCTGATAATTTTCATATTAAAGCTCATCAGAATTTTAAAGGATGACAGAAAAGCTTCTAAGAAATTCTTTCTCATGCCTCTTATACCATGTCAATTTTAAAAAATGATACCAATAATCACCAGAATTCATATTTGTTGATGGGGGGAAAAGTGTTCTAAATAAACTAATTAAAATGGAATAGGAATACATTTGTAGACTTTCTGTTAATGATTTCTTTCATAATTATTGTGCACACTTATTTTTTTAAATGGTATTTTAGTTCTTCTACTCCCATTTGTTCTGTATTTCACTTATGTAGGAAGGTGGAGGGTGTGTGTTTGTGAAATATGTGTGTATTTAAACATTAAATAAAATAAAAATTCTATTCTGCTCTCCTTTGAAAGTACTTGTCAGAGAACATGTAAAGATGGGAGTCACACAGAACAGTTTTAAGGTACATAAATTATTAATAACTGAAACAATAAATTAACCTTTATAAGTCATATATTTAGAGATTATTTAGATGCTGGGAGAAATTTTGGCTTAAGTTATTTATAGGGACAAATAGAAAACCTCAAATTTCAAATAATACTGTCATTATAGAGTTGTACATGAAATACCCTGGGCCAGACATTTTGATAGTTTAAGTAGAAGATGCCAATGTAATTTGTAGTGTGGGCCATTTATGGCTATGTTATTAACTTGGCATTCCTTGTGATGCGTATATTTGTCTCAGGGCAAACAGCTTACTTGCCTCCAACCGAAATCTAAAAGATACTTCTTCTTCTTCCATGGGTTTAAAGTAGTTTTTGTTTGGGTTGACATTTCCTATTTGAAGTGAATTATCCCTTCTTTGGCTCTTTTCTATTCATTATATTATGATATATAATTTTGGTTAAGTAATTGTGTGACATTTTCTACAACATTATTCTGGGCTGCTGTATAAAATTTTAAAACTGTGTTTCACAAATAAAATGCTTATGCTTACTTATTTGACAGCTTTTCCTATTGGACTTGGGATAAAGTCTTGCCTCATGCAACTCACTTATAATGAAATCTATTTTTCCTTTTTATATATTATTTTTAAAACCACTATTTAAATTTGCTATTATGCTTCCCATAATGAAGTTAGAGTCGTATTTCTTCACTTCAAAGAATGCTTTTGACTTTGAGTTTTCTATGAGGAGGTTTACTAAATATACACATAGTCAAAAGCACTGAACTCTTTCTAAGGCTCATAGTCTTTTACATCTTATGGCCCACTTTTCATAATTTGCAAAATATTTACTTTTTCCTTTATACTGTGACTATAAATTTTGAAAACTAATTTTTCAAAAGTATCAGGAACATTATATTAGCAATATCCTTGTTAATTATTTGTTCATTATTTCTTGGTCAAGATGGTCAAGATAGAGGGATCCAAGACACTGATTGACTAGGTGGATGTTACACTCACCTTCTCCCAGGACCAAACTGGGATTACAAGTGAAATATAGAACAATGAACTTGAATAACCAACTGAAGACTAGCTGAATAGAAGTCTTATAAAGGATTTGCAGAAGAAGCCACATTGAGACTGGCAGGAAGGGCAGAGAGATGAAAAGGGCTGGCCCCACTCCACTAACGGCTGTTTAGATTCCTTCCAGAGGACTATCTCAGTTGCAAAGGTTCCCCTTGAGGAGTGTGGGGTTTCAACCCCAAGCCAGGCTGCCCAGCCTATAGCACCAGAGCAGGGAAGAGACACCCACATAACATCTGACTGTGAAAATCAGTGCATTTTTGATCAAGGATTTGCCTGCTAGAGAAACAAATGCCCTCTTAAAGGGCCAACACAAAAAAATCTGTTCCTGACCACTCACCCAGGGCTCCGAAAGAGGGAGGGAAGAGTGGATTGGAGTAGTATGAGGAGAGACTGGGGTTTGTTGTTCTGGGTAGAGAGGTGAGGGGACAGTCTCCAGACCTCCTGTGCTGAGTCACTCTCCTGCACCTCAGATGCCATCTTTCTTGGGTGGAACATGCCCCTTCTTCTGGCATCAGCTTGGGGGAATGCAATAGCCCTACCCTTTAGACTCCCTGTCTCACCACCCTGTAGAGGTCATGCCCTGCTGAGGACTCATCTGCCTGGGCTGGGGTATAGAGAGGTATGGGAAGACTCAGGAGGATGTCAGTGACTGAGAGGGCTTTGGGGTGAGACTGTTCCCCCCAATTAACCATGAACCTGACTGGCACCTATCCCCTCGCTGGGGAGATCCTCTAACCCCACCCTCCTGGCTCCAGGTGGCCCCAATCTCTTGAACTTTGGTGGCCCAACCCTGCCAAAGTCTGGGCAGAATCCGGGACAGACTGAGTTGTGTGGTGCCCATCTTCCCTAAAGCCTGACCAGCACCTCCCCCTCACAGGAGATCCATTTGCCCCATCCTCCCTCCTCCCAGTAACTCCCACCCTATTAAGCTCAGACTCCTGGCAAAATCTTGGACAGACTGAATTATGACGATAATTCATGCAGATGGAAATGACTAAAAAGATGGGGTAGCAAATAATACTGGGGTAGCAAAGCTGGGGTAGTATTTTATCAAATACTTATATTTGACAAAATAGGCTTTAAAACAAAGACTATCATAAAAGACAAAAATGAACACTACATAATGATAAAAGGAGCAATCCAACAAGAGGATATAACTCTTGTAAACATTTATGCATCCAACATAGGAGCATCTAAATACGTAAAGCAAATCTTGATGAACATAAAGAGAGACTGACAGAAACATAGTCATAAGGGACTTTGACACCCAATTAACATCAATGGATAGATTGTCCAGACAGAAAATCAACAAGAAAACAGCAGCCTTAAATGATATACTAGATCAGATGGATTTAACTGAATCTTCAGAGCATTTCACTCTAAAGCATCAAGAATATACATTCTTTTAAAGTACACATAAAACATTTTCTAGACTAGATCACATGTTAGGACACAAAACAAGTCTCAATAAATTTAAGATTGAAATCACATCAAGCATCTTCTCTGACCACCATGGTATGAAAGCAGAAATCAATCACAAGAAAAAAACCCTGAAAAATGCAAAAAGACATGGAGGCTAAACCATGTTACTAAGCAATAAGTGGATTAATAATGAAATCAAGCAAGAAATCAAAACACAACTAAAAACAAATGAAAACGAGAACACAACAACCCAAAATCTGTGGGACACAGCAAAAGCAGTCCTAAGAGGGAAATTAATAACATTCCAGGCTTATCTCAAGAAGCAAGAAAAATACCAAATAAACAATCCAACTTTACACTTAAAGGAACTAGAAAAAGAGCAAGAAGCAAAGCCCAAAGTGAGTAGAAGAAGGGAAATAATAAAAATCAGTGCAAAAATAAATGGGGGAAAAAAGAGTCTAAAAAAAGCAATGCAAATGATCAATGAAACCAAGAGCTGATTCTTTGAAAATATAAACAAGATTGACAACCTTTAACCATACTCATCAAGAAAAACAGAAAGGATCTGAATAAATAAAATCAGAAGTGAAAAGGAGAAATAATAACTGACTCCACAAAAATACAAAGAATTGAAATAAAATATTATGAACAACTATATGCCAACAAATTTGACAACCTGGAAAAAATGGATAAATTCCTAGAAATATATAATCTTTCAAAACTAAATCAGGAAGAATCAGAAAATCTGAGTAGACCAATTACAACTAATAAAACTGAAGCAATAATTTAAAAAAAACCCAACAAACAAAAGTCCTAGACTGAATGGCTTCACAGCTGAATTTTACTTAATATTCAAAGAAGTACTAACACCTATACTTCTCAAACTATTGCAAAAAATTCAAGAAAATGGACAACTTTCAAGCCCATTTTATAAAGCCACCATTATCCTAATTCCAAAGCCAGAAAATGATACTACAAAAAAGAAAATTATAGGGCAATATCCCTGATGAACAAAGATGCTAAAATCCTCAACAAAATATTAGCGAACCAAACCCAGCAACACATTAAAAAGATCATACACAATGATCAAGTGAGCTTTATTCTGGAAATGCAAGGTTGGTACAATATCTACAAATAAATGTGATACACCACATAAACAAAATGAAAGATAAAAATCACATCACATCAATAAATGCAGAAAACATATTTGATAAAATCTAGCACTGATTTATGATAATAACTCTCAACAAAGTGGGAATAGAGGGAATATAGCACAACATAATAAAGACTATATATGACAAACCCACAGCCAATATCATACTCAAAGGGCAAAAACTAAAAGTATTTCCCTTAAGATCAGGAACAGGACAGGGATGTGTGCTTTCACCACTCATATTCATCATAGTACCACCGGTCCTTGTCATAGCAATCAAACAAGAAGAATAAATAAAAGGCATCCAAACTGAAAAGGAAAAAGTAAAACTGTCATTATTCACAGATGACATGACACTGTAGAGACTTTACCCAAAAACTAACAGACCTGATAAATGAATTCATTAAAGTAGCAAGATATAAAGTAAACATCCAGAAATCAGTTGCATTTTTATACACCAATAATTATCTATGAAGAAGAGAAACTAAGGTACTGTGTTCCTTAGTTGGAGCATTATCCTGTAACTGAAATGTTGTGGGTTTGATGCCTGCTCAGGGCACCTGCCTAGGCTGCACATTTTATCCCCAGTCTGTGCACCCACAGGAGGCAACCAATTGATGCTTCTTTCTCACATTGATGTTTCTCTCTCTCCCTCTGCTCCCTCTAAAAGCTATGAAAAAAATAATGTCTTCAAGTGAGGATAAAAAAATAAAACAAAATAAAAACAAATTTAAAAAAGGGGAAACTAAGGAAACAATCCCATTTATAATTGCATCAAGACATTTAAAAAATGAAACAAATTTAACCAAAGATATAAAAGACCTATACTCCAAAAATTATACGGAAATTCTAAAGAAAGGAAATTCTAAAGAAAGAAACTGAAGAAGATACAAATAAGTGGAAACATATACCGTATTCATGGATAGGAAGAATTACCATTATTAAAATGTCCAAACAACCCAAAGCATTACTATAGATTCAATACAATTCCTACCACGATACCAATGGCATATTTCACAGAAGTAGAACAAATATTCCAAAAATTTATGTGGAACCACAAAAGACCCTGAATAGCCACAGCTATCTTGAGAAAGAAGAACAAAGTTGAAGAAATCATGCTACCTGATATTAAACTACAATGAAAGGCCATAGTAATCAAAACAGCATGGTACTGGTATAAAAACAGGTCTATAGATCAATGGAACAGAATAGAGAGCTCAGAAATAAATCCATGCCTTTATGGTCAATTAATATTCAACAAAGAAGGCAAGTACATACAATGGGGTAAAGATAGTCTATTTAATAAATGGAACTGGAAAAATTGAACAGATACATGCAAAAAAATGAAACTAGACAACTTTCTTACACCATACAAAAGACTAAACTCATAATGGGTTAAAGACTTAAATATAAGATTCAAAACCATAAAAATTCTAGAAGAAAACATAGGCAGTAAAATCTTGGACATTTCTCATAGCAATTTTTTATATGTGTCCTCTAGCAAGGGAAACAAAAGAAAAAATAAGCAAATGGAACTGTACCAAACTAAAATGATTCTACATAGCAAAGGAAACCATTAAATAAATGAAAAGGCAGCCCACTGAATAGGAGAACATATTCACCAATGATACATCTCATAATGGCTTAATATCTAAAATTTATAAAGAACATAAAGAACTTATAAACTTCAACATGAAAAAAATCCAATGAAAAATGGGCAAAGGACCTGAATAGACACTTCTTCAAAATGGACATACAGATGGCCAAATGATATATGAAAAGATGCTCAACATCACTAATCATCAGAGAAATGTAAATTAAAACTACAATGAGATATCACCTCACACCTGTCAAATGGTTATCATCAATACATACACAAGTGTTGCTGAGGATGTGGAGAATGCAGATTGGTGCAGCCACTGTGGAAAATAATATGGATACTGTTCAAAAAATTAAAAATGGAATTGCCTTATGACCCAGCAATTCCACTTCTGGAAATATGTCTGAAGAAACTCAAAACACTGATTCAAAAGAATATGTTCACTGCAGCATTATTTACGATAGCCAAGATCTAGAAGCAGCCCAAGTGCCTATCAGTAGATGAGTGGATAAAGAAGAAGAAGTGGATAAAGAAGATGTGGTACATCTACACAACTGAATACTACTTGACCGTAAAAAAGAAGGAAATAGCTTCTACAATATCATGGATGAGCCTGGACAGTATTATGCTAAGTGAAACAAGCCAGTCAGAGAAAGACAAATACCATATGATTTAACTTATACATGGAATCTCATGAGTAAAATAAACAAACAATATAGAAACTGACTCATAGATACAGAAAACAGACTGACAGCTATCAGAGGGCAGAAGGGCTGGGTGAAAAGGTAGAGGGAATAAGCAAAAATCCCCCAACCTCATAGACACAGACAACAGTACAGTGATTATAAGAGGAAATGGGGTGTAGGAGGAGGTAGAAGAGGGTAAAGAGGGGATAAATGGTGAGAAGAGACTTGACTTTGGGTAGTGAATACACAATACAATATACAGATGATGTATTACAGAATTGTATACCTGAAATCCATTAACTTTTAAATAAATGTCACCCAATAAATTCAATAAAACTTAAAAAAAACCATAGTCAAGATAGCTTGGAAATTTCTCACTTCTTTCAAACAGAGTTCATTAATTCAACCTGTTTTAAGATGAAGTGGGATTCCTAATACTTTTACTTAGTACTATTAATTATTACTATTTAATACTGTTTACTTAATACTATTATTTACTTAATACTTAATACTGTTTACATAATACTATTAATTATTAAACACTATTTACCTCTCAACTCAAAACATACACTTAAGTGTAGGAAATGACAACTGTGCTTCATACAGAAAATTTTAAACTTGAATCTTTTATATATTCCTTGAGCTCAAGTGCTCACGCAAATTATTCTATGCAATACATCAACTGCATTTGACTTACCTTCTATCGTTGGCCAAGGAAAGGAGCCTTGAGGAAGTACCAATTGATTAGGAAACATCTGGTAAAGATTTTTTATTTTGACTGAATAAATTATTTTTCACATGGATATATTCCACTATCAATAAAATACCACTGTGAACCTTGCCTCACCACATCCCCAACCCGGGAATTTTTTTAATGAGAATTTAACTGGCCTTTGTCAAAAATTAATTACTCACACACACACACACACACACACACACACACACACCGCCCCACCCCCCAATACAGGTACAAGG
The DNA here is from genome assembly GCF_019186645.2 of Phyllostomus hastatus. Lineage (NCBI taxonomy): Eukaryota > Metazoa > Chordata > Mammalia > Chiroptera > Phyllostomidae > Phyllostomus > Phyllostomus hastatus. The sequence continues at coordinate 10,367,405 of NW_025333857.1, forward strand.
TGTCATGCTGGACTTTCAAGAGGATATAGATAAGTGGGACAACCTGAATTTCCCACTAGGTCACATGGTGTGATCATCCTGCTATGTACCACTCAGTATTTACTTGAAAACTTCCAGAGAAGAGCTAAAACTTACAGCCTCTGACGTCAAGGAATTTAAACCCAAGTGGAAAGGATTAGGAAAGCACAAACCGCCCTGCTTGTATACTGTTGTACTGAATATGAATCCACGCAGGACAATAAAAATAACTAATTTGCTGTGAAATAGTCCATCGCCTTTCACAAAGTGCTCTCATCCATCCAAAGGAAGGGCCGATGAAGAGGTTAAAAGCCCCCAGGTTGTCCAAAAGAGGGCAAAATCAAATCTGGGAGCGGGTGGCCACCTGGAAAAATCTCATGGTGGAGACTGTATCTAGACAGGCCTGGAAACACCGTGATACAGGAAGGCCACTCCAGAAGGGCACCTCACCCCCATCTCTCGCTTGCTATCTTGTCAGTTTCACCTCAGGGCCCTTGCTACTAGCCACTGTCTTAGAAGATCCCTACAAACACAGGGGTCTGACTTAGGAGGTACTTCCGCTGTGCAATTTGCCAACTTTGGATTCGGGGAGTGCACCGGGTAAGTCCGGTTTACGCACGTGGGCATCTTCTCCCTTCCGTCACGCTGACTCCCTGCGAGATGCTACCACCCGCAAAAGGCTGCTGCGGCCATGGGGATTGTCGTGGCTGCTGCTTCCCGCACCAAATTCCGGCGCTCGCCCCGGCTAGTGCTGCAGTGGAGAGACCTGCCTCTCACCGTGGCCGGAGGGAGGAGGCGCAGCGGCGGGGTTTGCACACGCGAACCAGAGCACCTCCTTCCACCCCTTCCTGCCCGCGACCGCCGCGGCACAGACAGCCAGGGGAGGGGGGAGGGGCGGGGCGGAGCCGGGGAGGAGCCGTGGCTGCGCTGGCTCTGGCCGGCGGCAGGTGTGGGAGGTGAAGGTGCGAGGCGGTCCAGTCTCGCCTTTGCTCGCCCCGGGCCAGCGGCCTGGGCCTGGGGCCGCATTCCCCCAGGATCTTCGCTATGGCTTCAACCTGTGCACAACTTGGGGCGCGGCGGGATGCCGCAGGTAGCACGTCCGGCTGCCAGAGGGGAAAAGACGCGCGCGTCCCTGGACGCTGCGACCGCGCCGACCCGATCCGGGAGGCGGCAGCGGGAGACCAGCGGGAGTTAGTGGGTGGGAAGGATGCAGCCACTGTCTAGGCGCTGGGGCGAGGCCGGGCGGCGCCTCTGCCCTGCGACAGGACCCGCAGGTAAGCGGGAAGGTGCGGGAAGCGGGGCGGGGACGCGCCCCTCGCGGAGTTGAGAAGCGGCTTCGGGGCCTGGGCACACGGCCGCCTGCGCGCGGGTCGACGCTGGTGCGGGGATGCTGCGGCCGAGTCCGGCGCATCCTGGGCACCACGGCCCTGGTTCTGCGCAGAACCGCCTCCTCCTCTAGCTCGAGTCCTTGATTGTTTCTCTGGCTCGATCTCCGAAGTCACAGGTTCGCTGTCTTTCCCTCAACAGCGAAGAAGGAACTGCAAGAACTGTGTGTGTCCCGGAGCTGGTTATGGGAGAGCGCTTTCAATTACCAACCTTTGAAGAGAGTCCATTTCGAATATTACTGTCACTTTACTCAGCTTTCCCCTCTTAGAGTGAAGAGAAGTTAGGGCGTGTGTTTTAAATCCCCACGTAGTAGGATTAGAGTTTGTTTTCGCCTTATGTAGGTGGGAAAACGATGCTGTATAAAATCCCGATTTTCCAGCAGTATTTCACTTAAAATTAGAGCCTCTGGTTCTACAGCAAGACTGGCAGTAGTGAGAAGCACAACCGAAATGGTCACTTAATGCCGCTTTGGGAGGGAGAAGTTAAGGAAAACTTAAGTGTAATGACCCCTTAATGGGCTTCCTGCAGGACTACCTCTGCCCCTGCACTAGTGGTATTAGGACTAAGAATTACATACAGATCTGGACCTACACCTGGGTTGGAGCTGAGGCTTTGGCTAGACACCCTTCACCACTCCGGACTTCTGCTTTCTGGAATGGGGCCTTTCACCTTCCTTCACTGAATCCGTAGCAATTTTGACGTGAAATTAGGAAATGACCTTCTTTTGTTTCTCTGGAGTTTATTATCCTTGCGCATGGACAGAAATTTAAAAATACACTGACTTTTAAGTTATTTTTCAAATCTAATCCTGGTTATTTCTCATTGTCTCCAGACGTTAATCCTCAAGTGCAGGGCTTTATCTTGGTTTTAAGAGACAAATATAAAAATATCAGTGGTTTAAGTAAGAACTATAGCCTTAAAATGTGACAGGCCTATAGAAATTGGGCAACTTTCTTAATCTTAGAATGTAAAACACATCTTAAGTTGAATTTTAAGCCCGAAAATGAAAAATTTTTATTTATACTTATCTTGATAGAATTATCAGACTTTATGGAATTATCAGCTTATGGTGTTTATTTTTTATTTATCCCGTGTTTGGACTCTACATGTGGTTATTGCTTACATAAGTAAATGTATGCAGAAGTCAAGAAGCCCTTTTAAAAAGTACAGAGTGAAATTTCTCTGGGTGAAATTTTATCATTCTGAAAAAGTGTATATCTGAGATAAAACTCTTGACTGATAGCATGGATTGTTGGCTCTTTTTGTCATTTTAAATAGATGATTAAGAAGGGAGATAAAAAATGACTTGAGCATTTTTTTAATGCAGTGTAAGGAAAAGTTATGGATATAATGTTTGTACAATGTAATGACTAGATAGCTATTCTAGAAACTATAAAAATGCTTGAGGAAGTAAAATAAAAATGTAGCATAAAAGTATGTATTATACAGGGTGGGGAAAAAGTAGGTTTAAAGTTGTTTATATGGAAAATAATACAATAATTAATAAATAATAATACAAGAATAAACTGTGTGTTTCATGTTCTCACAACTGTAAACCTAGTTATGCCCCACCCTCTACTTTTAGAATTTCAAGGAGAATGCACACTTGTAACTCTCACATCCTCAAGTGAACAATGTTAAATTGGATGAAATAGAAGAATGTTTTTGCACATGATTTTTTTCTCAAATTAAAAAAATATTTATCTTGATTTGCCTTAAAATTAAAGTTATAGGTACATTTTTTTGGTGGCTGTATGGGACAGTTTAAAGTACTTTAAATCATTTACATTAACGATTCTGTTCTTTGTTAATAGATTTGTAAGATGTCTTTTGCTTGGAACATTGACATTTAATGACAGTGGGTGTCATTACATTTTTCATATAGTTGCTGCAGTTTTTCTTCATTTACAGCATTTAGATAGTTTTAACATACAAACACTATGCGGCCTCTTAACAACTTTAAACTGTGAAAAGTGATAGATTATATCCCTAATTATTAGCATTTCAGGGATGAAATTTGCCTCCAAGTTAAAATGTCTTTTAAAGACATTTTAGAATACATATAATGCTATAATTTCTAAAAAGTACTGTTTTTGATAGTTCTTTTCTAAATTTTTGGAATCATAAAGTAAATTAACAAAAAAATCAATAATTATGTTTCAACAGTTTCTCGATTTTTTTTAACAGACTGTTTCCTTAGGAGTAATCTTCCAAGTGTTTCAGAAGTTTTTATAGGAATGAGAAAGTTTATTTTCTGTTAAAACATACTTGCATAGACTAGAAAAAAAACTTGCTGAATCTAGGTGAATCTTAAATAAGAAATGAAATTTGATCTGTGTATTGTAAAATACATTTTCACTGAGGCTTTTTGACTGTGTCCTGTTTCAAAAAACATAAGTATATAGCAAGTAAGTCAATTATTTCATTAGTATGATGCAAGTGCCCTCATGTGCGTGCTGTATTAAAGGATATTGAGACTTCCCAACTCTCCGTCCACCTGTATTTTGTGTGAGGAGAGGAGTCCAGAAAATTATCAAAATAATTTTGAAGAGGATTGAAATGAAGGTGAAAAATCCAAGTCTGATTATGCTATATACATGCTTTGGTTTACAGCAAAGAAAGGATGAAAAATAAGAGTTTGGGATTAGAATTTATCCATGTTAATCAGATTTCCTACACTTTCTACTGTATTGTGTAACTGACTTTTTAGCCAGTATGTAGTTATTGAGTGTATTAAAATACAGCAGACAAGAGGAAAGAAACCTCATTTGAAAATTCTTAATCATGGCTATATCACAAATATACAACCTACTCTGTATTGTCTAAATACCATCTTCCAAGCTATTCAACATTTGAGACCAATTTATAAAGTAAATGTAATATAAATGTTAATTAAACAAGTAATTTCCATTTTAAGAGAAATGCCTCTTTTAAGGGACTGTTTTTTAACATCACAAATTGCGCCAATCCTTTGAGTAAAGTAAGAATGGTTGTATTAATTACAAAGTATACTTTTAGCAAAGGGAAAATGCATATTTTATTGGCCTTGGGGACATTTATGCTAAGTAGTTTGGGGCCCAGTTTCCATTTCTGTATCTCTGCTTTTTCTGACAAAGGGTCAAGTACTGGGAGATTTGAGACTGTCAGGAGAAAATTAATAAAACAAGCTACATGGGCTGATCATAGTTCTTCCCAGTAAGACTGTGTCCACATGAATTCAGACCAGAAGAGCAATTCTGAGTCTGAATCCCCGCAGCCCTTTTATACTGGTTCCAGTGAGTTAGCACTGGCAGAGAAGGCAGTCGTGTCTCTGCCATTTGCAAAGCTGACTTCATGATCCGTAGCAGATCAAACCCATGAAATCTTTTAGTCTTGTCCAATTCAGCTCCACTTCCTTGCCAGGGGCGTAACAGCTGAAGTTGAAAGACTTATAACCAAATGGGAAAATTAGTGCCATTTGTGTATAGGCAGTAGCCTTATTCAAACTTCTTTCAACCTAATTGGGAAAAAAATATGGAATATGATTTGATTATAAGTCCTCCAGGGTAGGTAGTATTTAAGAGATTGTGGCTGAAGAATGCATGTAGGTTTTTCACTTACTTTGAATTCCTGTAGTTTGCATTGTAGTTCTTTGGTTCGGGGGGGTGTGTGTGTGTTTACTTCAGCCTCTATGATTTGGAAGAGGCAAAAAGTACAATAAAATGGTAAATTTTAAAGTGATCAGGATCATATAGCATTGGTCATGTAAAAGTTTTATTACTGCTGAGGTGGCAGTAGCTGGATTTTCTCTGTTGGATTTTCTTCCTTGTATTGTAAATCTAAGTTCTTTGCTTAAAAGTAATCCTGATTCTAAAAAGAACAGAAAAGGAAAAGAACTCCATCGAAACACAGTGCCATCTGACAACCAACGCTTTAAGTTATCTCTGTCAAATCGTCAAATCAGGTAGACTTTGGCCATGTTAATAAATAGGATATGTGTGAAATAAGATAAAGAAATCAACTCAGAACGGCCTGTTCCAGAAACTTGGGGCATGTGTGCTCTTCTCACTAATCTAGGTGTGACATGTAATGGCCAGTCAAGACCAACATTATTATACATTTGAGGTGAAACTATTTTGGAGTCCAAAGATTGATGCAAACAAGGTTGGTCTCTCAAAAGTCAAACTAATAAGATCTTACTAAAATCACTTCAGATTTTTTTAGTTATAGTGTATACTCAAATGGAAATTCAAGTCACAAAGTCATTACTGAGTAACCCTGTGGGGTTCTGGTAATTTTTTCCTTCTTTAAACCTGATCTTTTACCTGCTATCTCTACTACATTAACTTAATAAAAATCAGTGTCTCACATAAGAAACAATAGACTAAAGCAATAAAAGTGTGAGCTCTCTGTGGTAAAATCTACATAGAGTGAATGAAGTCTTTTAAATTAGGATTTAACTGGCTTTTAATTAGAGTGGATTTCCAAGTAAACTAACTGGTAATATTGTCACTTGACATTTCCTTTACATGTTCTATGTTGTGACTCAAAACTGATTTCTATAAGAGTGGAACTATATGAAATTCAAAAACAGAAGGAACAATTGACAGGTGATAGACTGTTTTTTAATAATTCTATAATGCTGCTGCATGTTTGCCAGCACCCTAATAAGGAGATTCTAGTTTGCTTTATTAGTTATTCCTGCTTTTGGAATTCAGATTAGGATGGGTTTTTTAAATGAAAAGAGCAACCTTTATTTTTATTTTAAAATGAATATCTGTGTGCATATTAACTTAGTCATGACAAACAGTAGTTTGAATTGTAAAGTAAAAATGAATTTGAAGTAAAAATGTTATAAGTTAGTACCTGGACTGAGGGGCTTTAAGTAGGATTCTAGTTACTTCTAATAATTGAACAGTTGAAATTTTATCATAGCTTTTTAATATCTGGAAATAAATTTCTAGTTTCATATAAAAGGAAAAATATAATAAGATATCTTAGGCTTATTAAATATTAAAACAAATTTGCCAAAAGATTTTTTTTAGTGACTTGTGTTTTTCAACCAGAAGTACTGAAAATATCTTTATAGATAAGAGAAAATTATGTGGAAAGGTCAGTAAAAGAAAATATAAAAGACTAATCAATTGGATATTTCAAAGTAACTAATTATTCAATTAAATTTTTATCATTGGTGCCTATAGTTTTTCAAATTCTGGAAAAATGGCATTATATCATATGGAATGACAAAGATCAAAAGATTTGACAAAATTTAATTTTCTCTTAAAATAAATTTGGCAATTGGTAAAAGATAATGTTCTGTATTTCCTTTTTTGAAGTAACACATCACAAAGAGACCAATGAAAATACAGTGCTAATTATAAATTGATTAAGAATAATTTTTAAAAAGCAGATTTGTCTGAAAAGTAAATCTTCCTTCTCAAGGGAGAGTTTATTATACTAATCATAAGTGTTGGTGGAATTTTTTTGCAAAATGTATTAAAGTAGAAGTGATAAGACAACTACATATTTCAGAATAATAGAAAAGTTACTCTGGGTTAGCTCTATTATTAGCTCACCTAAAGCCATAATTTATACTGGGAATATTAAAATATAAATGGAACAGCATAATTTATTATTGTCTACTTTTATTTCAGAACACATGCTCAAATTATTAAAAACTAACACAAAACTATTTTCCAAAAAAGGTAGAGTATCAACTTCAGCTTGATTATTTTTCAAAAGCAAATATTAAAATAAAATGTGTTCAGCTCTTCTAATTGCCAGAGCAGTAATAACAATGACAATTATTGCTCTCTCTGTTGGTCATTTTCTGTGAGCCATGCTTTGTTGCATATGCTTTATCTGTATTACCTCCAACAATCTTCACATCGACCTTATAATCAAGGTGCCATGATTGTTCTTGTTTTATAGACAAGAAAACTGTGGCCTGGCGAGATTAAAGGGCTCTAACAACTGGTGACTAGTGTGGCCCCGGAATTCAAATGGAAGTCTTTCCTGTTCCCACGTCTCTACTCTTAATTACTTTGCTATACTTTATAGTAATTAAGCAGAATATTTGTGGAACTCTTGTAAAAAAAACTGTTTGGTAGTCATTTGTGTGGCATTTTTAATGTCCTCAGTAAGAGCACATTTTTTTCTTTAATTTTTAGAGCTTGTTCTAAGTTTTTCATGTCCAGGTCTGGCAAAAGACATAGATGAAATGGGTAGTAATATTTATGACTGAAAGAACTAGGTTGTGTCTTTGAAGTATCAAGCCTGATATTTCAGATGGATTATACATTTTCTTTGCAGATCATTCCAAAAGCATCACACAGTCTGTGTGTGTGTGTGTGTGTGTGTGTGTGTGTGTAATCATGGCACTGAAATTGGAATACAGTTAAAGCCTTTGGGACACCTAACCCATCATGGGTGGTCAGTGAATATTTTTTAAACAATGAACAAGGGAATAAAAGAAATAACATTTCTTGACCTATGAAAGTTCTAATACGTGTTTGTGTGTTGAAGTGTAGGTGGCAAGTGTGGGTAGCATACCACTAATTGCAACCCTGGGCAAGTTAGTGCACTGCCTTCCTTGAACCTTGGTTTCCTCTTTTGTGAAATGGAAATAATTATATCTTCCTCAGTCGTGAAATTTAAATAAATGATCATTCCCCTTCCTTTATTATCACACCTGACCTTCTGTGTGGTATAAAGCTTGTTGGAATTGTGAGGATTGAAGGAAAACCTTCAGAGCCAGCATAACGAAGGTGTGAGTTGAGACAGCAGTTCATGTAGCTGAACCCAGCAGAAAAAGAGTCAAGGCTAAGGAAGAAGGTGAAATGGTGCTTTGAAGGTTGGATTAAGGGTAGGGGCCCAGGCAGAGAGGAGTAGAGGAAGGGACCTATTTTCCAGTGCTGAATCTCCACTGGCTTTGGACAAGATGCCCAGGCTGTGGATGTGTAAAGTGAGAGCAACACTTCAGGGTTACCTAAGAGTTTCTCAGGTGTGGTTCATCTTAGAGCTTTGCCTGCAAAGTTTCAAGTGCTTCCTGTCACTGTACCTCTGCCAGGGGACTTAAGGGAACTCCCATGGGACAGCACTGTCATGCCATATAGACACACTCTGTCTCTTTGTTTCTCCCTCCCTCCCTTCTTCTCTCCCTCCCACTTCCCTTTCCAAGCTAGCACTTCTTGGACCTAATCTTTCCCTTTCACACTACTTTGTTTTCTCTCTCTAGCCTCTTTCTCTAATCTGGGGAATAATTTTTATTGTTTAGAAGTTAAAGACCTTGTACTCCTGCACAGGATAACTGCAAAGACCCCTTTCAAGGGCTAACATTCTTCAGTGTCTGAAATTCAGCATAGGGACTCTATGAAAGGGCAAAAGGAGAGGACTTAAAGACCTAAAGAGTGGACTGAGTCAGTTTGCAGGCTGGGCAGAATAAGGATTAAATTTCAGAAAAACAAGAGGAACTTTCATACCAAAAAAAAGTATCAAAATGAATTCAAAGGTCAAAGCAAAAATATCGAAGACAAAAATTGGATAAAATTAAATTTACATGTAAAGAAAATAAAACTTTATAAAACATTTTATGATGGAAAAATAACTTTTAAATAGCAAAAACAATGAAAGCTTTAGGGTTGTTTTTTTTTTTTATCAGAATTCCTCCTTTGAGGCCCATTGGAGCAGAGTGGTTGTATTCCCAGAAAGCAAAGCTTTTATGTGTATGGAGAAAGAGAGGTTAGCAGGAGGATGATATAAATCAATATACTGGGACAATCAAAGGCAAGCAAATCCAAGCGTTTTGAATGAGATTTTTGACAAAAGAATATTCTAAGGTAGTTTGAACATAGGAAACCATTCTCTCTTTTGTGTCTGAAATGTAAAACATGAACTATACAGATTGAAAGTCACCTGAAATTTAAAGCATTTAGAGAAAAAGCCCAAACAGAGAAGTTTGTCATCACAAATGTGTCAAAAAATCACTGGAAACAAAAAGCTAATAACATAGAAACAATATGACAAACACGAAAGAAACTTCCAGAAATAATAGCAAATGATGAATTCTGTTTGGGTCAGAAGGACCAGATACAAGTTGCTGGAACCTTTGGCATTCCAAAAAATGACTCTCAGTTATGGACAATGGTGTACGAGAGTGAACAAGGAGAGAATGAGCTGGTGTTGCTTGTCAGTTACCAAGGTCTGTTCAGTCTAGCAGTAACTTAGTTCAGTAGGTTGCTGTGGATAGAAGAGTCTTAACGTTCATGTTTGTTGTCTCCCTCCCCACTGTTACAGATCACACATGGGATTTAGGGACAGGGTTTGGACTTCAAAGTAGGAAGCACTGTGTTTGAATCTCAGCTCTGCACTTCTGGCCATGTGCGGAGGGCAGGTCTACAAGCCCTGTCTCAGTTTCCACGTTTGTTAAGTGGGGTTAATGCTAATCTAGACCTTCCTCACAGGAATGTTGTGAGAATCAGATGAGTGCTTGTGTGCAAGAGTATTTTTTTTTAAGTGTACCTGGCTGTTTTTACTGTAAGAGATCTTTATGTCCAAAAAGAAGAAATTAAACAACATGATGAGTTAACTTTTTTTTTCTTTTTTAATACAAGTTCATGAGGTTTTAGGACACAGGTTTTAGGCAAACACAAGGCCCGAGGGCCAAATCTGGCCCTCCACCTTGTTTTATCCGGCTCGGCACCTTGTTTCTACCCAGTGGCAGCACTAAGCTCCTTACCCCTAGTTAAGGAGTAGTTACATTTATACAGTCCTAAAATTACTTTTGGTCCTTGGAAGGCAACGGTGAGGCTGATGTGGCCCCCAGTGAAAGTGAGTTTGGCAGTCCTGCTTTAAGACATCACCTGAATGTAGGGCTCCTAGTGTGGAGTCCGTGGGTCACAAGAGGGCCCATGGATAGAATTCAGGGGATTTTGAGCTTGGATGGGAAGAAATATGTTTTTTGGTTTGTATTTTATTTAAACTAACCTTCAATTGAGTTTTAGCATTTGTTTCCATTATAAATGGAGACAAGTCACAGTGATATTTTATCAGGACTTGTGACTTTGTCACCAATAGAAATCACATATGCTTGCATGTCACATTATAATTATTGTCAATGGAGATGTCAGTCTAGAAATACTTATGTATGACACAGCTTTGACATAATGGTAGTTATCAGTGCTAGATCTTTTTCCTTACCATGTTAAAGAATCACATATATTACTATATAATGTGTATGTTAATGTTTAGATATTCAATTTAATTGGTTTCTTTTGCAACCTGGTATACTTTATTTTATGCATTTCATTTGAAAAGAGGTCTATAGATACAAAAACAGTATTGTTATTATTGTTGTTGTTTTGAAGTTATTAATCTGACAAAGGGCCTACATGCTTCACCAGCAACTGGTATTAAAAGAGGAATTACCTGTACACCAGCTACTCAGGTAGCTACGACTGATAGTGCACCCCAGAATGAGAAATTCCAATTATGCAAATTAAAATAGCTTACAGGAATATAATGAAACCGTGCCCTGGACAATACAAGCACAGATCTCTTCATCCAGTACCACCTCTGTCATGCGTGGTGGATTCAGGCCAGAGCATACAAATGCACTCAGAGTGGTGAAGACCACAGTGAGTGACATGCTGCATACATACCTCCTGTTTAGGTAAACTCCTGACATCTGTAGTTGATGTCTGAACACTAATCAATAAGAATGTTCATCTAGAAACCTGAACAAGAAGATAAATGTGTACATTTAATTTTTAAAATTTTATGTGTTTTTGCCATTGTTTTGACTTATAAAAATGCCTATAACTGAGATTACTCTGCACCCATGGGTCTTTGTTTAAACCTCTGTCAGAGCACTCACCTGATGCCTGATGTATTCCTCTCTCCAGAGTTTTAGTTCCTTGAAATAGTAATCCTGTCTTGTCATGTTCTCTTCCAACTTTATATGGTACCTAACAAGCAATTATTAAGTAGATTATACCAGTGTATAACTTCAGTAGTTGAGACCTATTTTTATTGTTTCCATATTTTTCTCTGCTAGCCCCACTTTCTGCTTAGAAAATAAGGCTGCATTTGCAGAAACAACAGCAACGATTGAGCTAGCATTTATTGTGTGCATCATATTCATCTTGATTTCCCGATGTTGAATATTTAAACTTCTTTAATAACAGAAATTTGGGGAACATGATTGGCCTGGGTTTTGTCACAGCTCTTGATTTGGCTTGACCACGGTGTCCTTGTTATCTGACAATTCATGACTTTGAGGTTCCTAGTGATATCCAACATACAGGAGTATCAGATAATCAGAGCCTTTCATATCTGGAAGGGCCCAAATTCTGTTTTCATTGGTGATCATGGAGGCCAACATAGGTCAGGGAACTTAGCTAGGCTTCAGAGCAGGTAAGTGGTAGACTTAAGAATTAAATCCCATCTGTAGATTCTCAATCTACCACCCTTTCACCACACCAGCCTCTTCCTAAAGAGTGTTTGATCCTGCAAGATTTTGCATAGGATTCTTGAATCAGGCCAGTTATGAAAATTCTACATGTCATGTGTTTTTGCTTGTTAAAGATTCTGAGAAGTTCTGCAATATAAAAATTTGCCTCGTGTTAGTCTACCATTTTCCAAGTTTATTTGACCACAGAATCCTTTTTCTCCCCCAGAATCCACCTAATAAGGAGTCATACTTTGGGAAAAACAGAGCTGGACAGTGGTGAGCTGTGATGATTGATGATGGTGGTGGTGGTGGTAGCAAGAATAACAACAATGACATTTACTGAGCACTTACTATGTCATAGGTGCTATTCTAAATGCTTTATATGGTAAGACTCATGTAGTCTTCACAAACTACCAGTGAGACAGGTTCTGTTATCATCTTCATTTTACAGATGAGGAGACAGAGGCCTGAGAGGCAGCTAGAGCATAGTAGTTGTATTGGTCCGATAATAACATCACCATGTAAATCAGGGTTTCTCAACTTTGGCACTGCGGACATTTTGTCTCTATAACTTCTAGTTGTGGAAGGCTGTCCTGTGTATTGTACAATATTTAGCAGCATCCTTGGCCTTTTCCCAGTTGTATCAAACAAAATTGTCTGCAGACGTTGACAGATGCTCCCTAAATTGCTCCTGAGAGAGAACCACTGTTGTAAACTTACAGCAGAAATACATTTTTCTCAAACAAACTTCATAGTAACTTTTACAGTGACTCATGATCACAATTGGGCAAATTACGCATTGTAGGTTCTGTGACTGCATCAAGCTGTGTATGCTTGTGTGGGGGTGGATGTGAGTTAAACTTGACCCATGCTGCCTTCTTCCACTTGATCTCCTTACACTGCTTCTGGGAGAGCCAAGAGGCCAAAATTCTATAAATTGCCCTACACACACCCCCAATTCATGTATTGTTGCAATTTTATACTTCCCCTTGAACTTGACCCACATAAATACACATATACACACACACATCTTGTTTTTTTTTCTGTGTAATAGAGGACTTAACACATTTGAATTATCATACAGTAAACACTCATGCCTGAGCCAAGATTAACAGCTGCCACGGAAAACATAGCCAGCACTGAATAACTCACCAAGATTTGGCAAAGAAAAAATAAAGTTATATTATCAAATATATTACTAAGGTATTGGGTTTTATTTTTCCAGAGTAATAACCTGTTAAATTCACACACTTCAAGTGGATTCAAGGCTTCTGGTCATTGTTTTGTAATTTAATATGCCATTTTCAGGAACAGCTGAGGAATAATAAAAAGAGCATTGAAATACCTAGATTTCCATCCTGACTCTGCCAAACATTTACTGTGTGACCTCACCATCTTTTTCTGATGGTTTGCCTCCCCATTAGTAAGATGGGGTAATGATATGAAACCAGTCATGTTGTTGAAAGGGTGAGGTAAGACAATATATATGCACCAGTATCCAGCCCAGGTCCTGGCATGTCAGTGTTCCTTCTTCCTTCCAGGACCAGTTTATCAAGGAACTCTACCATGATTTTCCACTTCATAACCCTTTTCAGTAATTTTTCAAGTATAAACCAGTTGTCTTTGAAAGTAGCACAGATGCTTTCATCAAGTAGCCTAGTGCAGAAAACTCATTACAAGGTGGGGTCTGGAAAGAGGGAGAGTACATACAGTACCCCAAACCACTGAATCTTGAAACTTTTACATTTAAGGATAGCAGGATAGCTAAGAGAAGGAGTGAAAGGATTCACAAGGAACTTTAAGAGCTGACACTTACCTGTTAATCTTTGTGGACATTTAGTGATTCGGATTTCCAATGAATATTTGAGTGCTTCTGTGTACCAGATACTAAGCAAGCAGTAGGGATACAAAGAGCACAAATAACAAAAATAGCTGTTCTACCTCTGTACCTTGTCCTTTTGGAACTTAGTGACTATGTCTTGTCTTTGTCACAGTTCCATTTGATATATGCTGCCTAGGGTGCTAATTTGAAGTTTCCCCAGACTGGGCTGAACTCCTTGGAAAGATGCCATGATACGTTAGCATTGTCTGCCTTGAACAACCAATACAGACAGTGCAGCATTTGACAGTCCTCTGGCACAGGGATTTTCAAAGTGGGGTCTGATCCATTAGTGTATCATGAAATCAGTTTTTTAATCCCCATGAAGTGTTATTTAAGAAATAGAGAAATAATAGAGTACATTGCACATAGTGATGATAAATGTTGCTTTGGAAAAGTTTTGCTTTAGTTATATGTATGGTGTGACAGGTCATGTTGTAAAATGCATTTTCCACAGTGGGTCCCCTAAAAAATGTAACTCTAGTAACTTCAAGTAACTACTAGAATCACATTTACATTTAAAGATAGCAGGATACCTAAGAGTAGGAGAGAAAGAAAGGATTCACAAGGAACTTTGGAGCCGACGCTTACCTGCTAATCTTAGTGGACATTTAGTGATTAGGATTTTCAGTGGATATTTGAATGCTTCTGTGTACCAGATACTAAGCAAGCAATAGGGATACAAAGAGCGCAAATAACAAAAATAGCTATTCCACCTCTGTACCTCTTTTTCTTTATATTCATACTGGGTTTGTTTTCCATAAAATTATATGATGGGTTTGACAGTTTGTACCCAATTAATTGAAAACAGAACAACTCACACATTCTAAGAGTCAGTCTTCAATACATGATATGTGTATGCTTTGAGTCTTCTTTTATTAGAGTCTTCATATTTTGTCTGAGGTGGTTAATAATTTTGCTTACAGTCAGTTCTGGTGGGGGGACAAAATAGCCAAGTTCTTAGGAGCCTAGGAACTAAATGAAACTTGCTTTATAATATAGACCATGTTGCTTTAGAACTGTGTGACCTGGAATAACTACTTAAAACCTGGATTTTGTAACCTTCACACATCATATTTATTTGTACACACACTTGCAGAGGATCTTGCTTCAGAATTCTTTGGTTACGACTTAAGGCCAGTAGATAGAAGCTCTCTTAATGTTTGGCCAGATTATCATATCAAATGGCAAAAATTTGTAGAAGCAGCCTCAGAACTAAACATGGGAAGTAAATATGCTGCTACCTATCACATGTGGGAGCATGACCCCCCCCCCACCATGAATGATTGGGAACACTGATACTATTTTAGTACTTGACCCAGCGTCTCTTGGTTCTATTCAGTTCCGAAAGTAGGGAGAGAAGTGAAACTCTGTAATGAAGTAAGAGAAGTGTCCATGAAAGGAGGAGATTATTTGGAAACCATGAGGAGAGAGGATTGGAACAAGAGGCTAAGAATCAGAATAATAAGAAAGATAAGACTTAGCCCCTATTTCAATAGTGGTTTCAGACACAAAATAGTCACCTAAAAAGTTCCACAATGATGCTTTATAATTAGGGAAAACCCAGCTGCATGGCTTAACTGACTGTTCCTATTAGATAATTTAAACATGTTTTTAAAACTTGATAAATGGAAAGCACTTTGAATTGGGAGTGAGACAGCCTGGGTTAGAGTCTTGGTTCTGCCATTTCCCAGCTCTGTGGCCCTCAGCAGATCACTTCACATGCTGGAACCTCGACTGTCTGTCATGTGAAATGGATGGAATATTATTTCACAGGATGATGACCAAGATGAAATGAGAGCTTGTATGTAAAGTCCTTAGCATGTGATGAGTGCCCCCCAAATTCTCCCCAACCTCCTACCCTACTGGAGAAAGTCAGATTTGTGCTGTATTTTTAAAACACAGGCAATTCCCATGTGGAAACACGATGGACAAGAACAGTGTTTGAGAACTTAAAGCAAAACTTTCCAAAAGGACTTTTAATTACAAAGTAATTCAGCCTCTCATTCCCTGTCTGTGTAGTTGAGGCTGCTTGTTTTTGTTTTTGTTTTTTTTGGTGCCAGGAACAGAGGACACCATGGCCTCTTCCACACCCTGGTTTACTCTTCATTGCATCTTACACAACAAACCAGATAAGTAAATGGTGTATCGTGAACATTTAGTTTGAATTTGGTATTGTAGGTTAAGAGGTCTCACGGATTACTTGTTTTTACTTCTCTAAATTGCTTACATAAGACAATTAGGCTACCTAGTCTAGTCCAACAAAGATTCTATCTCAGCCTTACATCCCAAGATTCTATGATCCCTACCTTCAACTAAATCGTGATCTACAATATCCCTGTTAACTTTTCCTCCAGTTTATTATCTTGAAGACTTCTGAGCCTTCAGATGGCTTGGGTGGTAACTATACCTACCTACAATTATAACATTAACAAAAGTAGAGCAATAAAATGGGGGGCAGCTTCAGCAGAGGAAAGAAAAAGTCTAGGTGGTGTGGAAAGCCATTGAATATGCCACTAAAGAAGGGAAGAAGAAAGCAAGAATGAGAAAAGGCACAGGAAAGCTAAGATCCAGCACCAAGATCATAAAGCCCAAAGACAAGTTGGAGTCCAGCATCTCCTAGGCTTTCCTTGGGCTGCATGTGAACTCGGACCTCAAAGACCAGCTATGGGAGCTGGCAATAATGGCAGCAAAGCCCACCATTGGAACCTCAGTATACTTATTTCAAGAAAAGTGGACCTAACGCTAACAGACACACTGGGGCCAAAGCTGACTTATGAACCCAGCTGGCTCTGCTTTCTCTGCCTGGGTCAAAATGGAGCCTGGTCACAATGAAGGGTGGGCCCTGGCTATAAAGGAGAGGCCCATATTCAAGATTCCTCATTCCCAGCTGGGAAAGAGATGGAGAGGAGAGAGTGAAGCGATGCAATGATATCTTTCTGCATCAACCTTTCCTGGAAGCTAACCCACACTGGTGAAGAGAAGGCAAGTAGGGCAACAGGGCTGTGAGGAGCCAGAGCTCTTTATAGTGGGAAAGGGCCTCTTGAGGACACCCAACAGCATCAGCGGAGGAGGAAACTAGGTCCCCAGAGACCAGAGTGCCAGGGCTGTACCACCAAGACAAACACCAGTTAGACCAGCATGCCACTGGGGACCAGCTTGCCATCCATGACGGTGGTGCCTCTCCAAGGCCAAATCCATAGCATAGCGCTGCTACCTCCAGCAGGACTGAGGTGCTCAGCAACCAGCAGGAGCAGGTGTGCTGGACTGTGAGGCAGGCTTGTATTGCGACCAGAGCCCAGACATTGGAAACATGGGCCAGAGAAGTCCGTACTGTGAGTGACTGGCAGGCTCCTGACACCACCTCTTTGTTGCCTGTTGCTCCCAATAACCTGCTCAGTGAAGGCTCAGACTCCAGGAGTCAGTTTGCTGAGGATTCCAGTATTCCCACAACATCACACCTGCCTGCGATAAATGTTTTGGAACCAGAGAAGCCAACAAAGGCAGCAATGGGGACTGCAGAAAAGACAGGGAAAGCAACAGAGCAAATGAAAGGAGTAGAGAAAACGAGGCTGCTCCTGAATGAAAAGTTACCTGTCCAGGCTTACACTAAATTCAAGCTGGGAGATGTAACCATCAAAACTGAAAATCAAAGGAACCACTATTGTAAGATCCTGCCAAATAGACAACAACTAGGTCCCAAATACATAAAACCAAGTCAGCTCCTGGATAAGGAAAACAGGAAATCAGAGTTGAAGTAGCAGTTGGAGGCATTGAGGACAGCATCTTTAATGAAGAGCCAGGCCACAATCATGGTGGAGAACATAGGAGGGCAGGAGTTGGTGGGGAGGGCTCGGGTCTTGGTGGTGGCAACATGGAGGTAGGATCATGAGTTGTGCATAGACCTGCAACAGAAAGCCAGAGACTCTATGCGAACTTGGACTTAGTACAGTGGTCCTGGCAGTGCAGGGATATGTGGACCACCCAAAGCAGCTTACCAAATCTGAGGCTCCAGCAGTAGCAGAAACAGGGGTACCTGGAATTTCTACTCCAAGGCAGGCCAGCCCCATCCTCCAAAGACCCCAAGTCCTACTTCCCTGGGCACCAAATTGAGGATTAATCCACGGTGGTTCCTAAACTATCAGATCCAAAAAACTCTGGAATTGGTGGACTTCCAGTCAAGATGGAGGCATAGTTAAACATGGTTCACCTCCTCACACAACCACATCAAAATTACAACTGAAATATAAATGACCATCACTCAGAACCATCAGAAATTGAGTTGAATGAAAGTCTGACAACTATGGAATTAAACCACATCCAGCCAGACCAGTAGGAGGGGAGCAGACATGGAATGGGCTGGTCCCATACCCACATGTGGTAGATAAAAATTCAGGAGGGATATCTTGAAAGCGAGAAGTCCCAGCCCCACACCAGTGCCTCCCCTCAAGCCTAAGGTTCCAGTGCCAGGAAGATAAACTCCCATAATATCTGGCTGCAAAAACCAGTGGGGGTTGAGTCGGTAAAAGAAACTTTTGGAGTCCCAGGCAGTTCCCCTTAGAGAACCAAACACACAAACTTACTCAAATTTACTCTTTCTGAGTTCCAGCACTAAGGTAGCAGCTTGAAAGGCACCAGTGGCAGCCAGGGAGGAACAGAAGTATCTGGCATCAAGGCAAGAGCCAGGGGACAACAGAAGAAGACATGGTCTGAGGTCTGTGCATGGCTTGCATTCTTGCCTCTATACTGCCATCACTGAGGCCTGGGCTCTCCTTTTTATCTCCTGTCTTCTGCTGTCCATCATGTCCCAGGCAGAAAGGTGGGCAGAAGCCATTGTCCCTTTGTTGAGCCCCACCCCCACAGAGCCACAGAGCCTGCTGACGGGTACTATATATGAGACTCCATCAACCTGGCTAACACTGTTTGCTCTGCCCTGCAGATCCCCTGAGTCTCCATCCCACCCAATTTACAGGGCTACCCAAACTGTTAACCATGAGTTTTCCATATGAATGGTTTGTTTTGGCTCATGCTTCACAATTTCCTAAATCCTATCAATCAAGCAACAGCTGGTCTCAGTAAGCCATCAGCCCCCATACCTCTTTCAAGTGGCTGCAGGCCTGGTATTAGCAGCAGCCAGCCTAGATTCATAGGTTGGCCTTACCTGGGAACCTCAAGCCCAGCACAAGTATCAGCCATCTCAGATTGCTCTATAGCTCAGGCAGGGTGGCCCTGGAGCAGAACACATGTTGGGGCTAACCTTGGCCTGCACTACCCAGGAAACTCCAGAGGCTGTGCACAAAGTGGACAGCTACAGACCATGTCAGAGCACCATCACCCTGCCTCTGCACAGTTAATCCTTTACAGAGGGCAGATAGTGGTGGTCAGTGGTCACAGCCAGTCCTTGCAGCTGACTGGCTTAGGTAAATCCCTCCTATTGACCTGCCAATAGCAATCAAAGCTCAATTACAAGAGAAAGGTGTATTCAGCCCACATGATAGACACATCTTGAGTACCCAGCTTGGGTGGTAGGGGAGGCTGTGCCACTTGACCCTATAGGACACCTACTACATTAGGTCAAGGTACCAAGACAGGGAGTCATAGCAGCTCTGTCTAATACAAGAGAAAAGCAGTTAGTTACCTACAGGGGAGTTCCCATAAGACTGTCAGCTGATTTAACTGCAGACTAGAAGGGATTAGTAAGAAAATATTCAAAGTCATGGAAAGCAGGGATCTACAGCCAAGATTGCTCTACCCAGCAAAGATACCATTTAGAATTGAAGAGCAGATAAAGAGCTTCCCAGACAAGAAAAAACTAAAGGAGTTCATTGCCAAACCATTATTATATGAAATGTTAGAGAGACTTACTTAAGAAAAAGATCAAAACTATGAACAATAAATGGCAATAAATACATATATATCAACAACTGAATCTAAAAAAAAAAAACCAAACTAAGCAAACAAGAAGAACAGAGACAGAATCCTGGATATGGAGAGTGTTTTGATGGTTGCCAGATGGGAGCGGTATGGGAGCAAACGGGTGAAGAGGTGAGGGGATTAAGAAGTATAAATAGGTAGTTACAGAATAGCCATGGGGATGTAAAGCACCGAATAGGAAATGGAGAAGCCGAAGAGCTTCTCCATTTGTCATGTGCTTACACACATGACACATGGACATGAACAATGGTATAGGGATTGCCTGAGTGAGTGAGGGGGCTGGGTGGAGGGGGACAAACTGGGAAAAATCAGGACAACTGTAATAGCCTAATCAATAAAATACAATTTTAAATAAAAGAACATGAACAAAAATACCTATTATTTTTCAACTGTTCCAGTCCCTACCTCCTAAAAGGCCTTGTCTATATACAGTAGTCCTCCCCTTATCCATGGAGGAAATGTTCCAAGACCCCCAGTGGATGCCTGAAACCATGGATAGTACCAAACCCTATAAATACTGTGCTTTTTCCCTATGCATACATACCTATGATAAAATTTAATTTATAAATTAGGCACAATGAGAGATTAACAACAATAACTAATAAAATGGAATGACTTCTCTTTGGCATATCTGAATTGCCGACACCACTACTCATGCACTTTGGGGCCATGATTAAGAAAAATAAGGGTTACTTGAACACAAGCATTGAGACACCACAACAGTGGATATGATAACTAAGCTACTAAATGACTAGTGGGCAAGTGGTGTATGCACTGTAGATAACTGGACAAAAGGATGATTCACATCCCAGGTGGGACAAAGCAGGATGGCAAGAGATTCCATCATGCTCTTCAGAATTGCATGCAATTTGAAATTTATGAACTGTTTATTTCTTGAATTCTCCATATAATGTTTCCTGTCAGCTAAAACCATGGAAAGTGAAACTGCCAATAAGAGGAGGACTACTGTCTCAATAATTTTCTGAAAACAGGACTTCCTTTTCAAGAAGTGATCCAGAAAATGCCAAGTGATACGCCATACTTACATGTGAGCCCAAAGAAATGGTATATTTGTCCAAACATGGACATGTTATGCATGTACTTTGTAAAAACTCCTGGAAAAGTGCACCTAGGTGAATGGGTACCTAGGTGCATTCACTTGGCTCAGGAAGGACCAATCCAGAGATGACCTTGTTTATTCGAAAAAATATGCTACACCATGTTTTATCTCACCATTCCATGATTTTTCTGCCCTCTATCTGTGAATGACTTTGGTGTATATTTTCTTTTCTCCTGGCTCCTCTACAGATTGTCATTAACATATCCAACTGTTCTTAGCTTTACTGGACATTTTACATGAAAATGTTCTGGTTGGTTAGTTAGGAGTTTAAAACACATGGGAATAGTGAATTCATGGGAAGGTTTTAAACTTGCCACCCTGCATATTGTAGAACAATATCACCACAGTTAAAATTCTAATAGCAATTAATTGAGGAAGAAAACAAATGTTCTTCCAATAACACAGAAGATATCTATGTTACCATCTTCCTGGATTTGGGGATTTTTTAAATTAATTTCAAATTTGCAGTGTTTTAAATTATTGAAATATATGACTTTGTTTAATTTTATTTTTTAAGATGTACTAATTCAGAAGCATGGTCTTTATGAGCCCTAAAGGAGTAAATGCTTTTTTAAATTATATTTACTTAGCCAGCTCTGTTCTGCCTTTGTACTCTTAGTAGTATTTCTCTCAGATCATTAAAAGCAGTGTGCTTTTCACTGAATTTTTGAAAACCTGTTTATACTTTCAGGCAATGCCTGATGGTTACAGACAAAAGCCATGTAAATGCTAATATGCAAAAATGAACATTTATTTTAAGTATACCTAAGAATGTGAAAGGTTTCATTTAGTTTAAAGCAGTTGGTCATCCTTTAAAATCTTTTAAAACATTTATTTGCCCTGGCTGGCATAGCTCAGTGGATTGAGCGCCGGCTGGGAACCAAAGTGTCCCAAGTTCAATTCCCAGCCAGGGTACATTCCTGGGTTGCAGGCCATAACCCCCAGCAACTGCACATTGATGTTTCTCTCTCTCTCTCTCTCTCTCTCTCTCTCTCTCTCGCTCTCTCTCTCTCTCTCTCTCTCTCTCCCTCCCTTCCCTCCCTAAAAATAAATAAATAAAATCTTTAAAAAAATAAAAAATAAAACATTTATTTGACATCATCAAAGTTAGAGAAAATTTAAACAATTCCATTTCTGCTTTCGCTAGTAGGCATTTTATGCTAATCAAGTTAGCAAGTCGAACTGCTATCAAGGGTTTGACAAGCTGAATACAGTGAACCATTTTCTCCTGAAGTCAAGCCTCCTAAGTAAAGTTCTAGAGGCAAGAGTTTGCTGATATGTGCAGCCTCAACAATGCTTCCCACTTCACTTCCTCTGCAAGTGAGTTCCCTGACCTCCATAAACAACCAGCATGTACTCAACTGGATAAATGTCATATATGTGCTGTATAGAAGGCTACACAGTGTGAAGACTGAAAATGTACAGGTGCTGGCTGGTGGGAGGGCATCTAAACTCAACCTCACCAGTTTCCAATTTCCTACAAGGAAATCACTGGAGTCTTCTAGATTCTTAGATTTAGGTTCTCACTGTTGGACCTTCTAGGAGTTTGTGTTTTGAGAGAACATCTTTTTAAAAGTTGTTTACAGTGTTAATAATTATATAATTGATTAAATTTTCACAGCCCATTCGAGTCATGGTGTTTGACAATTTGATGCATAGCTAAATAGTCCGATTTGCAATGCTTGGTTATTTGGGGTAGTACAGATGCAGTGCCGAGTCTGAGTAGAGGATGTGTGCAGGGAGAATATAATCCACCTCTCTTGGTTTGGTAGTTATGAAAATTGTGGCTACTGTCACAGGGCTTTGAGGGTCAAGAGTTGGAACTTAAAACTGGTCAGTTTCCTTCTAGCTGCTTTTTGCAGCAGGACTTCATTCATGCTCAAAATGGTGCTGTTTAAAATGTGCTTAGTGCCTAAAAGTTCTGGGGAGCAAAATGTGGTGTGAAAAGTGCTTTTGCATTTTTCACCTGACTTCAATTAACTTGAAAGAAAATACAAAGTACATGCTTATATCTACATGCCTCCTGACTTTGTGGAATATTGAAGCATGGATTTACAAAATATTAAAGATACAGAAAAATTATAGAATGATAGTTCCTATGATGTTATTTTTAAAAATAATTATTACCCTTGACACTTACATATGCTATCTTCAAAGTGCTTGGCAAATATTAATTAACTTTTTAGAACTTTAAAGGAACTCAGATCAACTTGCTTTTTGAGAGAGAATGTCCCATTGAAGTCAGGTGGTATAATATTGAGCTATAATAGAATTATTAAAAGATTCTTAGTAGGATGCCTGGGCTTCAAAGAACAGAGATCAAAGTGGAGTAAAGCAGTGTACATATAAGAAAGTTATTTGGTTTGTGCTAAAGAAAAACTGAATTTATTGTCATGACCAAATAAATTAATACCCAAGTAAAATCACTCAATGGTAAGAAATGGACTGGGTTTAATTTTATTTCTGTACTGTTCAGGAAGCTGTAGAGTAGCACTTGATGTGATACCTACATTGAAAATTTGTAGATTTTGGCCCATGCAGACATATTAAAGAATTACCTTTTCATACAAGAGAAGTAACAAAAAATAAGCCCCTATTAACCCATTCTAATAAAAATAAGTGTCCTAAAATGGTTAGCATTAAAAAATATTTTCAAAACAGTGAATGCAATTATTAATAGTGATGATAAATTCTACCGGGTTCAGAGTTTAGAACATCCTGTCATTTTAAAATAACTTAATTCTTATATTGAACTTCTTAAAGATTTGCTTTTACTGCAGGTTTCACCTTGAGGATGATTATTCCAATATGGCACACATTAGTTACTGATTACTTGCTTCCCAAACTGTTTACAGTCCCATTCCTACCTGCCCCACCACACATGCATGCACACATGTGCGAGTGCCCGCTCCACAGGCAGCTCTCAGCAGAGAGTTAATATTTAACTGTGGAGATGCGGAAGTGCTCTGTGAGTAAATGCAAAACCCTGCACACAAGTAATTCATCTTAATCCTGTCCGTAGTGAGGGCAACTGATAGGATGCATTATAAAAAAATGATTCATATAAATGTAAGAATAATATAAACAAAATGATTACGCATGAGAGGGTAGTGCCAGGGATGTCTAAAGTAACCCTTACATACCTGAGCCTCAATTTTCTTATTTGTAATATGATCTCGGTTTAAAACAAAACAAAACAAAAACTAGCTCAATTCTTGTCACATAATATGTTTTTCATAAATGCTTACTCCCTGCCCTCAAAGTGAAATTCCTTGCCGTTTTTTATTTTAGGAGAAAGAGAGCAGAGCCAGTTTTGTTTAGTTCCTGGTTGTTTCATGCCTGAGATCGTTTGCATGGACTGTTTCCTAGAAAAGTCTCATCCTGCCTTCTCTGGTTTTCAAACTTCTGTTTAAGTCCTGTTCAGTGATCAGATCCACCTTGAAGCTGCCATGACCTCCTTTCAGACAAAATCTATCTATCCTTTTCCTGTATTTTGAATCTTTATATATTTCTGTGCTTAGCTGTATTATAATGATGTGTTATTTTTAGTCTGTCTACCTTCTCTATCCAGCTGGTTGTTAGCTCGTCGGTACTGAATTGCTTCAGGTTCATCTCTGTTCTTTATTCTATGGTATATAAACGTTAAGCAAGACATTTTTGTTGAGATGAAGTGAAAAAGCTCATCATAATCACTAAAAATTCTTTATGATTCAGTTTAAAATGCAATGTAGCAACTTTTCTTTTTATATGTGCTCTATTTTTAATGGGTCAGCTTCCCAGGGTGGAGAGTTAATTTCTTTAGAAGGGTAAACCCAGAAGAAAGCTGGCATCCATATAGCCACTTTACTCCATACTGAAAATTGGTCTCTGGAAAAAGGATGTTTTAGGGCCTGGAGTGTAGGCTATACCCTGGGTTTTGGTTGATTATATTTGCTTTGCAGAGGATCTGAATTGACTTGTATGGGAGTGCAGGCTGGGACAAAGGCAGGAGGGACTTCTGACTATTGCCTCTGTGCTCCTGTGTCTACAGATAGAGCCTTCTCCAGTCATTGTCAGTTTACCTTGGAGGCTTCCCCTCTTTTTTCTGTATCTAGCATTACTCTTCACTAGGTTGTTAGCAGTAATCAGCTGACCATGATTTGAGATCCATCTGTCTCTTCTGTCTGTGGTTCTCTAACCTGGCTGCATATTTTAATTACCTGGGGAACTTTTATAAACATGCCAGTGCTCAGGCCCTGTCTCCAGAAATTCTGATCTATTCATTGTGCTCTGGGGCTCCAGGCATCAGTAGTTTTTAAAAGTTCAAAGGATTCTAGTGAACTTCAAGGGCTGCGATCTCATGTTCTGCCTGACAGTCAGCAAGCACTGGAATCCCCAGAAAAGAGAGTTCACTTAGCTCCAACCCCAGGCAGCAGCTTGTACTCAGCAGTTCGAGTTATCCCCCGGTCACTGATCATGAAATTCGGAGAAAATGAAAGTAAGCTTATCTGGAAGAAGATTGGAGTCTGATTTCATGGCATGAAAATTGGGACTAAATTCCTCATATCTATGTTGCTTTTAAGATATTTTGTAAATCAGAAATAAATTGAGTAATAAAACTTTAATGAGAAACAAGTGTCTGTGCTTACAGAATGTGACTGAAGACAAAGAGTTCCATTTCCCAGGATTCATCTGTTGATATCCCATCATACACTGTAAGTGGTTACAATATATATATTTTTTGCATATATGAAAAGTAAATGTAGTTCTTAACATTTGAATTTATTGGGGAAATATATATTTTAACTAGAGGTAGTCATATTTTTAATATTTTTGAAATGGCCTGGGAGAATTATCTTCCATTACAGAGGAAATTTTTAGTAGGAATTCTAGGCATAATTTAAAGAAAATAGTATTTGTAAAAAATATACATTTTTCCCTTGGCATAAATAAGTGTTGTAAAGGTTTAAATGGAAAACTATAATTTATCATATGAAGACATTTCCACTGCTTGTTACCTAATGGCTTAAAGAAAAGCAATAAGTTGTATTTTTTACATTTTCTTTTTATCAAAATTCTTATGAAATCTGTGTGTCCTTGGTTGTATTCTAATCATTCCTTTCTATCTAAAATGCACCTTATCACCTATTTGCTTCTTCTAATTACAGTCCAGCCCAACTCTTGGTTTCAGGTCTTTAGAAAGCCCTTGTCTTGCAGTAGCAGGCACTTGGCGATGCAGTGGATGGAACAGTTGTCTTCTTCTGGCTGTCAAGCATGACAGAACCACAGTTGAAGTTGCCTGGTTAGAACATCTCCATTTATTTTTAAGTGCTGTTTCTTGCTAAACATCCAACAGAAATTATGTCTATAGAAGAGAAAACCAGTTAAAAATTAATAAGAAAAAGATTCCTGGTGTATTTCTTTCTTAAAAGTGTAACATGTTTATTTGCTTTAGAATGTCATGGACTAATTAATCCATTCATGGCTATTGTGAGGAATGAAATTATTTTGATTTTGGGCTTCTTTGCATTTCAGAGTGAATATTCTCATATTGACATCAGTAATCAAAACATATGGCTTTGTAGTAAAAGATAACTCCAGTCAAGATAAGCAGAAACATAATTAGGTATATGCAAAGGGATCTTCACTATAATAGAAAATAAACAGATTTGTAGTAATATTTCCTAGTTCTATGAAAAACAGAAGTCCTAAAGGTGGGGGCTTCTTTACCACCTGGGGCAATAAGCATGTTTTCCTTGTGGTTATAGGAGATTAGCAAATGCTGGTAGAAGGAGTAGACTAAGTGGCCGGTGATAATTTGAATACGGTGTTGGTGCTGTGGCCCAGGGAGCAGCCCCTTAACTACACTGCCAGGTTCATTACTCTGCATTGACTCTTCATTGACTCTTCTTTACTGAAGTTGGGCTTCTGTCTTTGGTTCCCCAGGCTATCAGTCTCCTCCTTTCTGCTCTTCTTTTTCTTGAGTTTGAGATGCTTGTGGGCATTTACTAGGAAAATGACATATACTTTAAGAAGTATTTCCAGAGTACCTCAGGTTGTTGAAAGGAAATATCTAAACATACACACATTTACTCTCATTCTTGTTTAACATCTATTAATATTTATCTTTCCTTGGTGGGTATTAAAATGAAAGACTTTTAGCTCTAGACAAGACTTCAGAGATGTATTTAGTGAAAGGGTATCACAACTGGAAAAGGTGCAAAAGAAAAACATGGTACTATTTGTTTTTGCATAAAGCTGAACTCACTTTTATGAATCAAATTTGGGTTATAAAGCATCAATTCTGCATATTGTCTTCAAAGAGAATAAAATTGGAATGAATATTCTTACCTTGCAGGGATTTGAGGAGGATTGGGAATAAGCCAATAAGGTATAAAAGCCTGCATAGACTAGAAACCAGTGCCAGCCATTGTTGTCACTGTTGTTATCACTGTTCTTCTCTCTTGCAGACCATCCACCTCTCCACCCCCCACCCCAGGTTACTTGTAGCCTGCATACTGTGACCTTCATCCATATTCCCTCCTGAAGCACCCTCTGGATTCTAGCTCTTCCTGGAGACTTGGTACTCTCTGCATCTGCAAACTGCCCTCTCATCATTAGGGTCTCAGAGCATTAGATTTTAATTAGGACAAAAGCCTCTTCAAAAGCTTATAGGGAGTAGGCCCTGGTGGCAGATGTGCCTTCATCAGCAGCACCAAAATTACCTGCAAGGGAAAATAAAAAAGAATCACAGCCTCCAGTGAATATAACTTAGCATTCCTTAGCGTGTCCATTTGTTAGAATAGGGCATTTATTGTTATTATCATCGTCATCATCGCCATCATCATCATCATCATCAGGCACTGCCTGAGCAGAGTCTTGAAGATGAATGCTGTTTGCCAGGTAGATCAAAGAGGGTACCATAGGAAACAACACTTGCAAAGGGCTAGATAATTAGGATTCTAAGGAAATGACACTTAGAAGTGGTGGAAATATTTGGGAGCCCTTGGTTTTTGGATTATTTGGGGGATTCCCCTGCGTTGTATACTGTATGTCTGAGTTTGGTGGCATTTGGCTCACAGGAAACCATCTAGCCTGATAATAAAAATGTTTTACATTTTAATTATATGTTTAGACAACATTCCAAAGATTAGTGAAAAACAAGAAAACTGAGTTATTCATAGCCTTGCCATGAATCAGCTTGGTGGATCATTCCTTTGAGTTCAGGATATTTCCTCTTAGATGGAATCTTTTGGAATCATAAAGCAGAATGGTCATTTAGAATAATGTATCAGGGGTGGGAAAAATGGTAGGAACACAGTGCATCTGGGTGTGGTGAGGAGATGAATCTAGCCCAAAAGGGAGAGCCACATTGGCAAGCAGAGGATAAAGCTCGTGGGCCTGGAAGTTACTATGGGGCACAGATAGAGTACACACTCTGAGGGAAGACATGCTGAACTCTAACATTTACTAGCACTGTGATTCTAAACTAATCACTAAACCTTTTCTGAGGTTGTTTCCTCATGTACAGAGTGGAGATCATTTTCCTCCACCACTCTTCAATTTCCAGTGTGTATTTAATAAAAGAATAGATGTAAAGTGCTTGACACTTAATAGATTCTAAATTCATTCTCTGTTTGGTTTAGACTTGCAGGGCTGTCAAACTCATTTTCACCAGGGCCCACATCAGCCTCACAGTTGCCTTCAAGGGGCTAAATGTAATTTTAGGACTGTATAAATGTAACTACTCCTTAACTAGGGTAAAGGAGCTCGGTGCTGCTGCTGGGTAGAAACAAGGTGCTGGGCCAGATAAAATAAGGTGGAGAACCAAGTTTGGCCTGTGGGCCTTGTGTTTGCCACCTGTGTTACTAGCATATGAATTCAGTGGTAGATTCAGCCATCATAAAAATTTTGTTTGTTGAAGATGTGTACTATGCCAGATCTTTAAGGGCAGTGGTTGTCCAGTGACGAAAGAGGTTCCCTTGTGTGTGTCTGGGCTTTGGGAGGCAGCGTATATTAATGATAAGTCACTCAGCTCCTCCAATGACTCACGACAGCCTCACATTCTCTACATTTTCACACATGAAAATGTATCCCACCATCAGAATGCTGTGATGTTTGTCCAGAGGCAGTTATGGGGTTACATAGATCTATCCACAGTCTCTCACAGCTTTGGCCCCTCTGAAGCCAAGAGCACACATTTTTTTAGGTGACTAGCTAGGATTGGGGGTAGGAGACAGGGCATTCCATGACCATGAAGTCTGAAGAAAGTATAATGACTCATACTAAAAAAAAAGTAATGATCTGATTGTAAAATAAGCATTTTAATTTAATACAGGGCATATTTTAAAGGCTTAAGAACTAAAATCTTTAGGAAAAAAAGCCAGTTATCAATCCAAGCCAATGCTTTTATACTGACAGAGACTGAAGTGTGAAAGTTATAGTGATCTTCAAAAGGATAATTGAATCATGACCTTAAACAAGTGGAGTTTTAAAAAATAATTGCATTAGCCCTGACTAGTGTGGCTCAGCTGGTTCGATCCCTGGCCAGAGTACATGCCTGGGTTGTAGGTTCAGTTTCCAGTTGGGGTGGGTACCAGAGGCAACTGATCGATGTTTCTCTCTCACATCAGCGGTTCTCTCCTCCTCTTTCTCCCTCCTTTCCCCTCTCTCTAAAGGTGAATAAATAAAATCTTTGAAAATTGCATTAGATAAAATCCTAGGAATATGTAATTAAAATGAATGTGAGGGAGTAAAATAAGTATTCATACTTTGTATGGAATGTTCTAAAGTTGAGTTGAATTTTTAAGTATATGGAAAATGTGTTAAGCAAGAAAGAATTTATCCGTAGTCTCTCAAACTGATTTTAAATTGGTAGAAATACTCTTTTTTTCCTCTTTACACTTAATTTCCTTTAAAGGTTTAATATAGTTCAAGAAGTTTTCATGGGGGAAAGGGAGACTGTATTTTGCTCTCTTAACAAAGATCCAGCACAGCCTTCTTTAAGAACACTGTGGTCACATAAGACAAATGAACTGTACCAGTGCACTAAGGTACAATTTAGTATTCAAGGATCATCTATCTTCAAGTAAATCAATGCTACAGATTCTTTAAATTAAAGTTCCAGATGGTGGCTTTAGACTAGGATTAAATCAAGATCTCTCTAATCAGAAGTCTACATTTTTAAAATATTTTCCCTTTTCCAGAATTCTCTGTCTCAGTGCAAAGTTACCTCTGTCCATCCAGAAACAAACTAGAAAACTAGCTTTTGAATTAGTTCCTTCATTTTCTTAGGCCCTCAAGTCCTCAAACAAGTTCTCTCTGTCTGCCTTCCAAATCTATGTTGAATCTGTGTACTTTTCTCTTCTAATCCAAGCTGCCACCATCTCAGCCTAGACAACCTTGGTGGCTCCTAGCTGGTCTCTTTGCATTCACTCTGTCCCCTCCTTTCTCTTTACCACTAAGTAACAGCCAGAGCAATCTTGCCAAACTGCAGTCTTACATCCTTGATTCCTTACCGCCCTTTGGCAGCTTCCCTTTGATCCTGGTTTAAAAACAAACAAACAAACAAAACCTGGAGCCTTACAATTCTCTCATTTAGCAAATACTGATTAACCTTTCTGCTATAAACCTTTTATCACATTGCGTCTGGGGACGCAGAAATAAATGAGACTTGCCTCCTGCCCTCAAGGAGCCTTGTCCCCCAGTCTAGCCAAACAGTGCTTGAATTAAGTTTACTTACCCATTCATTAATATTCACGAAACTACTATAATTTACCCGCAGAGCTGTGCCAGAATGAATTTAGGTATCAGTTGGGCCTTTAGTGAAATGGGTGGCTTGAACAAATGTGTTCTCTGTGCTATCATATGATCTGGTCAGCCAAAATCCAGAGTGTTAATAATTAAGCTTATGTCAGTTACCTTTCTGTAATAACATTGCATAGCAAACAGATTATTTTAAACCCAAAAGAGTTCATCATAAATGTTTATTTGCTTGCACACTGAGGTGGTCAGCTAAGCAGCTCTGTTAATTTTGGTTGAGCTTGCTGTGTGTCCAGGTTGGCTGGGTGTTGGCTAATCTAGGCTGCCTTGGCTGGGATGACCAGGGAGACTTTGCTCTGCCATATGTATCTTATTTCTCAGTAGCTTGAGTATGTTCTTGGAGTGATGGTTAAGGCTCAAGAGAGAGCAGGCAAGCCCAGTCTCACGAGTGCTTTTTAAAGTCTGCTTGCCTTACACCTTGCTAAGGTCACAAATTGACTAAAGCAAATTGCACTTCCAACTACAGAGTCAGAATGGATACTGCAGAGTTACATGACCAGAACATGGATGCAAGGAGAATTGAGGCCATAATTTTAATCCATCACAATGCTATGTTTTCTTATTATAGTTTTCACATAATATAGTTTGTGCTTGATCCATAGGACTCACCAAAGTAAGTGGAAATATGTAATGTGGTAAGGGTTTATCCCTCCCCTAGTGCCCAATTTAGGAAATGTAGTATGGACAGAGACCCTGTCTTCAGTGCAATGCTTGGCATGTAAAGATGCCCAACGAATGTTAAACTAATGAAATTATTAGTAGATTGGTAACCTTGAGCTGTTTACTTGAGGTAATCAAACTGTCTCAGCTTAATCATTTATAAGTAGGGGATAATAATACCTATGACTTTAGCACATGGGGGAGGGATGTAAAAGTACAGGCTGTTTGCTCAAAAAAGAGAGTTGCTTGTCCTCTCTTCTCCCACCTTCTCTTTTCACTGGGTTAATGTGAATTTGAGAAAGTAGTAAATGGTTTGACCTTGGCCTGTCTAGGCAAGAAGTTGTAGTATAGAGATACCCCTATTAAAAATATCTCCCTGCCCTGGCTGGCGTAGCTCAGTGGATTGAGTGTGGGCTGCAAACCAAAGTGTCGCAGGTTCAATTCCCAGTCAGGGTACATGCCTGGGTTGCAGGCATGACCCCCAGCAACCGCACATTGATGTTTCTTTCTCTCTCTCTTTCTCCCTCCCTTCCCTCTCTAAAAATAAAAAATAAAATAAAATCTTTAAAAATATCTCCCATCTAACTAAAAACTAATTTTGTATAATATTCATCTTCTAAAAAATTTAGGTCCCCTTGAAGGCCTAAGTCTATTAACCATTTGTAGTTTGTCTTAAATTCCTATAATGAAGGGCTGGATTTCTTCTTTCTCTTATCTATAGGAAACATAGGCAAAGAGGAAAAGAGTGTTTAGAATGGGTAGAGAAGTGTGAGTGGGGAAATGGGGCTCTCTGAAGGAGAGCAAGCCTGGTAAGTCCCACTGTGTATGGGGGGAGGGCCGTTGGGCAGGTAGGAAGTGTGAGGTCTTCCAGCAGGAAGGACAGGGACTGATGGGGAAGGTAAGGAATACACACTTAACCCTTCTGTCCAGTTCCTCTTTGCTTCAGTGGTTGCAACCTGGGGATTGTTTCTGATGCCTGATACTGATATTTGGTTGTGTTTTTTTAACATTCCTAAACTAAAATATATAATTTTTATTTAGTTATATATATTTACATACATAGTTTTATTATATTTAGCTTATATATAGTTATATATAATTATATACTAAAGTAATTATATATATAATTTTACTCCTTTCTTGCAGCCTCCCAGATGTAGGGCAGACACACATCTGGCTTCTATCAGTTAGGGAATAGCTTTAAGCACATCCTGTCAAATTGTCTGTTCCCAAAAGCCATACCAACACATCCAGTGAATGTTATTTTTTCCCCACAGTTATGTTCTTGATTGGACCACAAATTTTTCCATAATACTGTATTTGAAAAATAGGACATTCTAGCTCTTTGTACATAATCAGCTCCCTACCTCCAGCCTGTTTTAGAAAATGTTTTCTTTTTTTAATGAAGTGTTAAGTAGATTGTATTATGGCTCTGGAAAAACACATTGAGTATTAATTATACCATTTTTTAGTTACTGTGATTAAGTTCTTTTCATTCTTTCTGTCTGTGTACTAATTATGGCTGGTATATCTAACTACCTCCTCCTCCCCACATGTCTGGGACATGCTGGATAGGCTGCCGGAATAATTTTAAATTAATTATTCACAAAATGAAATCATATTATTCAGTTAACATGAATTTAAAGTTAGTTAAGTAATTTGAAAAATTCTAGACTTTGGACTTTTCTTAATTATACTACTAAAGATTTGAGATATAAAAAGGTTTTCATTCTTCTTTTAAAAAAATGTTATAAATAGGCCCTGCATTTTTTCAGGGCATTTTATTGAAAATATTTTCCAAAATTTAACATTTACTGCTAACAGCTATAATATTTTTTCTGTTTTCCAATTGTAACCTAATTCATGGTTAGGCTGTAATTTGCAAGAAGTTTGTTTGAGGTGTATGTGGAGAGGAGGTGTGTTTAACCAGTGACCTGATGGAGGTGCACAATTCACTAGTTACATCGAAAACAGGTTAGTTTGGTAGCAAGTAAGTTAGTGTGGTACCTCCTCCAGCACTTGCCTCACCCCAGGACAGGATCGTACAGGGTCTGGTGCAACACAACCCTCATAACCTCCTGCCCTCCCACAAGAAGCATGTACCATATCCTGCATGTGGATGCGTGAATGACTAGTTCCACACTTAGGAAACACTGAATTTTTGTTTCTGACAAAGGAAATTGATATTAGTCATATTTAAGTGTGTATGCTTCCATACCTTGGTAGCATTAACTAAATGATTTGTCTTTATCTTTAGTTCATTCTTTGTGAATTGTATTTATTAGTATTTTTATTAGAAACATATAAAGAGGAAAACAAAAGTAATTTATAATTTCATTATCCAATTATTTTAAAAAATAACACATCATTATTTAAAATGACAAACTACTCATATATCCTTTAAGAAATTATATATATATCCCCCAGGATATATGTGTACATGCATACTTTATCAGTTACACAGAATTCTTACACATAGTGTCATTATTCTTGCTCCTTAATCATTTGTAAGGATGACAACATACTTTAATGTAAAACTATATAATAACTTATAGTTATAACTTAACCAGTCCTGTTGATCAGCAGTCATGGTTGTTTCCAGTTCACTGGCTATTAAAAAAGTGTTGCAGTAAATATCCTTGGACATAAAGTTTAGTGGTACTTTTATAGATATACTCGTGGAATAACTTCCTAGCTGATAATTGTTAGCTCAAAAGAGCATGTAAAGCAATGAACTACATACTACAGGGTGACAGTTTGTTACTGCTTAAGTTCATCTGAGTGGCAGAAATTGACCAATAGTGTTATTAGTGTAAAAA
Source organism: Phyllostomus hastatus (assembly GCF_019186645.2). Lineage (NCBI taxonomy): Eukaryota > Metazoa > Chordata > Mammalia > Chiroptera > Phyllostomidae > Phyllostomus > Phyllostomus hastatus. Next base: position 10,401,451 of record NW_025333857.1, read on the forward strand.
TAAAACTAAGCATCACTGGGGTGTGTGGTGGACTGTAAATATGGTGGTAATAGCCTATAATTAACTCCCCTTAACTTTAGACTTTACTGACTTAATGTTTTTGTCAGAATTTTTCCTCTGTTGTTTCACAAGCAGTCAGTAAACATTCTTGGGGGTCATTTTAGATCAAAGGTCATGAAAAAAAGGAACTCAACACAAACTTCCTGTACTATACATCTTCCAAATGGGATGATCTAAGAATGCTGTGTTGTAATGTTCAGAAACAAGCTTGCATTTTCAATTAATGAGTGTGTTTTCCCTCCCTCAGGTGGAAGGGAAGATTTTGGAAAAGTAAAACACCGAAGAGGCATGGTATTGCTCCTGTAACTTGGAACTGGAGAGGAGGCAAGATGCTGGCATAGCTGTTGAACTGAGAACCTGCTATGCCAACATATTGCCATCTCTCTTGTCTGACAGCAGTCATGGCCACCTGCATGCCGCTCCTCCGTGTATTGCTATGGATGTGTGCCCTTCCTTGGATGTGGGTTTCTGTGACATTTTTGCCTTGCACCCCTCCCTGACCTCTCTCCCTTCATACACCGAGTCACTCCATTTAGTCACACTGGTCTTTCTGGCTATTCCTTGAATACACCTGCAGTGTTTCTGTCCCTTAGCTTGCTTGCTCTTTCTCCTCATTGGGGTCTCAGTGAGGACATCACCTCTTTGAAGAACCCTTCCTTAACCACACTGTCTAAAACAGCTGTCACATACCCCAGTCACCCTTCACATCCATGCCTTGCTTTATTTTTCAAAAATTGGTCACTACCTCAAACACATTTGTTGACGTGTTTAGTGTCTTTACCTCGCACATTAGAATGTAAGCTCCTTGAGGGTTAGGGACCTTGTGTGTCTTATTCAACCACTGTATCCTCAGAGCCTGACACATAATAGTCCCTCAATATATATTTTTGAAACTCTACTCTGACTTTTATCATGCAAGAGAGATGTCAAATAATTACATTTTTTTTCATTATAAATGGTTTTGTTGAAATCCTGACTTATGGTGAAACCATAAAGAAATAAACAGATGTTTAATTCTGTAAACCTAACTCCTTACAGCAATCACAAAATATATACCATTGGGTCCACAGATTTACAGAAGTCAGCATATCATAGTGGGAAAAGAATGGGCTTCAAAATAAAGCTTACGTAAATAAATCTCACCCTGGTGTTGCCTACCTATATTCCTGGACAAGTCAATTAACCTTTGAACCACAGTTTTCTCAGTTGTGAAATGAGGATGACACTAACCCATCAGTATCCTTGAGACAAAAAAATGAGATATTTTAGCCAGATGATTCTTACTGCATATCTAAAATGTTAGTATCTATAAAATCCCTGATGTGTGTGTAGTAGTATACACTCAACAAATTATAATTATTTTACTACCATGAAAAAAAGTGAGCTGTTCTTTAGTTTGAAACAGGAGATCTAACATGAAATGTGTGGAAGTGCTATACCGAAACTATTGTGCACGTGGAATTCTGTGTTCAGACAGAGCTTTTGAGAGGCTGAGGAGTTAATTGTCCATCATCTCAAATTCTTCTTGAATCCTGGTTGGTTCTCACTTCCCCACCATCGTTTTTTTGGTAAATACTTATTGTCTATAGACCTCTTTTAAAAGCAACTTTTACAGATTCACAGAGTAAGAACATTTCATAAATACTATTTGATGGTCATGTTTTTAAGAATCAAAGCTTCAGGAAAATGTTTTGCTTTAATAAACTGAATTTTATTTTATCTTTGATGTTTGTCCAAGAAACAAAATAACAATCACTATTCATGACTCATTATTTATTGTTATTCATGGTATTATGATTATAACATTCAGAAAGTGTTCATCATACCTTATGTCATGCCCTCTGGGGTATATTAATCTGAGCTGTTGGATTAACAAAATATGTGTAGCACAAAAGTATGGCAATTTTAGTTTCATAAAGGTCTGTTTATACCTGAGAATGCTTAGTTTAGAGACATCATTTAAAACTCACTATGACTATGGAAGTTGGAGACAGGCTGGGCAGAGAATGAAGGGGGAAAAATGGGACAACTGTAACAGCATAAATGATAAATGAATAAATAAATTAAATGAAATCAAACTCAATGTGATAATTAAGTATCATAAGAAATGTTATGCTACTTTTCTAATGTGAAGTATTTACAGATTTATTGTTTCATCTTGAAGATTCATGTATTCATCACTTTGGTTCTTTCAGTTCTTGAAGTTACCATCCAGAAATAAATACCCAGAACACCAGCCCTGGTGGGTCATTACAGAAGCTAATATTGCTCACAAAGACTTTTAAGGATCCATACAATGGCCATAGTGGAAAATTGTAATTCATATTGCTTTATTCTCTGTCTGCTAGTAAAAAATAACTGGTGCCAAATCCATAGGCCAGGACATCAAGCTTATTATAAGCACTGCTGTTACTTAATACTTTTTAATCCTATAACTGTGTTCTAAAAACTTGTTTCATGCGTTTGTTTGGGCTTCTTTTGTTTTTTTTTCAGAGTTTTGTTTCCCCTCATCTACATTAACTGATGTGTGGACCCACTGCCCCTTGAGTTCAATATAGTCGATGAAATGGATCTGTAATGGAGGTGAACACTGAGCTCACTTACCATAGATCCGTCCTCCATGTCTTCATGTGTTTCACTGTAATTTACTAAATACCTGAAGCTTCTTTTTTGATTCCAAATGACCATGGTGAAGGAAAAAACAAAACATAGGACATAGGAACAGCAAAATGAGAGGCTAAGAAATTAATATTCTAAACTGTCCAATAACTTCTCTAAGTCATTGGTTTTTAATCTTGTGTTGCATTGTCAATCACCTTGAGAGCCTGTTAAAAAATGCAGACCCCAAAACATCCACTGAGATTCAAGAATCTTTACTTTTAACAAGCACCTATTTTGATGCAGTTTGACAATGGACTACATTCAGAGAACACTTGCCTTAGCTAAGTCAGAGGACAGGTTTTTAAAAATCTTACACAGTTCCTGATAGGGAACTTGGGCATGGTCTTGAAAGCAGTCTGCTTTCCCACTGCATCTGTGCTTATGGAAAACTGGAGCAGCGTTGTGTAACTGTGCTTTATATTCTGAGGTTTCTTAAATAAACAGCCCATGTAACTACACACAGGAGCACCATGGGCTGCCGATGTGCTTCTGCAGAGTTGGTTTTCACTTCAATCATCTCTCTGCTGGTTCACATTACAGTTTCCAAGATGTTTTATTTTCTTTTCTGATTAACTTGATATTGACCCAAATTCTTTACTTCTAAATGTACATTCTTCACTAGAATTTCTGTCAAATTGTAAATGATATATGAGCTCATTGAGGCTAGCAACTAGGCCTAATTATGCAGAAGGAGAACTTTCTACATTTATAGGACTCCCACAGTGGTAAATCATTCTATAAACTAACGGATCACATTTTAATTGATCTATTTCTTAAGTTTAGATTTTTGTGGATTTCTAAAAATTAGGACATCTTCTCCTTTGTGAGACAGTATGGTGTGGTGGAAAGGGCTTCAAAGTGAAATGCATAAAAGATCTATAGGCTCTAGTCCCTTTTCTGTCATTTTCTAATTCTGTATGTGACTTTGGGCTAATCATTTAGTCTGTTTCCTTATTTGTTAGTTGGGGGTAATAGTAAGAGAGACTATGATATATTAGAAAGAAAAGAGGGGAAAGCAAAATATAGCTGTGGAAACTAAGCATGTAGGCAAACTGGAAGGTCATATACAAAAAATAATTGGAGATTTTTAGTAGTAATTTTATTTAAAATTATTTTCAGTGTTTTACTGTTTTGTGCTATTGCATAATTTAAATGTGAGGAAAAAGTAATGAGTTCTGGGTAAAGGCAGAAATTTGTTTTTATCCAGCCTGAACCACCTATTTGCTAATTCCAGTCAAAGGAGAAAAAAACGTGGTATTTCAGTTTTATCTTGAGGAAAGGTGCTTCAGGATACTTAGGGTATAATCCCAGCAGTGGAATTGCCAGGTCAAAAGGCTGTTCCATTTTTAGTTTTTTATGGAAATCCCATACGGTTTTCCACAGTGGTTGCATCTGTCTGCATTCTCACCGGCAGTGCACTAGTATTCCCTTTTCTCCACAACCTTGCCAGCACTTGTTGTTTGTTGATTTGGTTATGATGGCCATTCTGATTGGTGTCAAGTGGTATCTCATTGTGGTTTTAATTTGCATCTCTCTGATGGCTAGTGTTGCAGAGCATCCTTTCATAGGTCTCTGGGTGCTCTGTATGTCCTCCTTGGAGAAATGTCTGTTCAAGTCCTTTGCCCATTTTTTAATTGTATTGTTTGTCTTCCTGGAGTGGAGTCATGTGACTTCTTTATATATTTTGGAGCTCAAACTCTTGTCCCAGGTATCATTGGCAAATATATTACAATATACCTAGGTGCTGGAAGTAACCTAAGTGCCCATCAGTAAATGAGTGAATCGAGAAACTATGGTACACTTACACAATGGAATACTATACAGCAGAAAGAAAGAAGGAGCCCCTACCCTTTGTGACAGCATGTATGGAGCTGGAGAGCATTATGCTAAGTAAAATAAGCCAGGCAGTGAAAGACAAATACCATTTGGTCTCACCTGTAAGTGGAACCTAACCAACAAAACAAATAAGCAAGCAAAATATAACCATAGACACTGAAATAAAGAACAAACTGACAGTAACCAGAGGGGAGAGGGTTGGGGAATAATAGGAAAAAGAAGGGGAAGGGTTGTCAAGGACCCATGGGCAAAGCCAAAGGGGGGTAAGATTGAGGGTAGGAGGTGGGGGTGGTTGGGATGGGGGAAAGTGGTGGCAAAAAAATGGAGACAACTGTACTTGAATGATAATTTTTAAACTTTAAGTAAAATATCAATAAATTTATGGTAAGTGAGTGTGCTAAAAATTATAAAGTCTTGCCCAAATAGCCAGACTTTAGGAAGTAGAAGTTGGGTGAGCAAGGTGCTGCTGTTGAGTAGCAGGGGAAAGCTTTGTGGAATGTGTTAGATATGTCCTAAAGTTTCTTCCATGCCTCATTCAAATTGAGAGGTTTGTACAGTATTATACTTGGGGGATGAAAATTTTAAAATGTTTTAAGTGAAGATTAATAGACTTTATCTGTGCATTGCATATATGGTCATATATTTAATTGCTCTCAAGAAATACTAGTTATTTCCAAATCTCTTTACATTTTATGTCTTGGAAAGCAAAGTTCAGCTAGTAAATAATGAATCCCATTTGTAAGTTGATTAACCAATCTGAGCAAGTATTTGAAGATAGGTATGTGTTGTTTTTTGGAGATAAGAGGGTCTTCAGCTGTGGAGTTCCTGTTGGCAATGCAGGCACGTAACCTGTACATATGCAACAGAAGCAGATACTCTCAAGTAGTCTAAAGAATCTTCAGAGTCACAGCTTATATCGAAAAAACAGTGGGAGCATATGCCTATGTAATACCAGTACTTAGAAAAATGTCAGCAAAGATAATTTGCCAAATTTGGAATTCAAAATCTAGAAGCTCGCAAAGGTCTGTACTGAGGAGAATCATCAAGCATGCATGAGAAAACAGGAACTGGCATGGCATCGCAGAAAGATGATGTAGGTACTGGAAAGTGGCCACCTTCATAGTTTGAATACTTTGGAAATATGTTCTATCTAATTCTTTAACTTTCTAGAAAAATGAATGATTTGACTTGCTGATTCCAAATTAATACCTGACCATTGAAAGAATTTACATAAGAGCACTCATGGACTTTATGTGGCCAAAGAATCATCCCTGCCCAGGTTCAGATTTCTCACATGCCTTTCCCCTTGCAAATATTTCCTGATTTATAAAACTGTATGATGGACCCATATACTGGACTTTGGAGACTTGTCATAAAAAAAAATTAGGTTTGATCTATTGCTAGATTGTGTGTAGGAGGTAGGGGGTGCTGGAGAGAAGGAAAGGTTATCTTGGGAGGATCAAGGCCTAATCTGTTTGAAGGAAGTTATCAGCACTGGAGAATGAAAAAAAAGGGAAAATGAAGGAAGCAAGCGTAATCAGTGACAAAGCCACAAACTGAAAAGTAAGAATAAAACCCATGTTTTAAAGTTAAAGTGATTAGAGTATTTAGATGAGTATTTGCCTAAATTTAATGCATTCAAAATAATTATATAGTACTTATAATTATTTTGAATTATAATTATTTTGAATTAAATGACTCCTTAGTGCCTCATTACTTTCACTGAGTATAAAAGCTCTATCAGTTCTTTGAGGATTACAGAAATCCTTTACTCAACATTTTGTCATGGCCTAGCTTTTTTCAAATATTTTCAATATTAAGTATGTTCCATGTAGCAGGTACACAGTTAGTACCGTCCTGTGGGTTGCAGCTTAAGAAGATAAGGCATCGCAAGTTTGATTATGATAGGGAAGTACTTTTTTGTGTGGAAACATAGGAAGGGCAGGTAATTTAGACAGGAAATCGTGAAGGAAAACTATTCCAAGGAAGAGGTGTTTTAAGTTTACTCAGATCTTCCTACGAGTGCTTTGTGAGGGGAGAAAGCATGTCTTCATTGTGTATCTCCAGAGTACCTTGCACAAAACCTTTCACATACAATACGTTTGATGAATATCTGTCCTGATAGTTATCAATTGATCTGTTTTGTGGACAAAGTACTTCCAAGTGGTCACGCACACTCACGCCAAGATGAAATGCTGCATTTGCTACAGTCCCTTTTGCTAAGTGTGGGCTCATTTCTAGGAGTGACTTTTTATATATAGCTGTTGTGATTAATTTCTATAGTGTGAGAATTCATGACTGGAAGATGTCAAGGACCAAAGCAGCTCTAAGGCTCTGCTTCTCTCTCCACTGGTTATTTCCTATATAACTATTGCTCATTGCTTCCCTACTCCCCTGTGAGGGTCCACTTCATTTTCTTCTTTAGTTCACTTTCCTATTCTTACTCATTTTTCTCTTACTTACAAACTTGGCTTAGAAAGAGTGGTTATGGGCACCACCACCTGCTTGAATGGACTTGGTCTCTCCATCACTACCTTTTAGCTTCACCTCTCACTATTAATTGTACCACATGTCCCAATTTTAATTCCCAAGTGTGAGAACCTGATGGATCCATTTTCTTGTGTGCCAAACCACAACATAAGGTCCTCATGTCATGTACCACCTCTGGTCCAATCACCTCTTGTCAGCCACAAAACATGGCTGCCTAGGGCATAGGAATTGTGGACAGGGTTCCTGCTTTGTAAGCAGAATGAGCAGTCTGCCTACATTACCAAATGCCATCAGTGAATATCATGTATATATCCACATACACTTACAAATTTATAATTACTCTCCTATCATATATCCTAACCAAACTTCCACAAACATCGAATTAATTTTTTTGATTAAAAAGCATCATAGCCTCAAATTCTTCTTTTTCCCTTCTGTTTTTCCTCTTTCATAATGTACTTTGTCCTTCAGACCATTCATTTATAGAACTTTCTCACATACTCATAAGATTTAAGTATGATGGTGTTCCAGAAAGTCGTAAACCTCAGAGATTCCTTGTCTCTCCTCTGCCTCAGCTTTTCATAACAGAGCCCACATAGATTCCCAGTGTCTGGTGTTTGCCCTCTCTCATACCACCCCTTATCGTACTGTCAAACATAACAATTCTTGTTTCCAAGAATTTTGGATAAACTCTGTTTGAAGAATGTGAGGCTGGGTCTCTTCTTTTTATGTTCTATTTTGGATCAGTTTTTTTTTAACACTTGCCCCACAAATGAATTTAATGTTCAGTGATATGTTGAGTGAGTGACCTAGAGAAGTCATGAGAAAAAATGCCTTCCTAGATTAAAGGAATGAATTCTCAAATCTTGTGAAATTTTCAAGATCACTCAAATTCGATTTAAATCCAAAGTTATGTAATACTGAATATCCCATGAAATGACATTAAGCCCCTGGCATAAATAGGCTGGGTTTCTAATGTAATCTCATTTTATACTTTTCATGTACTCCTGGAAACATCCTTTTATGGTTTTGGCCAGAATCATGGGTAAACATTCTTTTACTTTGACCTTCTTTAATTTTTAAGCATTAGTGGAATAAGTTTTTTAATATAGTAATCAAGTGCTGATAGGCAGTTTTTCATGGCATTTCTCTTTCCTTTAGCTAATATTTGCAGTTCCTTGTTAATTAATGTATTTTGGGGTGTGGGTTTATTCTCCAGCTCTTCTTAGGAGATTGCAGAATTACAAGAGAATCTAAAAGCTAACGACATAACCTTTCCCTCAGGAACGCCAAGAGGAGTGATAATTTAGAAAAAACAGTGTAATGTAACATTCAAAACCAATCTCTAAGGATTTAAATGAGGCATATCTAGATTTCACTGCTATCATTGATAGACACTTAGTAAATACTTGTTAAAATGACTACCAGACTTTTCATTGTTTAAATGAAGTGTATGGTCCTTTCAAACTTATTGCCTAGATTTTAAAGGAGTAGCAAGTACCTAAAAATCAAGTTTCCTTTGGTGGACCACAAAAAGTAATTAATGACATCACTGCCTTCCAGAAAAGCCCCCAAATTAACTGTGTAGCACTCGCTGAAACTTCAGCCTTTGAAAACACATGGCCTTCGGTGCAGTGCCCTTCTTTCCACAGTACACATCCAGAGTCCTCACTTTTGTTTGGTGCCCAGGAGCAAGCCTGGACTCCTTTCTCCTTGCTTATTTAGGCTTAAATTCCCTTATCTGCCAGCAGATCAATGGTGCTGGTCTATTGTTTTTTAACATCTTTAAGGAAAAAGAACAGCTAGGAGTCATAGTGTTACTAAAAGAACTCCATAAATTATTACTAAGACAACCTTAATTATATGTTATGAGCAAACCAAATACCACCTCGAGAAGTCAAAATAAATTATTGCCCACACTAATGGTTTAAGACCAATTTATGAGGAAAATGCTTACAATTGAGAGCTCTATTTACTTATTTGTATGCACTGGGAAATGTTTGCTGTTATTTCATTTTAGCAGTAGATCTTCTAGCTTCAACTTGCAATAATCTTTGTTCTGTTGAGTCTGAGAACTAATGGTCTTAGTCATTTATCTCTGATAATTTAAAAAAAGAGAGAGCATTCTACTATAAAATCTGATTTAAAGTGGTTGCACTTACATCTTGATAAATTCCAAAGTGCCTCGTACCCATTGCCTGTGCTTAGCGCCCTCAGCTTCCTACCACCTTGCTCCCCCACACGCATGCACTGGTATGCATTTTTTTCTTTTCTCAGCAGTGTGTGATTTTTCTAATTATCACTGAATAAACATGAATTCAAGATGGAAAAGTTCGATTTTCCTAAAACCTAAAATTAAGTTATGCTATAGTGTTCAGGCTTATGCTGTCTTTTAAAAAAATATCCCTGTCCTCCTTAAACTGTTTGGAATGGTAATGTGAAAGTACAAAGGCTGTGGCAAGGAACTATGATTTAAAAGTATATATGTTTTCTTTAAAAGTCCACATGATGAGTTTAAAATGATTTATCTCCTTGGTCTCTGAAATTCCAACAATTAACCTCAAAGTTTTGTAGGACTTTGTATTCGGTATTTGATCCCAAGTAATAGCTGCCTGGCAACACTGTATAATGCCTGCTTTTCCCCCTTCTAAGATATAAGTTCTTTGCTTTAAAAATGATATTTTTTGCTTTGTACATAAATATTATTCATGCTGATGATTCAAAAAAAAGAAAATTCTCAGGGCCTCAGAAACCAATGTTAACTAAACCATCTCAAAAGTATCATTACACCACCAGCAAGGGAGTCAATTCATTTCAGGGTGATCTTAATCTGTTCTGACCTTCAGGATGGGTGAGATGAGTAGGAAGGGGCTCAGTTTATATTCCCAAGGCTAATGAATGGTTTCTTTATATGACCTGACTGTATCTGCTGCACAGTCACAGTGACAAAGAGGACATTTGTTTCTGTGCTGAAAGATTTTTAAAAAGCAAACCCTTTATTCCTGCCCCAAAGAGAACTTTGGTAAGCATCCTATGTGTGGTGACACACAGGATGCTTATCAAAGACACTGTCATCATTCCAACCTGCCCCACCCATGCCCCAGTTGCTACCTGTTGTTGGGTGTGTGTTACCATTTCTAAGCCACCTTCTGTTGCATCTCAAGAGGGGCCACTCTGGGCAGCAGTCTCTCGCTTTACATCTTTACAACGACCTCCCTCATCTTGCATTTACATGTGACCCATGGCAGTATAGATTGGGTTTCCTGGCTTCCTGGGTTCCTCAAAGTGAGGTTTGACACTGATACATGGGGTCAAACTAAGTTGCACTCAGAAAGCTGATTGTGAAGATAAATTGACCCGATGTTAATAAGTGTAAGCCCCCCAAAATTGACATTAAGTAAATCTGTTCAATAGCCCTCACTTTTTGTGCTCCAGGTATAGATTTTCAGCCTTTATAAAGAACTTTACAAATCTACACCTTTATTAAGATTTTTCTAATGAAACAATATCTTGTTTTGGTTTTAGTTTATTTACTTAGAACAGCTTATTTATTTGAGACAACAAATCTTCCCTTAGCCCACAAGAGCATTTTTATCTGGAATTCAGGTGAACTTGGACTCCTGGCTTGGCAGTGTGTGGGTCATTTGGATATTCCCCCTGTTCACTGGTCTTTTGATAATATTCACACCAACCTGAGCATTTCCTGGAACCACTTTAGCCTCCTCATCTTTTCAGTCCTGGTTGTTGACCTGCCAAGAGAAATGTGTGACCAGGTAGTCAGACTGCGTTCCTCAGCAAACTCACTAACGTCCAGCCCAGGTCAGGCACTAGTCTTCGTATCTGCTTTCTGGTGGTTACACAAGGTAGCACTATTGATTTTAGACGACTCTGTCACTTGATAATTGTTTAGAGCCCTGAAAATGTAGGTCAGATTAAGAAGGCAAAGAGAAAAGGTTTTATCTCTTTAATGTTTTAGTCTCGCAGTTTATTATTTTTCTTTGCTCTACCAAGGAGTAAAGCCACCTGACTTCTCAAAACTCACAGATGAATGAATCCCAAATGTGACAAAGCCCCATAAGATGACAATGACTTCTCTGTTGTTTGTTTCTTTTAATCCCTCAAACGTTTCTTCAGGAAAGGAAGAAGTGGCAAAGCTAAACTGAGAGAGTTAATGTCAGAGACCAATAGTATGGAATCTTAGTTCAGCTCCCCTATGAGGAGGATTTCATAATATCAAATAAAATAAATATGAATTGGAAGATGAAAATGACCCCAAAGGGCAGGACACAAGTGTTAAATTACTAATACTAGGTAATTTATATATGTGACATTATAATCCTAATAACTGTTCTGCAAGGTTATTATTAGCATGCTTATTTTACAAAACATGGACTCTTACTAAGGTTAACTAACTCTCCAAACTGAGTTTCACAGCTGATACTGTCTCAGTGTAAAACACAGACTTTTTCAAATACATCATTTTGTTCCAAGGGTGAGAGACAGCATTCATTACAATATGAAGTTGACTGACACATTTCCTAAAATATTTTTTTTGGCAGACCACTTTTTATAGTGATTTCCATCTAGAATTCCTGTTAACTTTTTTAGGTCAAAGGAGTAGTATCCATTAAGACTTTGTATGCTATTCTGAGAGAAATATGTTCACTCACATCATCTGACCCATTAGTTTATCCACTTAAAAACACTGGACACTGCTAGACTGTCTTTTCCTGAAAACTGGCCTTTCTTTTACTGATCTAAACACTCTTATCCTTCTTTGTGCTGTTGTCCTTTACTCATTCCTTAAAAACTAGTGTTCCTCAGGTGTTGATCTTAGGCTACTTGCTCTTTTCTCTCTCTCTCTCTCTCTCTCTCTATATATATATATATGGAAGTTCTACAGCCAGGAGTCAATAAATAGTAAGATGGGGGTAGGTGAGGGTGGGCAAAGGGGATGGAAAGAGACTTTGCTTGGGGGGAAGGGTGCATGATGATGCAGTATGCGGAGGATGTTTTATTGAGCTGTACACTTGAAACCTGTATGGTTTTGTGAACCAATGCCACCCCAATAAATTCAATTAAAAAAAATAATAACCCTGGCCAGGTAGCTCAGTTGGTTAGAATGTTATTCCAACGGGCCAAGGTTGCAAGTTCCATCCCTGGTTAGGACATGCAAGAAGCAACCAATGGATTCATAAGTGGGTGGAACAACAAATCATTTAATCCCTTTCTCCATCTCTCTCCCTCCCTCTCTCTCTCTCTCTCTCTCTCTCTCTCTCTCTCTCTCTCTATATATATATATATATATATATATATATACACACACACATATATATATGTGTGTGTAAAATAATTTTTTAATTAAAATTTTTTTAAAATAGTAAAGAAAGATGTTCCCAACTGATCTTATTCTAATTCACTTTTATTTTATATTATGCTATATAATTTGCTTATATTTTACTATTTTTCTCCCTTCTCACCCTACCTAATCCAACTAAACCCATTTCAGAGATGTTTATCTCTGGCTCACTGAACAGGCCTAAAGCAGTGATAGGAAGATAATGAGTAATCAGTAAAAATGTGTTGAGTCATGGCTGATGTGGCTCAATGGATTAAGCACCAACCTGCGAACCAAAGGGTAGCCAGTTTGATTCCCAGTCAGGGCACATGCCTGGGTCCCAGTTAGGGATGTACAAGAGGCAGCCACACATGGATGTTTCTCTCCCTCTCTTTCTCCCTTCCTTCCCCTCTCCCTAAAAATAAATAAATAAAATCTTTAAAAAATAATTTTTAAAAATAATAAAAATAAAAATGTATTGAATGTGAATTAATATAATAACCAGTACATGTTGTGTAAGTGCTTCTAGAGCATACACAAAGTCCTTCTTTTTTTGGATTCATGGATATTTACTGAAAAACCATTGATGGAAGATAGGTTTCATCTTATTTCCAGCTGTGATTGATTAACCAGAGTCTGTTTGGAGATCTGTGTTGAAAGTACTTACCCTGGGATCAGTGGAGAACAGTGTGCTATAATCTATTAATGCTGACATGCCTAATACAAATAACATAATAATATTTATTGAGCACAGACCATATGCCATACACTGTGATAAGCACATTGACTAGACTATCTTAATTAGATCTCACAACTCCAGGAGATACCATTAATTACCCTTGTCTTAACATTAATATAACTGAGACACAGAGGGATTAATAGCTCACCCAAGACCACACAGCAAACCAGTGGTAGAATGAGAATTGAACTCATCTGTCACACTTTAGAGGCCATGGTTTTAAGCACATGCTATACTCATAATAGAGAGTGTGGCCTTTTTTCCCTGCATTTTTACTATTCTTAGCCTAAATCAAACTATGAAGATTTGAAGAAAGAAGAGCATAGGTGGTGATAGTGTGTAAGAAGGACATTCTGAATTATGAGGTCTCAGTGATCACATCTCAAAAAATGGGTTACTTAATTTATAAAAAATGTACACATAACACTTTTTTCCTTTTGAAATAATCACAACAGTTGCCAATATAGGAGAGAACCTTGTTTTTAGAACCATTTCAAAGTAAATTGCCAATTGTATACTCTAACTCTCAAATATTTTAATGTGTGTTTCCAACAGATAGGGACATTTCTCCCACACAGCCACAACACTGCCATCAAAACTGAGAAGCTAACATTGTTACATTAGTGCCATATAATACTCAGCCTTCACATTTAGATTTGTCCAGTTGTACCAATAATATCCTTAATAGCAAAGGATGCTTCAGAATCACACTCTGTATTCAGTTGGCATATCCTTTAGTCTCCAGCAACTAACCAATTAAGGTTTTTCTACACCAGCACTAGTTTCCACAGTGATTTACTCTCATGAGTCTCTGGTATAGTAAACTGTTACTCCTTGTAATCCACTGCCTTTCTCTCCAGTTTGTGGGGGGGGACAGTAGATTGCTCTGAGTCTCCCCTTCTTTGTGGATCCAAAAAGAGTTGTTGATTTTTCATTCTGTTCAGGTTTTTACTGTTAGGGCAGTGTGACTACTTCCAAAATACCTACAAGAAACTGGAAGTCCCTTTAGTCTCTTTTAATCTGGAAGAGTTCCTTGGTCTTTAACTTTCACAACCTCTAATATTACAGGACAACTGTTTTGTAGAATGTTGCTCAATTTGGGTTTACGTAATGGTTCCTCATGATTAGATACAACATATTTTGCATTTTCCAGGAATAGCACCAAAGGAATGATGTGTTTTTTGAGTTGCATCTTGTCTGGTGGTCCATGATTTCAATTTGTCCCATTCTTGATGAAGTCCACTTTGATACCTTGAATAAGATTGTGGGTTTTTTTGCTGTACTTATTCACTTTAAAATTACTCTTTTACTCTTGAAAACTAAAAAGTATTCAGGAAACCATGTGAGGTAATGGATATTTTAAATAGTTTGATGGTAGTAATTATTTCTTGATATACATGTATATCAAAATATCATGTACCTTAAATATATACAGTTTTTATAATTAAGTAATAAAATTTTCAAGTATTTTATATGGCAGGACTTTGAAACTTTGTCCACAGGAAACTTTGCTCTAACTGCCCCACTCAGACTATGAGTCTTCACAGCAGGAGCTCCAGCCTCCCCAACCCTCCCAGCCCAAGATACTCCCCTCATTCTTCTCTGGCTTCAACAACCCATGCCAGGTTATTGCTCTGTATAGATGCTTGCTTAATTTCCTTAAATTCCTTGAACCACCATGGGTCCCTGCTTCTTCCAGCACAATGCTTACATTTTTTTTGCCTATCTGTTGGCTTGAGAACTAAATTTTTTAGGAATGAAAGGGGAAGCAGAGATTAAATACCATTAAAAATCACTCCCAACTCCAGCATTTTATGACAGATAAATTAATATGTTTAAATATTACAAGTTTATTCTCAGAATACAAGGATAGAGGTGTGTTAAGATCATTGGGAAATGTCCATGCCTGAATAATCACTGAGGCCTGAGCAAAGTGAGACACTGAGTAGCTTGGACTAGAGCTAAATCTATCATTCAAAGCACAAAATCCATAAGCAGGCAGAGAAGTCAGTCAGTATGTGTTTACCCATAACCCCCAGAAAAAAAAGAGAGGTGATAATAGTGGATGGTTAGAGAACAGCAAATGTCCATTAAGATACTCAAGGCAAAAAAGGAAAACATTTAAAACACCAAACAGCAAGTAGCATAATGTGAGAGTGATTACTGTGTTTTGCCATGTATAATGCACACATTTCTACCCAAAGTTTTGAGGGAAAAATGAGGATGCTCATTATACATGGGTAGTACTAATTCTGTATCTATATAAATATTTTTAATTCTTTATTTTTTCTTTTATTCATGCTTATGAATTAAATGTGTAACTCTAGACAACAATAATGATATCCATATGCAAAATAATACCCTGAAATATGATCATTGGTTTTGTTTCTAAATATAAATAAATAAAAAAGTGAATTAAAATGAAAAAAAAATTATGAAAGTTTGAGGTAAAAACATGAATGCATATTATACATGGGAGCACATTACACATGGCAAAATACAGGAGTAATCTGACTTCTGGCCAAGATGGAGACGTAGGTAGACACACTTTGCTTCCTCACATAATGAAAAGAAGAACAACCAGTTTAAAAGCAAGAAACAACTAGAACTGCCAGAAAATCAAACTGTATGGAAGTCCAACAACCAAGAAGTTAAGAAGAAACATTCATCCAGACAGGGAGCAGGGGCAGAGACAGGCAACCGGGGTGGAAAGGACATGTGGCAAGGCGGTAGACTGGGTGGACCCACATTTGTGCATGGATAAGCCAGGAGAAACAACTGGGAAGTGAGACAGACCACACAACCCAGAGTTCCAGGGCAGGGAAATAAAGTGTCAAAACCTCTGGCTGTAAAAACCAGTGGTGGTTGTTGCAGCGGCAGAAACTCCTAGCTTTGCAGGATAGTCCGTTAGAGAGACCCATGGGGTCCTAGAATGTACACAAGCCCACTTACCTGGGAATCAGCACCAGAAGGGCCCAATTTGCTGGTGGGTTGTGGGGGAAGTGACTGAAAGTAGAGCGAGAGCTGAGCAAGCAGCACTGTTCCCTATCTGAGCCCTCCCCCACAGATAGTGCCACAACACAAGAAAGTGGGTTACCCTGCCCTGACAAATACCTAAGGCTCCACTCCTTACAATGTAACAGGTGTGCCAAGACAAATAAATATGGCCCAAATGAAAGAACAAATCAAAACTCCAGAAAAAGAACTAAGTGACGAAATAGCCAACCTATCAGATGCAGAGTTCAAAACACTGGCAATCAGGATGCTCACAGAAATGATTCAGTATGAACACAAAATGGAGGAAGACAAATAAAGTGAAATAAAGTGAAGTAAAGTTAAATAAAGAAAAATATATAGGGAACCAACAGTGAAGGAAACCAGAACTCAAATCAATGATTTGGACCAGAAGTAAGAAATAAACGTTCAACCAGAACAGAACGAAGAATCAAGAATTCAACAAAATGAGGAGAGGCTTAGGAACCTTCATGACAATTTTAAATGGCCCAACAGCCAAATCTTAGGGGTGCCAGAAGAAGAGGAAGAGCAAGAAATTTAAAACTAATTTGAAAAAAATTATGAAGGAAAACTTCCCCAATCTGGCAAAGGAAATAGGCTTCCAGGAAGTCCAGGAAGCTCAGAGAGTTCCAACGAAATTGAACACAAGGAGGAACACACCAAGACACATCATAATTAAGTTACCCAAAATTAAAGATAAGGAGAGAATCTTAAAAGCAGCAAGAGACAAGGAGACAATTGTCTACAAAGGAGTTCCCATAAGACTATCAACTGATTTCTCAAAAGAAACCTTACAGGCAAGAAGGGCCTGGAAAGAAGTATTCCAAGTCATGAAAGGCAAGCACCTACATCCAAGATTACTCTATCCAGCAAAGCTATCATTTAGAATGGAAGGACAGATAAAGTGTTTCCCAGATAAGGTCAAGTTAAAGGAGTTCATCATCACTGAGCCCTTATTATGTGAAATGTTAAAGGGACTTATCTAAGAAAGAGAAGAAGATCAATATTATGAACAGTAAAATGACAATAAACTCACAATTATCAACAACTGAACATAAAAAACAAAAACAAAAACAAAAACTGAGCAAGCAAATAGAACAGGAACAAAATCACAGAAATGAAGATCACATGGAGGGTTATCAGTAGGAAGGGAGAGGGGGATAATGGGGGAAAGGTACAGGGAATAAGCATAATTAGTAGGTACAAATTAGACAGGAGGAGGTTAAGAATAGTTTAGGAAATGGAGATGCCAAAGCACTTATATGTACAGCCCATGGACATGAACTAAGTAGGGGGAATGCTGGTGGGAGGGTAGGTGCAGTGAGGAGGGGGATAAAGAGGAAAAAATGGGAAAACTGTAATATAATCAATAAAATATACTTAAAAACAACAGTAGTAATCTTATACATTATGGGAAAAATTTATTTAGTCAAAGCAATAATGTGTTGCTGACCACATATTATTAGACTACTAGATGCCATGAACTTTTTTATTTCTCTTACTAACTGCAAGTTGATACCAGGCTCTATAACTAATTGATGTTATGCTGCCCTCCTTTGGTTGAATTTAAAATTCCTTCCTTACTAATGAACTATTTTGGTATATTTTTAAAACAGGAAGATAATCAGGATTTTAATTATAGCATTACATTTTTAATTTTTATTTTTTTCCATTTGAACAGGAGGGAAATTTTATTTAAAAAAAATAACATGTACAGGAAAACAGCCTGAAAGGCCAGGTACATGTTACACCTTCCTACATCAGAAAGCGGCTGGAAAGGCAACCTGAGAGACCTCATGCTAACCTGGGAACACTCTGTCTGTCCTCTGAATTCCTGAATTCTAAACTTCACTATACAAAAGCCACTTGAAACATGTATTAAAACCCTCAAGTCAAAAGTATTTTTTCAAATATGAAGGCCCCTGAAGAGCTGTGTTTCAATGACTTCACATTGTGGAATCCATGCTGACTTAGTCCCTGTAGGAGGATAGCCACCTCTACCACATGGGGCATCCACACTCATTTTTTAGATTGACAGTTGATAAATAATTTTTGAAAAACTGAATGAATAGAACAAACATTTATGCTGTAAATTTAAAAGTCACTGCAAAAGCCCATTTCTGTCACAACTACTCAACCCTCCTATTGTAGCACAAAAGTTTTTCTATAATATATAAACCAGCGGGCAGAGTTCTGTTCCAATAAAACTTTATTTACAAAAACAGGTAGTGAATTGGATTTGGCTGATAGGCTATAATTTGCAAGCTCCTACTTTAGAGTATTAGTGTTGAGATAACTTCTACTTCCAGCCATGATGGATGATCATCCTCCTCCCATTTTTAACAACCAGAACATGGAATAAAATATATGAAACAATAGTTTTCAGGCACTGAGCAATGGGCAGAACAGGATAATGATCATTGAGAAAAGAGAAATAAATATCATGTGCCCTACAATTGCCCCAACTTACTGTGTGGAGAGCACTTTTGGGCTACAGTGCAAGGAGGAGGAGGAAACAAATAGATTAGTGGTGTCACTGAATACATCAAAGACTGAAGTTCAGAGATGTGGCTAGATATTGTAAGGCAAAGATTGGGGAGGAGAGAAAGAGAGACAGAAAGAGGGGAGGGGATATCTGTAGAAGGGACTGCTGGAGTCAGTAGCTGATTTGTGACCTGTAAATTGCCTGAGCCTGGGAAAGAATATCCAAAAAGGAGCAGGCCAACTATCCCCAGGGCTGTCACAGGGCTGGAAATGTTTCATCTTGCACCAGCCTAAAATGCAAAAACTTCCTAATACACAGAGCATTGAGGAGAGTCCTTATATGAATATTCCCCTGGCAGTGGGATAATACTGTTCTGCACTGTTCTGCACCATTCTAACAAAGCTTAAAAGCCAGCACCAGAAAAAACAAACAGATCCCAGGTAACTTAACTATGTCTTAAAACAAAGCCCAATCATATACAAAGGCTTAACAAATCTAGTACCCAGTAAAATAAAACTTGCAATGTTCATAATCTAATCAAAAGGTAGAAGGAATGCAAAGGAGCAGGAATATAGGACCCATAAGCAGTAGCAAAAATAATCAAGCAAACAAGAGCCAGAAATGACACAAATGGTAGAATTAGCAGACAAGGAGGTTAAAACACATTATGAATATATCCCACAAGCTCAATACAGTAGAAGAAAAGGTGAAATGATGAAAAAAGAAAGATGTCAAAAAGAAACAAATTGAACTAGAAGATAAAAATACAATTTTTTAATTTTATATTTTATTTTTTTTCCAGTATCATTTAGTTCTCTTATACTTTCTTCTCCCTTCAATTACAACACTGTTGCTAATGTCCATGAGTCCTTTTTCCTTTTTGCTCACTTCCTCCATGCTGCGACCAACGAGGCTAGATCAGTCAGGTCCCAAGGGAAGGCAACAGGGGATTGAGAAATAGAGAGAGTCAAAGCAGAGTCAGGTGGAGTCCCTTCTCTGGGATGCAGAGGAGAGAACTGTTTATTGGTGAAGTCAGGCTGTATATATTGAGCCAGCTTTGAAGCAGAGCATGAGAAAGACAAACCACAAGGCTAGGTACATTTGATTTTTTTAAGAACATTTGCTGCTCCTTCTTGGTACAGTGATATAACAAGCAGCCAAGTCATTCTTTCCTTACAACAATCTATCAGGCAGTTGTCTGTGGCCTAGGGCAGCTGTGCTGAATCTGAGGCCTGCTTCCAACTTCCTTGGCATGCATTATCCTGCTTGGCCCTCCACACTCCATCCCCTAACCTTCCCCTCCTTAGCTGTCACTCTGCTCTCTATTAGTCTGTCTCTATTTTGCTTGTTAATTCAGTTCATTAGATTCACATATGAGTGAAATCACTCATGGTACTTGTCTTTCTCTGACTGGCTGATCTCATTTTGCATAATTTTCTCCAGGTCAGTCCATATTTTTGCAAGGGTAAAATTTTCTTACTTTTTATGGCCAAGTAGTATTCCATTGTGTACATGTCCCATAGTTGTTTTATCCACTCATCTACTGATGGATATGTGGGCTACTTCCATATCTTGGCAACTGTAAATAATGCTGCAATGATCATGGGGGTGCTTATGTTCTTTCAAATTAGTGTTTTGGGGTCCTGTGGATATATTCCCAGAAGTGGGATTGCTGGATCAAAAGGCAGATCCATTTTTAATTTGGGGGGTGTTTTCATACTGCTTTCCCTGGCTGGTGTGGCTTCATGGACTGAGCGCTGGCCTGGGAACTGAAATGAAAAATATAGTATTTCAAGTGATAAATATACTGGGTAGGATTAATATAGCTAATCCTAAGATATAGCTAAAGGGATTTGTTAAAACTAAACCAGTACAACAAAAGTTAAAGGACTTGTTTTAATAAGAAGAAGGAAAAGGGAAAGAAAAAGAACAGAAGAAAATAGTCTAACAATAAAATGGCACTAAATACATATCTATCAACAGTCACCTTAAATGTAAATGGCATAAATGTTCCAACCAAAAAACATAGGGTCGCTGAATGGATAAAAAAGATCTATATATATGCTGCCTCCAAGAGATCCATCTACATCAAAGAATACCCACACAGTAAAAGTAAAGGGATGGAAAAGATATTTCATGCAAATGAAAAAGAAAAGAAAGCTGGGGCAACAGTATTTATTCTGACAAAATAGACTTTAAATCCAAAGCTATAGTAAGAGACAAAGAAGGATACTGAATAATGATAAAGGGAACAATACAACAGGAGGATATGGCCCTAGTAAACATTTATGTTTCCTAACATAGGAACACCTAAATCTGTGAAGCAAATCTTGATGGATATAAAGGGAGAAATTTACAGAAATACAGTCATAGTCAGTGGTTTTGAACACCATTTTGATTTCAATGGATAGATTTTCCAGATAGAAAATCAACAAGGAGACTGGGACCTTAAATGACACACTAGATCATATGGATATATTGATATCACCAGAGCATTTCACCCCAAAGCAGCAGCATATTCATACTCTTCCAGTGTACATGGAATGTTTTCTAGGATAAACCATATGTTATGATGCAAAACAAGTCTCAATAAATTTAAGAAGATTGAAATCACATCAAGCATCTTCTCTGACCACAATGCTATGAAACTAGAAATCAATCACATGAAGAACACTGAAAAACACACAAAGACATGAAAGTTGAAAAACATGTTATTAAATAATGAATGGGTCAACAAAGAGATCAAGGAAGAAATCAAAAGATACCTTGAAACAAATGAAAATGACAACACAACAACCCAAAACCTGTGGGACACTGGGAAGCAATCCTAAAAGGGAAATTCAGAGCATTACAGGCCTATCTCAGAAAAATAAGAAAAACTTGAATAAATTAAGTTTACACTTAAAGGAACTTGAAAGAGAACAACAAACAAAACCCAAAATGAGTAGAAGGAAGGAAATAATAAGATCAGAGCAAAAATAAATAAAATAATTTTTAAAAATGATACAAAAGATCAATGAATCCAAGAGTAGGTTCTTTGAAAAGATAAACAAGATTAACAAACCTTTAACCAGACTCATCAGGAAACACAGAGAGAGGACCCAAATAAATAAAATTAAAGATGTAAGAGGAGAAATTAAAACTGACACCAAGGAAATATAAAATATTGTAAGAAAATATTATGAATGTCTATATGCCAACAAACTGGACAACCTGAATGAAAATGGATAAATTCCTAGAAATGTACAATCTTCCAAAACTAAATCACAAAGAATCAGAGAATCTGAATAGATGGAGTATACCTACTGAAACAGTAATAAAAAAAAAAAACTCCCCCAAAACAAAAACCCTGGGCTGGATGGCTTCACAGGTAAATTTTACCAAACATTTCAAGTAGAGTTAACACCTCTCCTTATAGACTATTTCAAAAAAACTTAAGAGAGAAGGCTCCCAAACTCATTTTATGAAGTCAGCATTGTCCTAATTCCAAAACCAGAAAAAGACACTACAAAGATAGAAAATTATAGGCCAATGTTCCTGGTAAATACAGATGTTAAAATCCTCAACATAATATTAACAAAACAAATACAGCAATGCATCAGAAAGATCACACACCATGATCAAGTGGGATTTATTCCATGAATGCAAGGTTGGTACAACATTTGCAACACAATAAATGTGATTTACCACATAAACAAAATGAAGGATAAAAACCACATGGTCATGTCAATAGATGCAGAAAACACATTTGATAAAATTCAGCATTGATTTATGATAAAAAGTGTCAGCAAAGTGGGAGTAAAGGGAACCCATCTAAACATAATAATGACCATATATGACAAACCCAGTGCCAGCATCATACTCAATGGGCAATAGCTACAAGTGTTATCTTTAAGATGGAGAACAAGACAGAAATGTCCACTTTCACCTCTCTTAATTTAACGTAGTACTGGAAGTCTTAGCTGCAGCATCACAAAAGGAGAAATAAAAGGCATCCAAATTGGCAAGGAAGAAGTAAAACTGTCTTTATTTGCAGATGACATAATACTGTACATAGACAACCCCAAAGATTCCACCAAGAAACTACTAGTGTTACAGGGTGCAGCCAAGAGGGGGGACCCCAAATGGCCATTTTAAAATGGGGTCCAGAACTCAAGGTGTCTAGGAGATTTTAGGATGTCTTCACCCCCCCCCCCCCCAACCAAGGGTGTGGGTTGGGGGAGGGGACAAATGGAGCAGGGCCATTGAGAACTGTTTTGCATAGCAACAGCCTTGCAGCTAACCTCTGGTGTGGTCATTTAACATATCTATAGCCTTTGGCTGGTCGCTTAGATATGTTAAATAGCTGTGGCCATGCTCTGAGCCAGGGGGATGGAAAGGGATCTCCCCCCAAGATGGGACTGGGGGGCAGATCCCCCGAGTTACAGCGCCTGCGTGGGAGCTTGGAGATGATTGGCTCCATGACATGGGGCCACACCTGCCCAGACTCATGATGGCAGTCCAGTAAAGCTGGAAGGATATGAGTTCTGGCATGTGAAGCTGAGTGTGGGAGGAGTCGGAAATGGGGCTGCAGAGGAAGGCGGGCATGGGGATTTAAAACCCAGAGGCAGCAGCCATTGAGAAGGAGAACCATGCTGCTTTAGGAAGGAGAACCATGTGCAGCCCTGAAAAGGTGAACCATGCGCAGCCCTGAAAGGGGGAACCATATGGCAGCCCTGAGAGAGAGAGAGCCACAGGGACTGGACAGAGTGGGGACTCTCCCTTCCCGTGGCCCTGGGAGAGAGGACCACGTGCCTTTGCCAGAGTGGGGACCCCCACAGCTTTAGAAGGGGGAACCACCACCTGGTTTTAGCAGAGATCCCGGTGACTCAGCTGAGGGTGCCAGGAACCCAGGGAGGTCTCCCACTGGAGATGGAATACTAACTGGGAAGAACCAGGGGACTGTCTGAGCCATGGACTTCTATTTCCTTTCCTGAGATACAGTACTCTGGACTGGGCAAAGGGGGACGGAAGGAAGGACTGTGTGTGTTTGTGGGTGTTTTAAGGGACTTTGGGATTTTGGTGAAGACATTAGGTCACTACTTGAAGTTTGTATAGCATTAAATAAACATTTCCTTTCCTTTTCATGAATCTCTGGCATTGAGAGGCGTCTTTCCTCGGGCGGTGGACATAATGGACCCAGGGCCTTCTTTCAGTAATAGTATATTGTCCCAGGCCCCCCTTGTTTGTTCTGTAACACTAGAACTGATTAATGAATTCAGCAAAGTAGCAGGATACAAAATTAATATCCCCAAATCAGTTGCAGTTTTATATGCCAATAACAAACTACCAGAAAAGGAAATTAAGAAAACAGTACCACCTGACTGGTGTCACCCAGTTGGTTGGGTATTGTCCTGTCAAGCGAAGGATTTGCCAGATCAATTCCCAGTCATGGCATATGCCTGCATTGTGGGTTTGATCTCCATTCAAGGAGTGTACAAGAGGCAACCAATCGATGTTACTCTCTCACATTCATGTTCCTCTCTCTCTCTCCCTTTCTCCCTTCCTTCCCCTCTTTCTAAAAATAAAACTAATTTTTAAAAAAGAAAACAATCCCATTTACAATTCCTTCAAAAAAATAATACCTAAGAATAAACCTAACCAAGGATGTAAAAGACCTCTACTTGGAAAATTGTAAGACACTGAAGAAGATACAAATAAGTGGAATCACATACTGTGTTCATGGATAGCAAAAATAACATCATTAAAATGCCCACACTAACCAAAGCAATCTGAAGATTCATTGCAATTCCTATCAAGATTACAATGATGTATTTCACAGAACTAGAATAAATATTTCAAAAGTCTTTATGGAATAACAAAAGGCCCTGCATAGCAACAGTGATCCTAGAAGGAAGAACAAAGTTGGAGGATGTCACAGACCACCACTCGTGGGGTCCACAGCATTGTAGCTGAAACAAAAGAAATTCACACAGACTATCAGATCCTGTGGAAGAAAAGGGCAAGTGGCTTCTCTCTCAAGGGGAGCTAAAGGCTCAGCCCTTGCTCCAATGAGCTTTTATTGTCTTATTGGGCACATTACAAGAAGGCCCTCATTAACTATGCACAGGCTAACTTTAGGTGGTTACCTTATACAGAAAACAAAGGAGAGGATGCCAATAATCACATCATAGAAGAGGGATATTTGCAAATCAAAAGGCCAAAGTGGTTGAACCTGTTACACTGGTCCTTGGAAGGTTTTAGCATGGCTTTCAGGAAGTTATTTCGCAGTAGATGTTTGCCACTGGGGGCTGGGCCCACGCCATGCAGGATGGTCTACTACAGGAGGATTCATACTACCTAATATCAAATTATAGTACAAGGCCATAGTAATCAAAACAGTCTGTTACTGGCATAAAAACATACACACAGATCAACAAAACAGAATAGAGAACCCAGAAATAAACCCACAACTTTATATTCAATTAATATAAAGTGAGCACATACAATAGGCTAAAGATAGTTTATTCAATAAATGGAGTTGGGAAATTGGACCAATATGTGAAGAAATATGAAAGCAAATCACCTTCTTACACCACATACAAGAATAAATTAAAAATGGATTAAAGATTTAAATGTTAGAACTGAAATCATAAAAATCCTTAAAGAAAACATAGGCCTCAAAATCTCAGGCATTGTTTGTAGCAATATTTTATCAGATATATCTCCCAAGGCAAGGGAACAGAAGAAAAAATTAACAAATGTGACTATATCAAACTAAAAATGTTTTGCATAGCAAAGAAAATCATCAACAACATAAAAAGACAATGCATGGAATAAGAAGACATATTTGCCAATACATCTGATAAGGGGTTAATATCCAAAATTAATAAAGAACTTATAAAAATCAACACCAAAAAATTTCAATAAAAACATGAGCAAAGAACGTAAATAGATACTTCTCCAAGGAGGACATACAAATGGCCAATAAACATATGAAAAAATGTTCAACATCCTTGATCATCAGAAAAATGCAAATTAAAACCAGAATGAGATATCTCACACTTGTCAGAATGGCTATCATTAATAAATCAACAAACAACAAGTGCTGACAAAGATCTGGAGAAAGGGGAACACTTTTGCACTGTAAGTGGAAATGCAGATTGGTGCAGCCACTGTGAAAAGCAGTATGGAGATACCTCATAAAAAATTAAAATTGGATCTGCCTTAGGACCCAGTGATCCCACTTCTGGGAATATATCCAAAGGAGCCCAAAACCCTAATTCAAAAGAACGTAAGCACCCCTATGTTCATTGCAGCATTACTTACAATCACCAAGATATAGAAGCAGTCCAAGTGTCCATTAGTGAAGAAAACAACCTTGGGACATTACATGGTAGAATACTACTTGGACATAAAAAAGAAGAAAATGTTACCCTTTGTGACAGTATGGATGGACCTGGAGACCACATGCTAAATGAAATAAGCCAGTCAGAGAAAGACAAATACCATATGATTTCACTCATATGTGAATCTAATGAACAAACTGAACTAACGAGGAAAATAGAGACAGACTTGTAGATATAGAGCAGGATAATAGCTAAGCTTGAGAGGGGAGGTTAGGAAGTGGAGGGATTGAGCATAAAAGAAAAAAGACTCATGAATCTGGACAACAGCGTGGTACTTGCTGAGGGCAAGAAGGTATAAGAGGACTAAATGATAATGGAAAAAATACAATAAAAGATTTTTTAAAAGAAGGCAAAAGACTTTTTGAGATAAACAAAAGCCAAGAGAACTCATCATCAGCAGACCCGAGATACAAGAAATATTAAAGGAAGTGGAAATAAACTATATTGTTGAAATATCTTTACACTATATGTGGTATAAATATTATTTGAAAGTAAACTGTAATATGCTAAATAAAGATATGTGTTTTAAACCCTAGATAAACTACTGTACACATGAAAAAAAAAAACCAGTATAGCTATAAATCAGTAGTGGAGGTAAAGTGTAATAACATTAAAAATCAATCCAAAACAAGGAAAAAGAAATGGTCAATGCAGCATTGACCATTTAGAAAACAAATAGTAAAATGGCAAATGTGAACCAAGCCATCTTGATAATCACATTAAATGTAAATGGTATAACCATGCCATTACAAGGCAAAGATTTTCATATTGGAGAAAAATACAAGATACAACTATATGCCATATACAAGAAACTCACTTTCAATATAAAAATTATGCATAAGTTAAAAGCAAAAGGAAGCAATAGGATATACTATACAAACACAAATCAAAAGAAAGCATGAGTATATGTGCTATATGAGTATAGCACAAGTTGATATCAGACTAAGGAATATTATCAGACATAAAAAAGGATATTTTAAAATAAAAGGGTTAATTCATTGAAGGAAACAATAATCCTGAAAGTGATGCATCTAGTAACATAGTTTTAGAATACATGAAGCAAAAACTGATAGAACCGAAGAGGAAGATGGACAAATCCAAACTTATAGTAGGCAATTTCAATGCTTCTCTCTTGGTCGATAGAACAAATAGAAATCCAGAAAGAAGACAGAAAATTTCAACAACACTGTCAACCAACTTGGCCTAATTAATATTTATAAAATTGTCCAATCAACAAAAACAGAATATAATTCTTTTAAATTTACATGGAACAATAAGTAACCAAAATAGACCATATGCTGAGTCATAAAATGTCTCAATAAATTAAAACTATATGCTTTGACCACAACAGATTCAAATTAGAGAATGCTAACAGAAAGATATCTGGAAAAATCCCCAGATATTTGGAAATTAGACAACACATTTTTACATTATTTTTGTAAATTGGATGAAAATGATGTGAAAGTCTTAACTTTAGATTAGAGATTAGTTTTTATTTATCCTTAAAAATAAAGTTTTCCTGAAGCTCCACATTAAAGGTTTATAGATTTATGTTGAGACCAGGTCAAAAGTTCATTGACCAAATGATTAAGCAGAGTGTTATCAAAATAAGTATTATTCTTTTGTATGTTAAAAACAACCATAGGTTTTTTCAGAGGGAGAGAGAGAGCGAGAGGAAGAAGGGAGGGAAAGGCAGTTGGAAGGGGAGAAGGAGAGGGAGAGAAAGAGAAAAAGAGATTTCAAAAATATTACTAGAGTTGCTACCACAATAAAAACTATTCAGATATAAAGAGATCACAACCTTTCCAGAAGGCCAGAACAATTAAACTTATCCTCAAAGAGTCACAAGAAAATAAAAATGTCCAATTTTCATTCATAACTTTTATCTGTAAAAATATTTTACTTATCTTTGAATCTCCAGGAATGTTACAGATTTAGTAGTTTAAGTATAAGTTAACTAATATGCATTAGTTGTATGTCAGTTTAAGCCCCATAGTAGATTTTATAATCTTTTTATCTGCTAATCCTCTAAAGTATTTCAATAGGTTATTTATTATTGTATATTTTTCCACTACCATTTATCCCCCTTATATCCTCTTCTACTTCCACCCACCCCTCTCCCATCTGCAATCACCATACTGTTATCTGTGTCCATGAGTCCTTTTTCTTTTTTGCTTGAACTCTTCACCCCTACCCTCCCCATCAGAGCTGTCAAACTGCTCTCTATGAATCTGTCTCTATATTGCTTGTTAGTTCAGTTTGTTCATTAGATGCCACATATGCGTGAAATCATATGGTATTTGGCTTTCTCTGACTGACTTATTTCTCTTAACAAAATGTTGTCCTGGTCCATCCACACTGTTACAAAGGCTAAAATTTTCTTTTTTTATGGCTGAGTAGCATTCCATCTTGTAAATGTCCCATAGTTGTTTTACCCATTCATCGACTGATGGTCACTTGGGCTGCTTCCAAATCTTGTAAATAATGCTGCAATGAACATAGGGGTGCTTATGTTCTTTCAAATTAGTGTTTCAGGTTTCTTCAGATAAATTTCCAGAAGTGGGATCACTGGGTCACAAGGCAGTTCCATTTTTAATTTATTGAGGTAACTGCATACCGCCTTCCACAGTGGCTGTACCAGTCTGCATTCCCACCAAGAGTACAAAAGGGTTCGCCTTTCTCCACACCCTCATAAACACTTGTAGTTTGTTGATTTATTAGTGATTGCCATTCTGACAGGTGTGAGATGGTATGTCATTCTGGTTTTAATTTGCATTTCTTTGATGATTAGTGATGTTGAGAACTTTTTCATTTGTTTATTGGCCATCTGTGCCCTCTTTGAAGAAGTGTCTCTTCAGGTCCTCTGCTCATTTTTTAATCGGATTTTATATTCTTGTTGTTGTTGTTTTTCAGTGTTGAGTTTTATAAGTTCTTTATAAATTTTGGATATTAACTATTTATCACATGTGTTGGCAAATATGTTCTCCCATTCCTTGGGTTGTCTGTTTATTTTGCTGTGCAAACATTTTTTTAGTTTGATATAGTACCATTTGTTTATTTTTTTCTTTTGTTTCCCTCTCCTGAGATGTGAGAAAAAATATTACTACAAGGAATGTTGAAGATTTTACTGCTTATGATTTTTTCTAGGATAAAATGTTTCATAAATTAGAGTTTAAAGATGAAAAAACTGAGGACAAAAGTAATTTGCACACAGTCACAAAACCAGTAAATGGTAGAGGGAATACTCTAATCTAGGTCTCCGTGACTTCAATACACGAATTCCATAATTTGAATGACAAAAATGATTTCCTTCTTTTTCTCCATTCATTCCTTAAACGTGTAACTTCTTTAGCAGCCAGTGGCAAAGAACAGAGCCCTATAGTCTGAATGACTGTGCAAGGTCACTGGTTCCCTAGGAGAGTGTGTGCATACAAGGTTTTTACTGTCCCACCCAGTTCCCAGTCAGCCTCAGCCACTTTGGCATCTCCCTCTTTGTTGGAAAAACCATCACTGCCTGGCTCCAGCACCACTCCATTCTGGATCATTTGCACTGGAGGCTTCACCTGCCTCCTGCAGCTCACCAGGTGCATGAGCCAACCTTGTATGCATGGAAGGGACATCTCTACTCATTCCACCTGCCAGCCGCCCCAGCATGCCACATCCACACCCACAGACACTATGAAAATGTGAATGAGATATTTAGACATATGTCTAAATATCAGCCTGACTGATATTTAGACATATTTAGACATATGTCTAAATGATGTCAGCCTGACTGACACCATTGTCCCAATTAGAGGAACACTATGTGCAGATGTCAAATAACTAGTAACTCTAATAGAATTATTGGGTAATTTTTGATCAAGTGAAAAGTTTAAAAACTTCTCAAAAGCATATGCTTTACAGAACAATATCCAGGACAAAGCATGCATGGCTTAGGTGTTAAGTTTGAAGTGATGGGCACATAATACATCCTACCTTTGAACAGAATTGTCACTCTGTTCAGTTAGGTGTAGAATTTTCTTTCCTTTCCAACTCCCACTCCTTGACATGAGCTTGACGTTTATTTACCTTGTTAGCTTAAGTAAGAAATTTCTGTAGTTTAACTCTCATGGATCTCTGTACATTCAAATTCCACCACACCCAAAATGTTAGTAACCTTTTGATGAATGCAATTGAACTTTTGTACAAGGAAGGACTCCTCCATAGAGCATGCTGGCTCAGTTGATTTCAACTTATTAGTACCAGACTAAGTGACAACAGCATAGAGCTCAGCATATAGATGATGAGACTACATTTTCAGAGTATCTCTTTTCAACACTTAGAATTTTGTACACCAACTGACTGCAGAAAAATGGTCAAATATAAGATGTTACAAGTTGTGTTTCTTTGTGGTAGAGCACATGGATTCACTTTAAGTAAATACATGTATTAAGCTCCTACTATAGGATGGTTTCAGGATGATTCAAGTGCATTACATTCAGGGTCACCCCCTGCTGTGTGGCCCAGTTCCTAACAGGCCTGGACCAGTAGCTGTTCCAGGCCCGGAGGTTGGGGACCCCTGCTATCTGCTGTTTCTAACATTCTGCAATAGCAATAATTTTAATGACCTTTTTCTCATTTTTATCTTTCACATTAAATAGACTAGAATCTTAGATACAAAACTGCTTGGATAAGATACAAAACAATTTAAGATTACTGGAACATATTTTAAGATTAATTTGTTCAAGCATTTGTGCAAATTTATAGTTCTATTTGAAGTTTTAAATTTAGTAGTCTGTGTGGATTTTAATTTTTGCTCCCAAGTGCCATATAGATGCTACTAAGTCTCTGAGAAACATTACTCTGTGGAAAACTACCCTTTAAAAAATATTACTCTCAGTAAAATATGTTCAAGAAGCTCAACTAAATATTTAGAAAGCATATTGTGTTCTTTGTGTGTGTAACAAATAATGAGAATAATAGAAGATCTTATTGGGTGACCAGTCTGTAATTATGTCAAGGAAAGAATACAATGAAACAAGTTCTTTCAGTTACTTCCTCAAACAGCCAAAATGGGGGAAGTGGAGGAAAGGTCCCATGATCACTGTGACTAGAGAACCAAAAAGCTTGAAGTGTAAACTTGGAGAAATGACAGCTTTGAAAACAAAACCAACAAAACAGAACACCTTTCAGAATAGTCTGAGATTCATGAAAGGCAAACATTCACTAGAGTTGGGGCTTTACTGTCTGCAGAAAGATAAGTGGCATATTAGACCTTCACCATGATTAACAAGCACTTCCTTGAAATTGCATTGGTGCTTCTGGCCTATTATTCCACCCTCTCCTCTCTTGAGCTGAAACTGGTTCTCTTCCAGCAAAGAAGAGTGAGCAGAGAAAGTTTCAAACTTTTGAATCATTTGCAAACCTCATCAGTCCAGCAGTGTCTACCACATAGGAAAAACTTCCTGCTTCCCCCGAAGGCTGTAAGTCCCGACCAGCACGGGAAAGGATATGCACTGACCATTCTTCATGAAACCCTTCAGCAGATCTTCAACCTCTTTGGGTCAAATATTTCTCTGGGTGGTTGGGAGGAAAGTCGGATGAAGAAGCTCCTTATTGAACTTCATCAACAACTAGAATACCTAGAAACGTTCATGGAACTGCAAGCAGATCAGAAAAGTGACACCGTAGGTAGTGACAACCTTAGGTTACAGGCTAAAATGTACTTCCAAAGGATTCGTGATTACCTGGAAAACCAGGAATACAGCAGCTGTGCCTGGACTGTTGTCCATGTGGAAATCAACCGGTGTTTATTCTTTGTGTTCCGACTCACAGGAAAGCCAAGCAAACAAGAAATGGACCCTTGAACCATGTGAAGCAAGAGGCAACTGCAGGCTTTAAAAGCATAAGGTAGGCGGAGGTATGGAAGGACTTCGCCAGACATTATCAATTCTTTTTGTCATGACATGGTAGCATAGTTCTGGTTTTGTGTGTATACATATATCTGTACCTTAAGATTATGGACATTGACAAATGTTTTCATTTTAGTAATGTTTTTATTTTAGAAAATTTATATTTTCTATCCCTCTTAAATTTTTATGAGTTAAAAATCTATTTATTAATATTTCATAATTGGTTCTTCAAATGGGTGTATTTTCATAAAAGTTAGGTGGGTAAATATAATAAAATATGTTTCCACTGTAATCATACTTTTCTAGACAATAGGACATTATTCCAATGATTTTCTTATTTGCTAGAAATTGATAGAAACAATGTGAAATACTAAGAATAATTTGCATTGCATGA
The DNA here is from genome assembly GCF_019186645.2 of Phyllostomus hastatus. Classification (NCBI taxonomy): domain Eukaryota; kingdom Metazoa; phylum Chordata; class Mammalia; order Chiroptera; family Phyllostomidae; genus Phyllostomus; species Phyllostomus hastatus. The sequence goes on from NW_025333857.1 coordinate 10,433,751, forward strand.
TATGAAAATATCATCACACACTGAATATTTATTATAGGTGACAAAAATAGAAATATAACTAAAATATATGAACAAATAGTTTGCAGAGGAAAAAAATGAAAACCAGCTCTACCTCACTCATAATAATGAAAGTAAAAATTTTAAGTGAAGAACATGACATTTATAAACTATCAGGTATGTAAAAGCTCAAAGTTTGATTTTAAAAAATTCTTGCAGAGATTTTGGGGAGGGATGCTCTTAAAATTTTCCAAAGCACTGTGGAGGAATTTTGGTGTCTCTGTCAAAATTATAGTTGCATATAGCCTGTGATCCATCCATTCTAGATTTGGAAATGTATCCTAGAAAAAATACTTGCATATGTGTGAAATGACTTATGTAAATACACTACTATTCATTGCACCATTATTTGTAATATCAAAAGACAGGAAACCACCCAAATTCTTCTAATTCAAGACTGATAATGTGTAGTCAAACAAAGGAACACTATTTAGCTGGAGTAAAGCCTGAGGGTTGCTCTTTCCATAAAAAAAGTAAAAATTTAAAGTAAAAGAGTATAAAAAGTAAGCAAGTTGCAGAAGTGTGTTTAAAATTCTATATTTGAAATTACAATATGAGATTTATATTTGACGTCATTTATGTATGAATAAGTAAAGGATATATAAGAAATAAATTGCAATGATTACTTGTATTGGGGGAGTGAAGGAAGAGAGACTAAGGGAGGAAGACAGAGTGGGAGAAGTTTTACAACATGTTTTCATAATTAAATTTTTAAGTATGTGAATTTTGCCAACCAGAATAATAAATTGAAATGTATCTAACAAGTCAGAGTTACCAGAAATCTGGATGGATGCTTCCTGGTGAAAGGAAGTGCCAGGTGCAGGTTAGAAGCAACAGGACTGAGCCAGCCTGCCCTTGGTTGGGGCCGGCAGAAGGAGGAGTGCTGGTCAGAGAGAAGAGCACCTGTGCCAAGGGAGAAGGTTCCCACTCCTGGGATAGGCTGGTGAGGAAGGACGCCAGCTCTTCCAGCTAGGAGCTCCCAGAAATCATTAAGGAACACATGTGAGGCCAGGGAAACTGAAATTCACTGAGCCTTGGTCACTTTCCCAGTCATAGTGACCTTTGTCCACTGTAGGAAGCAGAGCCATGCTCCCTAAATCTGCATCTAGTTCTACTACTTTGTCATGTTCTGCTTCGGACTCATTGTATAATTTGAGATGAAAGTTATCACTGAATGTAAAGCTTGCTGAAGAACAAAACATACTCTGTTTCAGCTTAATTAGTGTAAGTAAGTGTATTAGCTCTTGGCAGATGCTTCCAGACTTGTCCTAAAAGGGATGAGGAGGAACCAAATAGAACCCTGAGAGTGAGGCAGGGTCAGCTACAATAGCAAAGGGAGCAAGGAAGTAGAGGCTGGGGACTCAGGGGGGAGTCTTTGTCAAGTTCACATTTCAACTTGAAAGTTGACCTATTCACCTTCAAGTTACATGGAGGTAGAGAAGTGGAAAGAACAGAAATATTTACCAAAACTCAACTGTAAACACAGGTCATTTGCTTCTCATGTCTGCAGAAATTTTGTCGTTTTTTTAAACCAGGAAAATTTCCAAATTAAATATTTCACTTAACATATTATTCAGTTCTCAAATTAACCTTGCAAGGTAGTTACATTATTATCTTTTTTTCCTCAGATGAGGAGAAGAAGGCTTTAAAGGTTAAGTAATTTGCTCAAAGTAACACCACAAGCCACAAAGCTAGCAAATGCCAGAGAAGATTCCTTCCCAAGTCTGCCGGACTTGAAAGCTAGCACCATGTGCTAGGCACCACAGGTCTGGACGATGTCGTACAGTATCACTGTAAAGTACTGGCAGCACTAATGTTAATCATTTGCTACTGTCTTTTCTTATTCAAGTTCATACACTCCTTGCAGTCTTGCATTAAAGAAAGGACAGTTTCTCTACCTGGACATTTCTTTCCTAATAATTTAGGAGGACAGGATGGAGGAGCTGCTAAGTGGAAACTTAAAGCAGATAATACTCACAAGTAGAAGCTAAAACCAACACTTTACATGCTATTGTGTCCCCAAACATTTAGCTTTATTAAGTTGGCATCATGCTTGTATAAATGTTATAACTGCTTTGTACAACATAAAAATTGCTTGCTTTTAAATATGTGCCCTTTTTTTAAAAACCAGAGTTCTGAACTTATAGATCTTCAGGAAGGGAAATACTTTAGAAGTCTAGACTCCCTCCTAGTAGTCATTTGTGGGTGGGTTCAGAGTAAAGGTAAGTTCATTTGTAACCATAGGCTGCATCATCAGAGTTATTCTTGTTATGTCTACTTGTACTTGGCTAAGCAGATTAATAAATCAATGATTGGGTTACAAAAGAAGTATAGCATCATATTTTCTATAAATAAAACATGCATGAAGCATATCTGAAAAGAAATACACTAAAATGTTTACAGTGGTACTATACATGCAACAGAATTTTAATTCTCTTACACTTTTTAAATATTTCTCCCATGTTTATGAAATCATTTCAAACCAGAAAAAAAAATTGTTATTTTTGAAATTTAAAAAAAAGAATAAAAAGTATGGCCCCTTTAGAAATTTGACTTAAGGTACTTATCACCTGCAGTAAATTAAGTCCCATGCATCAGAACCATCTGAAGGGCTTGTTGGAGCAGATTCAATGATGGCCTGAGTGGTATGGCTCACTTGGTTGGACATCGTTCTGCAAAGTGAAGTATCACTGGCCGACTGGAGTGCACACTTGGGTTGTGGTTTCGGTCCCCGCTTGGGGGCACGTATAAGAGCAACTGATCAATATTTCTCTCTCAGATCGATGTTTCTCCTATTCCCTTCCCCTCTCTCTAAAAGTAAATAAATAAAATCTTTTTTTTTAAAGCCAGATTGAATGGCTTCAGCCCCAGTTTTTCTGATCCAGCAGGTCTGTGGCAGGGCCTGAGTATTTGCATTTTGAATGATTTCTAGGTGATGGTGATGGTGCTGATCCTGTGACTACACATTACAAACCGCACACCTATTTATTGATAGCCTTAGTGTACTTTAAGCAGATGAAGGCATGGTCTGCTTGAGGTTACTCATCTCATATTTTCTCAATAAATGGAGGTAAGCAAGCATCCTAGATGGGAGAGGATTGGTAAGGATAGTTTCTTTTCTTTCATTTTTTTTCCTACTTAAAAAAATTTTTAATTGTACTGTTGTTTAAGTATAGTTGTCTGCATTTCCCTCCCACCATGCCCCCCAACCCCAGCCATCCCCACCTCCCTCCCCTGAATCCACCCCACCTTGGTTTTGTCCATATGTCTTCATAGTTGTTCCTGAAAACTCTTCTGTCCTTTCCCCCCATTATCCCCTCCCACTTCCCATCTGGTTACTGTCAGATTGTTCTTAATTTCAATGCCTCTGGTTATATTTTGCTTGCTTGTTTGTTTTGTTGATTAGGTTCCACTTAAAGGTGAGATCACATGGTATTTTTCTTTCACCACCTGGCTTATTTCACTTAGCATAATGCTCTCCAGTTCCATCCACGCTGTCACAAAGGGTAGGAGCTCCTTCTTTCTTTATGTTGTGTAGTATTCCACCATGTAAATGTAGGATAGTTTCTTTTGTATCACTACCTTTTCACAGCAGCCAGATTCAATGGACTTTTTCCCTCTTAAAGAAGTTGTATGTAGAAACTATCATATCTCAGGTGCTCCCCATAACAATAACTGCCTTTTAAGGAAAATAGTACAAACCAAGATTTTTTTCTGTAAGGACTTCTGATTCTTATGCCCCTGATGAGTGAAATTAAACTACGACTGTAACGATAACTAGTTGAACAAAGAATATGTTGTGGACACAAAGAAACCAAACCTCTGGAAGACAGAGAATTCCAGGGTGAAAGATGGCAAATTGATTCAGTCATCTCCTCTGTTGAGAAGTATCAATGTCTGATAAATTGAGATTTTAGGGTCATTCTTGAAATTGTTGAAATTGGTCATTTAGCCCAAGTTTTCTCCCCCATTCTGGGGTCCAATGACTGGTAGGCATAAAGGTATAAAGGCTAAGACTTCTCACTTCACCTCTGAAGGGTCAGCCCAGCTTTAGAGCATCTCCCACAGCCTGTAATTGGCCAAGACCACTGCCTAACTGCACTGAAGCTCCCTAATCCCCTCTGCTCAATCCGCCTGCCTTCTCTTTCCACAAGGGTATTGATCCCATAACACTCCCTAATAAACTCCATGTATGGTATTTTTTATCTCAGCATCTGCCTTCTTTGCATCTGATGTCTAGTGGCACAGCATATAGACCTTCCATTTAGAGCCATTGAAAACCCAGCTCACATGCTATCTCCTTGGCCAAGTACATATTCTCTTCCTGATATGTATTCATCATATCAGATGAATAAGGGGGTTATCATTCTTGCTATTCATGATTCTCTTAAAAAGTTTCCCTTCACAGAAAGCCCTTGTAGCCTAATTTGTCTGGATCTATTTGCCCCCTCCAGAACACAACTCGTATTATATCACAAAATGCATTGTATGTTCCTTTCTTCCAACTACAGTGTAACCTACTAATGGCTTCTTAACTCTTTAACACTTTCTTCAATACATAACAGAGACAGTCTGAATATTGAATGAAGAAATTTAAAATTCAGTTTTAAAAGAAAGAAGGGCTTTATCAGTACCATATTGTTACGGTCAGTTACACATGTGAGGTCAGTTACACACGTGAGGTCAGTTACACAGAGGAGACTCTGTGTGGAGTTGAGGAAGTCTTGTTGACTATTTGTGCTGCTAAGAAGTTAAGTTCCTATTTTTGTTTCTCAGTTTCTCTACTCATCCTGGATGTGCCATTTGAATAACTTACTTCATTGAGTTAAAAATAAAGCGTCTTTCTCTGATGAAAGGCTGGTTTCTTTCCTCATATGGTAAGGGCACCATACAATAAGGATGTGATATATAGGACAGAAGTCCAGTTGGGAGCCTCTCTTCTGACTATTCTAGTCACATGAAAAAGCTGTTTCCTCACATGCCTTTGGTCCTCATCAGCCTGATGATTAGTCAAGCTTTTATCTGCCAAGTAATAACAGAAACCACTGGCACCAACTTGAATGTTTCCAGTGGAATCTATTTCTGGTTCAGTTTATTAAAAACTTAATATATTACAAAATTTATGAAAATAATACATGTAAATAGTGTAAATGGTTCAGTTGTTCAAAGTGCAGCAGTCTTCCCATTGTTCTCTTCAAGAGACCACTTGCCTTGTTATTGTCCAAAATGAGTAGCAACTGGATTAGTTTTTCTACTAGCTGTTAGTAAAATGATGACAGTTTTTCTCATTTCTTTGACTTATATACTTGAAATATTGTAGGTAGGCAGAAGGTAGTCAACATGTAGTGAGTGTTTGGTGGTTAGAGTCACATCGCAGGCATGCAGAGAAGTGGCCATAATGCAAAAACAGTCCTGTGGGTTTACCTACAATGCAAGAAGAATCCATCTTCTTAGAAGTGTGGAAACCTGTTCAACCAAGTTTTTGTCACTGAAGGCAGACATGTATACCTCTTGGGAAGGGTGGAGCAAGGCTCAACTAGAACAAAGGGCAGGGTTCTCTTGACCCACAAATCATATATCTTTTCCTTTCTAAGAGAGCTAAGTGCACATTGTTTTTAGTGAATTTGGTTCAAGTTAAATTTCAATGTAAGTCTTATATTAATTAAGGTATAGGTCTCAGGGAAGAAATTTAATTATTTCAAGTAGAAATTCATGTCAGATGAATAAGGGGTTATCAATCTGAAAAAATGGAGTTAATTTAAGAGAATTATGTGTCAAATTCTTAGCTGGTATGTTATTCAGTATAGCAGACTTTGGTTTTTGTTGTTGTTTTTGTTTTTGTTTTTTTTTTTAGTAACTGCTTCTGATCTCTTATTACTCCTTGGGAGAAGCTGTAGCTTTCCTGCTTATCTTTTAAAAATATATATTTTACTATTAATGAGAAAGTGTTCAATTTGAACAGGCACTTCACAAAAAAGAATATCCAAATGATCAATAAACCTTGAAAAAAGTGTTCAACATCATTACTGCTTGTGGAATGCAAATTAAAACCAAAATGTTATACCATGAAACACATACCAGAATGGCTAAAACTGAAGAGATTAAATTAAAAAATTAAAATGACTGACACACAATTGTTGATAATGGGACTGTAAAATTTTTAAACTTTGGCAACTATTTGGCAGTACTTATAAAGATAAACATGTAAACAATGCCCTGTGACAAAGTCAGTTCACTCCTGAGTATATATCCAACAGAAATTATTGCTTAGGTCCACAGAGGAAATGTCCAGGTGTAGTCACAGAAGATTTCATATAGTAGCCCCCATACATGCCACAGGAACAAAATGAAAGTATAGTAATACTAGAATTGACACATCTATTCAAACTGTAATAGTACATAGTAACTGAAATAATGAACTATTGATACACAAAATAATATGTATGACTTCGCAGGCATAACATTGAGTAAAAAAGCTGGATTCAAAATGGAACTGAAGAGTGTTTACATTTATAGAAAGTCCAGAAACTGTCTAGGAACAAATCTAAAGTGAGAGAGGATACAAGAGTGGTCAGATTTATGGTGGGATTGTGGTGTTAAAAGGATACAAAGGGAGCCTTACTTTTTAAAGAACCATATTATCTACATATTATAATAACTCCAGTTCCTCTTGTTTGTCTTAAAGCTTATTAATTTGCTATTATCCCACCACAATATTAAAAATTAGAAGGGAAAATAGGTATTGTTGCCTTTTATTTAAATTTTACTTTCACTTGTTTAAAAAGAAATGTTTGGTATTATTTGTATATACGTGTTTATTTCTTCTTATTTTGGAGTCATAAAAGTTATAATGTATATTGGTTTTTTACAAATGTCACATCAAAATATTTGCAATGACAGTTTCTTTTTCTCATGTTAAATACTGATGAATAGATTGGTTTGAATTGTTTTCAGTAGTTGGATCAAAAATCCATGTTACTGATTACATTATCCATTGTGGTAACTAGCTCAGAAGCAATTTCCACAGAAATTTTTCAAGTGTCACTTTATTTAAATGATAAATATATTTATGGAAATCTAGAATAAGTAAATAACACAAAACAAAGGTCAATAGGTAAGCTTCAAAATTGTGTCAGCCTAATACCAGTACTTGTCATTTATCATTTAATCTGACTGCAGCAGACCTTTCACCGCTGTGTACGATTGTTTTTTAAGGGAATGTTTGGTATTTTTTACATCCTGATTTTAGTAACTTAGCTTTGTCCTCTGCTGTCTCTTTGCTCAGAAGCATATTCAAATGGCTGAGTGCTGGTACAACAAACAAACAAACAAAAAACAAACAAACAAACAAACAAAAAACCCTTAGCTGTGTGCATTAAGGATGAACATAATATAACAAAATACATGAAGGTATGAGTACTGGGTTATTTTATTTGCTTACTGTTCACACACAGAGCAATCACATTCTAGTAACTAATGTTACTTCACCTTCTACTGGTTACAACTGAAATCTCATTTTGATACATTCCAGGAAAATAGCTTTAAGGTAGAATCTTTATGCAAAGAGGCCAAAAATAAATTAAATAGCATAGAGAACTTGCTGTAAATTTATCGTCAAATAATCAGAATTAGTTTGACCCTGTTATATTTCAGGTTTGCATTGTTTACCCCAGTATGTCATTCAAAAGCTTTTAAAACTGCAACATTTCAACTTGATTTTAAACATTCACAACCAACAATAGAGTTCAACAATGGTTCCCATGAAAGTAATGTTTTTCATGCTGTCACAAAGGGTAGGAGCTCCTTTTTTCTTTCTGCTGCATAGAATTCCATTCCGTAAATGTACCATGGTTTTTTTCATGGATGGAACTGGAAAGCATTATGCTAAACAAAATAAGCCAAGTGGTGAAAGACAAATACCATATGATCTCACCTTCAACAGGAACCTAAACAACAAAACAAACAAACAAGCAAAATATAACCTAAGATACTGAAATAGAGAACAGGCTGACAGTGACCAGAGGGGAGAGGGGAGGGAATTTCAGGGGAAAGGGGGAAGGGTTTACAGGAACAAATATAAGGATACATGGACAAAAACTAGAGGGGGGTGGAAATGGGAGGGAGCTGGGGAGGGTTGGGAAGGGTGGGCTGGGATGGGAGTAAAGGATAGAAAACTGTACTTGAACAACAATTAAAATAAAATTAAAAAAAGACATTAATGTTTTTCAAAGGCAGAAAAAATGGAACATGCAACATATTCAGACAAATAAAGCTTCAAACTCTTAATATTCTAAGTGCTTTTAATACACTATTTCTGTGTAGGCATTAAGATCTTTGCTGCTTTAGTCCAATAGCTTTTACCTGCCCACACACCCATACACAAGAACAAAGGCACATACACATGAATCCCCCCACATACAGTCACCTGTGTATGAATGATACAGAGTGATTTTTTGACCAGATATCCCAAATTCTCACAGGACTCACACATTTAACTGCATCCCCATTCTCCAGCCCACACTCTCTGCTAACTGTTTTTCTACACTAAGCATTTTTTACTTAGGAAGAATGTGGCTATAAACACATGAGCTATTTGATGGTTCTCCCTAAACTTCAGCTTGTCTGCATATAGTTCCATCATTCTTTTATAGATATAATGAAAAGAATAAATTTAAATAAGAAGCAATAGTAAAACAGGATTGGTATAGAACAGATGAGAGCTCCCCAGGTCGATGACCCATCCCTGCTGTTACATTATGCATAGCCTCCTTTCCTAGTTCTCGTCCATGAAAGCTTGTCCAGCTCTTTACAGGTCCATGTCCCCAAACCTGTTGCTAAGAAGGGAGTTCTAATTACTATTGACTAGTCTATGTTGACAGATGGGAAATTCTTAGTTTTTGTTGGAGAAACATTAAGATGTGTCTCTTGTCTAGATTATGGCCTGAGTCACATCACAACACAGAAAAAAATGGGGCTTGGCAGAAATTCTTTAAATTCTTTACATTTTTATGTAAAATATTTTTGGACAGATTTGATAGATTTGTACAGGCACTTTCCCAAAGAATATAGGTGAATGCCAAGTAAAGATATGAAAAGATACTCAACATCATTAGTCATTTGGGAAATGCACATTTAAAACACAATTAAATACCATTTTCTGTCTATGGGAATGGCTAAAATTAAGAAGATTCTCCATAACTAGTGCTGGAGAAAATGTAGGGTAACTTCATTGCCGGTGAAGATGTCAAATGGTACAGCTACTTTCGAAAATGATTTGGCAGCTTCCCAAAATGCAAAATGTATAGCTTCCATATGATTTAGCCATTCCACCCTTAGATATTTACCTAAGAGAAATGAGAACATATATCCTCATAAAAATATACACAAATGTTTAGACTAGCTTTATTTGTATTACAAAACCCTGGGTGGGGGGAACTATCAACAAGTGAAATGAAAATTATCATAGACCCATAAAATAGAATTTATTCAGTAATAAAAGAATCAATTATTGAAACATGATAAAATATGGATGAATCTTAACACTTTGAAGCTGAATGGAAGAAGAAAAGAGTACATACTGTATTTCCCATCCACATAAAATTCTAGGAAATGCAATCATCTGCAGGGACAGAAAGCACTGCCTAGGCGTGGGGAGATAAGGGTGGAGAGGAACAGAAAAAGGGATTACAAAGGCGAGTGAAGGAACTTGGGGTGACAGGTATCTTCATTATCTTGATTGTTGGAATGGTTTTATGGATACATATACTCTAAGTGTGTCCAAGCTTGTGATTTAGGTTTGTATTCTCTTCAGGTAGTAGATCTTTGCTCCATCTGTGCCAGAAGACCTTGTCAGTGTGTTCTTCCATAAAGCATGTCCCAGCACACCCGCCATGTTATTTTCATATGGGAGTGTCCTTCCTGACTGGAATAGAGACCCAGGAAGGATTACTTAGCTGATGGAACAGTAGATGGTAAATTGGGAACAAGATTAAATCAGAAGAGTCCTGTTTGGTGCAAACTTGGGCTTTATAAGGAAACAAATCATTACCATGAGGAGCGAAAACATAGGTCCAAGACCTACAAGAATTGAGAAAAAAATAAAGATATGCTTTTTATTCATTTATACCAATAAAACTCATGTTATAGAAGAAATGAACTTCCAAGATTCAAACATTACTTTTATATAAAATTATCTTAATTTGTTTATTTATTAAATGAGAAACATTAGTAACATTTACTTATTTCTGTGTTGGTAGAAAATTCTGACTGCTATCTAAAGTGTTAAGTGATCGATGCTGTCTGCTCCACCTCTAGCTTTCAAACAATCCAGCGAAACACTCCTCCCCAAGTTTTCTCCTGGTGATGCAATGGCAGTGCTCTTTCTCCAGTTGCAAATGCATGGAATACTGGGCTAAGACGAACATCCCTTGCATCAATCTAATAGACATGTTGGAACCAATACTAAAAAATCAATTTTAAACATAGAGCTAACTTTTGAGATGATAGTTCTGGTCCTGGTGTGGCAATATTCATTCCCAGTATTTAGTTGTCATAGTCAGTGGCCAGTACCAAGCCAACATGCTCCTTCTGGTTCTTTGTCAAATTGCTGAGAAGACCAGAAGTACTGCTTCACGCAGGCAGTTTGCAAATAAATTTCCAGAGAAACAAGCACTATTTCAGGAGGATGATGGAATTCTAGAGCAACTAAAGTGTAGGGTAGTTGCACCCTCCTGTATAGAGCTACTGTGATTCTCACAGTTGGTGGAACTGCAAAAGCCATATGTCAGCTGGCCATCGCTTCACTTCCCAAGAAACAAAAGTGACTTCAGTTTATCCTCCCAGCAATCAATTGTTTCAGTTTCACTCAGCTCTCTATCGACCAGTAAGCTGATAAATAACTGAGTTCTTCTTTGGGGATCAATATTTACTGACTTCTACTAACTGCCACCAATAAGTAAATCTTTACTATGAAAAAAATTCAAAAACACAAACATATAGTCATGTTTTAAAATACACAAAGAGAGATATCTTAGTTCCAGAAAAACAAAAGAAAGTAAAATTGTCCCATTTCTACCTTTTTATTTCATCAAATCCTAATATTTAGATATAATTACATATCAATCTTAACCAATGTGATCATTCTTTTTCTTCAACTTGCTTTTTCATTCAAGAAAGCACTCATAATTATGTGAACACCCTTGAATGCTGCTGAGTATGGATCTGCATCATTCAGTTTAATATAGCTGAACACTATGATGTAAAGCAGTCATAGTTTACTTAACTATTCACCCATACTGGAACATTAAGTTGACTTCAATTAACTTTCTTGTAGATAATACTACACAATGAACAAATCTGAGTATTATTTAGTATTTCTGTAAGAGAGGCTCCTACTTCTATATTCATTGGATCTAATGACTTTAAATTTTTGATAAATGTTACTAAACTAATTACCAATAATGTTTGAAATTTTTGCACTTCTACCAAGTCTGTGGAAGTGTACACTCTTACTCCAACTATCACCAAGTAATCTGTGTTTGTTTACCAGCTTTATCATTTGATATTTTATTTTTCTGCAAAGTCCACGGTCATGAGGGAGGCTGATTATTCACAAAATCCATGATCACAAGGAAGGCAGATTATCTGACACATGCATATTTTCTACAGTTATTTCTGCTTCTGTAAATTGTCTTTTTATATTATTTTGCTCAGATTTTTATTGAATTCTTAAACTTTCTTAAAAAATGTTAGTACTCTTATATGATATTGATGCAGACCCCAGCTTGTGGGGTCCGCCACATTGTGGATGAGGCATGAGAAATTCACATGGACTACCGGGTCCTGTGGAGGAAAAGGAACAGCATGGCTTTCCTCTCAAGAGGAAAAAAAGCCTCGGCCCTTGCTGTGACAGGCCTTTATTTCTTTTCTGGCCACATTACATAGAGGTCCTCATTTACTCTGCACAGGTTCACTTTAGGTGGTTACCTTTTACAGAAAGCAAAGGAAAGGATGCCGCTGATCACAGAGAAGAAGGACATTTGCAAATGCAAAGGGAAAAGTGGTTGAACTGGTTACACCCCATACTGGGGAGTTTTAGCATGGATTTTAGGAAGTTACAGTAAGCACTTGCTGTCTCAATTCAGTGTAAGGGAATTTTAGCAAAAGCAAGTCTCACAGCAGTCTAGGTACAATGCAGGCCTGATTCCCCATGGGAGAACCTATCCGTGGGCGTGGGTCCTGTGCATCTCTGAGTGGGAGCTGGGCCCATGTCACACAGAATAATCCCCTATAATATGATATAAAGTTTTTAACCTCATGTAATTTAAATTTTATGATTTGTTTTTGCTAGACAGACTTCCTAAGAAATTAATGTGTTAAAATGTTGTTCTGTTCTTCTATGGTCTTTAGATCTCAACCTTCTCATATCTTTGTAGCTGTTAATGGAACAGACTGATGTAGGTTCTTTCAGTATCCTCATTTTATAGAGGAGAAAACAAAAACACAGAGAGATTAAACAACTTTCCCAAGGTCCTGACCTTATTTGGAACTCAGACCCTCTGACTCCACATCCTTCATCAATTCTAGGACTATTACTGCCCATAAGAACCAGAGATTGCTGAGAATCTGATCACCTTCTCTCCAGAACAGTCTTAAGTAAATAAATAATAAGTTCTTCCCTCCCAATTCTGATTTGCCCCAGCAATGACAGGCACTATTGCCTTATGACAATTTATGATACAATTAACTTATAACACTATTAATTTAGTCATCAATTTCTGGTACAATTAATTTAGTCCTTACTTTCCTTATACTGGTTACAAACCAATCTTATTATCCTGAGGATGTTTCCTTCTAAGTTTGACTAGCCATATTTTCTAAAAATTGAATTTGGGTGGTACATACATGTTGTGTTATATGAAGTGTTGATTTTCAGCCTTTGTTGAATTTCCAATCTGAAGATCTGATTACCTCCTCCAACAATCAGCCATCCTGCGACTTGCCTTAAAATGCAGCTGGGGGTAGAGAACCATAAGTGTAACAGCCCACCAAGATCTTCCACAGGATAGACTAGCAGACCTTCAGCTGGGCAAAGCAACAGATGTAACTTAAATGCAATAAACTGGGCATCTTCTATTTTTATCTGCAACTAAGAGTACGACATACCAGAATTTGCCTAGTTTCTTACATTTCAAATTCTTGAGCTGCTGCTGGCTCTTACAACGTTTTCATAATTGTGATGGTTTGTTTATTGAGTAAACAATAAACAAACATATGATGACATTGAGTCATCATATGACTGGTGCAGTCTCCTAGTGGAATCAGAACTTAAAAACACCTAAACACTGTTAAAATGAGCTCCTGGATTCCTTTTCGGCTTGTGTAATGTAGATGTGTGGGCAGTGCTGGTGCTGCAGCTGCCTTTATTTACTGTTTCTGTGCCTGGCTGGATATCAGGGGCACCTTGACCTCTGCAGAGGAGGGCTTGGCAGGTAGGGAGAGTCCAGGTTTGGCCACATTCACGCTCTCCTGCAGCTAGCAAAACTTGGCTGCCTGTCGATGACACTGCAACACAACCCTGCCCGCCCCCTTCATTCTCTCCCCCTAGATGACCACATATGTGTTTTGGCCAAAGTCCAGAGCCTGGGCAGGACCTGTGCATGACTGGGCAATAGCTAAGAACAGCAGTGCTCACTCCTCCTCAGCCCTGCTTTGCCAGCCCCATGTCTCAGTTCTCCAATACTTTGCAACATACAAGTTAATAACAAAATGAACAAAAAGTAAAATTATATGTATATATGTAGCATGTATATGTATAGAAACTGCCCAGTGGGTAGATCAATCCCAAGCCCTATATTACGAGGTATTGATGACTCCTTGAGTTTCATATTATGGAATTCTGCCAACATTTTTTAAATTTAAATTTATGCAATTGCTAAACTCTCTTATTCCATGTTTTTCTTTTTGTGGCTAATGTTAATTTTTCCTGTGTGTTACTTAATAATTGTTCTTTGCCTTTCATTTTGGGGGAGAAAGAACCTCTAATCAGCTTCTTTCATTCAGTTTTATTGGATATCTCATTCTTTGTTATAAAATAGCCTTTTGGGGTCCCACAAATATTTATAATTTTCATGAAGCCAATGCTCTTGACTTTAGAACAACTCTAACATTAAACAAGAAATAATGCAAATAATAATATTAAAAATAGAAAGGAATTGATCTTAGCTACCTCAACTTTAAATTAGTTTTAAAGTAACCATAATAAAAGAAGTATAGCAATGAATACAGTTCAGTAATCATGTTAATAAAGCAAACAATCTAAAAATAGTTGTGTTATCAGAATCAATTAGATTTAGGGTAAGGATGTGTATGTTGCAATAGGGAAAAAATTAACATTTCAGGTAACATTCTAGGAAAATTGTCACTCTAACAGAAAGTAATTTAGATTATCATTTCATATTGTAGATTTAAAAACTGCTGGTGAAATACTGAATTTAATGTAAAAATTGATTAACAACAAAAGGATTTGAATATGTGTAAAATCAAAAGAGGAATGTGACTAGGAGGAGGCTTGGTTCTATGTCCTAAGGCTTTGGAGAAACACACAAGGACATGTCCAGCTCTTTATATTCAGGTGAGATTAAATACAAGTGTGCATTGAAAGCATATGGGTAAAATTTATAGAGGAGGTTCATGTCAAAGATTAGAAATGTGAAAATTATAAATAATGTAAATGACCAACATAAAACTAAAGTAAGTGAAGTATCAGATAAAAAGAAATGAAGTTTGATTGCAAAATTTGTTTGAAAAAAGAAACTACAACTAGCAAACAAATGGGTTATCATTGAAACTCATTACAAAGTGATAGTAATGGGGAAAATGATAAATTACTCTTTAACCAAATAAGCAATGTATTAAATAAAATACCTAAATAAGCAATAGTTTAAGTCAAATATCTCAACTATTTAAAATGTTTATATATTTTGTGCCAATTCATCTATTCTTTGAAAATGATTCTCAGAAAATGTGAAGAAACCTGTGTGTGGTCATGTTAACCCGTGTTAACCTCCAGGTACCATCCGTGTCACTCCTCTGCTTCACAAACAAGCGTGCACATCTTCTGTGCATAATGTCTCTAATTCTCATTCCTGTGTTTCTTTTTTAACCCAAGTCCAACCTGGTTTCTGTCCCACCAAGTCAACTAAACCAGACTATCCTAAGTTCACCAACAGTGCCTGTTTTCAGATCCATGGGGATAGTTCATTCACATCTGCCCTACAAGCGTATTCTGCCTTTCAAACACACTTCTTCCCTTTTTATTCCACTAGTGTTTTTATCTCACTAGCATTTGTCCCACTCTTCCCTATTTATCCTTCTAATTTCACTAGCCCCTCCACCTCAGTGCCTTTTGCAGACTCTCCTCTACCTAACCTTTAAATGTTGAGGGTCTTCAGGATGAGGTTTAATTCTCCTTTTTATTGTCTGCTCTGTAAGTGACCATGTCCATGCCAATGCTCTTCTTACCAGATATGAATAAGGGATCCCAACTTAATCCCTCCCCATGGCACTTTTGTAAATTCTAGACCCGCATTCCCAACTGCCAATAAACCTGCACTTGTATGTCTCTCAGACACTTTGGAAACAACACCTAATGTTATTTTTTTTCTTTCTACCCTAATTTGTACCTAAAACGTCTGGTATGAAAACATCATTTTCCTTTCCTTCTCTTCATAGTACTTAATATAACAGAAATAAAATAGGCATTAGTACTGTTTTTATGTCTCCTTTCCTGTAAGACAAAGTTTCAGCACAATAAGAACACATATTATTGCTTTAACCTGTATTTCTTGACTGAAATTACACAATGTCATTTACTCAACTTATGCATATAATCTGAGTACAATGAATGAGTACAAAAATTTTACTATTCATTCTTCAATATCATTTACACACTGAGGATTTTGATTTCACAGTAAACAAAATCAAGTTTTTCTTTGTTAAGAACTAAATGAATAAAACAAAATGCAAACAATGACATGGAAAGGTAAACATGTTTATAAATTTAAGTCAAATGTAAAGATGAATATGTAATTACATATGATTTTTAAATATTATAAATGTGATAGGTGCAAGAAGGAATAGATTAAATAAATAATAGATAAATAGATAAACAAGCAGCAAGCACTAAGGCAGTCACCTCTTAGAGACTGATTAACCAGGATCTGAATTGTTTAACATCCTCTTGCCCAACAGTATGGACAGATGATTTAATGAATTAAATCCAATGAATTCTGGGACTAAACTCAAAATTAGAGCTTTTTGACATGACCTAAGTCATATGTGCATTGTATCAAGGTGACCCCAAGGGCCCATTGTTATTTCTTAAGCATTCTTGCATGGTTGTTATTGAAGTCAAGAATCTCATGATTTGCATTCAAACAACTTTCCCGGGCACAGTCACTATATTTCTTCTCTTTCAGGTGAGACAAATGCCCTCAAAGTACCTCCTTGTGGCCAGTATATGGCCCTAAATTGGAGGGGCAGTTCCTCCCTCTCCCATCTCCTGCACCAAACAGGACTCCAGGTCTTCCAGCTGCTGATAGAGTCCCATGCACAGCTGGTTCAGGAGGGTGGTATTCCAGGCTGCAGAAGCGTGCTCTGTGAGCAAGAGGTCGGAGATGTGCTGGAGCATCCCGAGGAGAACAGAGATGGCCTGGGCCTCCTGGACCTGGCTGCCATTTACCATTGTCTAGGGGAATCTGAGGTCCTTTCTGTCCCTCAGAGAGAAGAAGGGGGAGATTCTCCTCATTTGGCCCAGAAGCTCCAAGTTCTCCCTGATAACTGGGACATGGTTCAGAGGTAGGTCGCAGCCCAGAGCTCTACCAGAGCCATAGCTGGCCACCACCAGTATCATGAGTAGAGAGCAGGAGAGCCATGGACAAAGGAGAGGGCTGCTGGCATGGCAGACCTGGGTGTCTGATGTATAACCTTACCCAATGTTCTCTGATGGACTTTCTTTCTAAGCATGGCCTCTTTCTTAAACACAATTTTCATGATCGAAACATTTCTTTATACTTTTACTTCCTTTTTTGTTTTCATTTGTGAGTTCTTCATGTGGTCTGAGATGATGTCATTAATCTATGCTATTAACTTTGGGATTTTAATCTTCCCATTAACTTCAGATGTGTTAGTCCAAATGGATACCCATCAGTCAAATGACAAATGATGTTGCCCTAAAGTTAGAAGTGTATGCGAAGGAGATTGCACCACTGAATCTCATAAATATTCTACCACTGAAGTTCACACCATAATTACAGGGAATCAGAACAGATCAAATTACAAACAAGAAGAAAAAAGAAGAAACCCACGAACAATGAGAAAACAAAGAAACAACCCCCAATTGAAGGAAAACAAGGAAGCCTCAGGAAAAATGCTAAATGAAATAGAGGCAACTCAACTATCACAGAGTGAGTTCAAAACAATGATTACCAGGAAGTTCAATGAACTCACAATGAGCTTTCAGAAATTAGAGGGAAACTACATCAATCTCACTGCAAACTATATAAACATGAAAAAGGAAATAGAAACTCTCAACAAAGGTCAAGAGGAAATGAAGAATACAATTTCTGAACTGAAGAACACAGTAGAAGGAAATGAAAAGCAGGATTGATGAAGCAGAAGATCGGATTAGCAAGCTGGAGGACAAAGTAGAAAACAGCATCCAGAAAGAGCAAGAAAAGGAAAAGAGGCTCAGAAAGAATGAAGAGGGATTAAGAGAAATGCAAGACAATATGAAATGTAATAATATCCGTATAATAGGGATACCAGAAGGAGAAGAAGAAGAGCAAGGGATCGAAAACCTAGTTGAACAAGTAATGAAGGAGAACTTCCCTAATTTGATGAGAGAAAAAAGTCACACAAATCCAGGAAACACAGAGAGTCCCAATCAAGAGGAACCCAAAGAGACCCACCCCAAGGCAAATCATAATTAAAATGACAAAATTTCAAGACAAAGAGAGAATCTTAAAGGCAGCAAGGGAGAAGAAGGAAGTAACATGCAAGGGAGCCCCAATAAGGCTAACAGCTGACTTCTCAATGGAAACACTTCAAGCCAGAAGAGAATGGCAAGAAATACTCCAGGTAATGAAAACCAGAGGTCTGCAACCAAGGCTACTGTATCCAGTAAGGCTCTCGATCAAGATAGAAGGCCAAATAAGAAGCTTCTCAGACAAAAGCAGTCTAAAAGAATACACCTTGACCAAACCAGCTCTGCAAGAGATTCTAAAAGGACTGCGTTAAGGAAGGGAGGGAAAAGAGAGAGAGAGAGAGAGGAACACACGTACATAAAAGACAATGAATAAGTACCTATCAATAATAACCTTAACCGTAAATGGATTAAATGTTCCAATCAAAAGACATAGAATAGCTGATTGGATAAGAAAAAATGACCCACATATCTGCTGTCTACAAGAGACCCACCTCAGGATAAAAGACATACACAGGCTGAAAGTGAAGGGCTGGAAACAAATCTTCCAAGCAAATGGACAGGAAAAAAAAAACCGGGGTAGCAAGACTCATATCAGACAAAATAGACTTTCAGAAAAGGTCCATAAAGAGAGACCCAGAAGGTTACTTCATAATACTCAAGGGAAGAATCCATCAAGAAGACATAAATATTGTAAATATATATGCACCCAACATAGGAGCACCGAAACACATAAAGAAAATCTTAGAGGACTTCAAGAAAGATATGGACAGCAACACATTTATAGTGGGAGATTTTAACACCCCACTATCAAAAATGGACAGATCTTCTAAACAAAATATCAACAAAGATATTGTGTCATTGAACAATACCCTTGATGAAATGGACTTTACTGTATATATCAGTAAAGTACCAAAGAAGCTAAATATACATTCTTTTCAAATGTACACGGAACATTCTCAAACATAGACCACATTTTAGGACACAAAACAAGCCTCAACAATTTCAAGAAAATTGAAATACCAAGCATTTTCTCGGATCACAAGGGACTGAAGCTAGAAACCAACCCCAAGGAAAAAAACCAAAAACACTCAAAATCATGGAGATTAAATACCATGCTATTAAACAATGAATGGGTCAAGAATGACATTAGGGAAGAAATCAAAAGGTTTCTGGAAACAAATGAAAACGAACTCACAACAACCCAAAACTTATAGGACACAGCCAAGGCAGTCCTGAGAGGGAAGTTCATAGCGATACAGGCCCACCTAAAAAGGTTAGAAACATTCCAAACAAACAACCTAACCCTACACCTACAAGAACTCGAGGAACAACAACAAAGACAGCCCACAGCAAGCAGAAGGAAATAACCAAGATCAGAGCAGAATTAAATGACATAGAGACTAAAAGCACAATTCTAAGGATCAATGAATCCAAGAGCTGGTTCTTTGAAAAGATAAACAAAATCGACAAGCCTTTAAGCAGACTCATCAAGAAAAAAAAGAGAAGACCCAAATAAACACAATCAGAAATGAAAGAGGAGAGATTACAACAGATACCACAGAAATACAAAAGATTGTAAGAAATTACTACAAAGAGCTGTATGCCAAGAAATTTGAGAACCTAGGTGAATGGAGAACTTTCTAGAAAAATATAATCTTCCAAAACTCAATGGAAAAGAAGCAGAAAGCCTGAACAGACCCATAACAACAAAAGAAATTGAAACAGTAATCAAAAAACTCCCAACACACAAAAGCCCGGGACCAGATGGTTTCACAGGAGAATTCTACAAAGCATTTAAGGAAGAGCTAACCCCTATCCTTCACAGACTATTCCAAAAAAATCCAAAAAAGATGGGAGTCTCCCAAACTCTTTTTATGAGGCCAACATCATCCTAATTCCAAAACCAAATAAAAACACAACAAAGAAAGAAAACTTCAGGCCAATATTACTGATGAACATTGACGCTAAAATCCTCAACAAAATACTGGTAAACCACATCCAACAATACATTAAAAAGATCATACACCATGACCAAGTGGGATTCATTCCAGGGATGCAAGGATGGTTCAATATTCGCAAGTCAGTAAATGTAATACATCACATAAACAAAAGCAAAGACAAAAACCACATGGTCATATCAATTGATGCAGAAAAAGCATTTGATAAGGTACAGCACCCATTCATGATAAAAACACTCGGCAAAGTGGGAATAGAGGGAGTATTCCTCAACATAATAAAGGCCATATATGAGAGACCTACAGCCAACATCATACTCAGTGGCCAAATTATAAAATCTTTTCCACTAAGATCAGGAACAAGACAAGGCTGTCCACTCTCACCACTTCTATTCAATATAGTACTGGAAGATTTAGCCACAGCAATCAGACAAGAAAAAGAAATAAAAGGCATTCAAATTGGAAAGGAGGAAACAAAACTGTCACTGTTTGCAGATGACATGATAGTATACATAGAAAATCCTATAGACTCTACCAAAAAACTGCTTCACCTAATAAATGAATTTGGCAAAACAGCGGGATACAAAGTCAATATCCAGAAATCAAAGGCATTTCTGTACACCAACAATGAAACAGCAGAAACAGACATCAAGGAAAAAATCCCATTTGAAATAGCAAAAAGAAAAATAAAATATCTAGGAATAAACCTAACCAAAGAGGTAAAAGACCTGTATTCAGAAAACTACATAACGCTGAGTAAAGAAATCAAGGAAGACACAAACAAACGGAAACATATACCATATTCATGGATTGGAAGAATTAATATCATCAAAATGTCCATACTACCCAAAGCAATTTACACATTCAATGCAATTCCTATTAAAGTACCAATGGCATATTTCACAGACATAAAACAAACACTTCAAAAATTTATATGGAACTATAAACGACCCCAAATAGCTCCTGCAATTTTGAGAAAGAAGAGTAAAGTAGGAGGGATCACAACACCCGACACTAAACTATACTACAAGGCCACTGTAATCAAAACAGCCTGGTACTGGTATAAAAACAGGCACATAGACCAATGGAACAGAACAGAGAGCCCAGAAATAAGCCCAAGTCTCTATGGTCAATTAATATTTGACAAAGGAGGCAGCAACATAAAATGGAATAAAAATAGCCTCTTCAACAAATGGTGTTGGGAGAACTGGACAGCCACGTGCAAAAAAATGAAACTTGAGTACCAACTTACACCATATACAAAAATAAATTCAAAGTGGATAAAAGACTTAAATATAAAACGTGACACCATTAAAGTCCTAGAGGAGAACGTAGGTAGGAAAATCTCAGATATTTCACGAAGAAACATTTTTACTGACGTGTCACCTAGGGCAAGGGACATAAAGGAAAGAATAAACAAATGGGACCTCATCAAAATTAAAAGCTTCTGCACAGCTAAAGAAAACAGTATCAAAATTAAAAGAGAACCAACTGTATGGGAAAACATATTTGCCAATGACACCTCAGACAAGGGTTTAATCTCCAAAATATATAAAGAACTTACATGACTGCACTCTAAGAAGACAAGGAATCCAATTACAAAGTGGGCAAAGGACTTGAACAGACACTTCTCCAAGGAGGACATACAGAAAATCCAAAGACACATCAAACGATGTTCAATATCGCTAGCTATCAGAGAGATGCAAATTAAAACCACAGTGAGATACCACTTCACACCAGTCAGAATGGCCATCATAAACAAAGCAACAAACAACAAGTGTTGGAGAGGTTTGGAGAAAAGGGGTCCCTAGTGCACTGTTGGTGGGACTGCAGACTGGTACAACCACTATGGAAAGAAGTATGGAACTTCCTCAGAAAACTAAAAATGGATCTGCCTTTTGACCCTGCAATTCCACTGCTGGGACTCTATCCTAAGAATACTAAAACACCAATTCAAAAGAACCTATGCATCCCAATGTTCATAGCAGCACAATTTACAATAGCTAGATGCTGGAAGCATCCAAGATGCCCATCAGTAAATGAATGGATCAAAAAACTATGGTACATTTACACAATGGAATTCTATGCAGCAGAAAGAAAGAAGGAGCTCCTACCCTTTGCAACAGCTTGGATGGAGCTGGAAAACATTATGCTATGAGAAACAAGCCAGGCAGTGAAAGACAAATACCATATGATCTCACCTTTAACAGGAACCTAAATAACAAAACAAAGAAACAAGCAAAATATAACCAAAGACACTGAAATAGGGGACAGGCTGTCAGTGACCAGAGGGGAGAGAAGAGGGAATTTAAGGGGACAGTGGGAATGGTTCACAGGAACAAACTTAAAAGACACATGGTCATAAACTAAGGGGAGGGTGGTAATGGGAGGGAAGTGGGGAGGGTGGGAGGGGGGACTGGATTGGGAGTAAAAAGGAGAAAACTGTATTTGAACAATGATTAAAATGAAAAAATAAAAAAATAAAAAAGGAAGTGTATGTAGGTGTATAAATAGAATCAGTATGAGAGGGTTGTTGGGTCAAAAATCCAAGTTCTGTTCAACAATTGAGACATTTTTTTTCTGTGAATAACTGGGATGAGAACCAAACTGTTCAAGATGGAAGACATTCGAGAACTGAGGTTTGACTGTACGCACACACATGAACATACTCACATATACTTTTAATTATATAAATATTGCTCTTCTCTATATTAGAAATGAAATTTGGCCTTGAATCTGGTGACATTTTTGCCATCTTTACATAGAGAGCCAGGCTCCCTCAGCCCTGTGGGTTTGTGTATTTTGTGAGGTACTTACCAGACTGTGTATGGTAAATAAGCTCTTTAGAACCAAGGACTAAGTTTTGTTTACAGTTTCATTCACAGCAAAGTCTGACAGTTTTAGTGAATGAGTTCCTGGGATGTTTCCCTTCCTTCAGGACTCATTCATGCAGGTCCATGTGGGTATACAACAGCAGGGCCACTAGGTGGGCTTGTAAAATAGGCAATTGAAATGTTTCACATGTTAGAATTCTATTAAGTTTTAAAATACACTTTGATCCCAAAATTAAATTCCCTTGTCTTCTTTTTATTGATACATGCTATTGTTTTGTTTTATTTTATTAATTTTTCATGTCCTTTACTTTGGCTATGTGGGAGTTAAATTCCTTAATTCTGATTCCTTTTCAACCTTGTGAAGTAATTGTCCCAGGCTATTATACTCAATGCAATGTGCTTATCTGTGTGACCCCAAAAAGCGTATGATTTTCATGAAATTGATGCTGACTACATTATAGATGAAATATCAACTTAATCAGGAAGAATGCAAATAATGAGAAAGAACATAAAAATTCTTGGCATATCTATCTCATCTAGAAAATGAAGGGAGACTATAGTATTGATACTAAATACAGTGTGATAAAAAGAGAAATCAGGAAACAAATTATTGAAGCTCATAATCTCTGAAATTATATTATCTATATTGATTAGATTTAAGATAAAGGATACATCTGATATTAATATGGTAAAAAGAAGTTTTTATTAAACAGTTTTAGATGATTAGTTAGCAATCTAAGTGGAAATCCATGTAAAATTTATTTCATCCCATGGGCCACAATGCAATCTTGATGGAATGGCAAATTGACAGTAAGATCTTAAAAAGAGAGAGAAGGCTCAGAGTAACATTGGAGGTTCAGAGGAAACAGCTAACCTACAAAAGAAATGTTGGTTACTTTCAAATGTATACAAATTTTTAAGTTCTTCATAGAAAACAGGACATGGCCACAGAGACTTCCTAGGCAGGCACAGTGGCTGGATGGAACCTGCCTAGGGATTCTGTCACCCACAGACCAACAAAATAAGGAAAACTAAGTAAAATGTATGAAATACATAAGCATCCATCAAAGAATGGAGGAGAAAGAATATTTGAAAAGTATCAGAAGATCAATGAGGGAGGAGTAGTATGATTATTCATTTTATGTGTCAACATAGCTAGTACACAGCACACAGATTTTTGAACAAACATAAATCTAGATGTTTCTGTGGAAGTAAGTTTAACAAGAAATTATAGGCATTGAACTTTTAAGTTCGTAGACTTTAAGTAGACTACCCTTCATTATATGGGTGGGCTTCATCCTATTAGCTATTTCTGCTTTAGCAGAAAAAGGCTCACCTCCGAGGATAATAAGAAATTCTGCCAACAGACTGCCTTTGAACTTGAAATAAAACTCTTTCAAGGATTTTGAACTTCTAGCCTAATTTTGGAAAATGCTGACTAATACAGTCTAAGAAACCAATTGTTTCTAAGAACTGTCTATTTCCTAAATTTTTATGTACTTCCCTACAGCTGATGACAGGACAAGACAGCAAAACACAAAAATCTGTTGAAATTTACCAAGGGCCTAGGCAACCCCAACTTCAAGAACAACAAATCCAGATGAGGAGAGTGTTGCATAGGAAGAGATACGAGAAGCCTCCACAGTTGCAGGCTCTTCTTGCTACCTTAGCAATTCACACATATATCCTGGTGAAATACCACCATGAAAATAATGCATTGATTGTAAAATTTCCTTAAAACTATCTCAAAATTGATACATGGGAAAAAATAAAGTGTCACCAGGTCTCAGATAACAATACTATCCATTCACATTCTTTAGCTTATATGAAAAGTTCTTCTGGCACCTAGGCAGAGCTTTTCTACTGCATGAAAGAGATGCCAAGATCGTTAATCAACGTCACAATAAAAATATTGTTCTATTTAATAATAGCTGATGTCTGATGATAGGAATAAATCTATAAACAAAAATTACATTATTGAGGGTTGTTTCATTAATGTTTAATCAGATTTCCTGATTACCATTAGTTCCATTCCTGGTCTGGCAGCTGAACCTACTCCCCAGGGTCCCATAGCATGTGGAAGAGGTGAATCATAGGGAGCCTTGGGTCTGTAGAGTAGGGGTAGCCAGAAAACACATCTCTCTCTTTCCCTTTCACTGCCCAATCCCAAAGTGTCCATGCCCTGCCTGAAGCTGGAGACTGTCTGTAATACAAAGAGTAAGGAAACGGGCTAGTGACAGCATTAGAATCCATTGTTGCCAAGAAGTAGCCTTTCTGTAGTAGTGTCAAGGGACTTCTGCAGGAAGTGGCAGGACTTCTGTCCACAACAGAAGCCTGCCCTCCTGCTGGTGGCTACCCCTGTTGCACTGGGAGACCAGGGGGCGGTCTTCCCTGAGAGGAGTTTTGTTTGCCCACCCACAAACTGCATCTTGCTTTCTGTTTCCTTTTAGCTACAGGGTCTGTTACATCACAGTCCACAGACGTTAAGGAAAGCCTCTCTTGCAGATGTTTCTGCAAAACCTAGAAATGTTACTTTTGCTTTCTACTTGTGACATTCTGCTCTTTAGGGAAAACTTGATACTGAGACAACGATGCTGAAACCATGACTGAACAAAAGCAGTTGTGTGGCTGGGTGGAGAGGTAAAGAGAATGAATGGCAAGCATGCTCTTGGGATTTCCACCTGGAGAGGAGGGAAACTTGTGTGATATGGGCATGTATTCTGGAATGCCTCCATGGCATTCCTTGTAGATTGCAAACTCGCATACCCAGCTAACAGTGGACATTTGCCCTTAGATGTCTACCAGTCACCTGTAGAGCAGACCAACTGCTTCAAATTGTATGCCCTGGCATTCTCCACTGTAGCTGCTGGTGAGAGAATTCACTTGTTTTTTCTTCCTTCAATATGCCATTTAACATAACTGATAGTAATTTTAATTAATTGTGTTTAGGATTCTTTCCCACCAAAAAATCAAAAATACATGAGAACAGTAACTGTGTTTGTTACAATCACCTCTATATCCTGAGGGCACCACACAACCTGGCTTAGAGGAAGTCAGTAGGCACTTCTAGTTTGAATATAATGTGATGGGTAAATGAATTGTGCCATCTATGTTTTAATCAAGTTGCACAATCTGGCTTGCTGTTTCTCTTTGGGATAAGTCAATACAAAAAGTTTCCTACTGTAAAAAATTTAATGCACACAGATAATTATAAATTGACTAAACATAAAGATTATATTTTATTATAATAACACAATATAAAGGGGCACGTGCTGAACATTACATGAGCCAAAAAGTCAAACTTTCCAAATACATAAATAATTGAACTTTTAAATTAATGAATGAGTGAATAAATAAATAAATAAATAAATAAATAAATAAATAAATAATACATGCATACATACACACATACATATGTAATAAAACATCAGCATAGGCCTCTGTGAGCCACTGGTGCCTGTAAGGCTGAACAGGATTTGACTTACTATTCCCGGAAACTTTTAACAAATCGATTCCATTCATGAGACGATCAGAGCAGAAACAAAGGAAGTTTGACCTGGCAGAACAGGAGGAAGTGTGATATTATTAGGGAGGGAGAATCATGTCCATGCTGAGCCAGGTGTCCCTCCTTACTGCACAATCTCCTCCTCCTCCAAGTTTGCTGATAAAGACAAGGATCTTCTGATTTCTGCTCTGACAATCTCCCAGGCACAAGGGCTGTGCTGCTTCTCCTGCAGGTAGAGAGTGATTCTCTCGAAGTATTTCCTCACAGCCCCAGATGGAGTCCTCACTCATCAGGGGAGCCTCTTCCAGCCCCACCTCCTGCGTCAGACAGGCAGCCAGGTCCCTCAGCTGCTGATCAAGTCCATTGCAGAGTTGGTCTAGGAGGGTCTTGTCCCAAGCAGCAAACACGCCCTCTGTGTTTGCTGCTTGGGGCACGCAGCTGAAGAGGTGGAAGGTCTGCATGATCATCTCATGGATGGCAGAAGTGGCTTGAGCCTTCTGGAACTGGTTGCCACTGAACGCCTCCAGGGGGAACCCAAAGTCCTTTCTGTCCTTCAGGCAGAAGAAAGAGGGTGATCCTTCTCATTTGTCCCAGGAGCTCCAGGCTGTGGGTGTGAGGCAGGTCACAGCCCAGAGAGCAGATGGAGTTGCAGCTGAGAGCCACCAGGGCCACCAGGAAGGAAAAGGGCAGGGCCATTGGGGACCTTGCAGATGCTGCTGGCCTGGCTGAGCTGGGGGACTGTCTGAATCTTGCTCTCTAGGCTCTGTAAGGTCCAACTTTGTGCCGGTGTCTTATATAGGGAACATAGGACTTTTCAATTTCTGAATGTTTCCTTTCCTTTCCACTTCTGCTTTTGCTTTCCTTTATGTACTTTCTACATGCATTTTGATCAATATTTCTCAACCACATTTTTTTCACTATTGCCCCCTGTCCACAAAGACTTTCAGATGTTTTTCTAATTGAAGCCCCCAAGAAAACTATAAACACAGATATATATTGCATATATATTGTATATTGAATGTAAATAGTAATGTACTGCATTTATACCTGTGTTTTATAAATAAAAGAGGAAAGTGTAAACTGAACTCATTTTATTCAGTGTAGCATTAAGAATGAATAAATATAAATTGTATGCTTCAAGGTACATTTAGAAGCTATTGTCATTTAATTTAATGTAGTTAAAATGTCAATGTAATTGATATTTGTTTATTTAATTAGTTTAATGTAACTTTAATTTTATACAGCAAATACTTTAAAGATTTTATTTATTTTTAGAGAGAGGGGAAGGGAAGGAGAAAGAGAGGTAGAGAAAAATACATGTGTGGTTGCCTCTTTCATGACCCCTACTGGGGCTCTGGCCCACATCCCAGGCATATGTCCTGACTGGGAATTGAACCAGAGACCCTTTGGTTCAAAGGCCAGCACTCAACCCATTAAGCCACACCAGCCAGGGCCTTGTATAGCAAATTTCAAAGTAATTTATTAATTTATATTAATAGCAATATATTCAATTACATATTCCAATATAAATTTATGTAACACTTTAAAATAATACCCATGTATAGATATAATTTTATATCATTAAAAACCACTAAACACTATTTTAAAATTATTTTCTCTTTTCTATAAATTGTAATAATCATTATCTTTTTTTAATTCTCATCGTTGTTCAAGTACCAATTTCTGCCTTTTCCCCCCTCAGATCACTCCCTCAGCCCTCCCACCTTCCTCCTGTTTCCAACCACCCCCTTCTATTGCCCATGTGTCCTTTATACTTGTTCCTGCAAACCCTTCACCTTTTTCTCCTGAAATTCACTCCCCTCTACCCGCTGGTCACTGTCAACCTATTCTCAATTTCAGTGTCTTTGGTTATATTTTGCTTGTTTGTTTGTTTGTTTGTTTGTTTGTTTAGTTGATTAGATTCCTGTTAAAGGTGAGAAAAATACCATATAATCTCACCTTTAACAGGAATTTAAAATTATTTTCTTTTTTTTTAAGATTTTATTTATTTATTTTTAGAGAGGGAAGGGAGGGAGAAAGAGAGAGAGAGAAACATCAATGTGCGATTGCTGGGGGCCGTGGCTTGCAACCCAGGTATGTGCCCTGACTCAGAATCGAACCTGCGATGCCTGGTTCACAGCCCACGCTCAATCCACTGAGCTATGCCAGCCAGGGCTTAATATTGTTTTCTTAATATTTATATTTAACTTTTAATACTGATTCATACCAAAAATAATTTTTAACTTCACCAGCTGCTATATATATGTTTATATATTGTCAACATTTCACCTGTTTAGCATTTGACATAATTTGTTGAATAACTTTAGGAGCACTAAATTACACAACTATTTGCATTTAATTTTAAAGCCCACATCATACCGAGACTCCAGCCTAGGCAACATCCACAAGACGGTCGACGGCAGCTCGTGAGTGAGCAAAGTCTAGGCCAACTCTCACAATATCACTGTGAGATCCAGTGAGGTATGGAAGGAAAGTCCTCCAAGGAGCCCTCAGGTCACCATAGGTCCGTGGCGCTGATCTGGCATGCGTTTTGTGTTTCCTCCCTCAACTCAAGGCCAATCTTCCCAATGTGATACACAAGAGACTTCAAAGAGAAGAGTGAACACTGAGAAATATGATTTTTTGGATAAAGTTGAATTCTGGAATGCCAAAAACCAGTGTAATATCTATGATTTGTTCACACTCATAAGAACTAATTTTTGCACACCTTTGGAGGTAATATTACCCACAATGAGAATATATGATTTAAACATCAATTTGAATCCTTCTCTGTATTTTTGTGTGACTTTTCAAAATACTCAAAGGACTTTCAGAGTTTCCCATCAAGTCTCTTATTCTCCAGCAAAAGGAAACTGTCTATGGAAGCAATGAAACTCAATTATTATTAACTATGCCTGTGTAAAGAATTAACATTCAGATTTGACCCTAAACTCTCTTTGTTTTGCATAAGAAGTTATGTTGTCTCAGCCCTCCAGATTCTTACCCTTTAAAAGGTAGGTAGAGCCCTGGCAGGTGTGGCTCAGTGGATTGAGTGCTGGCCTGTGAATCAAAGGGTTGTTGGTTCAATTACCAGTCAGGGCACATGCCTGGGTAGTGAGCCAGGTCGCCAGTAAGGGGCACACAAGAGGCAACCACACATTGGTGTTGGTTTCCCTCCTTTTCCTTCCCTTCCTCTCGCTAAAAGTAAATAAATAAATTACTAGTCTTTCAAAAAACAAATGGTAGGTAGGACGTCCTTGGTAAATCAGCTCTCTAGTAACTAGGCTCTCTTATTTTCTGTGTTATGCTGGGCACCAAGCCCAGTGTGATCACTGCTAAAGTAATTTTTACTGAAGCAGTTTCTCACATATTTTCCACATACTGGAAGGCATTCATGGATGACCAGGTTATTTTGCTTCATTATGGTGACATTTTACTAGGATTATAATAGACAATGGCTAATATTTTCACTCTCTAATGTTTCCACTCTACTCTTACTGGTGTCAATAACATCTACTGAGTTTACTGCTAAAATCTCTAGGATTTTTTAAAGCTTCACACACTCTGGACATTGAACTTGTAAGAGTAACAGCATAATTTTCAGCCTTTGCCTAGCATTATGTTAAACTCACATGTACACCCTAATCTCTCATTTGCTCTCTGCTTCCTCATGGTAGAAAAATAAGTAGGGTGGTGTCACATAGAGAACCATAAATCTAAATTCAAGCTCTCCCTGCTTCATACAACTCACAGCATCAGACAATTTACCACACTACCGTTTGGTGGATCGTTACTGAAGTGGCAATGATGTATCATCATGATGGGCTTTTTGGAGCTCACAAACACTGATGAGTGATCATATGCTTTCGGGTGCCTCCATGCATTTCTGGGGGATAGTGTCTCCATTTTAGTTGAAACTCCAACATTTGGCATGTAGTAGTTGGAGCACAACTTCAGGTCAAAAAGCAAGAGTTTGGATGCTGATCCTTCACCTGCTGTGTTGTGTCCTATCCTGCTCATTTTTCTTTATTTTCTAAATATGGCTATATTCCCCCTTCTACACACCAGGCATGTAGACTTTAATTACCTGCTGTGGTCTAAATGTTTATGTACCCAGAGAACTCCTGTGTTAAAGTCCTAACCCCCAAAGTGATGGTGTAATGTGGTGGAGCCTTTGGGGAATACTTAGGGCATGAGGGTAAAGTCCACTTTAGTGGAACAAATGCCTTCATAAAAGAGGCCTGAGATAGTTGCCCCTGGTTCTGACTAATAGATTATAGTCTATTTCCCAGCTTCTTTGAACTTAAGACATCCCATGAGAGTAAATTCAGACTGACTAATGAGAGCATAAGTGATAGCACAATGTACATGTCTCTGGTTTTGGAACACCCCACGTGACCTACCAGAACTTTTTCTTTTATAGCTGAGTGGAATAGACTCAAGCATTTCACACAAATTTAGCTTCACATGTTGAACATGGCTAAGCCACAAAATAGAAGGTACCTATAACCTCAGTCACTGTCTACAGAATAGCCAAAGAAAAGAATCATCTGATCAGAAATGCTTACAACGTGCTGTTATACAAAAAAAATTTAAAGCTCTATAGTGATCACAGTATAGTTTTCTGTTTATCATAACAACTAGTGTTAACTAGCCAATGTCTTTAAAATATACAATCCTGAAGAACATTTCCATAAAAAAATTGAACATTACATTTTGAAAAGGGCAAATTTGCTCTGCTTTCCCTATCTCCTACCCCCACTCCAAATTTAAATAGGTTAAAAATTTATGTCATTATTATTTATGGAAGTAGATCATGTTCTTCTCCCTAAATAAAATTTTATAAATTCATGATGTACAATATATTTTTATAATAACCCCATGATTTTGGATTCGGGTACTTCTCAGCTGGTGCAGAAATGTGAGCAGAGATTGTTTGGGAGCTTAGCAGACAATGCAATTCAATAGAGAGAGTCACAAGTATAAACTACTTTCTAATTTATTGACATTTCTTAGAGGATTGCTACAGGAGGAGAAGGCGCCCTGCAGTTTGGACTCTGACAACCTCCCAGGCACAGGAACTGAATTTCTTTTCTTTCAGGTAGTTACGGATCCTTTGGAAGTATTTCCAGACAGGAGATCCTAAATAGGATCAGATTTTCACCAGACTTTCTTTTTCTGTCTGACCCAGGCATTCTAGGCTGTGATGAACGCTAGAGAGCAGATGGTAAGAGGACGGTGCGGTTCCACGCCGCACGGCTGTGTTCTGTCGTGAAGAGTTCGAAGATGTTCTGGAGCATCAGATGGTGGAAACAGCTGCGTTGAGTCCTGTGCATTTGGGCGATAGTCCCTCTTTTCCAAGGAAATTTGAAGTCAAGTCGTTTCTGTCATTCAGTCATGACTGAGGCGGGATAGTGTTCAACTGTCTCAAAAGAGCGTAGATTTCGTGCTTGTCTGGGCTGTGGATCGAAAGTAGGTCCCCGCCAAGAGGGCAAGCAGGGATAGAGCAGAGCATCAGTCCCGCCGCCAGGCACAGATAGATCTAGGCCATTGAGAATTCCAGGGTTCTGGGAAAGGCCGCCAAAGGGCAACAGGGGCAACAGCGCCAAGTTTCCCTCTTGGTTCCCTGAAAGCGCGGTTCTCCAACTGGCCACACGAGGGCGTGCAGGTGGCTTTTTGCGACTCAGGTTTGGAAAACCCAGCCTCTGTTTTCAGTCTGTTGGGTCGCGGCGCAGAAGCCATGTGCCCCTACCGAGCAACTCTGTGCCGCTTTAATAGTCACCAAAAACTCTTCCGGGGGGGCGGATAGCTGAAGGCCGAGCTCTGTCTGGGCCTCACCAGAGACATTTCTCTTAGGTACCTGCCACAGAACCTCGCCTTTTCTGCACTTTCCCCCGAGTTTTGCGCTTTACTCTCGCACTGAAACTGCCGAGGCCATTTTTACAAATCCCTCTGGTGACAGACTCGAGGGTGAGAGTAGAACAGTGGTCGTGTTTACAGATTCCGGATCAGTTCCACCCCAGTGCAGACCGGCTCAGAGACTGGAATGCAGAAATACTGGGGCGCGACCGCACCGGGTTGGGGACGCTGTGGAGCGAGTGGGGCGCGGCCTCCGCGGGGAGGGACCTCAGCAAAGGTGTGTGTGCAGGCTTTGTGACTTTATGGTGGTTTTTCACGGTTGCAGCGCTACAGACCAGTCAAGTATGGAAAAACTGGGAAGTGGGAACATTAAAACAGCATTTTCTCCCACTTTTCAAAATATTGAAATCTTTTACTACTAAATATAAATATCAAATGTAAAATTTAAAAATATTTTAACATGAAAACATTTTATTAAACACTTTAAAATATTTAAATATTTAAGATTAAATATCAATGTAAACATTTACAATTTTTAATTTTTAACATTCAGACTGTTAAAACAGCATAGATTAATTTCAACTTTTATAAACTGTATTTTATTTATACCAAAACAGGAATTAAAGGCAATATTACTCTCTTGGTTTAAAGGAGGCAAACACATTAGTAATTTCAAGATTACAGGTGTTCAATGGAGAGCATTGCCATGTCGTAGACTTTGTCATGACTTCTTGACAATTTTGAATAATTTTTCTGTAACTTCACATTACTGAAATGTCTTCACAGAACCCCACCCTGACTATATTATAAAAAATAAAAATTAGTGTTGTATGCAAGCAGTTGAGGACATTTAGCAGGTCAGAGCTTTTAAATTTCTTGGGTTAGAATTTTGTAGACTTGTTTCTTAAACAAGAAACAAAGAAACAAGCAAAATATAACCAAAGACACTGAAATAGAGAACAGACTGACAGTGTCCAGAGGGAGAGGGAAGGGAATTTCAAGGGAAAAGGGGAAGGGTTTACGGGAACAAGTATAAAGGACACATGGACAAAAACTAGGGGCAGGTGGAAATGGGAGGGAGTAGGGGAGGGCTAGGTGGGTGGGCTGGGATGGAAGTAAAAGACAGAAAATTGTACTTGAACAACAATTAAAAGAAAATTTAAAAAAATTTTATAGACTGATGGAATTAGCCAAAATTATTTTTTGCATGGTGCCCTCCTTTTGTAAGCCTCTCAGAGACTTGCAAGTGGAAGGTCATTTTGATACTTTGTTCATCATGGATGTTTTGGCATTAATTTTCATTTTTTACTATTGCATGAAAGTATTATTCATCTTGATTATGGAAATTCAATGCCTTCTTGAATTCCATGCTTGAGAGAATTCTGCCTTACCACTAACCCAGAAAAGAGCTTTTGAGTGAGTGTTGTGATCTCCAGTGTCTGAAAATCTATGACTGTCTCATTTCCCGTCATGATCTTCCCCCTTCTTTTTTTTCTTTTTACTTTTGTCATGGTCTTTCCAACTTTTCAATTTATTCTGTGCCTTAAAATGATATCACCAGAGGTAGTCTGAACTTCAGGATGAAAGAAGAGATTGTTCAGCTCATGTATCCCTCACAGAACAGGCACTGTTTGTTAAACAACTTTCCTCTGTGCTGACTGTCTGCAAAGTGAGCTGTACAAGTTCTCTCATTAATGGTTCAGGGCTTGGACTACAGGTGGAAACTGGGGCTCTGTCCCCTCACAGTCATCCAGACAATCACCTCTCCTCAAGTTTCCATTTGCTGGAGGACTTCAACAGGGACCCACCGAGAGTGTTAAAGAAGCTACAGTCAAAGCTTCTCTT
This sequence comes from Phyllostomus hastatus, assembly GCF_019186645.2. NCBI lineage: Eukaryota > Metazoa > Chordata > Mammalia > Chiroptera > Phyllostomidae > Phyllostomus > Phyllostomus hastatus. The sequence goes on from NW_025333857.1 coordinate 10,467,792, forward strand.
GGTCCCTGGCTGGTGTGACTCAGTGGACTGAGTGCCATCCTGTGAACCAAAGGGTCACCAGTTCAAATCCCCTGATTGGGATCAGGGCACATGCCTGGGTTGCTGAGTCCCAATAGGGGGCGCTTGAGAGGCAACCACACAATGATGTTTCTCTCCCTTTCTTTCTCCCTTCCTTCCCCTCTCTAAAAATAAATAAATAAAATCCTTTTTTTAAAAAAGCTTCTCTTGGCCTGACTGGGCTTGGGTTGTGCAGATTATTGTTTGTTACATTAATACTAAAGGCAGCTATCATTCAGTATGTCCAGGTTCTCAGTCTGTAATTTGCAACTTTTATTAATCTTTACAGTTTACTGTGTGACCACTACTAAAGTTGACTTATTTTCTGAAAGAGGAATTGAAAATCTAAAGTTATTTAAATTCAGAAGCCACAGACAGATTTTTGTCAGGTGAAGCTTTCTACCAGCCTTCCAGTTCCTCCCCTTCACCAGTTCTAACTGTTTGCCCTTAGCTGTACCAAGACTGTTGGTGCTTCTTTAGTCCTAAAAATGCCTTTGTGTGTGTCTTCCCTGCTCCCGGAAGAGTGGTAAACATCCCTGTCTTATTTTTCATGAATCCATATTTCTAAGCAAATTGGCTGTACATACATGCATTCAACATATTTTGGGTGACAGAATCAAGAGAAATGTATGAATTAGCCCTTGGTGTTCAGTTTTATGCAGCTATTACCTGCAGACTGTTAGAAAACATGAGCTATGGGTCCTGTAAAGAAATGTAGAAAAATTCCAGTTCAGTGTATTAGTGCCTAAAAAGGAAAATGCGGAGAGTGGAGGCAACTTTCATCTCAGTGCAACTGAAGAAGTGTTAAAACAGAGTCCTGAATCAAACCTCTAACTATTCTTAATAAAATTGAAAAGAAAGAGAAAGATTGAGACTCAGGTTTTTATTCCAACACTGCATCTCATTTAGGTGAATACATCCTATTGGGTCGAGGCTTCTGTTGTTTCCCATTGTAATGATACAAAAGAAGCAGTGAAGTTATGACATTGTATGAGGGCCATAAATAGATGAGAAGCTGGGGGGAAAGACGTGGAAACACAGTTGGGGTGAGTACAGAAATGATCATTGTGGCTGATTTAAGAATCTCGCGTGCAAGAAGGTGCTCAGAGATGCTAGGTAAAGGCTCCCAGAGCCAGACAGCTGCATCACCAGTCTCACTAGGGGCCTGCCGACCTCTTCACTGATGATAACGAGACTGATGGTCTCCACCTCTGTCTGTACCCTGAACATGGCCTGGTCCACAGCCATGGTCCAGGAGACCATGGCCCTTACAGTTCTGCAACAAGAGGGGAGAATCCACTTAGTTTTCCTGCCTTAAGGCCAAGAATATTTGCAGGTCCCCCAAGAGGCAGCTGGATGGCAGGCAACCAGTGCCAGAAACCTCACGCCACCTCCTCCTCCATATGATGATCCAGAAAATCTTCAGTGTCTTCAAGACTAACAGCTGAAGTTGCTCACTGGATTTTATCAGCTGTTGGAAGATCTGGAGACCAGTTGGGTGCAGGAGATGGGAGAGGAAAAGACCCCTTTCCTGGGCAGTGAGGACTCCAGCCAGGCTGTGAAGATGCATTTTCAAAGAACCAGTCTCTCTCTGAAAGAGAGTCAACAGCTGCCGGGCTTGGCACATTATGAGCCTGGAAGTTAGGAAATGAAAATTATTAAGTTCTTTCTCTGTATCAAGTTCACAGGAAACCTGGGGATTTGGAAAGGAGACTTAGACTCAATCTTCAGGTTTCAGTCTTGTCTACTTATGTCTTATCTGCTTATAAGCCTCAAGGTTGTAAATATTCACTCAGTTCAAAGACATTTTTTTCCTACTCCAGTTGTCAATTGCATTGAGCTACTTTTGGCAGATTGGTTCTCAGTGAAAAGAGGAATCTCCTTTGTATCAAGGGAAAGTACATTTTTAATTTGTAGTAATAAGAATTTATCATCTATGATTGTTGCATTTACAAAATTCATTCTTTATATCATTTTATAGTCAGCTTTGTATTTTGTTTTCATTGGCTTCAGGGATGTAAATGCTGTATATTAAGTGTGAGCTCTTACTCCCCCTCTGAAGGATACACAGTGCACCCTTAAACTTTTGATCTTCATTCAAATTCAAAAAGAACATTAATGGTTTTCTTCATTTTACTGATTCCTAAAATATTATGAAGTATCTCTGCTCTGAGTAATTTACTTGTTTTTGTGAATATATTGGTAAATACAACAAAGATACTAGTTTCTTTCATGGAGCCTCTGGCAGAGAAAATATGGCTTACAGTGTTAGTAATCAAGTAGGACCCTTTCCAGGGCTACAAAGGACATGCATAATGCTAAGACAGAGCATAGCTATTCAGTTTTATTCATGCTTTCTTGGAGAAATTGTATCTGGTAGTTATTGATTCCATTTCAGCCATTGCATCAATTAAAAAGTGAAGGGAAATATAGGCTCTTGGGATTAAAATTTTAACAAGAAAATGGGAATGTACCTTCTATTTATTTGTTTTGTATTAAGTGCTATATACAAGCTGGAAGTGCAGTGCCATTGAACACAGTTAAGGGTGTTGAGGAATAGCCACTAACCTCCACACAGCAGTTTTCAGATGGTTTCACACATACCCTTAAAGACCTTGTTTTCTAAATAACTTCTCAAAGGTGGTGTGCTAGTCCAGGACACTCACCCTAAGGTGACAGAAGATAAGGAACAGAGTCAGATTTGAGCACAAAAATAGACTAGGAGCCATTCTTTTTCACTCCTTTTCACAGGAAGAAGAACCTGAGGCCAAGCAGGGTGGAAAGAGCTGTAGGCTTCTCTCTCCTGCAGGTCTAGCTCAGGGCTGGGCATGTGGGTGATGCTACACTTGGACGAAGTCCACACTGCCCATGTTTCCGGACTTAATATGTAGATGCCACTCCAACTATAAACTTGCTTGGGGAAGAGGGAGGCTAGAGTCTGAACAGTTCTTGTAGTACAAATGTACAACCTGTGTTCTAAAAAAATAAACCATTTAGGGGAAAGAGTGAGGCACAGGGCAAAGAAGGCAAAGATTCTGTAAGAATGCAGGTGTGTTATGACCATTCAAGGATGGACAAGTTCATGGGATTCGGGCAGATGGAAGAAAAGTTTCAGGGCCTTGGGATGTCTGAAATACTTTTATTCAAGGGTGGGCGATCCACCAACACTGCAAACCTCGAGTCTCACAGGGTGTCCCCGCCTGTCACCTGTGACTTTCAGCAGGAAGTTCCAGCTCCCTTATAGATGACATGTACACAAGCCAGTAGGGTGCCAATATTATACAACGGAGCTTCATTCTATGCATGCAAGCCTACTCAGGACTATGGGAAGACTTTATGGGACCCAGTCTCAAGGCCATGAGAGCATGCCTTATCTTAGTTACCCAGGCATCTAGGTAAGGAAGCCAGACCACCTCCGTTTACCTTACAACAGGGCTCCAATAGGAGTGATTTGTGGGCATTTGATCTGTCCTGAGAACATACATCCAGCTTGGTGGAGGGGGTCATGGAATCCCCACAGACTAACACCATTTCACATAATGTAGACATTGAGGGTGTTCTTAATTGCCAAAAAGTTATATAGAAACCCTGTACTATTCCCTTCTTGAAGAAGGGAAGCATTTGTGACCAAAACAAAACTTACTTTAAATTCTTTAAACTCTCACCTGATGTTCCATGGAATGTTCACACATGGTTTTAAGTCAGGGTGAAATGATAACCCAATTCTGACCACCTGGGGTGACAGAGATATAAAGCTTAACCAATCCACTGGGCTACACAGTATTTTATTTCAGATCCTTGTGATGGTTAATTTTATGTGTCAGTTTGACTGGACTGTGAGGCGCCCAGATACTTGTAAAGAACATTCTGAGTGTGTCTGGAAGTGTGTTCTGGGGGCGAGATTGACACTTAAATTGGTGGACTGGGTACAGGGGCTCCTGCTCCCTGACATGAGTAGCCTGGATCGAACCAGTCTTCAGGCCTGAAGAGAGCAAAAAGGGCTGACCATTGAGTAACAAAATGACAAAATACAATTAACTTCAATTGCCTGCAACCAGACTTCCAGCAAAGCAGAGGAGGAGGGGCCCTAGAATAGAGAGAGAACGCACACGGACTGCTCTGGCAGAGCCTTAAGTGAGAACAGTTCGGGGTCGATGGCCAACCTTCACCTTTGCACAGCCAGCCACATGATCATTCTCCTATTTTCTTTACCCCAGGTGTCATCACTCAGTTTCTGAACACTCAGGTGGGATCACACCCACGAACTCACAGGGAGACTCACTTTACATAAGACCACTGAATTCCTAATTCCATCTGGCAAACGGAGGGATGGTGGTTTTTTTCAATGTGCACTTCCTAGGATCAATGGAAAACAATTCAGAAATGTGAATTACCTCAATAACATTAATACTCAAGATGGTAGAGCTGGGAATTACAGCAATAATAAAAATGACAGTACTGATCCCTACCATGGTCTAGGTACAATGCTAAACAGGTTAATTAATAATCACAACCCATCCCCTGAACACTCCTTTGAGTACAAGCGTCTTAAAAACAGGGGTTTGTCACACACTTTGATGTGCCAGTCTTGTTCTACTCACTTCACTACACGCAAACCTACAAAATGAGGAGATGTCATTTCTTTCATTATCCCCATGTAGAGAAAAAGAAAACAGAGCCACGGGGACATTAACTTTCACCAGGTCAGAGCAACATTTTAGAAACTAGGCCTTCTGACACCACAGTCTGTGCTCTTACCATTCTCCCAAGTGCACTGTTCACAAGAAGCAAAGAGGCTGCTGAGAAACTGAACGTCCTTTCTCCAAGACAGTCTTTGTGATGATTAATTATATGTGTCAGCGTGGCTGGGTCAACAACCAGCCCTTCTGAAATCCCCCTTTAAAATGTAGCTGAAGGCAGAGAAGCCTAAGTGTAGCAGCCCCCGGGGTCACAGTTCATAGCAGCAGACCTTCAACTTGGCCTAGCAACACATTTGTAACTTAAGTGTAGCAGACTTCACATCCATTTAGTTTGGAAAGCAAGAGCCCCGTGTACCAGAATTCCCCATACATATAGTGTATCATCTACAGCACCCCATGTACAAGGGATCACAATACGTGAAAGGAACTAGGCAATCAAAGGAAGACACAGACAAGTCCAGAATAGCCAAGCTTTCCTCCTTCTGCTAATCTGGTCCATGAAGAAGTAGTAGAATAGAGAAAGATAAAGGGCAAAAATTTATTGAAACATTTCAACTTATCGAAAGGCAAACTACAAAGCACTGGCTAGGCCATCTGAGGCCAAGGTTCAAGAAATCCTCCCACATTGACATCTCTCCCTGCTGTCTGAGAAATTCTCACACCACACACACACACATGCACACACACAAACACACAGTAAACCTAAATCAGCTGATTCCTTTGAAATCAGCGCCTATTTCTTCACAGTAACAATGGCCTTCACTCAGGGCCCCCAAATATACATGAGGACACTCAGAGAAACAGACCTGACTACAACAGTCTTGAAAGACAGAGCTTCCACTCACTGTTTACTCCACCCCCCCCCCTGGCTTTGTACTCTGAGTAGAAACCTTGAAGCTCAAACCACCAAGAACCACAGCAGGTGTGTGGGTGGGCACTGAGGTGAGGGGCACAGGGACAGTATACGGGAGTGAATGCAATCAGCGAAGTAGGACCGGGGAGAGGGTGGGAGCAAGAGTACCGGGTGCCAGGATCAGACAATAAACACGTGTAGCTTTCCCACTTCACTCTACATGACTCCTCTCAGATATTTCTACCCACCACTCCTTGCTGTCTAAATATAATTCGGATAAAACTAAGACATGAGTTTTACAGACCACATTCCATATTTTCCAGGAATCTTCTCAAGTTCATGGATTTCCACCTTTTGATAGGCATTTCATGACTAGCTCAGGAACTGTTCTATACGACTTAATTAGGCAGGTACCATTCTGAAACAAATTTACAGAGAAAAGTATGTACTTATATTTTCAGACTAAAAAGAAGACAAGATGTTTTCTTTTACAAGAATTTAATTACAAAAGGAAATGAAAATTCAATAACATAAAGAAGTAAGCATGTTTTTTAAAGTCTAGTACAAGGGAAAGGCAAATATTGGTTACATAAATACAAAATAATGGTAAGACAAAAGAATACATAAATAATAGGTACACAAAATACACATAAATAAATAACATCAGATGATCACCACTCCAAAACTCATGTCCCAGGAGCTGAATTTTGTAACATGATCTTGCCTAACACTCTGACAAAATGTGCTCAGTTAACATCAATACATTCTGTGACTGAAGCAGAAAGAAGAGCCTTTCCCCGTGACCTGAGTCCTATGTGCAGGGGAGATCAGGCACATTCATCCGTGACACCTGGATGAAGGTGACCACAGGTCTCAGTCCATGTTACTTAACCTTTCTTGCAAGGTTCTTATGGAAGACAAGGATCTCATGATTTCCACTCGGACAACCTCCCAGGCACAGTCACTGTACTGCTTCTTTTCCAAGTAGCGAAAAAGGTACTCGAAGTACCTCACATCCAGTGTAGGTCCCTGGGATGGCAAGGCAGTTCCTCCCTCTCCCATCTCCTGCAGCAAACAGGGCTCCAGGTCTTCCAGTTGCTGATAGAGTCCCATGCGCAGCTGGTTCAGGAGGGTGGTGTTCCAGGCAGCAGAGGCGTGCTCTGTGAGCAAGAGGTCGGAGATGTCCTGGAGCATCCCGTGGAGGACAGAGATGGCCTGGGCCTCCTGGACCTGGCTGCCATTTACCATTTTGCGGGGGAATCTGAAGTCTTTTTTGTCCTTCAGACAGGGCAAAGTGGAGATTCTCTGCATTTGCCTCAAAAGCACCAAGTTCTCCTTGCTGAGCAGGATGTGGTTCTGAGGTAGGACACAGCCCAGAGCTCCACTGGGGCCACAGCTGAACACCACCAGAACAGTGAGCAGAGACAGCGGGAGGGCCATGGGATCAGGAGGGGCTGCTGGCCTTGCTGAACTGGACGTCTGATGAACAACCTTGGACCCCTAATTAGCCTATGACCTTCTCTCTAAGCACGGCCATTAAATAGGGAGACACCATAATTTTCATTTTCTAAACATTTCTTTACACTTTTACTTCCTTTTTTTTGTTTTCATTCATGAGTTCTCCACATGGGCTAAGAAGATGTCATCAATCTACAAGGTTAATTTTGTGGTTTTAATTTTCCCTCCTAACTTGAGGTGTGTTGCCCTGACCAGTGTGGCTCAGTTGGTCGGGTGTCGTTCCACAGAATGAGCGGTTGCCAGTTCCATTCTGGTCAGGACACACTCCTAAGCTGAGGGTTTAGTTCTGCCCAGACACACAAGAGAGGCAACCAACTGATGTGTTCCTCTTGCTTTGATTTTTCTCTCTCTTTCTCCCACCCTTCCACTGTCCCTAAAAAATAAAAAGTAAATAAAATCTTCCATAAAATTTAAAAAAAGGAAAACTTGAGATGTGTCAAGTCAAATGGAGACTTATCAGTCTAATGAGAAACCTCACTGTCCTAAACTCAGAAGTGTATCTAGGTGTGTAAATGCACATGCACATTCAGACATTTTTAAATACACGAATATTGCTCTTCTCTGTATTACAGACAAAATTTGGCCTGGAATCTGGGAAACACTTTTGCCCTCCTTACTTCACATAGGCAGCCAGGCTCCCTCTGCCCTGCGTGTCTGTGTTTTTGTGAGGTACTCACCAGGCCATGTCTGGCAAATGAGCTCTTTAGAACCAAGGATGGAGTTTTTTTTACAGTTTCATTCACAGCAAAGGCCGAGGTTTTCAGGGAATGAGTTCCTGGGGTGTTTCCCTACCTTTCAGACACATTCATGCAGGAATTCTATAGACGTGCCATTTCTTTCCAACATCTTGAAACTGGTTGTCAGTGTTCCCCGGGCTGTGCCCATACCCGCCAGCAGGAATCCTGGCCCTTTTCTGGTGCGTGTTGGTGGGGAGTCCCCCCACATCCTGGTGACCGAGTTTTCCGAAGCACCACCTCATTCTGGAGGGAGATATTGGCTCTAGACATCTTTTTCCTCTGGAATGACACAGTGTTCTCAACCCAAATCTCCTGGACTCCCTCCCTGAGGGCAGGCTGACCACATCTTGGGGTCTTTAGAATTCCCCTGCTGTGGAGGGGAATTCTAAAGTCTTGCCCTTCCCCCTGGAGTGTCTGTGTGAAGGACCCTGGTTCTCAGTGGTGACCTCCTGTTCCCCTGAGCCATGACCCGGGTGTCGGTGGTGTCCATAGCCCTCAAGCTGATAGACAAGTTTAGTTTGTCTAAGTAGGTGGATGAGTTAGTGAGCGAGTTGCAATCATTTAACTGTCAGTAGATCAATACTTTTTATGTTGTAGGTACAACTTTTCTCCTTCACTTTTTACTTAATGATTGAACAGTTGTTATGCTTAAAACCTCTGAGCTGGGCACAGGAGATCCAATGAGGACGTCCCTCCATCAAAACTCATAGTGCAGACACTGCTGAACTTCAGTTGTCCGTTCAGTCTGCGTTTTTCTGTCGGGCTTCTTTGTTCGCCAGCTCTGTCTCATGCTCAGAATGCAGGGCAGTGGGCTCAGGCTGCTGTGTCAGGGAGAAACATCCTTCTTTGGATGTTTCCTGTTCCATTACCTGCTCATGACACCTCACTGTAAAGTTCATTGAGAACATAGTTATTACCTGTTGGTTTACTGGGCAGAGTGTGTCTTGCTCCTCTGACATTACTTTGCACTTCATCCTGAGGTTGATACAAACAAAGGGAAGAAAAAGAAAGGCAGTGGGGCTTCACCATGTTTCTCTCTATTTTTGAAGACTTCAGATGTTTTATTTCCCATTTCAACTTTCCCAGGAAGCAAAATTCACAGTCGTTTGTGGGCGATAATAAAATTCTGAATGTCATAAAAGTGAAAGAAGGGAAGTGACTTTCCTGCTGACAAAATGACTCCAGGTACGTTGGCAAAATTCAGGGTAGCCAATCTGGCACCCTGCGCCATGGGGGCGGAGCGGTAGGGGGGTGGGGTGGAGGATGAAAGCCAGAATGAATTACACAAAATCAGAAGTGGGCTGTTTCTGCCAGAGAGAGGCTCAAGGAAGTGGAACCCCTGTGTCAATGACTGGCCTTCAGCTTTGCAAGAGCAGCCTCTTCATTTTCCTCTCATTTAATCCACCTGTGATCGGTCTGAGGTGAGGAGGGAAGAGTGACAACAACCCACTGTGAAGAGACTGGCAACCCCCACCCACATTGCTGGGCCAGGAGGCTCTCTGGCAGCGTTGTGGGTACTGCCTCGTGCCTGAGCTCTCTCCCTAGTTCACCAGTCCAGTCAGGCAAAGAAAAGGTTGCCTTGGAGAAACTACAATTAAGAGTAAGGGAAATGGATGATCCTGAAAGATTCTGCTCTTAATTTAGGCAGCAAAAACCATGATGATATTTTAAATGATGGCACCAACATTTATTGCATGCTAAGTATAAAGCAGCCGCTTGTTCTAAGGCGTCTGAAATTCTTAACTCGGCCCTCTCAACAGCCCTATTTGGATTACAGAGGTTTATGCCACTGTTTGGTGAGCAGTACAAATGGGGAGGGGTGAGCTATGCTGAAGGTACCAAAGGTCCCAGGTCAAAACTTAAGGACCTTGAGATAAAGACTTGTCTGGAAGGACCTGTTACAAGAAGTCAAGCAGAGAAATGGACATGGGCCTTATGAACCAGGGGAAGGCATGGCATAAAGTCACAGAGCAGCTAGGATGAGATGCTAAAGGATTCCAAGTTCCACTTCGGATGCCAAAGGATTGCTGCCCATTGTATACAACAGGGGTGTGGTGTGAGTCCATTCAACTGACTGACTTTAAATCCCAAGGGAAAGTACACAGAACAACACTTAAGTAGTTTTAAGGGAGGAGATTTTTCTGCCAAGTGAACCAAGTTTACAGCTGGCACTGGAGTCACCCTCATCCCTCCCAATACTCAGGAGGCTGCTGTGCTCTCAGTGTCACCTGTGTTGGTGTGTCACACTGCTTTGGCCTGGTCTCTGAGGGAGAAGTCCATACACTAATGTCCTTTCGATCCTCTCACCCTCTGAATGGGAGTGACCTGGAGACACATTGACTCAGGGCTGGCCTTTCCCATTGTTCCCTCTCCTGAGCACCTGCCTGTGGCAGCCCACACTTTCAATGTCTCCCTTCTTCCAAGCTCTCCTGCTGCTGCTGACTTTCAACTCCTTCCTGTTTCTAGAGGTGCCCTGTGGGCTTCTGGGGGTGGGCAGGGGGGATTGTGGTTGTTGTTGCTGCTGTTTTTGAGCAAAGCTGAGTCTTGAAGGGAGGCAGCCGCCTCCCAGTGGAATCAGATGTGAAACTGCCTAACAGGCTGGGATGAGCTTCTGGATTCTTTCCCAAGTCCCATGTGCACCAGGCTCCCCGACTTTACTGAGTTTCCCTGGGAGACTGGGCATGAGGGAGTGTTGACAGCTGCGGCCCAGAAATCACAGGCAGAGGCTGGACCACGGTCACATTCCCCACTAATCTGTGGAGGACGTCTGCCTCCTCCAGCTGGTGCTGCGTAGTGATCCCTCACAGGCAGTCCCTGGGCACCTGCATCCCTGCTCACAACTGGGCTGTAAAGGCCAGCTCCACTGTGGGACCTGTGCGGGGCTGTGGGGGGCTCAGCACTCCTTCCCCCCTCACCCAGCCCCCACAAACCTGCGGCTGGATCCTGGAACACTTTCACATAGTTAAGAACTTCTAGATATAAAACAGGTTATGGCCATAGAGATTTTCAGGGCAGGATGGCAGGTTGACAGCATGGAACCAAAATACCATATTTTGCCATGCATAAGGCACACTTTTTTGACCAAATATTCGAGGGGAAAATAAAGATATGCATTATATATGGTTAGTACTACTTCCATACCTATATGAATGTCTTTAAGTGTTTTATATATGCCTATGTGTTAGAAGTGTAATTCTAGAAAGCAATTAACATATCTGTAGGAAAAATAATACCCTGGAATACAACAATCGGATTTGATTCTGCAGGTAAAGAAAGAAAAAGCAGAACTAAAAAGTTAAAAGGAAAGATTTTTTTCCTGATCATTTGGGCCAAAGTCGTGTGTGGCAAAATACATGGCAAAATACAGTATTAGCTTTTACACCCTGAAAATATAAAGAAGAAACAACAAAACTCATAAAGTAAAAGTGAAAAAAAAGCAACCAAATACTGGAAAGTGTCATGGCATTTGAAAGATGTTAGACAATCAGAAGACAGAGCCAGGTGAAAAAAACAAAAGTGACCTTGGTGTCCATCTCCCACACACCCCTACAGGTGGTGAAGGAAGAAGTAAACGCAAGGGACAAAAATCCTTTCACATGTTAACTAGAGCCCTTTCAGCCCTCAATGGAGAGGAGCAATCAAAAGATTCAATGATGCACACGTAGGTTGCTTCCAGTACTTGGCTATTGTAAATTGTGCTGCTATGAACATTGGGGTGCATAGGTTCTTTTGGATTGGTGTTTCAGGGCTCTTAGTGTATAATCCCAGCAGCACAATTACTGGATCAAAAGGCAGTTCCATTTTTAATTTTCTGAGGAAATTCCATACTGTTTTCAACAGTACCCATCAGCAAATGAGTGGATCAAAAAAACTGTGGTACATTCTCACAATGGAATCCTACGCAGCAGAGAGAAAGAAGGAGCTCCTGCCCTTGCGACAGCATGGATGGAACTGGAGAACATTATGCTAAGTGAAATAAGCCAGGTGGTGAGGGACAAATACCATATGATCTCACCTTTAACTGGAACATAATCAACAAAAGAAAAAACGCAAATGGAATATAACCAGAGTCACTGGAAATAAGAACAATCTAACAATAGGCAGAGGGGAGAGGAGAAGGGACAGAGTGGAGAGGGGTTTTCAGGAACTACTATAAAGGACACATGGACAAAACCAAGGAGGAGGGTGGAAGCAAGGGAGGGAGGTAATTTTGGGGTGGGGTGGGGGGAGAAAATACAGACAACTGCAAGTGAACAACAATAAAGTATAATTACAAAAGAAAAGATTGAGTGAGTAACCTGAGGCACAGATTTGAGAGACCCCTGCTACCTGCCTGAGCAATTCCCACACCGCATGCTTCCCAATAAACTCCTTCGAGTCCAGTTTGGCTAACCTTAATACCTCTCAGTTCCACCCCCAATGGTTAACCTCAGGCTGTCAGGTGGCAACAATTGTATGCTCTGAAGTTCCTTTAAGTAGTGCTCTCTCTTCCCACTCAGCGACGCTGGAAGGGGAAGCAAGTGGAGTCACTACTCCAGGTGACAAATGAGGATTTTCCCTAATTATGACATTAAGCAACGTGATCTCATGGTGGCCATGAATTTGAAAAACTGCCAACTTCTTTTTTAGAGATAGTGGGTGCACGTTTGAATAGGAGAGAGATTTCCTGAAGGCCCTTGCTTCTCCACACCCAGAAAGGCAAACTCTAGGACTCCAAGTGGCCCCCAGAACTGTGAAGGGATATTGATTCTGGGCTCTGGCCAGCTGAGCAGCCTGGAGGCCCGAAACGCATTCTGACTGTTCCTCTCCATAGAGCTGCCCAGTGCCCAGAGAGGGCAAGCCCTGCCTGGTGCCTGGTGCATGTTGCTCCACTAAAATGCAAAAGCTGTGGGGGCTAAGATGGTGTGGGAGTAGGAAGGAGAAGATTCAGCTTCCCTCTGCTCAGGGGAAAAAATCCTGACTGATCTAAGGAGTAGAGAAGCAAGCAAACAACAGACTTCAGCATATGTCAAGATAGAGACCAAGGATTGTGGCAGAACCGAAAAACAGGACCCTAAGAAGAGTGCTACAATAAGGTAGGGTCCAGGGGACCAGCGTGTGGTCCGGGGGCTGCAGCCCCAGGCCCAGGGCCCGCTGTTGGGTTTGCCACAAAGTCTTTGGGAGAGAGCCAGGACAACTGCTCCCTCCCCAGCCAAACATGGTCTGAGCGGCACTGGGAGGAATCCAGGTTCTAGCAAACACACAGGGGCTGTGAGCACCTTTGGAAGCGGTGGACACCGGAGAGACTGGGTAGCGCAGCAGGCCCCAACCCCCACAGTCACTGGTCTGGCTGGAGAGTTTGGTGGCGGCCGGCAGGAGAAACCAGGCTACTGTGGGGAGTGGCAGGCTTGAACAGAAGCAATTTCTCAAGAGGAAGGAGTGAATAGACAGAGACACTGGGGAATTCTCCTAAAGTGATCAGTGGCTCCAGCCTCCCTGCCACCCAGCTGTGGGCTCCGGGTGCACGGGTGCATGGGCGCACGGGTGCATGGGCGCACGGGTGCGCATGCAGAGAGAGCGTCCTGAACCCCAGTCCACAGCAGTAACCCTGGGGAAAGACCTGATTCCCACACCCAGGGCGCAAGGCTGAGGAGCCAGTGGGAGCTCCCCTGGCTGGCCGAGGAAGAAAAGCCATACCAGTCACTCCTCAGCCTGCAGCAGCCAGCAAGAGCAGAAAAACCGGTTTGGCCACTTTGAAACCAAGAGACTTTTTAACTTGATTCTATTTTTTTAATAATTTTTAATTTTTTAATTTTTATTGTTTTTATTCTCTTTTTATTTCTTTTTCCTCTCCTGATTTCTTGTTTTATTCCTTCGTCCTTCCTTTCCTCCAATTTTATCTCTTCTTCCTTCCTTCATCTGCCTTTTCTATTTTTACTTTTTAAAATTTTTGCTAAATACCTACAAGTGAGACAAAATCCTGGATCTGTGAAAAGACCAAAGTTGAACCCAAAGACAGGGCATCACAACAGCTGGGACAGTGAGATAAATTTCACTCGGCTAATTCAGAAAACCTGCAAGTTATTGCATATTTGTATTTTTATTATTTTTCCAGTATTTCTACATCTTTTTTAATAGTATTTTTGTATCCCTCTTCTTTTTGTATAGTCTGCTTTGCTAGGCTGGATATATTGTATTATCTGACAGCTTTCCCCTGATATCCCTTTCCATACTGTATTGCTAATCTACTGTCCTTTAACTCACCTGCATCCCATTAGCACACTACTCAAGGTTCTGTACTCCCTAATCTTGTTACCTAGATCTCATACATTGTCATATGATTGTTGCAATAATATTATTGTAAATAACTGCTGTTCCATGCGATTGTAATTACTTCACAACACCCCCAACCCCCAGATCTTAGCCCATTTCAAAGTTTCCTGAACTCTATTACTGTAGTGGTTAACTCTATTCTCTCACTCACTACACCTATTTACTATCCTTTACTCTCACCTTACCTCAGAATCTGACCTCCCACAACCTCCCTGCTTTATAGATCCAACTCACAATCCTTCCTTCCCCAACAAGAGTCTTATCTTCTTTCCATCCTTTCTAAAAATCAGCTAGCTGAGTGGAAGATCACGGTTAACACTATACATAGTCAAAGGATCTCCTATCTCTTCCCTACTTGCTACTACTGTAAATATCATAGAGTCCTCTGTTGCTGTCTTAAACCATTTTGCCTTCCCCCTCCAACTGATGACAAAAAAGAATAGGTGGAGGTGGTGAACACCAGGATACCCACTGGAAGAGGAAACCCAACAAGAAAGGAACCACTAACAGATAATAACAGAAAAAGTTGAAGGAGGATCTAGTAACCACATAAACCTCAATCCAGGACTTATTAGAAATACAACTAAACCATAGAGACAGTACCCAATACAAATACCTGAACAGAGAAAGAGAGAATTCTTTAAACCTTATACACACAAAAGAACCAGCTTCAACACAACCTGCCCTCACCAGCACAATAAAATACAGGAGGTGGTGGACAGAGTGACCCTCATTTAACCAGCTGGTGGGAAGGAACCACCAAAGAAAGACTGAACAACAATCAAAACCCAAAGGCAAACACAAAGCCAACTTAAATGACAGCCCAAGACCAGTGAGCTTGGGAGATCAAGGAAACTACACCACTGAAACTCACTGCTATTCTACTGAAGAAGTTCACACCACAAACCCAGGGAGCCAGAACAGATCAATTTAAGAAGCTGAGGCCAACAAGAAGCATCTCACAAACAATGGGAAAACAAAGAAACAATCCCCAAATGAAAGGAAAGGAGGAATCCTCAGAAAGAATGCTAAATGAAATAGAGGCAATTCAACTAACAGATACTGAGTTCAAAGCAATGATTGTGAGGAAGCTGAATGAGCTCACAATGAGCTACCAGAAACTACAGGGAAGCTACAATGAACTCACTGAAAACTACATCAGCATGAAAAAGGAAATAGAAACTCTCAACAAGGGCCAAGAGGAAATGAAAAATACAATTTCTGAATTGAAGAACACAGTAGAAGGAATGAAAAGCAGGATCGATGAAGCAGAAGAGCGGATCAGTGAGCTAGAGGACAAAGTAGAAGAAAACACCCAGAAAGAGCAAGAAAAGGAAAAGAGGCTCACAAAGAATGAAGAGGGATTAAGAGAAATGCAAGACAATATGAAACGTAATAATATCCGTATAATAGGGATACCAGAAGGAGAAGAAGAAGAACAAAGGATAGAAAACCTATTTGAAAAAGTAATGATGGAAAACTTCCCTAATTTGATGAGAGAAAAAGTCACACAAATCCAGGAAACACAGAGAGTCCCAATCAAGAGAAACCCAAAGAGACCCACCTCAAGACACATCATAATTAAAATGGCAAAATTTTAAGACAGAGAGAATCTTAAAGGAGGCAAGAAAGAAACAGGAAGCAACATACAAGGGAGCCCCAATAAGGCTAACAGCTGAATTCTCAATGGAAACACTCCAAGCCAGAAGAGAATGGCAGGAAATATTCCAAGTAATGAGAACCAGAGGTCTGCAACCAAGGCTATTTTATCCAGCAAGGCTCTCAATCAAGATAGAAGGCCAAATAAGAAGCTTCTCAGGCAAAAAGTCTAAAAGAATACACCTCCACTAAACCAGTTCTGCAAGAGATGCTAAAGGGACTGCTTTAAGGAAAGAAAGGAAAAGAGAGAGTGAGAGAGGAACACACATACATAAAAGGAAATGAATAAGTACCTATCAATAATAACCTTAACCGTAAATGGATTAAATGCTCCAATCAAAAGACATAGAATAGCTGATTGGATAAGAAAACATGACCCACACATATGCTGCCTACAAGAGACTCACCTCAGGATAAAAGACCTGCACAGGCTGAAAGTGAAGGGCTGGAAACAAATCTTCCAAGCAAATAGTCAGGGAACAAAAAGCCAGGGTAGCAGTACTCATATCTGACAAAATAGACTTCCAAAAAAGGACCATAAAGAGAGACCCAGAAGGTCATTTCATAATACTCAAGGGAAGAATACACCAAGAAGACATAAAATTGTAAATATATATGCACCCAACATAGGAGCACCAAAATACATAAAGAAAATCTTAGAGGACTTCAAGAAAGATATGGACAGCAACACAATTATTGTGGGGGATTTTAACACCCACTATCAAAAATGGACAGATCTTCCAAACAAAATATCAACAAAGATATTGTGGCATTGAACAATCCCAAAGAAGATAGATATACATTCTTTTCAAATGTACACGGAATATTTTCAAAGATTGACCACATGATAGGACACATAACAAGCCTCAACAATTTCAAGAAAATTGAAATCATACCAAGCATTTTCTTAGACCACAAGGGACTGAAGCGAGAAACCAACCCCAAGGAAAAAAACCCAACACACTCAAAATCATGGAGATCGTATAGCATGCTATTAAACAATGAATGGGTCAAGAATGACATTAGGGAAGAAATCAAAACGTTTCTGGAAACAAATGAAAACGAACTCACAACAACCCAAAACTTATGGGACACAGCCAAGACAGTCCTGAGAGGGAAGTTCATAGCGATACAGGCCCACCTAAAAAAGTTAGAAACATTCCAAACAAACAACCTAACCCTACACCTACAAGAACTCGAGGAACAACAACAAAGACAGCCCACAGCAAGCAGAAGGAAGGAAATAACCAAGATCAGAGCAGAATTAAATGACATAGAGACTAAAAGCACAATTCTAAGGATCAATGAATCCAAGAGCTGGTTCTTTGAAAAGATAAACAAAATCGACAAGCCTTTAAGCAGACTCATCAAGAAAAAAAAGAGAAAACCCAAATAAACACAATCAGAAATGAAAGAGGAGAGATTACAACAGATACCACAGAAATACAAAGGATTGTAAGAAATTACTACAAAGAACTGTATGCCAAGAAATTTGAAAACCTAGATGAAATGGACAAATTTCTAGAAAAATATAATCTTCCAAAACTCAATGGAAAAGAAGCAGAAAGCCTGAACAAACCAAAAGCAGCAAAAGAAATTGAAGCAGTAATCGAAAACCTCCCAACACACAAAAGCCCTGGACCAGATAGTTTCACAGGAGAATTCTACAAAGCACTTAAGGAAGAACTAACCCCTATCCTTCACAGACTATTTCAAAAAATCCAAAAAGATGGAAGACTCCTGAACTCTTTGTATGAGGCCAACATCATCCTAATTCCAAAACCAGATAAAGACACAACAAAGAAAGAAAACTTCAGGCCAATATCACTGATGAACACTGATGCTAAAATCCTCAACAAAATACTGGCAAACCGCATCCAACAGTACATTAAAAAGATCATACACCATGACCAAGCGAGATTCATTCCAGGGATGCAAGGATGGTACAATATTCGCAAGTCAGTAAATGTAATACATCACGTAAACAAAAGCAAAGACAAAAACCACATGATCATATTAATAGATGCAGAAAAAGTCTTTCATAAGGTACAGCACCCATTTATGATAAAAACACTCAGCAAAGTGGGAATAGAGGGAGTATTCCTCAACATAATAAAGGCCATATATGAGAGACCTACAGCCAACATCATACTCAGTGGCCAAATTATAAAATCTTTTCCACTAAGATCAGGAACAAGACAAGGCTGTCCACTTTCACCACTTCTATTCAATATAGTACTGGAAGATTTAGCCACAGCGATCAGACAAGAAAAAGAAAAAAAAAGGCATCCAAATCAGAAAGGAGGAAACAAAAGTGTCACTGTTTGCAGATAACATGATAGTGTACATAGAAAATCCTATAGACTCCACCAAAAATCTGCTTGACCTAATAAATGAATTTGGCAAAACAGCGGGATACAAAGTCAATATCCAGAAATCAAAGGCATTTTTGTACACCAACAATGAAACAGCAGAAACAGACATCAGGAAAAAAATCCCATTTGAAATAGCAAAAAGAAAAATAAAATACGTGGGAATAAACCTAACCAAAGAGGTAAAAGACCTGTATTCAGAAAACTACATAACGCTGAGTAAAGAAATCAAGGAAGACACAAACAAATGGAAACATATACCATATTCATGGATTGGAAGAATTAATATCATCAAAATGTCCATACTACCCAAAGCAATTTACACATTAAACGCAATACCTATTAAAGTACCAATGGCTTATTTCACAGACATAGAACAAACACTTCAAAAATTTATATGGAACCATAAATGACACCGAATAGCTGCTGCAATATTGAGAAAGAAGAGTAAAGTAGGAGGGATCACAATACCTGACACTAAACTATACTACAAGGCCACTGTAGTCAAAACAGCCTGGTACTGGCATACAAACAGGCACATGGGCCAATGGAACAGAACAGAGAGCCCAGAAATAAACCCAAGTCTCTATGGTTAATAAATATTTGACAAAGGAGGCAGCAACATAAAATGGAGTAAAAATAGCCTCTTCAACAAATGGTGTTGGGAGAACTGGACAGCCACGTGCAAAAAAATGAAACTTGAGCACCAACTTACACCATATACAAAAATAAATTCAAGGTGGATAAAAGACTTAAATATAAAACGTGACACCATTAACTTCCTAGAAGAGAACGTAGGTAGGAAAATCTCAGATATTTCACGAAGAAACATTTTTACTGACTTGTCCCCTAGAGCAAGGGACATAAAGGAAAGAATAAACAAATGGGACCTCATCAAAATTAAAAGCTTCTGCACAGCTAAAGAAAACAGTATCAAAATTAAAAGAGAACCAACTGTATGGGAAAACACATTTGCCAATGATACCTCAGACAAGGGTTTAATCTCCAAAATATATAAAGAACTTACATGACTGCACTCTAAGAAGACAAGGAATCCAATTACAAAGTGGGCAAAGGACTTGTACGGACACTTCTCCAAGGAGGACATACAGAAGATCCAAAGACACATGAAACGATGTTCAATATCACTAGCTACCAGAGAGATGCAAATTAAAACCACAGTGAGATACCACTTCACACCAGTCAGAATGGCCATCATAAATAAAGCAACAAACAACAAGTGTTGGAGAGGTTGTGGAGAAAAGGGGTCCCCAGTGCACTGTTGGTGGGACTGCAGACTGGTACAACCACTGTGGAAAGCAGTATGGAACTTCCTCAGAAAACTGAAAATGGATCTGCCTTTTGACCTGCAATTCCACTGCTGGGTCTATATCCTAAGAGCTCTAAAGCACCAATACAAAAGAACCTTTGCACCCCGATGTTCATAGCAGCACAATTTACAATAGCTAGGTGCTGGAAGCAACCTAGATGCCCATCAGTAAATGAATGGATCAAAAAACTATGGTATATTTACACTATGGAATTCTATGCAGCAGAAAGAAAGAAGGAGCTCCTACCATTTGCAACAGCGTGGATGGAGCTGGAAAGCATTATGCTATGAGAAACAAGCCAGGCAGTGAAAGACAAATACCATATGATCTCACCTTTAACAGGAACCTAAATAACAAAACAAAGAAACAAGCAAAATATAACCAAAGTCACTGAAATAGGGGACAGTCTGACAGTGACCAGAGGGGAGAGAAGAGGGAATTTCAGGGGAGAATGGGAAGGGTTTACAGGAACAAACTTAAAGGACACATGGACAAACTCTAGGGGGAGGGTAGTAAAGAGAGGAAAGTGCGGAGGGTTGGGTGGGTGGGCTGGAACGGGAGTAAATGGGAGAAAACTGTACTTGAACAATGACTAAAATAAAACTTAAAAAAAGAATAAACAACAATAATAACACCAAAAAATGCAAAAGCTAAGGATGTGAGTGTCGACAAGTGTTGGGCTCAGTTCTTCCTGGGACAGGGCCCCTTTGAAGCTCTGAAGGTATAGGGGGAAGGGACCAGACTGTTTTGCACAGAACAGAAAGAAGTCTGCCTGCTCTTTCCTCACTTGGGGGATGGCCTTGCCTGTCATGGGCAATAGGTGGCACTCTTCCTCTGTGAATGTTCTCATGAGTCAGTCCTGGGAGTAAAAGGTATCTGACTCCCCAGTCCCTTTAGCTTCAGCAATTGTTGCTTTGTTGTAACAGGGCCATTCCTGGGTTCCAAAATTATTCTTCAGAAGAAGATAAATAGTCTCTCAGACGAGAGTTCTCAAAAACCTAGAATTTCCACCCAACTTTGCTTCTAATTGGTGGTTTTCTACTCTTAAATGGAAATTGGCTGGAAGCCTCAAAGAGACAGAAATAGCTTTGTAGGTGTGTGTGTTGGAGGGGTGCACTGAAGGTGGAGTGAAAGAGAAGAGCATGTTGGGACTGTCTCCCCTGGAGAGGGGGAATGGTTGTCATGAGGAATAGAAGAGTATAATTCAGAAAAGCAAGGAGGTAAGGCCAAAGTGTGCCAGCACTTATTAATAAGAACTATAGATGAGTATGTTTCACAGTCTCGGTGACAAACTTCTTTCCAAAGAACCATGCAAGCCTCCATTCCCTAACTGAACGTGCAAGTCAGACTTCTCTTTCATGTGAGTCGTGACTGCGCTTGAGTCTTGTTCACAACACAACTCAGAATTCTGTCTGTTCACCTGCCCTGCATTGGTCCCCATAGGTGGGAGGTTCACTCTTCCCATATATACCCATGGAAGAAGGAAGAAAACAATTACCAGTTTTTAGTTTATGTGGTGCAACATAGCTTCAGTCTTTTAAATGTTTCAGTTTCTTTAACCATCCAGGAATATTTCTACTTTATTTTATGTTTGAGAAAACTGGACGCCTAGAAATTAAGTGAATTTCCCAGGATCCCACACGATTACTGGTAAAATAAAGATTCAGTACAGAATCCAATATTGTGTAGACCCTAACAGGCAATTGAAATGTTTCATATTTTAGATTTCCATTAAGTTTTAAAATATGCTCTGACCCCAAATTAAATGCCCTTATCTTGGTTTTATTGCTGCATGGATTTTTTTTGTTTTATTTTACTGATTTTCACCTCTAATTGCCTTAGACATTGTGGAAGAGAAATTCCTTGATTTAGATTCAATTTCCACCATAGAAAAAAATTCTCTCTGACTACTATCATCCTTATAATGTGTTTTTTGTGTACCTCCAAGAGCCTATGATTTTCAAAAAATTGATGATTTATGCATTTAATGACATACCAGTTCAATCAGAAAGAAGAGAAAGAATGTTCAGAACACAAAAATCATTTGGCATATCTGTCTTGCCTACAAAGTAAACTGATATTAATGTAGGGACACTAAAGACAGCATGACAAAGGGGGAAATTAGGTACTGATATTATTAAAGCAAATAATCTATGAAGTTGTATTACCTGTGTTCATTATATTTAAGGTGAAAGATATATCCGGTATTAATGTGGTGAAAAGAGGGTATGCGTGCATGGTGGTCAGAAGATTAGGTAGCAAGCTTCTAGGAAGAAACTGATGTGAAATCCCATCTTGTACAATGGGCAATAATGGAATCTTGAGGAACTGAAAGGTTGATGGTAAGATTAGAATTTGAAAAAGACAGAGGAACCCCAAGGTAATATGTTCAGCTTATGAGAAAGCCAAACCACAAAAGAAATGTTGGTTGTTTTTAAATGTATTTAGTTTGTCTAACTTCATATAAATAGGACATGGCTACAGTGACTTGCGTGGCAAGTTGGCTGACTGAAGTTTTATATCAAGATTACCTCACCTAGAAATTAACAAAATAAAGAAAATTAATAAATTATATAAAATGCATAAGCAGCCCTGTCCTGGTGGCTCAATTGGTAGGAGGGTAATCCTTTACATCAAAAAGTTGCAGGTTCAGTTCCCAGTCAGGGCACAAAGCTGGGATGCAGGTTTCATTCCTGGCCGGGGCACATGTGGGAATTGCTAATCTCAGTTTCTCTCACAGACTGATGTATATCTCTTTCTCTCTTTCCCAGTTCTATTCTCTCTAAAATTAATGAAAAAAAGAACCCTAAAAAAAAACCATAATCAGACTTCAAAGACTAGAGGAAGAAGAAGAGTCAGGAAATGTTAGGACATCAATGAGGGAAGACCAGTGTGATTGTTTATGTTACATGTCAGCTCAGTGAGGCCTCAGTTCCCAGATATGTGAACAAACATTACTCTACATGTTGCTGTGAATGTGTGTTTCACATGAGATTATAGGCCATGTAACATGTAAGTTCACAGACTTTGAGTAAAGGAGATTTCCCTCCAAATGTGGGTGGGTCTCATTCTATCAGTTGAAGAACTTAATAGGGAAACAATGATCTCCCAGAAAAACAACAAAAACAAAAAAGGCTGCCTTTACACTTGAAAAGCAATTCTCCTGAGGGTTTCCTACCTGTTCCTTCTGCTTCTGAAAACTCCTGACTAATACCATCCAGAAACCAAGTGTTTACAAGTACTGTGCACCTCCTAGAATCTTTTATTCTTCCCTCTGCCAGCTGGTAGGATGAGATAGCAAAGCACAGAAATCTGTTGAAATGTCTCTAAGGTCCTGGGCAAGCCCAAGCTGGAAAGCAGCACATCCTAATGAGGAGTGTGTTACAGAAGGAAGAGATGCGAGACCCCTCCACAGTTGGGGGCCTCTCTGCCACCCTAGCAATTCACACATGCATCCTGGTGAATGGCACACTGATAATTTTGTGCTGATTGTAGAAAATTCCTACAAAATTATACCAAAATTGATACACTTGAATAAATAAAAGGTCACTAGCTCTCAGGTAACAATCATACTATTCATTCACATTCTCTAGCTTACGTGAAAACTCTCTCCTCTGCTTCCAGGGAGAGTTTTCTACTGCATGACAGGGATGTGAGGATCGATATCCAGTGTGACAAGAAGAATGTTGTTCCAATAGATGAAGTCTGGTATTAGGAATCAGCTGTGAAACTAAAATTGTACTATTGTGAGTTGCTTAATTAATGTTCACTGAGATTTTCCTCATTACCACTGTGTTTTATTTCCTTCCTGCATTGGCAACTCCACCTGCCCCCAGAGTCCCATAGTACGTGCAATGGGAAGTTCATAAGGGGGTCTGGTCTACACAGTGGGTATAGGCAGAAAACACACCTTTCACCACGCCTTTCACTGCCCAGTGCTGGAGACTTTCTTTTAGAATTAATAAGATGTCTGGAAACAGGTTCATGACAGCATTAGAATCCATTCTAATAGTCAAGAAGTAGCCTTTTTGTAGCATGGAGGGACATCCCCAGGAAGTGGTGGGACTTCTGTCCAGAGCAGAAGTCTGACCTCCTCCTGGTGGCTGCCCTTTTGACATTTGGCCACCAGGGGGTGGTCTTCCCTGAGAAGAGTTTCACTTGCCCACCCACAATCTATATCTTGCTTTCAGTCTGCTTTTAGCTACAGGTTCTCTTACATCATAGTCCAGAGACATTAAGGAAAGCATCTCTAGCAGATGTTTCTGAAAAACCTAGAAATATCATGTAACTTGTGCTTTGTACTTGTGACATTCTGCTCTCTAGGGAAATCGTGATGCTGAAACCACGACTGAAAAAAAGCAGTTGTGTCATTGGGTGGAGAGGTAAAGAAAGTGAAGGAGGAGGCGGGGGTTTCTTCCTGGAGAGAAGGGAAACTTGTGCGATGTGGGGATGCATCTGGATGCTGAGAGGGAGGGACGGGATGTGCAGGTGACAGGACCCTTAAATATCGTGTGCTTCTGCCCCATATCTGGGTATTTACTCCCCTTCTCAGATATTAATACAAGCCAACATATCACTATGGAAAAAATAGACACTACATTAAAATGAGAAGGGCAATTTTTCAGCCTTCCCCAGCATTGTGACAGAATTCTGTTTGGTTTTTTTTTTTAACTGACTCCTTTGAAGGTGAGGTACTGAGGGTAATACACTAATCCTAAGACTTCATAGGAAGAGACACATAATTATACTCTTCCATATAGCTGTCAGGGGAAAAACAGGAAAATACCTATCTTGTTTGAAGTTCTCAGTCTTGGAAGATATATTGTATTCGGTGCCTTAAAATGAAGTATCTGACCCTACGTCTGCTCGTGCAGCTCATCTCTCTACTCCCTGTCATGTACCCTCAGCTTCCCTCTGCTCCTGTCCTGCTCAGGCAAAATTCACAATAAATCCCACCTTACTCAGGTCAAAGATCACCGTCGGTGCAGCATGGCCCGCATTTCAGAAACATCTGGCATTGCCCACATCCTCCATTTGAAGTTGACCTTCCCTATGTCATCACTATCTTCTGCTTTTCTGCTCCTCCTGCCTTCTTTCCTCTGCTGACCAGCCCCTGTCATCTTAGGGAATCGTGTTGGTCCTCAGTAGTCTAAGCTAGGTGCCACACTTCATCCACTCTGCACATACAGTCTCAACCTCCCACATAGTTCTAAGTGTCATCTCTATGGTTGTGACTGGCATGTGCATGCCTTTACTCAGTCTTATGTCTAAATGTGAAATCTCTACTTTTACCTGCTATGCTGGAATACTTGCTCTTTACATGACCAAAATGGATCAGCATGCATTTACCAGGAGAACTCCTAAAGATCCTTGGGTTGTCAGTTGACAATTTGCTAGTCCTGGAAGCTTCCCATGACCCATACCAGACGTACATGCTCCCGGCTGCCTCTGCTAATGTCATGTGCATTACCATTAATTCAACTGAATGCTCAGTCACCCATATCCCCACCCGCCTACAACAAGCTCCCTGGCAGCAGGAAACAGATGTGCTTTTTTGCCTTGCATCAGGCACACACCACAAAACCCACAAACACACCATACATATACAACACTGACATGGTGAAATTAAATTCTGTGATGCTATATTTCCCTTTAGATTCTGATTCATGCAATGATTGAAATTTAAACCATAACCGCCAGACAAATTTCTCCAGGGAATCATGAGTGAAACTGAATAGCTATAGCCTGTGGGAGTGTTTATGCATGTCCTTCACAGGCCTGGGAAGGGGCCTGCTTGGTTATTGCTCTTTCAGCCCTGTCTTCTCCGCCAGGGTGTGCCATGAGAGAAACTAGTGTCTTTGTTGTATTTATGGATATATTTATAAAAACAAGTAAATTACCTAGAAAAGAGATACTTCCAAATATTTTAAGAATCCATGAAATGAGTAAAACCATTAATGTTTCTTTTCAATTTCAATGAAGATGAAAAGTTTAAGGGGTCACCGCATGTCCTTTATAGGATGAGTAACATCTAGCACATAATACATAGATTGCACACCCCCCAAACAAACAAAAACAAAACTCAAAGTTGATTATAAAAACCTTCAAGGATAAATTTTTAAATACTAAAGTCATCATAGATGGCAAATTCTAATCACTACCATGGTGCCCAGGGTGTTGGGGACCCCTGGAGTGAGGTATAAAAACCTGAAAAGTGAAACATTATAGGTTTTGAATTATTACATTATTTTTGCATTAAATATTGAATGTAAAATTATGAAAGTATTCTAACCTTAAAACATCATTTAATTAAACAATTTAAAATACTTAACAAGTATTTATGAAATGAATATCAACATGACATTTAACATTTTAAAATTTTTAACATTCAGATAATTGAAACAGTGTGGATTAAGATTCAACTTTATTTAAACTGTATTTTATTTATTCCAAAGTTAAAATTTAATGTAATTTAGCATCCTTGGCTTTAATGGAAGGAAACACATTAATATTTTCAAGATGATTGGTGTTTAATTCAGAATATTGCGATGTTGAAAACTTTCTTGCAACTTCGTGACAATTTTGAATAATTTTTCTGTACCTCACATTACTGAAAAGTCCTCACAGGCTCCCAACTTGTGTAGACTGTTAAAAATGAAAATCAGGGTTGTTTAGGACCAAGGTTGTAATCAGCTTTAATAGTGTATTTCATCTTCCCACAGGTATCTTACAGACTGCTGGGAGCTGCTCTCAAGAGAAGATGCAACATACATGTTCTCAGGTTATAGAAGTGAGGATACAGCCATGCTTTGTCATAGAGACAGCACATTAGCAGGCAATAAATGAAGACTCAAAATAATGTTGAAGTTTTTAAATATCACAATAGAAGTTCAAACTCAAATGGAGCCCACTACACTGTGCCTTAATGTGAGTGGACAGAGATAAACACAGTTTAAGGTCAATATGCAAAAGTCAATTGCATGCCTCCTGCAGCAGAGGTGGATTTACTCTGTGAGTTTCCTCCAGTCAGCCTTAGATGGGTCACTGGGGAGCCAGGGATCAGCACCTGGTGCCCATGGATGGGCTGTGAGGGATCACCTGGTACCCTTGCTGGAAGCACTAGAGGTTTTTCAGGGTCAAGTACCAGAATGTGAACATGGCCTCCACCCTCATTTCCTGCTAATTCAAGTGCTGAAGAGGTCAATCCACACCCCAATACCCAGCCCTGCAAGAAACCCTTAGTTGCAACCCTAGAGAGAAGGGATTTCACTGGATTCTAACAGTGGACAACAGGATGCCCAGTTTAAGCTGCAGGTCAGAAATAGAGTTGTTTGGGGGAATAAGAACAACCAACTGGCCTGACAGGTGGTCTGCTGTGGAATTGTTACTGAACAGCAAGGTGGGTCCTGCTGCCTGCCACCACCCTCTAGGCAAAATTCTGGAGGCAAAGTTTTGGTGATAAAGGAAAGGAGTCTTTATTCAAAAGCTGCACAATTGTTAGAATAACAGCATTCCACATGAATTAGTCTCTTAAGCGTGTCAAATGAAACTAAACTCTTTAACACCTTAATTATCCTATCATTGCCCTGTTAGTTTTTAATGATGTGATTCCATAGGTTTAGTGTATAAAGTAAAACAACATAAGATACAAAAGCTACACAATCGTGGAAGAATGACAAGCTTCTGCCTCACAGCTTGTCACTTGTAGAACACCCAAAGAAGAACAACCCTGCCACCCTCTGCCAGGCCAGCTCAAGCCTAGTCTGTGCCCAGCGTTTCTTCTCCCATCCAAAATCCATCAAAAATACCATCCTTTGTGAAACACAGGCATTGCAGCACCATCAACCAGACATCCTCAAGGAAGAGAGCCTAGGGCCAGTCTCTCCCCTCTCTTTATTTTAAATCTTCTGGCCCAAAATTCTATTGGCTCCAGTGGCATTCAGCTCTCAGCCAGTCCCATCCTAGACTGTTTCCCATTGCCTCAGAAAATGCCCTCCTGTGACCCTTGCCTACTTCTCCCCAGGGATCTGCTCAGGTGTCTCTGTATCAGAATTCCTGAGGTCCTGAAGGAGAAAAGTCAGAGCCTATATGTGGCTGGGCCACATCTCGACTGGAAATGTTTAGGTGCCTTGTGTTCTGAAATTCACATGAAAACACAAGACTCCTAAATAACTTCCAAGAGTCAAACAATACATGGATTAAGAAAATTATTTCATCGTACAACACATTTTACTGAAGAAATTTTGGACTTTTCTTCAATTGCCTGAACACATATCGTAAGCAAACTGGCTGTTTAAAAAGTATTTGCCTACTTTTTAGTAGTGCTCCAAAGCCAGTCATTTCAACTCCCTTACACCAAAGGGAGTTGGTGTGTCCTACAAAGTAATAGACAGCAGCCCTTTGGCATTTGAGGTGGAATTCAGAATCCTTGGTCATTTCACTCTCTGCTATACTCTCGGAATCTCCTGGACTCTCTTTTGTCTTAAGTGCCCTGTCATTTCCGTCCTATATTTCCTTTAATGGGCTCTTAGAGACAAGCATGATCTCCACTCTGCCTAAGGGTTTTTGGTACATTTGCAATGCAGGCACACATCAGAGATAGTGCAGGTTGATTCCACACACCTCAATAAAGCAAGTATTTCACTAAAGTGAATTGTAATCTTTCTACTGGTAAATGTTCTGCCCTTCATTTTGTAAAATCCTCAATACCTGTATCCACAGTTCAGTGAGGTGTGCCTGTGGTAGTTCATCATTCCAAGTTTATAATTCAGTTCTATAAATAAGTAGTAATATAAACAAATTTGTCAAGAGGATTCAGTTATTTGTGATGATCTTAAATAGTGCCTATGCCATAGTTAGTATGCAGTAAAACTTAATATCATCATTTTTAATATCATGGTTATTACCCAGATTAAGAGAAGAATCTTTTGGGATCATCTGTTTTCTTTCTAATTCTCAGTTTCTTAAAGTAACCTTTTCATTGTGTTTAGGGGATTTATCAACCAAGCCAAGCTAGTGTCCACCATTCTGCCAGAGAGGGCTAGCATTCTGGCAACTGGCTTTCTGGTTGCCAGTCTCTTGTGAGCTGACTGGTGTGATTCCTCTCTTTATCTGCAGCGCTCATCACGTGAGGGTTAAAAGGAAGTTGAATCAGGTGGGTGTTCTTGCAAAGCTGAGGACAGTCCACTGAACCAGAAGAAGAGCACATAAGTTCTCCTTTGAGCGTCTTGCAAGAGCAGCCTCTTTCCTGCCTCTGTGTGACTCAATATTGGCCTTTACTTTCCCTGTGCCACAGCCCCTAGCACCCCCTTTGGTTGCATCAGGTTTGGCTAACTTATATTTTGCCATTTTGTCAACATAAAATTCACTTTCCTTCCTTCATTTTCATGATATTTAGACCTATATTTGTTTTCTTTTTGTCTACACATGACTGTCAAGTATTACTTTCTAGAAATAATGAGATGAGAAACTAGAAATCTGAAGTCTTAAAAATTGTGCAGAAAAATGATACAGTGCTTGTGGGTATTTTTTTCTTTTATTTGTATTATACTTATGATGGATCAGAACATCATGGGGGAGCAGCAGGCCAAACCTTGTCTCCTAAATCACCATTTTAAAAAGAAATTACAGAAATTTAAAATAAGACAAAAATCACAAGCAAGTAAGGGACAAGTAAAGGACAGAAGGCTTTTCTCTCTGACTTTGCAGCCTAAGCCTCACCACCCTGGTTTCTCAGAATGAGATAGAAATAGACCCCCAAAAAAGCAAAACCAAGAAAACCTCAAAAGAATCACATGGACTGAGTGAATAATTAGAGGACTAATTCTATATTATAAGTCTCTATTGGGAGAGTCATCATTGAGCTTAATATGTTCAGTAATGTAAGAGTTGAACAACGGAAGTTGTACTGGCAAAATAAAAATTATTGTCCTACTAAAAATAAAGTGATTCCAACTGGATAATTAATTTTATCATCTACTTTGATAAAACAAACTTTCGCTCTCAGCATTGAGGGCTGCTGACACTTTTGATACCAGGGACTTGTGTCAGGAAATGACAAGGTCACCGCTCATCATCAGGGTACTCAAACACTCCAAGGGCAAAGAAAGGCAAGGTTCCCAGAAAATAATTATTTTGTCAACAGAGCCACAAGCCCCTCCACAACAGGGAAATTCTAAAGACCTCAGGATGTGGTCAGCCTGCCCTGAAGGAGTGTGGTTCTAGGAGAGTTCGGGTTGAGGACATTGTCACTTCTGAGGAAAGGGGTTCTTAGACCTGATACCACCCATGTGAATGAGATGGTGCTGCAAAAATAATATTATCTTGATATTAGAATCTCCACACATACGTACAAATGAAAAGAACCAGGATTCCTGATCGGGTACTGACACAGCCTGAGGAACACCAATGGCCACTTACAAAACGTTTGAAAGAAGTGACAGTGTCTACGGAAGTCCTGACCTGTTGGCCGCAGTGAAGAAGCATAACAACATGGACCTGCTTGAATGGGTTCTAGAAGGCAGAGAAACATCCCAGTGACTCATTCACTAAAACTCATCAGCCTCTGCTGTGAATGAAAGAGCCAACAAAATCCAGTCCTTGGTTCCGAGGAACTTAATTGCAAGAGGTATTCTGGTAAATCCCTTGTAGGTGCTTGGTAATCATGAACAAAGTACCACTGTCACATGTAATTAGTAATCAGTTCAGAATGCATTCATGTGTCATAAGAAAATGAAGGAAGCCTGAGGGAATGTGTCCTTATTCTCAAATTAATGTGGAGAGTGAAAAATATTCTAATGAAACCTTCTAATAACCAAAATACCTTGGGATTTTTTATCATGTTGTCATGGACTGAAGTTTGGTTTGTACCAAATATTAACATGTTGAGACAATATCCCCCAATATGATACCTTAGGAGGTGGAGTCTTTGGGAGGTAAGTAGGATCAAATGAATTTAAAAAGGTGGAGCCCCAGTGATGGGATTAATGTCTTTATGACAGTCACTACTATCTTCCTCCCTACACTCTCCACCATTAGAGGACACAAAGAGAAGACACCTGTCAGCAACCCAGACGAGGGCTCTCAACAAAACTCAGTCATTCTGGCACCCTGAACTTTAGACTTCCAGTCTCCAGAATTATGACAAATTTGTTGTTTATGAGGCTCCTGTTCTACAGTACTTCTCTATAGCAGCCTGTACTGAGACATGTGGCATCATTCATTTAGCACCTATGACACACTAGTTGACAGTCAAGGTCAAATCATACGTGACAGAGAAAATGTCATGTATAATTATTCTCATTCCTTTTCTTTAAAAGAAGATCGAATATTTGTGCTCACAAGTAAAAAGCATTGATGCAGAATCAAAGAAAAAGGGAAGGGTAGCCCCATGTAAAAGGCATAGTGTATTAATAAACAAGTCAGAGATAGATCTCGGGTGAAGATGGAGGCATAGGTAAGCACACTTCACCTCCAAGCACAACTAGAGCAAAAATTACTACTAGACTACTAGACAAATATCAGCCAGATTTGCCATAAAATCGAGCTGTATGAAAGTCCAATAAGGAAGGATTTAAGGAAGCCACACTCATCGAGATGGATAGGAGGGCCAGAGACATGGAGAGGCAAGGAGAGGTGAAGAGGGGTGGAGAGGCACTGAGACATGGCGTGGTGTGGACAGGTGGTGGAATTGGTGGTCCCACCAGGGCTATTATGGAAGGCTCTTTCCCCCAGAAAATACAGGGTACTTTTCCACAATAGGCCACACTACTAAAACAGGAAGTCAAAGCAGCTCTACCTAGTACACACAAACAAACAGGGAGGCTGCCAAAATGAGGAGACAAAGAAATATGGCCCAAATGAGAGAACAGAATAAAACTCTAGGAAAAGAACTAAATGAAATGGAAATAAGCAACCTATCAGATGCAGAGTTCAAACCACTGAGTGTCAGGATGCTCAGGGAAATCACTGGATGCTACAACAGCATAAAAAAGACACAGGCAGAAATGAAGGTTGCACTAAGTGAAATAAAGAAAATTCTACAGAGATCCAACAATCAGTGGAGGGGATGAAGCCAAAAATCAAATCAATGGTTTGGAACATAAGGAAGAAAAAAGCATTCAATCACAAGAGTAAGAAGAAAAAACAATTCAAAAAAAGAGGATAAAATAATGAGCATCTGGGAAATCTCCACATGTACCAACATCTGAATAGTAGGGTTTCCAGAAGGGGAAGAGGATGAGCAAGAAACTGTTGGGAACCGCCCTGACTGGTATCAGAGGCTGAAACCCCCGCCAAGCTAAGGCTAAGGGAACGCCCTTGGAACTGTAAGCCAGCAAGGAGACAAAAGCTTATCTTCCTGGCAGGAATGCTGCTTCTGCTGCTGAACCCCCAAAAGCTTGGTCGGTTAGCCAAAGACGGGTAAGATTCCCCACGGGGGGAATGACCTAAGCCAGGCACGATCACTTTGGGAGGCCCCCCCAAAAGAAGGACTTGGGGGGCTGCAGCAAAAGGGGGTGATGGACCCTCGCTCCTCGGCTTTGACATAGCCTGAGTTCTCAGCGTCTGGGAGAAAATCTCCTTATCTCTTGGTTGCCTTAGTTCCCTTGCTCCACCTAAGCCTGAAACAATGACAGGGTGGTGCAGCTCGGTACTGAGAAGTGCGGATTTCCTGGGGTGATCAGGCCTAAGAAAGAATATGTAAATTACTGTGAAACCTTCTTTGTTTAGAATGCTCTCAGTTGAATGAGAAGGGTCTTAGGAGGAAGTTAGTTTGTTCCTCAGTCTTACAGCTCTTTGACCCCCCAACTCAATAGACCGGCACAGTTCTTTGTTTTCTATAGTTCCTTACTTCCCCCTAATATGTACTGTACTTTGCCTGAATTATTATGCAGAATGAGCCTCATAAAAGCAGGTATGGACGGTAAATCGGCGCGCTCCCCACTAGGGGGGGTGGCCATTTCGTCCCTACTTCCCCACAGAAACTAGTTTGTCTCTGTGCATGTTGTTATTTCTCGCATGTTTTGTCGAGCCATCCACAGCGTTCCGTGGTCACTGCTGGCCGGTGACCCACGCGCAACAGAAACGGAAAACTTATTTAAAAAAATAATCAAAGAGGCCCTGGCAGGTGTAGCTCAGTGGATTGAGCGCAGGCTGCGAACCAGGCATCCCAGGTTCGATTCCCAGTCAGGGCACATGCCTAGGTTGCAGGCCATGGGCCTCAGTAACCACACATTGATGTTTCTCTCTCTCTCTCTCTCTCTCTCTCTCTCTTTCTCTCTCGCCCTTCCTCCCTCCCTTCCCTTTCTAAAAAATAAATAAATAAAATCTTTAAAAAATTACATCAAACTGACATATTGGAAAAAAAAATAATCAAAGAAAATGTTCCAAGTTGGTGAAGCAAATAGACATACAAGTCCAGGAATACAAACAGTCCCAAGCAAGATGGATTCAAAGAGACCCATGTGAAGACACATCATAATTAAAATGCCAAATGTAAAAGACAAAGAGGGAATCTTAAAAGTAGCAAGAGAAAAGCAGAGAGTTACCCACAAACGAGTTCCCATAAGGCTCTAGGCTAATTTCTCAAAGGAAACTTTGCAGGCTAGGAGGGACTGACAAGAAGTATTCAGAGTGATGAAAAGCAAGGACCTAGAACCTAGATTACTCTATCCAGTAAACCTATCTGGTTTAGAATGGAAGGGCAGATACAAGTGCTTCTTACACAAGGTGAAGCTCAAGGAGTTCATCATCACCAAGCCTTTATTATAGGAAATGTTAAAGGGACTGCACAAGAAAAAAACAGTCAAAACTATCAGCATTAAAATAGCAACAAATTCACAAATATCAACAACTGAATCTGAAAAAATAAGTTAAGCACACAACCAAAGCAGGAAGAGAATCATAGTTATGGAGATTATTTGGAGGGTTTTTGGAGAGAGAGAGAGGTGGCCAGAGAGAGATAGAAAGAGAAACATCAATTTGTTGTTCCACTTACTTATGCATTCATTGGCTGCTTCTTGTATGTGCCTTGAGCAGGGGGCAAACCTGCAATGTTGGCTTATGGGGACAATACTGTCACCAAATGGACAAGAGGACCAGGGCCTCCTATCAACTTGTTAGTGAAGCCAAAGAGCTTAGCTGATTTCAGGGCCTAATTATTTATATTGCCTATCATCTTGAAATAGACCAGACAGGTGATATTTTTTAAAATTTAATCTACTCATGGAAAAATATTCTGAAAGCAGTAGGCCATTTTTGTCTGGATTCTTAGTTAACCTAAATCCACTTTAATGTAAAACTTGGTATGAAATAGCTATAACATGGGCAGATATGGAAACCAATGACTCACTGGTGAAACAAGACTCATAAATGTTTAAAAACAATGTTTATTTTATACTTGGTAACATGATCTCAAGATCTGTTTCTTAACAATGTATTTTTATACATGTTTAAAATTATCATAAATTTTCACGCATATGAAGACAATATAGGGTGTGTTAGATATGAAAGAAAAAGCCCTCTCAATTTGGTATTTGACTTTACTGAAGAGCTTATTTACCATACATGGTCTGGTAAGTACCTAACAAAATACACAAAGCCACAAGGCTGAGGGAGCCTGGTAGCCTAGGTAAAGATGGCAAAAATGTTGTCCAGATTGAAGACCAAATTTTGCTTTTAATACAAAGAAGAGTAAAAATTGGTCATGAGTATGTGCATGGGTGTGAGTATTTAACACCTAAATGCACTTCTGACTTTGGGACAATGATGCTTCTCACTTGACTGTTAAGTATCCCTTTGAACTGACACATGTCTACTTCCGTGACAAAATTCAAATGGCAAAATTAACAGTGTAGATTGATGACATCTTCTTAAACCACTTGGAGAGCTCATGAATGAAAACAAAAAAGGAAGTAAAAGTGTAAAGAAATGTTTAGAAAATGAAAATTACGGTGTCTCCCTATTTAATGGTTGTGCTTAGAGAGAAGGTCATAGGCTAATTAGGGTCCAAGGTTGTTCACCAGACGCCCAGCTCAGCCAGGACAACAGACAACTCCTGTGCCCATGGCCCTCCCACTGTCTCTGCTCACCGTCCTGGTGGTGTTCAGCTGTGGCCTCAGTGGAGCTCTGGACTGTGTCCTACCTCAGAACCACATCCTGCTCAGCAGGGACAACTTGATGCTTTTGAGGCAAATGCAGAGAATCTCCACTTTGTCCTGTCTGAAGGACACAAAAGACTTCAGGTTCCCTCGGGCAATGGTAAACAGCAGCCAGGTCCAGGAGGCCCAGGCCATCTCTGTCCTCCACGGGATGCTCCAGGACATCTCCGACCTCTTGCTCACAGAGCACGCCTCTGCTGCCTGGAACACCACCCTCCTGAACCAGCTGCGCATGGGACTCTATCAGCAACTGGAAGACCTGGAGCCCTGTTTGCTGCAGGAGATGGGAGAGGGAGGAACTGCCCTGGCATCCCAGGGACCTACACTGGCTGTGAGGAGGTACTTCTGGGGCATTTTTCTCTACTTGAAAGAGAAGCAGTACAGTGACTGTGCCTGGGAGGTTGTCCGAGTGGAAATCATGAGATCCTTGTCTTCAGTAATAACCTTGCAAGAAAGGTTAAGTAACATGGACTGAGACCTGTGGTCACCTTCATCCAGGTGTCATGGATGAATGTGCCTGATCTCCCCTGCACATAGGACTCAGGTCATGGGGAAAGGCTCTTCTTTCTGCTTCAGTCAAAGAATTTATTGATGTTAATTGAGCACATCTTTTGTCAGAGTTGTCTGCAAGAAATTGTTACATAATTCAGCTCCTGGGCCATCAGTCCCTAAGGGATGACTGCCCTTATGTTATTCATTTATTGCTTCTGTGTTTATTTATTATGTATTTATTCTTTTATCACAGTTAAATAATTTTTGCCCTTATGTCATATTAAAATTTACAAATCATGTTTATTTTTATGTTGTGATATTTGCATTTGCTTTAATAATTACATTCTTATAAAAAATTTTTCTTGTGTTTTTATTATAAAAATTAAAATCTTTATTTATTTTCTATATACATCTATCTCAGAATAGTTCCTGTGTCATAAAATACATATCAAAAGGTGGAAATCCATGGACTTGGGAAGAGTCCTAGAATATGTGGAGTACGATCAGTACTTTTGTCTGAGCTGTACCTGATTCATATTCAGTCCACAGGGGGCGGTGGGTAGAAATGCCTGAGAGGAGTCATCTAGAATGAAGTGGGAAAGATACACGGTGTTTACTGGCTGATCCTGGCACCTGGTACTCCTCCTCCCACCCTCTCCCTGGTCCTGCTTCACTGATTGCATTCACTCCCATATGCTGTCCCTTCACTCCCCCCACCTTACTGCCCACACCCACAGGTGCTGTGGTTCTCTTGCAGTCTCAGCTTCATGGTTTCATTAAGGGTAAAAAGCCACAGGGATAGAACAAAAGTTGAGTGGAAGCTCTGTGTTCTTCAAAACTGCTGTAGCCAGGTCTGTTTCTTTGAGTGTCCTGATGCATATTTTTGTGCCCCGAGTGAGGGCCATTGTTACAATGATGAAATACGTGCTGACATAAAAGGAATCATCTCAATTCAGTGTACTGTGTGGGTTGTGTGAATTTCTCAGACAGAAGAGAGAGATATCAATTTGACAGGATGTCTTGAATCATTGCCTCAGGTGACCTGGTCAATGCATTAGTTTGCTTTTCTATATATTGTGCATAACATTTTAATAAATTTTTGTCCTTTATCTTTCTCCTTATTATGCTTCTTCTTGGTGGACAGTTTCAGCAGAAGAGAAGCTTGGCAATTCTGGACTTTCATACACCTTCCTTTGACTGTCCTTCACCTCTGAAATATCATGACTGTATCTGTACAGGGAGCTGAGGAAGATGCACTATATACTGGGCTGACTAAAGGGTTTGTTTGCTTTAGTCAACCTCCAGCTATGTTTTAAGGCAAGTTTCAGCATGGCTGGCTGTGGATTCAGACAAGTTGATACATAAAATTAACCGCCACAAAAACTGCCCTGGAAAAAGGATGTCCAGATTCTCTGCAGCCTCTTTAGTTCTTGTGAACAGTGAAATCGCTGGAACGTCAGGAACCCAGACTCTGGTGTCAGAAGGCCTAGCTTCTAAAATGCTGCTACTGTCTTGAAAAAGTCCATCTACCTGTGCCTCTGTTTTCTTCTTCCTAAAATGGGGATGGTGGTAGGAACGGTTTCTGTCTACTTTGTTAATTCACATGCACTAAGGAGGGTGGAACAAGATTGACACATGAAAGTGCTTGACCAACACCTGTTTTTAGGCTGCATGTACTCAAAGGGGTGTTCAGAGGGATGGGTTCCAGTATTAATTAACATGTTCATCATCAGACCCACACCAGAGTAGGTGCTCAATAATGTCATTCTCACTTTTAATACGGTGATAATTTTCCAGCTGTATCATCCTCAGTATTACTGAGATTGAGGTAAATCAAGTTTCTGAATGATTTCATTAATCATATGAAATCAATCATATGAAAATAGATAACATCCATGATTTTGCCAGTTAGAATTCAAATTGGCTGATCTTATTTAAAGTGAGCCCCTTGTTAGTGGCTGGGCATGATTCCACCTGAGTGTTCACAAACTGATGACATCTGGCAGGAAAAAATAAAAGAATGGTCATGTGGCTGGTTTTGCTGAGCTGGCAGTTGGCCATTGGATGAGAATTACTTTCCTTTAAGACCCTGTCAGAGCAATCAGCTTCTGTCCTTTCTTCATTCTACTGTGCCCTTGATCCTTTCCTTTGCTACAAGTTTTCTTGCATTAAATTCAGATAAATTATATTTTGTCATTTTGTCAATCAAAAGTCAGCCTTTTTGTTCTATTTAGGCCTGAAAACTGGTTAGATCAGGGCTACTCATATCAGGGAGGAAAGCCTACTTTACCTGGTCCACCCACTGAAGTGTCATCTCACCACAATACACCCTCACAGACACACTCAGAATGATCTTTACAAGGATCTGGGTACCTCATAGTCCTGTCAAATTGACACATAAAATTAACCACCACAAGGATCTGAGATGAAATGCTGAGAACTTCATTGCTCGTATTGCTAAAGCTGAATATTTGTCATCCCAGGTAGTCTGAGTTTGGTTACATCATTTCAACCTGACATAAAATCATGTGAGAACATTCTGTGGAACACCATATGAGTGATGAAAGGGTTTAAAGTAAACTTTGTTTTGGTCACAAAGTGCTTCCCTTCTGCAGGAAAGGAATAGCACAGGGGTTGCATACAACATTTTGGCAATTAAGAACAGCCACGATGTCTACATTGTGTGAAATCATGTGGGTCTGTGGGGAAACCATGACCCATGCCCCCAAGCTGGATGTGTGTTGTCAGGACAGATCGAGTGCCCACAAATCACCCCTATTAAAGCCCTGAATTCACACACAGACTCTGCCCTGTTCACCTTGTGCCTCGCTCCTTTCCATAATTTGCTTATTTTTCTAAAACACAGGTCGTACATCTGCACTACAAGGTCTGTTTAGTCCCCAGCCTCCCTCTTCCCCAAGCAAGTTTATAGTTGGAGTAGTATCTGCACATTAAGTCCAGAAACATGGACAGTGTGGACTTTGTCCAAGTGTAGCATCACCCACATGCCCAGCACTGAGCCAGGCCTACAGGAGAGAGGAGACTACAGCTCCTTCCACCCTGCTTGGCCTCGGGTTCTTCCTGTTCTATGAAGAGGAGTGAAAAAGAATGGCTCCTAGTCCATTTTGTGCCCAAATCCGACTCTGGATTATTCTTAACATAAGAGGCCTTTGGGCAGAGCTGTCCTCTGAACCCTGGGCCTCTATGTTGTCTTTTGAGACACAGCTTAGAAAATAAGTTTTTTAAGACCTGTGTAACCATCTGAAAACTGCCATGTATGTGGAGGTCAGTAATTATTCCACAGCACCCCTAATTGTGTTTAACTGGACACTATGTGCAGCTTGTCATATTTTCATGGCATTGTTTATTGGGTGAAGAATATGATTCTGTAGCCAGGGCTATGGGCTGTACCATAACTCTAATTAAGAGCAGTGTGAGCTTGACAAATAACATAAACTCTTATTCCTCTGTGTTTTATCATCTTTCATATGAGGACA
The DNA here is from genome assembly GCF_019186645.2 of Phyllostomus hastatus. Classification (NCBI taxonomy): domain Eukaryota; kingdom Metazoa; phylum Chordata; class Mammalia; order Chiroptera; family Phyllostomidae; genus Phyllostomus; species Phyllostomus hastatus. The sequence continues at coordinate 10,506,478 of NW_025333857.1, forward strand.
ATAGTAGCATTGTTTCATAGGAATTTTGTCAGCATTAATGGGTAAATACACACAAAAAGCATAACAGTGTGGCTGGCAAAAGTAATCAAGATAGAGGGGGCTATCTGCAGAGAAGAGGCAGAAGAGCTGGCTGAGGGAGTGACTGGAAGGCAACAGCAGGGAGCTTTTGATGTCCTGGGCAGAACTATTATTGTTGGGAACCGCCCTGCCTGGTTTCAGAAGTTCTAATCCCCCCTTGGCTAAGGCTGAGTGAGTGACCTTCACATGATAAGCCACTAAGGAGACAAAGCTTATCTCCCTGGCAGAGGCACCACCTCTGCTCCTTTTACTTCACCCTGCCTGGCCCCCAGTGTTTGATCGGTTAGCCAATGACGGGTAGGATTCCTCAAGGGAGGGACGACCTAAGACAGGCATGATCACGGGGCCCCCCAGGGAAGGACTTGGGGGCCCCAGAAAAGGGATGATGGACCCTGGCTCCTTGGCTTTGACAAAGCCTGAGTCCTCATTATGTCTGCAACAAGTCTCCTAATCTCTTGGCTGCCTTACTTCCTCTACCTGACTTAAGCCTGAAACAATGCTGGTGGTGGGTGCCACCCTGTGCTGGAAAGGGCGGGTTCCCTAGGGTGATTAGACCTAAGAAAGAATATGTAAAATCCTGTGAAACCTGCTTTGTTCAGAATGCTCTCAATTAAATGGTAAGGGCCCAAGCAGGAAGTGAGTTTGTTCCCCAAAGTTTTATGGCCATTCAGCTATCTGATCCCGATTTAAAATAGGCCCTCAGAGTTCTTTGTATGTTATCTATTGTTTGATCTTTACTGCCTGATAATGGTTAATGAACTTTACATGTATTCATGTGCAAAAGGTACCTAATGAAAGCCCTTTGAGGAAGAGGCTCTTGGCCCTTCTCCTTTGAGAGATCCTCCACCTTTCTTCCCCAAGCAGATCATGTCTTGGTAGACTTATTCTCATGGATGGCAGACGGGGGTCTCTGCGGACAAAGCTCCCACACACATTTTTATTTGTTTGTTGTTTTTCATGGGTATTAGTTTCACACGACATTCAGTGAGTGAATATTCCTTCTGCCATTTCCTGAAGATACATGCAATTTCTGTGCATTATACTTCTTAGAGGGTTCTGGGAAGTAGGACACATAGTTGGTGGATTTTTATCCTCCAAAAGCTGGCATGTGATGGGATCCAGGCCTATTTTTCTAAGGAGTAATGGGAAACCCATCTAATGTGTTGAGATAAAACTAAAGCAAAGGGAAAAGCATAAATATTCCTCCACCCTTTAATGGCCTTTACCACTTTCCAACTACAGCCTTTGAACATGCTCGTACTTACAAATTAAACATACCACATATATCTTAGGTGCATATATATGTTACATACACCACACACATATATGAGATGCCCAAAAGTTGTGGTTTGAATGTAGGACCATGATAGGAATTGCTTTGAATCTGTAGATAGCTTTGGATAGTGTAGGCATTTGAATGACGTTAAGTCTTCTTACCCATAAACATAGCACGTGCTTCCACTTATTTGTATCTTCTTTGATTTCTGTCTTCAGTGCCTTATAATTTTCTGACCACAGGTGTTTCACACCCTTGGTTAGGTTTATTCCTAGGTGTTTTATTAATTTTGAAGCAATTGTGAATGGGATTGTTCTTAATTTCCCTTTTTGTTTGTTTGTTATTGATGTATAAAACGTTATTGACGCAAGTGATTTCTGGATATTAATTTTGTATCCTGCTACTTTGCTGAAATCATTCACCTGTTCTAGTAGTTCCTTGGCAGAATCCTTGGGATTCTCCATATACAGCATCATGTCACCTGCAAATAAACACAGCTTTACTTCTTCCTTTCCAATTTGGATGCCTTTTATTTTTCTTCTTGTCCGATTGCTGTGACTAAGACTTCCAGTAGTCTCCGGAATGACTGAGACGAAATAACTGGATATCCTGAGAACATGACATCCCTGTCTTGTTCCTGATCTTAAGGGGAATGCTTATCATTTTTGCCCATTGAATATGATGCTGATAGTGGATTTCTCATATACAGCCTTTATATTGCTTGGGTGTACTCCCCCCTTCCCACTTTGCTGAGTGTTTTTATCATAAATGGGTGCTGGATTTTATATAGAACACTTTCTCTGCATCTATTGATATGATCATGTAGCTTTTACCCTTCATTTTGTTTATGTGTTGAATCACCTGTATTGATTTGCTATTGTTGTACCAACCTTGCATTCCTGGAATAAATCCCTCTTGATCATAGTGAATGATCTTTTGGATACATTGCCACATTTGGTTTGCTAATATTTTGCTGAGGATTTTAGCCTCTGCCTTCCTAAGGGATATTGACCTATAATTTGCTTTTGTAACGTCTTATCTGGTTTTAGAATTAGGATGATGTTGGTCTCATAAAATGAACATGGGAGCCTTCCCTCCTCTTGAATTTTATGAAATAGTTTGAGAAGGAGAAGTATTAGTTCTTCTTGTAATGTTTGGTAAAATCACTTGTGAAGCCACCTGGCTCAGGGCTTTTGCTTATTGGGAGTTTTTTTAGACAGCCTTATAGACAGCCTTATTCAGATTATTTGATTCTTCCTGGTTTACTGTTGGAAGACTATATGTTTCCAGGGATTTATACATTTCATCCAATTGGTCCAATTTGTTGGCATATAGTTGTTCGTAATATTTTCTTACAATCCTCTGTGTGTCTTTGGTGTCAATTGTTACTTCTCCTCTTTTATTTCTGATTTTATTTGTTTGGGCTATTTCTCTTTTTTCTTGATGAGTCTGGTTAAGGGTTTGTCAATCTTGTTTATCTTTTCAAGGAAGCCGGTCTTGGATTCGTTGATATTTTGTAACATTTTTTAGACTCTATTTTCTTTACTTCTGCTCTGCTCTTTAATATTTCCTCCCTTCCTTCCACTCCCTTTGGGCTTCATTTGGTGTTCCTTTTTCAAGTTCCTTTAAGGGTAAAGTTAGAGTGTTTATTTGAGTTTTTCTTGTTTTTGAATATAGGTGTGTAATGCTATGATTTTCCCTCTTAGGATTGCTTTCCCAATGTCCCACAGGTTTTGGATTGTTGTGCCTCATTTTCATTTGTTTCAAGGTATCTTTTGATTTCTTCCTTGATCTCATTGTTGAGACATTCATTATTTAATAACATATTATTTAGGTTCCACGTGTTTGCATGTTTTTCACTGTTCTTCTTGCGATTGATTTCTAATTTCTAATTTCATAGCATTGTGGTCACAGAAGATGCTTGATGTGATTTCAGTCTTCTTCCATTTATTGAGACTTCTTTTGTGTCCTAACATGTGGTCTATCCTAGAAAACGTTCCATGTGCACTTCAAAAGTGTGCCTGTTCTACTGCTTGGTGTGAAATGCCCTGAAGATATCAAATAAGTCCATTTGATTTCCTGCCTGGAGTAACTATCCATTGAAGTCAATGGAGTGTTAAAATCCCCAACTATGACTGTATTTCTGTCCATCTCTCCCTTTATGTCAACCAATATTTGCTTTACATATTTAGGTGCTCCTATGTTGGGTGCATAAATGTTTACCAGGGTTACATCTTCTTATTGGATTGTTCCCTTTTTCACTATGTAGTGTTCCTCTTTGTCTCTTAATATATCCTTGGTTTTAAAATCTAATTTGTCAGACATTAGTTTTGCTACCCCACCTTTTTCTCTCTTTTCCATTTGCATGAAATATTTTTCCATTCCTATACTTTTAGTCTGTGTGTGCATAGCGATGTATTCCACAGAACTAGAACAAATATTTTAAATTTTTTTTATGGAACCCAGAAAGGCCCCACACAGCAACTATGAACTTGAGAAAGAAGAACAAAGTTGGAGGAATCACACTACGTATAAGGCAATAGGAATCAAAATATACTATGAAGATATAGTAATCTAAAGAACATGGTACTTACCGGAAAACAGACACATAGATCAATAGAACAGACTAAAGAACCCACAAATAAGCCCACACCTCTATAGTCAATCAATATTCGACACAGGAAGCAAGCACATACAATGGGCTAAATATGGTTTATTCAATAAATGGTGTTTAGAGATTGCACAGATGTGTGCACAAATAGAAACTAGACCACCTTCTCTCACCATGCAAAAGAATAAATTCAAGATGGATCAAAGATTTAAAAGTTAGACCCAAACCACAGATATCCTAGAAGAAAACATAAGCAGCAAAATCTCAGACATTGCCCATAGATTGCTCTCAGAAATATTTTTTTATCAGAAATATCTCTTCAAGCAATGGAAATAAATGAAAAAATAAACAAATGGGACTACATCAAACTAAAAAGATTTTTCACAACAAAGGAAAATATCAACAAGATTTGAAAACACACAGGATGGGAGAATGTATTCACCAATACATCTGATCGGGGTTAATATCCGAAATGTATAAAGTACTTATGAAACTCAACACCAAAAACACAAACAACCCAACTGAAAAATGGGCAAAGGCTCTGAATAGACACCTCTGGGCCCTCTGTGTGTCCTCCTTGGAGAAGTGTCTGTTTATGTCTTTTGTCCATTTCTTAATTGGGTTGTTGGTCTTCCTGGAGTGGAGTCATGTGAGTTCTTCATATACTTTGGAGATCAAACCCTTGTCTGAGGTATCATTGGCAAATATCTTTTCCCATATAGTTGGTTCTCTTTTCATTTTAAGGCTATTTTCTTTAGCCATGCAGAAGCTTTTTATTTTGATGAGATCCCATTTGTTTATTCTTTCCTTTGTCTCCCTTGCTTAAGGGGACATAATGGTGAAAATATTGCTGTGTGGAATATCTGAGATTTTCCTGCCTACGTTCTCCTCTAGGACTTTAATGGGGTCACAGCTTACATTTAAATATTTTATCCACCTTCAATTTACTTTGTGTATGGTGTATGTTGAGAATCGAGTTTCTTTCTTTTTTTTTTTTTTTTTTTGCATGTAGCTGTCCAGATCTCCTAACACCATTTGTTGAAGAGGCTATTTTTACCGGTTTTTGCTCCTGCCGTCTTTGTCAAATATAAATTGACCACAGAGACTTGGGTTTATTTCTGGGCTCTCTATTCTATTCCATTGGTCTATGTGTCTGTTCTTATGCCAGTACCAGGCTGTCTTGATTGCAGTGGCCTTATAATACAGTTTGATATCAGGTATTGTGATCTCACTTACTTTGGTTTTCAGGTTAGTTGTGATTCTTCCTGTGGCTGCATGAGGAGGGAAAGCATGTCTACCTACACCTCCATCTTGACTGGAAGTTACCAAATTTTCTTTCTTTCCTTTCTTCACCTTGTTTCTATTCTTTACTCTTAATTATATGACTTCCCTCTATCCTTTAAAATCATTTTTCTTTCCTTTAGTAATATAATGCTCTTTCTTCTTTCTATAATATTCCTATTCTCTTTGTACATTTACTGATCACTACTCAATTGTCATTGATATTGCTGCTGTTGTTGTTTCTCTTCAATTTTGTTCCTATTTTTCACTTTATTTCAAGCCTCATATTTTACTCTTCTCTTTTCTTACTCCATTTGCCTTCTCCCTTCCCTTTCTTATTAACGTTATCATTTTATTTTTCTCTTTCTTTGTGTTGATTCTGTTCCCTACTTTCATTATTTCTTCCCCATCAATGCTCTCAAATCAAATTTCTTTACTTGAGTTATCTCATATTCTTTTTTCTTTCTTATAATATTCATATTCTCTTTTCACCTTTTAAAATCTTTGCTCATTTGTCATTGATATCACTGTTGTTGTTGGGGGGTACGTTTGCTGGCATGGGTTTGTTTTCTGTGCCATTTTGTTTTGTTCTGTCAGCACCTGTACAACAGCATACAAGAGGTGGTGGGGTTTGAGACTCTCAGTCAGCCTGCCAGAGCAGGGAACCCCACCAATGAATGAACCCAAAATATCACAGTACAAACATGATAGGAGGGACCACATAAACTGCATATAGTGCATCTCTAGAGTATCCAGCTCAAGGGATCAAGGAGACTACACAACTGAGTCCCATAGTACTCATCCCACAGAAGACCACCCGATGAAGACAGGCAGGCAAAGCACAGCAATCTAATATGCAGAAACAAACAAGAAGAGTCACCAAAAATAGGGAGACAAAGAAACAACCCCTAATCAAAATGAAAGGAGGAATCCCTAGAAACAGAATCAAATGAAAATGAGGCCAGCGATTTATCAGACATAGAGTTCAAAGTACTTGTTATAAGGACACTCAAGGAGCTCTGTGAAAACTACAGGAACTTTATGGGAGCTGCAAGGAAGTTAGTGGTAACTATATCAGCATGAAAAAGACATCGAAATTATGAATACGAACCAGGTAGTAATGAAGCATACAATATTTGAAATGAAGAGTACACCAGAAGGAATTGAAAGCAGTCTAGATGAAGCAGAGGATAATCAGTGACTGCGAAAAACAAGGCGGAAAAAAAACACTCATCCAAGCAACAATAGGATAGAAGACTCAAAAAGAATACAGGTAGTTTAAGGGAGCTGGGGGACAACATGAAACATAACAATATTCACATCGTAGGAATACCAGGAGGAGATGAAAAAGAGCAAAAGATAGAAAACCTGTTTGAAAAAATAATGACAGAAAATGTCTCTAACCTGGTGAGGGAAAAGTCACACAGGTCCAGGGAAACACAAAGACTCCCAATCAAGATGAACCCAAAGAGGCCCATTGGAAGATATTTTATAATCGAAATATTTAAAGACAAAATTTAAAGACAAAGGGAGAATCTTAAAGGCAGCAAGGGAGAAACAGCTAGTAATATACAACAGATCTCTGATAAAGCTATCAGTTGATTTTTCAACAGAAACGCTACAAGCCAGGAGTGACTGGCATAAATATGCCAAGTAATGAAAAGCAAGGGCCTGCAACCAAGGCTACTCTGTCCAGCAAGGTACAACTCCACCAAACCAGCATTGCAAGAGATGCCAGTGGGACTACTTTCAGAAGCAGAAGAAATGGAGAGAGAGAAAGAGGAACAAAAGTACAAAGGGAAAAATGGCAATGAATAAGTACCTTAATCAATAATAACCTTAATTGTAAATGGATTACATGCTCCAATAAAGACATAGGGTAACTGGCTAATACGTTACAGAACATATATGCTGTCTACAAGAAACTGATCTCAGAACAAAAGACTTACACTAGTTGAAAGTGAAAGGATGGAAAAAATATTTCATGCAAATTAACATTATAAAAAGCTGGGGTAGTGATACTTATACAAATTAAATTTCAAGACAAAGGCCATAATGAGAGATGAATAAAGTTACTACATAATACTAAGGGTGTTTACCAAATAATTCTTATAAATATATATGCACCCAATGTAGGAGCACCTAAATGTATAAAGAAAATCTTGGGGGATTTTAAGGGATAAACAGCATACACTCATCATAAAACCCAACTGTTAACAATGGATAGATGTTTCAAACAAAAAATCAACAAGGATAGTGCTGCATTAAACAACACTTTAGATCAAATGGCTGAATTGATATTTGTGGAATATTTCACCTCTTTGCAAAATATACATTCTTCTCAAATGCACCTAAATCATTTCCACAGTTAGACCACAAGGTAGGACACCAAATAAACATTAAATTCAAGAAAGTTGAAATCACATCAATCATCATCCTGGATCACAATGGCTTGAAACTAGAAACCAACCTCAAAGGAAAAAAAAACCTCAAAGACATTCAAATACGTGGAGGCTGAATAACATCTTCTTAAATAATCAATGTGTTAGCAATGAGATCAAGGAAGTAATCAAAAAGTATCTGGAAAAAAATGAAAATGAACACACAAAACCCCAATCCTATGGTAAACAGTGAAAGACAGTCCTTAGAGGAAGTTCTTAGCAATACAGGCCTACATAAAAAAGAGAAAAATCTCAAGTAAACAACCTAACCCTACATCTGAAAGAACTAGAGGAACACTGACAAACAAAGTCCAGAGCAAGTAGAAGGAAGGAAATAGGATCAGAGCACAGTTAAATGACATAGACACTGAAAAAACAATTCAAAAGATCAATGAATCCAGGAGCTAGTTCCTTGAAAAAATGAACAAAATTGACAAACTTTTAACCCGACTCATGAAGAAAAAGAGACAGAAGACCCAGATAAGTAAAATAAGAAATGAAAAGGGAGAAGTAACAACTGATACCACAGAAATACAAAGGATAGTAAGAAATTACTATGAACAACTATATGCCAAGAAATTGTACAATCTGGGCAAAATGGATAAATTTCTAGACACATACCATCTTCAAAAATGGAATCAAGAAGAGGCAGAAAGCCTGACGAGACTGATAACGACTAGCAAAACGGAAGCAGTCATCAAAAACTCCCAGCACACAAAAGCCCTGAGCTAGATGGCTTCTCAGATGAATTTCACCAACCACTCAAAGAAGAAATAACTACTGTCCATTTCAATTGATTCCAAAAATTTCAAAAAGAGGGAAGACTCTCAAACTCTTTTTACGTGGCCAGCATTATCCTAATTCCAAAACCCGGTAAAGACACGACAAAGAAGAAAATTAACGGCCAATGTCTTTGATGGACATAGATGCTAAAATCTTCAACCAAATATTGGCAGTCTGGGTCCAGCAATGCATTAAAAAGATCATGCACCATGATCAAAAGGGATTTCTCCCAGGGATGCAAGAATGGTACAATATTCACAAATCAATAAATGTAATGCACTACATAAACAAAACAAAGAACAAAAACCACATGATCATATTCATAGATGCTAAAAACTTTTTGATGAAATCCACCACACATTTATGATAAAAATACTCAGCAAAGTGGGAATAGAGGGTGCACACCTCAACATAATAAGGGTCATATACAAGAATCCTACTGCCAAGATCGTACTCGACAGGCAAAACCAAAAACAGTTCCCTTAAGCTCAGGAACAAGATAGGGATGTCTACTTTCACCACTCTTATTCAAGACACTACTGCAAGTTATAGCCACAGGAATCGGATAAGAAGAAGGAAAAAAGGCATGCAAATTGGAAAGGAGGAAGTAAAACTGTCATAATTCACAGATGACATGACAGTGTACATAGGATACTCTATAGATTCCACCAAAAAAGTACTCTGCCTAATAAGTGATTTCAGTAAAGTAGCAGGATATAAAATCAATCTTCAGAAATTGATGGCATCTTCGTTTACCAACAATGAACACTAACAAAGGGTAAATAAGAAAAAAATCCTATTTCCTATAGCAACAACAACAAAGAAAAGTACCTAGGAATACATTTAACCAATGAGGTAAAAGATCTACACTTGGAAAACCATAGGACACTGTAGAAGGCAAGTGAGGAGGATACAAATAAGTGGAAGCAAATACTGTGGCCGTGGATTGGAAGAATTAACATCATTAAAATGTCCATACTACCCAAATCAATCTATACATTCGATGCAATTCTTATTAAAATACTAATGGCATATTTCAGAGGTCTAGAACAAATACTCCAAAAACTTATATGGAACCAAAAATGACCCCAAGTAGCTTGAGCAATCTTGAGAAAAGAAGGACAAATTTGGAGGGATCACAATCCCTGATATAAAACTATACTATGATGTTAAGGTGATCAAAACAGTCTGGCACTGGCATAAGAACAGACACATAGATCAATGGGACAGAATAGAGAACCCAAATAAACCCCTATCTCTATGATCAATTAATATTTGACACAGGGGGCACGGGCATACAATGAAATAAAAATTGTCTCTTCAGTAAATGGCCCTGGCTGGTGTGGGTAAGTGGGTTGAGTGCTGGCCTGTGAACCAGGTTGATGGCTTGATTCCCAGTCAGGGCACATGCCTGGGTTGTAGGCCAGGGCCCCGGTTGGGGGCATGTGAGGGATGCCCCCACATGCAACAACAGTATCTGGATGTGTGAGAGAAACACCCCGATGTGTGTTTCTCTCACACATCAATGTTTCTTTCCCTCTCTTTCTTCCTCCCTTTTCCTCTCTCTAGAAGTGATTAAAGAAATCCTTTTTTAAAAATGAAAATAAATGGTGTTGGGAGAACTGGACTGGTACATTAAAAAAAATGAAACTAGACCATCAATATACACTGTACACTAGTATAAACTCAAAATGGATAAAAGACTTAATATAAGTTGTGAAACAATAAAAGTCCTAGTGGAAAACATAGGCAGTAAATTTTCAGAATCACTCATAGCGATTTTTAGGCAAAGGAAATAAAGGAAAAAAATAAACAAATGGGACTATATCAAATTAAAAACTTCTGCATGGTTAAAGCAACCATCATCAAAATGAAAAAGGGAGATGACTCTATGGGAGAACATACTTGCCAAAGATACATTGGACAAGGGTTTCATCTCCAAAATATATAAAGAATTCATAGGACTCAACACCAGGAAGACAAGCAGCCCAATTAAAAAATAGGCACAGGACTGGAGCAGACACCTCCAAGGAGGTCACACAGATGGCCCATAGACATATGAAAAACTGGTCACCATCACTGGTTATCAGAGAGATGCAAATTAAAACCACAGTGAGATATCACACCACACCTGTCACAATGGCTACCAATAATAAGTCAACAATCAACAGGTACTGGTGAGGAGGTGGACAAAAGGGAACCCTAATGCACTGTTGCTGCGAATGCAGACTAGGGAAGCCACTGTGGAAGACAGTATGGAATTTCCGCAAAAAATTAAAAACGAACTTAAAATTAAGAACCCAAAAAGTTTGGGTTCTTAAAACCCAAATTAAAATTAAAAACCCAAAATTTGACTGCTGGAAATAAGAATCCTGGAACACCAATTCAAAAGAATTTATGCACCCGTTTGTTCAAAGCAGCACTATTTATAATCACCAAGTACTAGAAACAGCCTAAGTGTGCATCAGTAGATGAGTGGATCAAAAAAGTATGGTACATTTACACAACCAAATGCTATGTAGCAGAAAGAAAGGAGGACCTCCTACCTGTTGCAGACACACTGGATGGAGCTGGAGAATATCATGCTAAGTGAAATAAGCTAGTCAGTGAAGGACAAATAGCATATGATGTCACTTGTAAAAGGAATCTAATGAACAAAATAAACTAATGAGCAAAATAGAACCAGACGTGGAAACATGGAACAGACTGAAAGTGGCCAGAGTGGAGGGGGAGAGGGAAGTAAAGTTGGAAAGAAGGGGAAGGGATTAGTCAAACACCATGTATGAATGACCCATGGACATGGGCATCAGTGTGGGGATTGATTGTGGGAGTGGGGGTGAGCTGGGCAGAAGAGGGAAAAGGGTCAAAAATTAGGACAACTGTAATAGAACAACAACAAAAATGATAGTCATTCAAAATGACAATGTGAATATTATTCTATTAAGTAATAGTTGATATCTGATATCATAAATCTGTGAAACTAAAAGTATACTTTTTAGAGTTGTTCAATTAATGTTAATGAGATTTTCCTGATTACCTGGGCTCCCATTCGTGGACTGGCAGCTCCACCTGCCCACTAGAGTCCCATAGTATGTGGAAGGGGTAAATCAGAGGGAGCCTTTCCTCTGTAGAGTAGGGGTAGCCAGAAAACACATCTCTCTCTTTCCCTTTCACTGCCCAATCCCAAAGTGTCCATGCCCTGCCTGAAGCTGGAGACTGTCTGTAATACAAAGAGTAAGGAACGGGCTAGTGACAGCATTAGAATCCATTGTTGCCAAGAAGTAGCCTTTCTGTAGTAGTGTCAAGGGACATCTGCAGGAAGTGGTAGGACTTCTGTCCACAACAGAAGCCTGCCCTCCTGCTGGTGGCTGCCCTTGTTGCACTGGGAGACCAGGGGGCGGTCTTCCCTGAGAGGAGTTTCGTTTGCCCACCCACAAACTGCATCTTGCTTTCTGTTTCCTTTTAGCTACAGGGTCTGTTACATCACAGTCCACAGACGTTAAGGAAAGCCTCTCTTGCAGATGTTTCTGCAAAACCTAGAAATGCTACTTTTGCTTTCTACTTGTGACATTCTGCTCTTTAGGGAAAACTTGATACTGAGACAACGATGCTGAAACCATGACTGAACAAAAGCAGTTGTGTGGCTGGGTGGAGAGGTAAAGAGAATGAATGGCAAGCATGCTCTTGGGATTTCCACCTGGAGAGGAGGGAAACTTGTGTGATATGGGCATGTATTCTGGAATGCCTCCATGGCTTTCCTTGTAGATTGCAAACTCGCATACCCAGCTAACAGTGGACATTTGCCCTTAGATGTCTACCAGTCACCTGTAGAGCAGACCAACTGCTTCAAATTGTATGCCCTGGCATTCTCCACTGTAGCTGCTGGTGAGAGAATTCACTTGTTTTTTCTTCCTTCAATATGCCATTTAACATAACTGATAGTAATTTTAATTAATTGTGTTTAGGATTCTTTCCCACCAAAAATCAAAAATACATGAGAACAGTAACTGTGTTTGTTACAATCACCTCTATATCCTGAGGGCACCACACAACCTGGCTTAGAGGAAGTCAGTAGGTACTTCTAGTTTGAATATAATGTGATGGGTAAATGAATTGTGCCATCTATGTTTTAATCAAGTTGCACAATCTGGCTTGCTGTTTCTCTTTGGGATAAGTCAATACAAAAAGTTTCCTACTGTAAAAATTTAATGCACACAGATAATTATAAATTGACTAAACATAAAGATTATATTTTATTATAATAACACAATATAAAGGGGCACGTGCTGAACATTACATGAGCCAAAAAGTCAAACTTTCCAAATACATAAATAATTGAACTTTTAAATTAATGAATGAGTGAATAAATAAATAAATAAATAAATAAATAAATAAATAATACATGCATACATACACACATACATATGTAATAAAACATCAGCATAGGCCTCTGTGAGCCACTGGTGCCTGTAAGGCTGAACAGGATTTGACTTACTATTCCCGGAAACTTTTAACAAATCGATTCCATTCATGAGACGATCAGAGCAGAAACAAAGGAAGTTTGACCTGGCAGAACAGGAGGAAGTGTGATATTATTAGGGAGGGAGAATCATGTCCATGCTGAGCCAGGTGTCCCTCCTTACTGCACAATCTCCTCCTCCTCCAAGTTTGCTGATAAAGACAAGGATCTTCTGATTTCTGCTCTGACAATCTCCCAGGCACAAGGGCTGTGCTGCTTCTCCTGCAGGTAGAGAGTGATTCTCTCGAAGTATTTCCTCACAGCCCAGATGGAGTCCTCACTCATCAGGGGAGCCTCTTCCAGCCCCACCTCCTGCGTCAGACAGGCAGCCAGGTCCCTCAGCTGCTGATCAAGTCCATTGCAGAGTTGGTCTAGGAGGGTCTTGTCCCAAGCAGCAAACACGCCCTCTGTGTTTGCTGCTTGGGGCACGCAGCTGAAGAGGTGGAAGGTCTGCATGATCATCTCATGGATGGCAGAAGTGGCTTGAGCCTTCTGGAACTGGTTGCCACTGAACGCCTCCAGGGGGAACCCAAAGTCCTTTCTGTCCTTCAGGCAGAAGAAAGGGGTGATCCTTCTCATTTGTCCCAGGAGCTCCAGGCTGTGGGTGTGAGGCAGGTCACAGCCCAGAGAGCAGATGGAGTTGCAGCTGAGAGCCACCAGGGCCACCAGGAAGGAAAAGGGCAGGGCCATTGGGGACCTTGCAGATGCTGCTGGCCTGGCTGAGCTGGGGGACTGAATCTTGTTCTCTAGGCTCTGTAAGGTCCAACTTTGTGCCGGTGTCTTATATAGGGAACATAGGACTTTTCAATTTCTGAATGTTTCCTTTCCTTTCCACTTCTGCTTTTGCTTTCCTTTATGTACTTTCTACATGCATTTTGATCAATATTTCTCAACCATATTTTTTTCACTATTGCCACCTGTCCACAGGGACTTTCAGATGTTTTTCAAATTGAAGCCCCCAAGAAAACGATAAACGCAGATCTATAGTGAACATGTATTGTATATATGAGTGCAAATAGTAATGTACTATATTTATACCTGTGTTTTATAAATAAAAGAAGAAAGTGTAAACTGAACTCATTTTATTCAGTACAGGATTAAGAATGAATAAATGCAAATTTTACACTTCAAGGTACATTTAAAATCTATTGTCATTTAATTTAATGTAGTTAAAATGTCAATGTCAATAACTTTATAACTAACTTATGCAGCAAATTTTTTAAAAGATTTTATTTATTTTTTAGAGAGGGGGAGCGAGGGAGGAAGAGAGGGAGAAAAACATCAATGCATGGTTGCCTTTTGCATGCCCACTGCTGGGGCCCTGGCTCACATCCCAGGCATGTACCCTGATTGGAAAGTTGAGGTGGAGACACTTTGGCTCAAAGGCCAGCACTCAATCCATTGAGCCACACCGGCCATATACAGCAAATTTTAAAGTGATATATTAATTCATATAAATAGTGATGTATCCAATTACACGTTCAAATAAAATCACCCCCCCCCCAGCTTATTTCACTTAGCATAATGCTTTCCAGTTCCATGCACACTGTTGCGAAGAGTAGGAGCTCCTTCTTTCTGCCGTGTAGTATTCCATTGAGTAAATGTATCACAGTTTGTTGATCCACTCGTTTACTGATGGGCACCTAGGCTGCTTCCAGCACTTGGCTATTGTAAACAGTGCTGCTATGAACATTGGGGTGCATAGGTTCTTTTGAATTAGTGTATAATTCAGGATTCTTAGGGTATAATCCCAGCAGTGGAATTGCTGGGTCAAAAAACACTTCCATTTTCAATTTTTTTTAGGAAATTCCATACTGTTTCCATGGTGGTTGCACCAGTCTACATTTCCAGCAACAATGCACTAGGGATTTCCTTTTCTCCACAACCTTGCCAAGTCTTGTTGTTCGTTCATTTGTTCATCATGGCTATTCTGACTGGTGGGAAGTGATATCTCATTGTGGTTTAATTCGCATCTCTCTGATGGCTAGTGATGCTAAGCATCCTTTCCTATGTCTCTGGGCCCTCTGTATGTCTGCCTTTGGGAAGTGTCTGTTGAGGTCCTGTGCCCATTTTTAAATGGATTGTTTGTCTTCCTGGAGTGGAGTCCTGTGAGTTCTTTATTTATTTTGGAGATCAAACCCTTGTCCGAGATATCATTGGCAAGTATATTTTCCCATACATTTGGTTCCCTTTTCATTTTGCTAATGTTTTCTTTAGCCTTGCAGAAGCAGTTATTTTGATGAGATGCCATTTGTTATTCTTTCTTTTATGTCTCTTGCTCTAGGGGACATAATGGTGAAAATATTGCCGTGTGGAATATCTAGATTTTCCTGTCTATGTTCTCCTCTAGGACTTCTATGGTATCACGACTTATATTCAAGTCTTTTAACCATCTTGAGTTTATTTTTATTTATAGTGTCAGTTGGTTTCATTTTTTGCATGTAGCTGTCTAGATGTCCCAGCACTATTTTTGGAAGAGGCTGTTTTCACTCCATTGTATGCTTCTGCCCCCTTGGTTGAATATTAATTGACCATAGAGACTTAGGCTTATTTCTGGGCTGTCTATTCTGTTCCAGTGATCTTTGTGTCTGTTCTTATGCCAGTACCAGGCTGTTTTGATTACAGTGGCCTTGTAACACAGTTTGATGTCAGGTATGGTGATCCCTCCTACTTTGTTCTTCTTCCTCAAAATTGCTGAGGCTATTCAGAGTTATTTATGGTTCCATATAAAAAAAATTTTAAAAATTAAATAACACTTTAAAATAATACCCATGTATAGATATATTTTACATCATAAAAACCAGTGAACACTGTTTTAAAATTATTTTCTTAATATTTATATTTAACTTTTAATATTGATTCATATCAAGAAATAATTTTTTAACTTCACCAGCTGCTATATATATGTTTATATATTGTCAACATTTTACCTGTTTAGCATTTGACATAATTTGTTGAATAACTTTAGGAGCACTAAATAACACAACTATTTGCATTTAATTTCAAAGCCCACATCACACTGAGACTCCAGCCTAAGCAACATCCACAAGACGGTCGACGGCAGCTCGAGAGTGAGCAAAGGCTAGGCCACCTCTCACAATATCACTGTGAGATCCAGTGAGGTATGGGAGGAAAGTCCTCCAAG
This sequence comes from Phyllostomus hastatus, assembly GCF_019186645.2. Classification (NCBI taxonomy): domain Eukaryota; kingdom Metazoa; phylum Chordata; class Mammalia; order Chiroptera; family Phyllostomidae; genus Phyllostomus; species Phyllostomus hastatus. The sequence continues at coordinate 10,522,612 of NW_025333857.1, forward strand.
GAGCCCTCAGGTCACCATAGGTCCGTGGCGCTGATCTGGCATGCGTTTTGTGTTTCCTCCCTCAACTCAAGGCCAATCCTTCCAATGTGATATACAAGAGACTTCAAAGAGAAGAGTGAACACTGAGAAATAGAATTTCTTGGATAAAGTTGAGTTCTGGAGCACCGAAAACCAGTGTAATACCTATGATTTGTTCACACTCATAAGAACTAATTTTTGCACACCTTTGGAGGTAATATTACCCACAATGAGAATATATGATTTAAACATCAATTTGAATCCTTCTCTGTATTTTTGTGTGACTTTTCAAAATACTCAAAGGACTTTCAGAGTTTCCCATCAAGTCTCTTATTCTCCAGCAAAAGGAAACTGTCTATGGAAGCAATGAAACTCAATTATTATTAACTATGCCTGTGTAAAGAATTAACATTCAGATTTGACCCTAAACTCTCTTTGTTTTGCATAAGAAGTTATGTTGTCTCAGCCCTCCAGATTCTTACCCTTTAAAAGGTAGGTAGAGCCCTGGCAGGTGTGGCTCAGTGGATTGAGTGCTGGCCTGTGAATCAAAGGGTTGTTGGTTCGATTACCAATCAGAGCACATGCCTGGGTAGTGAGCCAGGTCGCCAGTAAGGGGCACACAAGAGGCAACCCCACACTGGTGTCGGTTTCCCTCTTTTTCCCTCCCTTCCTCTCGCTAAAAACAAATAAATAAATAACTAGTTTTTTAAAAAATAAATGGTAGGTAGGACGTCCTTGGTAAATCAGCTCTCTAGTAACTAGGCTCTCTTATTTTCTGTGTTATGCTGGGCACCAAGCCCAGTGTGATCACTGCTAAAGTAATTTTTACTGAAGCAGTTTCTCACATATTTTCCACATACTGGAAGGCATTCATGAATGACCAGGTTATTTTGCTTCATTATGGAGACATTTTACTAGGATTATAATAGACAATGGCTAATATTTTCACTCTCTAATGTTTCCACTCTACTCATACTGGTGTCAATAACATCTACTGAGTTTACTGCTAAAATCCCTAGGATTTTTTTTTAAAGGTGCACACACTCTGGACATTGAACTTGCAAGAGCAACAGCATATTTTCAGCCTTTGCCTAGCATTATGTTAAACTCACATGTATGCACGCCTTAAATTCTCACTTGCTCTCTGCTTCCTCATGGTAGAAAAATAAGTAGGCTGGTGTCACATAGAGAACCATAAATCTAAATTCAAGCTCCCCCTGCTTCACACAGCTCACAGCATCAAACAATTTACCACACTACTGTTTGGTGGATCTTTACTGAAGCGGCAATGATGTATCATCATGATGAGCTTTTTGGAGATCCCTCACAAACACTGATGAGTGATCACAGGCTTTCGGGTTCCCCCATGCATTTCTGGGGGATAGTGTCTCCATTTCAGTTGGAACTCTAACATTTGGCATGTAATAGTTGGAGCACAACTTCAGGTCAAAAGGCAAGAGTTTGGATACTGATCCTTCACCTGCTGTGTTGTATCCTACCCTGCTCATTTTTCTTTATTTTCTAAATATGGCTGTATTCCCTCTTCTACACGCCAGGCATGTAGACTTTAATTGCCTGCTGTGGTCTGAATGTTTACGTTCCCCGGAGAACTCCTATGTTGAAGTCCTAACCCCCAAAGTGATGGTGTAATGTGGTGGAGCCTTTGGGGAATACTTAGGGCATGAGGGTAAAGTCCACTTTAGTGGAACAAGTGCCCTCATAAAAGGGGCCTGAGGTAGACCCCTCCTGGTTCTGCCTTGTGAGGATACAAGCAGAGATCAGCAGTGTGTGCCAAGAAGCAGGCTCTCTTCAGAGCCCAACCTTCCTGATACCCCGATTTGAATTTCAGCTTCTAGAACTATGAGCAAAACATTTCTATTCTTTACAAGCTACTTAGTCTATGCTACTTTGTTAAAGGAGTCCAAATGGACTACGATGTGTCCTGACCTATTTTCTTTTGGGAACACCTCCCAGGATTTTGTGAAATGCCTAAGGAGAGAAAAGTCATTTCACACAACCTTGTCTGCTAGGTGTCCATCCCAGTCCCTACAGTTCAGGAGCTCGATCAATACTCACAAAAGGAACAATCATCGTACTAGTGGGAAAACAAATAATACCAACATATACTACCCAAATATGAACTGAGAGAACAATAGAGCTAAAGGTACTTTATAAATATTTCACAGTTCTACAAGAAAAGTTATAGTTGAATATTGTTTGAGGTACTATTTTAAAAAACTTGTTTGTTTCCAGAAAAATATATTCTTCAAGTATGTATTTTCAATATTTATAACATCAAAATGAGAATCATGGGCCTGGTCATAAATGGAAGACTCACTCTCCACTTTTATTTCAGTGATTCTCAAGTTGCTCTTAAAGACTTTGTTTTCCAAATTATTTCTCAAAGGCGGTATGGGGGCCAGTCATGCAAAGGTGACAGAATAAGGAACAGACCAGATTTGAGCACAAAATAGACTAGGAGCCATTCTTTTTCACTCCTCTTCATAGAACAGGAAGAACCTGAGGCCAAGCAGGGTGGAAAGAGCTGTAGTCTCCTCTCTCCTGCAGGCCTGGCTCAGTGCTCAGCATGTGGGTGATGCTACACTTGGGACGAAGTCCACACAGCCCATGTCCCCCGGACTTAATATGTAGATGCTACTCCAACTATAAACTTCCCTGGAGAACAGGGAGCCTGGGGACTGAACTGCCCTTGTCCTGTGGATTTATGACCTATGTTCTATGAAAATAAAGCAGTTAGAGAAGGAGCAAGGCACAAGGTGAACAGGGCAGAGTCTGTGTGTGAATTCAGGGCTCCAGTAGGTGTGATTTGTGGGCACTTGATCTGTCCTGACAACACAGAACCAACCTGAGGGAGGGGGTCATGGTGAGCCTACAACTCACAAGATATCACCTTATATAGACATTGTGGGTGTTCTTAATTGCCAAAAAGTTGTATAGAAACCCTGTACTATTCCCTTCTTGAAGAAGGGAAGCATTTGTGACCAAAACAAAACTTACTTTAAATTCTTTAAACTCTCACCTGATGTTCCATGGAATGTTCACACATGGTTTTAAGTCAGGGTGAAATGATAACCCAATTCTGACCACCTGGGGGTGACAGAGATATAGCTTAACCAATCCACTGGGCTACACAGTATTTTATTTCAGATCCTTGTGATGGTTAATTTTATGTGTCAGTTTGACTGGACTGTGAGGCGCCCAGATACTTGTAAAGAACATTCTGAGTGTGTCTGGAAGTGTGTTCTGGGGCGAGATTGACACTTAAATTGGTGGACTGGGTACAGGGGCTCGTGCTCCCTGACATGAGTAGCCTGGATCGAACCAGTCTTCAGGCCTGAAGAAAGCAAAAAGGCTGACCATTGAGTAACAAAATGACAAAATACAATTAACTTCAATTGCCTGCAACCAGACTTCCAGCAAAGCAGAGGAGGAGGGGCCCTAGAATAGAGAGAGAACGCACACGGACTGCTCTGGCAGAGCCTTAAGTGAGAACAGTTCGGGGTCGATGGCCAACCTTCACCTTTGCACAGCCAGCCACATGATCATTCTCCTATTTTCTTTACCCCAGGTGTCATCACTCAGTTTCTGAACACTCAGGTGGGATCACACCCACGAACTCACAGGAGACTCACTTTACATAAGACCACTGAATTCCTAATTCCATCTGGCAAACGGAGGGATGGTGGTTTTTTTCAATGTGCACTTCCTAGGATCAATGGAAAACAATTCAGAAATGTGAATTACCTCAATAACATTAATACTCAAGATGGTAGAGCTGGGAATTACAGCAATAATAAAAATGACAGTACTGATCCCTACCGTGGTCTAGGTACAATGCTAAACAGGTTAATTAATAATCACAACCCATCCCCTGAACACTCCTTTGAGTACAAGCGTCTTAAAAACAGGGGTTTGTCACACACTTTGATGTGCCAGTCTTGTTCTACTCACTTCACTACACGCAAACCTACAAAATGAGGAGATGTCATTTCTTTCATTATCCCCATGTAGAGAAAAAGAAAACAGAGCCACGGGGACATTAACTTTCACCAGGTCAGAGCAACATTTTAGAAACTAGGCCTTCTGACACCACAGTCTGTGCTCTTACCATTCTCCCAAGTGCACTGTTCACAAGAAGCAAAGAGGCTGCTGAGAAACTGAACGTCCTTTCTCCAAGACAGTCTTTGTGATGATTAATTATATGTGTCAGCGTGGCTGGGTCAACAACCAGCCCTTCTGAAATCCCCCTTTAAAATGTAGCTGAAGGCAGAGAAGCCTAAGTGTAGCAGCCCCCCGGGGTCACAGTTCATAGCAGCAGACCTTCAACTTGGCCTAGCAACACATTTGTAACTTAAGTGTAGCAGACTTCACATCCATTTAGTTTGGAAAGCAAGAGCCCCGTGTACCAGAATTCCCCATACATATAGTGTATCATCTACAGCACCCCATGTACAAGGGATCACAATACGTGAAAGGAACTAGGCAATCAAAGGAAGACACAGACAAGTCCAGAATAGCCAAGCTTTCCTCCTTCTGCTAATCTGGTCCATGAGGAAGTAGTAGAATAGAGAAAGATAAAGGGCAAAAAATTTATTGAAACATTTCAACTTATCGAAAGGCAAACTACAAAGCACTGGCTAGGCCATCTGAGGCCAAGGTTCAAGAAATCCTCCCACATTGACATCTCTCCCTGCTGTCTGAGAAATTCTCACACCACACACACACACATGCACACACACAAACACACAGTAAACCTAAATCAGCTGATTCCTTTGAAATCAGCGCCTATTTCTTCACAGTAACAATGGCCTTCACTCAGGGCCCCCAAATATACATGAGGACACTCAGAGAAACAGACCTGACTACAACAGTCTTGAAAGACAGAGCTTCCACTCACTGTTTACTCCACCCCCCCTGGCTTTGTACTCTGAGTAGAAACCTTGAAGCTCAAACCACCAAGAACCACAGCAGGTGTGTGGGTGGGCACTGAGGTGAGGGGCACAGGGACAGTATACGGGAGTGAATGCAATCAGCGAAGTAGGACCGGGGAGAGGGTGGGAGCAAGAGTACCGGGTGCCAGGATCAGACAATAAACACGTGTAGCTTTCCCACTTCACTCTACATGACTCCTCTCAGATATTTCTACCCACCACTCCTTGCTGTCTAAATATAATTCGGATAAAACTAAGACATGAGTTTTACAGACCACATTCCATATTTTCCAGGAATCTTCTCAAGTTCATGGATTTCCACCTTTTGATAGGCATTTCATGACTAGCTCAGGAACTGTTCTATACGACTTAATTAGGCAGGTACCATTCTGAAACAAATTTACAGAGAAAAGTATGTACTTATATTTTCAGACTAAAAGAAGACAAGATGTTTTCTTTTACAAGAATTTAATTACAAAGGAAATGAAAATTCAATAACATAAAGAAGTAAGCATGTTTTTTTAAAGTCTAGTACAAGGGAAAGGCAAATATTGGTTACATAAATACAAAATAATGGTAAGACAAAAGAATACATAAATAATAGGTACACAAAATACACATAAATAAATAACATCAGATGATCACCACTCCAAAACTCATGTCCCAGGAGCTGAATTTTTGTAACATGATCTTGCCTAACACTCTGACAAAATGTGCTCAGTTAACATCAATACATTCTGTGACTGAAGCAGAAAGAAGAGCCTTTCCCCGTGACCTGAGTCCTATGTGCAGGGGAGATCAGGCACATTCATCCGTGACACCTGGATGAAGGTGACCACAGGTCTCAGTCCATGTTACTTAACCTTTCTTGCAAGGTTCTTATGGAAGACAAGGATCTCATGATTTCCACTCGGACAACCTCCCAGGCACAGTCACTGTACTGCTTCTTTTCCAAGTAGCGAAAAAGGTACTCGAAGTACCTCACATCCAGTGTAGGTCCCTGGGATGGCAAGGCAGTTCCTCCCTCTCCCATCTCCTGCAGCAAACAGGGCTCCAGGTCTTCCAGTTGCTGATAGAGTCCCATGCGCAGCTGGTTCAGGAGGGTGGTGTTCCAGGCAGCAGAGGCGTGCTCTGTGAGCAAGAGGTCGGAGATGTCCTGGAGCATCCCGTGGAGGACAGAGATGGCCTGGGCCTCCTGGACCTGGCTGCCATTTACCATTTTGCGGGGGAATCTGAAGTCTTTTTTGTCCTTCAGACAGGGCAAAGTGGAGATTCTCTGCATTTGCCTCAAAAGCACCAAGTTCTCCTTGCTGAGCAGGATGTGGTTCTGAGGTAGGACACAGCCCAGAGCTCCACTGGGGCCACAGCTGAACACCACCAGAACAGTGAGCAGAGACAGCGGGAGGGCCATGGGATCAGGAGGGGCTGCTGGCCTTGCTGAACTGGACGTCTGATGAACAACCTTGGACCCTAATTAGCCTATGACCTTCTCTCTAAGCACGGCCATTAAATAGGGAGACACCATAATTTTCATTTTCTAAACATTTCTTTACACTTTTACTTCCTTTTTTTTGTTTTCATTCATGAGTTCTCCACGTGGGCTAAGAAGATGTCATCAATCTACAAGGTTAATTTTGTGGTTTTAATTTTCCCTCCTAACTTGAGGTGTGTTGCCCTGACCAGTGTGGCTCAGTTGGTCGGGTGTCGTTCCACAGAATGAGCGGTTGCCAGTTCCATTCTGGTCAGGACACACTCCTAAGCTGAGGGTTTAGTTCTGCCCAGACACACAAGAGAGGCAACCAACTGATGTGTTCCTCTTGCTTTGATTTTTCTCTCTCTTTCTCCCACCCTTCCACTGTCCCTAAAAAAATAAAAAGTAAATAAAATCTTCCATAAAATTTAAAAAAAGGAAAACTTGAGATGTGTCAAGTCAAATGGAGACTTATCAGTCTAATGAGAAACCTCACTGTCCTAAACTCAGAAGTGTATCTAGGTGTGTAAATGCACATGCACATTCAGACACTTTTTAAATACACGAATATTGCTCTTCTCTGTATTACAGACAAAATTTGGCCTGGAATCTGGGAAACACTTTTGCCCTCCTTACTTCACATAGGCAGCCAGGCTCCCTCTGCCCTGCGTGTCTGTGTTTTTGTGAGGTACTCACCAGGCCATGTCTGGCAAATGAGCTCTTTAGAACCAAGGATGGAGTTTTTTTTACAGTTTCATTCACAGCAAAGGCCGAGGTTTTTCAGGGAATGAGTTCCTGGGGTGTTTCCCTACCTTTCAGACACATTCATGCAGGAATTCTATAGATGTGCCATTTCTTTCCAACATCTTGAAACTGGTTGTCAGTGTTCCCCGGGCTGTGCCCATACCCGCCAGCAGGAATCCTGGCCCTTTTCTGGTGCGTGTTGGTGGGGAGTCCCCCCCCCCACATCCTGGTGACCGAGTTTTCCGAAGCACCACCTCATTCTGGAGGGAGATATTGGCTCTAGACATCTTTTTCCTCTGGAATGACACAGTGTTCTCAACCCAAATCTCCTGGACTCCCTCCCTGAGGGCAGGCTGACCACATCTTGGGGTCTTTAGAATTCCCCTGCTGTGGAGGGGAATTCTAAAGTCTTGCCCTTCCCCCTGGAGTGTCTGTGTGAAGGACCCTGGTTCTCAGTGGTGACCTCCTGTTCCCCTGAGCCATGACCCGGGTGTCGGTGGTGTCCATAGCCCTCAAGCTGATAGACAAGTTTAGTTTGTCTAAGTAGGTGGATGAGTTAGTGAGCGAGTTGCAATCATTTAACTGTCAGTAGATCAATACTTTTTATGTTGTAGGTACAACTTTTCTCCTTCACTTTTTACTTAATGATTGAACAGTTGTTATGCTTAAAACCTCTGAGCTGGGCACAGGAGATCCAATGAGGACGTCCCTCCATCAAAACCTCATAGTGCAGACACTGTTGAACTTCAGTTGTCCGTTCAGTCTGCGTTTTTCTGTCGGGCTTCTTTGTTCGCCAGCTCTGTCTCATGCTCAGAATGCAGGGCAGTGGGCTCAGGCTGCTGTGTCAGGGAGAAACATCCTTCTTTGGATGTTTCCTGTTCCATTACCTGCTCATGACACCTCACTGTAAAGTTCATTGAGAACATAGTTATTACCTGTTGGTTTACTGGGCAGAGTGTGTCTTGCTCCTCTGGCATTACTTTGCACTTCATCCTGAGGTTGATACAAACAAAGGGAAGAAAAAGAAAGGCAGTGGGGCTTCACCATGTTTCTCTCTATTTTTGAAGACTTCAGATGTTTTATTTCCCATTTCAACTTTCCCAGGAAGCAAAATTCACAGTCGTTTGTGGGTGATAATAAAATTCTGAATGTCATAAAAGTGAAAGAAGGGAAGTGACTTTCCTGCTGACAAAATGACTCCAGGTACGTTGGCAAAATTCAGGGTAGCCAATCTGGCACCCCGCGCCATGGGGGCGGAGCAGTAGGGGGGTGGGGTGGAGGATGAAAGCCAGAATGAATTACACAAAATCAGAAGTGGGCTGTTTCTGCCAGAGAGAGGCTCAAGGAAGTGGAACCCCTGTGTCAATGACTGGCCTTCAGCTTTGCAAGAGCAGCCTCTTCATTTTCCTCTCATTTAATCCACCTGTGATCGGTCTGAGGTGAGGAGGGAAGAGTGACAACAACCCACTGTGAAGAGACTGGCAACCCCCACCCACACTGCTGGGCCAGGAGGCTCTCTGGCAGCGTTGTGGGTACTGCCTCGTGCCTGAGCTCTCTCCCTAGTTCACCAGTCCACTCAGGCAAAGAAAAGATTGCCTTGGAGAAACTACAATTAAGAGTAAGGGAAATGGATGATCCTGAAAGATTCTGCTCTTAATTTAGGCAGCAAAAACCATGATGATATTTTAAATGATGGCACCAACATTTATTGCATGCTAAGTATAAAGCAGCCGCTTGTTCTAAGGCGTCTGAAATTCTTAACTCGGCCCTCTCAACAGCCCTATTTGGATTACAGAGGTTTATGCCACTGTTTGGTGAGCAGTACAAATGGGGAGGGGGTGAGCTATGCTGAAGGTACCAAAGGTCCCAGGTCAAAACTTAAGGACCTTGAGATAAAGACTTGTCTGGAAGGACCTGTTACAAGAAGTCAAGCAGAGAAATGGACATGGGCCTTATGAACCAGGGGAAGGCATGGCATAAAGTCACAGAGCAGCTAGGATGAGATGCTAAAGGATTCCAAGTTCCACTTCGGATGCCAAAGGATTGCTGCCCATTGTATACAACAGGGGTGTGGTGTGAGTCCATTCAACTGACTGACTTTAAATCCCAAGGGAAAGTACACAGAACAACACTTAAGTAGTTTTAAGGGAGGAGATTTTTCTGCCAAGTGAACCAAGTTTACAGCTGGCACTGGAGTCACCCTCATCCCTCCCAATACTCAGGAGGCTGCTGTGCTCTCAGTGTCACCTGTGTTGGTGTGTCACACTGCTTTGGCCTGGTCTCTGAGGGAGAAGTCCATACACTAATGTCCTTTCGATCCTCTCACCCTCTGAATGGGAGTGACCTGGAGACACATTGACTCAGGGCTGGCCTTTCCCATTGTTCCCCCTCCTGAGCACCTGCCTGTGGCAGCCCACACTTTCAATGTCTCCCTTCTTCCAAGTTCTCCTGCTGCTGCTGACTTTCAACTCCTTCCTGTTTCTAGAGGTGCCCTGTGGGCTTCTGGGGGTGGGCAGGGGGGGGATTGTGGTTGTTGTTGCTGCTGTTTTTGAGCAAAGCTGAGTCTTGAAGGGAGGCAGCCGCCTCCCAGTGGAATCAGATGTGAAACTGCCTAACAGGCTGGGATGAGCTTCTGGATTCTTTCCCAAGTCCCATGTGCACCAGGCTCCCCGACTTTACTGAGTTTCCCTGGGAGACTGGGCATGAGGGAGTGTTGACAGCTGCGGCCCAGGAATCACAGGCAGAGGCTGGACCACGGTCACATTCCCTACTAATCTGTGGAGGACGTCTGCCTCCTCCAGCTGGTGCTGCGTAGTGATCCCTCACAGGCAGTCCCTGGGCACCTGCATCCCTGCTCACAACTGGGCTGTAAAGGCCAGCTCCACTGTGGGACCTGTGCGGGGGCTGTGGGGGGCTCAGCACTCCTTCCCCCTCACCCAGCCCCCCCCCCAAACCTGCGGCTGGATCCTGGAACACTTTCACATAGTTAAGAACTTCTAGATATAAAACAGGTTATGGCCATAGAGATTTTCAGGGCAGGATGGCAGGTTGACAGCATGGAACCAAAATACCATATTTTGCCATGTATAAGGCACACTTTTTTGACCAAATATTCGAGGGGAAAATAAAGATATGCATTATATATGGTTAGTACTACTTCCATACCTATATGAATGTCTTTAAGTGTTTTATATATGCCTATGTGTTAGAAGTGTAATTCTAGAAAGCAATTAACATATCTGTAGGAAAAATAATACCCTGGAATACAACAATCGGATTTGATTCTGCAGGTAAATAAAGAAAAAGCAGAACTAAAAAGTTAAAAGGAAAGATTTTTTTCCTGATCATTTGGGCCAAAGTCGTGTGTGGCAAAATACATGGCAAAATACAGTATTAGCTTTTACACCCTGAAAATATAAAGAAGAAACAACAAAACTCATAAAGTAAAAGTGAAAAAAAAGCAACCAAATACTGGAAAGTGTCATGGCATTTGAAAGATGTTAGACAATCAGAAGACAGAGCCAGGTGAAAAAAAACAAAAGTGACCTTGGTGTCCATCTCCCACACACCCCTACAGGTGGTGAAGGAAGAAGTAAATGCTAGGGACAAAAGTCCTTTCACATGTTAACTAGAGCCCTTTCAGCCCTCAATGGAGAGGAGCAATCAAAAGATTCAATGATGCACACTTAGGTTGCTTCCAGTACTTGGCTATTGTAAGTTGTGCTGCTATGAACATTGGGGTGCATAGGTTCTTTTGGATTGGTGTTTCAGGGCTCTTAGTGTATAATCCCAGCAGCACAATTACTGGATCAAAAGGCAGTTCCATTTTTAATTTTCTGAGGAAATTCCATACTGTTTTCAACAGTACCCATCAGCAAATGAGTGGATCAAAAAACTGTGGTACATTCACACAATGGAATCCTACGCAGCAGAGAGAAAGAAGGAGCTCCTGCCCTTGCGACAGCATGGATGGAACTGGAGAACATTATGCTAAGTGAAATAAGCCAGGTGGTGAGGGACAAATACCATATGATCTCACCTTTAACTGGAACATAATCAACAAAAGAAAAAACGCAAATGGAATATAACCAGAGTCATTGGAAATAAGAACAATCTAACAATAGGCAGAGGGGAGAGGAGAAGGGACAGAGTGGAGAGGGGTTTTCAGGAACTACTATAAAGGACACATGGACAAAACCAAGGAGGAGGGTGGAAGCAAGGGAGGGAGGTAATTTTGGGGTGGGGTGGGGGGAGAAAATACAGACAACTGCAAGTGAACAACAATAAAGTATAATTACAAAAGAAAAGATTGAGTGAGTAACCTGAGGCACAGATTTGAGAGACCCCTGCTACCTGCCTGAGCAATTCCCACACCGCATGCTTCCCAATAAACTCCTTCGAGTCCAGTTTGGCTAACCTTAATACCTCTCAGTTCCACCCCCAATAGTTAACCTCAGGCTGTCAGGTGGCAACAATTGTATGCTCTGAAGTTCCTTTAAGTAGTGCTCTCTCTTCCCACTCAGCGACGCTGGAAGGGGAAGCAAGTGGAGTCACTACTCCAGGTGACAAATGAGGATTTTCCCTAATTATGACATTAAGCAACGTGATCTCATGGTGGCCATGAATTTGAAAAACTGCCAACTTCTTTTTTAGAGATAGTGGGTGCACGTTTGAATAGGAGAGAGATTTCCTGAAGGCCCTTGCTTCTCCACACCCAGAAAGGCAAACTCTAGGACTCCAAGTGGCCCCCCAGAACTGTGAAGGGATATTGATTCTGGGCTCTGGCCAGCTGAGCAGCCTGGAGGCCCGAAACGCATTCTGACTGTTCCTCTCCATAGAGCTGCCCAGTGCCCAGAGAGGGCAAGCCCTGCCTGGTGCCTGGTGCACGTTGCTCCACTAAAATGCAAAAGCTAAGGAAGTGAGCGTCGACAAGTGTTGGGCTCAGTTCTTCCCGGGACTGAGAAGGGAAGACAGGGCCCCTTTGAAGCTCTGAAGGTATAGGGGGAAGGGACCAGACTGTTTTGCACAGAACAGAAAGAAGCCTGCCTGCTCTTTCCTCACTTGGGGGATGGCCTTGCCTGTCATGGGCAATAGGTGGCACTCTCCCTCTGTGAATGTTCTCATGAGTCAGTCCTGGGAGTAAAAGGTATCTGACTCCCCAGTCCCTTTAGCTTCAGCAATTGTTGCTTTGTTGTAACAGGGCCACTCCTCGGTTCCAAAATTATTCTTCAGAAGAAGATAAATAGTCTCTCAGATGGGAGTTCTCAAAAACCTAGAACTTCCACCCAACTTTGCTTCTAATTGGTGGTTTTCTACTCTTAAATGGAAATTGGTGGCTGGAAGCCTCAAAGAGACAGAACACAGCTGTGTGGGTGTGTGCGTGGTGGGGGTAGGGGGGTGCACTGAAGGGGGAGTGAAAGAGGAGAGCACGCTGGGACTGTCTCCCCTGGAGAGGGGGAGCGGTTGTGATGAGGAATAGAAGAGTGTAATTTAGAAAAGCAAGGAGGTAAGGCCAAAGTGTGCCAGCACTTACTAATAAGAACTATAGATGAGTATGTTTCACAGTCTCGGTGACAAACTTCTTTCCAAAGAACCATGCAAGCCGCCATTCCCTAACTGAACGTGCAAGTCAGACTTCTCTTCCATGTGAGTCGTGACTGCGCTTGAGTCTTGTTCACAACACAACTCAGAATTCTGTCTGTTCACCTGCCCTGCATTGGTCCCCATAGGTGGGAGGTTCACTCTTCCCATATATACCCATGGAAGAAGGAAGAAAACAATTACCATATTTAAGTTTATGTGGTGCAACATAGCTTCAGTCTTTTAAATGTTTCAGTTTCTTTAACCGTCCAGGAATATTTCTACTTTATTTTATGTTTGAGAAAACTGGAGGCCTAGAAATGAAGTGCATTTCCCAGGATCCCACGCAGTTACTGGTAGAATGAAGATTCAATACAGAATGTGATATTATATAGACAGTAATAGGCAATTGAAATGTTCATACTTTAGAATTCCATTAAGTTTTAAATTATGCTCTGATGCCCAAATTAAATGCCGTTGTCTTTGTTTTATTGGTGCACGCTATGTTTTTTGTTTTACTGTACTAATTTTCACCTATTAATTACCTTAGACATTGTAGAAGAGAAATTCCTTGATCTAGTTTCACTTTCCACCTTAGAAACAAATTCTCTCAGACTATTATACTTATTATAATGTGTTTTTGTGTACCCCCAAGAGCCTGTGATTTTCAAATATTGACGATTTATGCATTTTAAATGAAATACCAAGCTAACCATCAAGAAAGGAAGAATGTTCAGAACAGAAAAACTTTTGGAGTATCTATCTTCTCTAAAAAGTAGAGTGACATTATTGTAGGGATGCTAAAGACAGTGTGACAAAGGGAGAAGTTAGGTACTCAAACTACTAGAGCACATAATCTATGAAGTTGTATTCCCCGTGTTCATTAGAGGTAAGATGAGAGATATGTCTGGTATTAATGTGGTGAAAAGAGGTTTGAATGCATGGTGCTCAGTGATTAGTTAGCAGTCTAGGAAGGAATTGATATAAAATCTCATCTTTTACAATTAATTGCTCATAATGAAATCTTGATGGAATGAAAGATTGATAGTAAGGTTAGAGTTTTAAAAAAGAGAGGAGGCCCAGGTTAGTATGTTCAGCTTATGAGAAAGGCTAAACTACAAAAGAAATGTTGTTTTTAAATGTATACAAATTTCTAACTCCGTATAAAACAGGACATGGCTACAGTGACTCATCTGGCAAGGGGACTGACTAAAGTTTTATATCAAGAATTCCTCACCTAGAAATTAACAAAATACAGAAAATTAATAAATTCTATAAAATACATAAGCAGCCCTGGCGGAGTGGCTCAGTTGGTGGGAGCGTCATCCTGTACAGCAAAAAGTTGTGGGTTTTGTTCCCAGTCACAAAGCGGGGCTGCCGCTTTCATCCCCGGTTAGGGCACATGTGGGAGGTGACCGATCACTCTCTCTCCCACACTGATGTTCCTCTCTCGGTCACCATACTTCTCTCTCAGATCGATTGTAGGGTAAGTGGAGGCAGTCTGGCTTCCTCACCCAGGTGTCTGGGTAACTAAGGGGAGCAGTGTTCCCATAACCTTGGAGGGGCCTTATCACCAGTGTTCTCACGGCCTTGAGACTGGATCCGATAAACTGTTCGCATAACATGAAGTGGGCTCGCATGGACAGAATTATGCTACGTTATATAATTTTCTGGCTTTTTGCTGGCTTTGTTTGTTCTCATACTGAAAAGGGGCTGGGGGCTCCCTGCTGGCGGCCCCCTGCTGGCGGCCACGCTGCGGAGCAAGGGCCACGACGTGTGCCATGCAGAGACATGCAGGGACACACAGCTTGCAGCATGTGTGGCTCGCCCACCAGTGAATAAAGGCATGCCAAACATCCCAACGGCTCCGTGAATATTCTTCCATCTGCCCGAATACCGTGGACCTGTCAGGCCTTGAATGGTCACAAAACATCGATTTAGAAAACTCCTCAAAAACAAAAGAGAAAAGCAGACTTCAAAGACTGGAGGAACAAAAATATTTTTAAAATGTTAGGACATCAGTGAAGGAGGACCAGTGTGATTAATTTCACATGTCAGCTCAGCGAGGCCTCAGTTCCCAGATATGTGAACAAACATTACTCTATATGTTGCTGTGAATGTGTGTTTCACATGAGATTATAGGCCATGTAACATGCAAGTTCACAGACTTTGAGTAAAGGAGATTTCCCTCCAAACGTGGGTGGGCCTCATTCTATCAGTTGAACAGCTTAATAGGAAAACAATGATGTCTCAGAAAAAACAAACAAACAAACAAAAAAAATACTGCCGATGGGCTGCCTTTACACTTGAAAAGCAATTCTTCTGAGGGTTTCCTACCTGTTCCTTCTGCTTCTGGAAAATCCTCACTAATACCATCCAGAAACCAAGTGTTTACAAATACTGTCCACCTCCTAGAATCTTTTATTCTTCCCTCTGCCAGCTGGTAGGATGAGACAGCAAAGCACAGAAATCTGTTGAAATGTCTCTAAGGTCCTGGGCAAGCCCAAGCTGGAAAGCAGCACATCCTAACGAGGAGTGTGTTACAGAAGGAAGAGATGCGAGACCCCTCCATGGCAGAGGGCCTCTCTGCCACCCTAGCAATTCACACATGCGTCCTGGTGAACGGCACACTGAAAATTTTGTGCTGATTGTAGAAAATCCCTACAAAATTATACCAAAATTGATACATTTGAATAAATAAAAGGTGAAAGGACATCCCAGGAAATGGTAGGATTTCTGTCCAGAGTAGAAGCCTGCCCTCCTCTTGGTGGCTGTGCTTATCACCCTTGGCCACAAGGGGGAGCAGTCTTCCCTGAGAGGAGTTTCATTTGTCCACCCACCAACTGCATCTTGCTTGCTGCTTCCTTTTAGCTACAAGTTCTATTACATCATATTGAAGAGACATTAAGAAACACTTTCCAGCCCTGGCTGGTGTGCCTCTGTGCGGGCCTGCAAACCAAATGCTTGCCAATTCAGTACCCAGCCAGGAAACATGCCTGGGTTGTGGGCTCGGTCCCTGATGCGGGGGTGTGAGAGGCAACCACACACTGATGTTTCTCTCCCTCTCCTTCCTTTCTCTTCTGTCTGGAAATAGGTAAATGAAAAGAAAGAAAGGAAAGAAAGGAAAAAAGGAAAGAAAGGAAAGAAAGGAAAGAAAGAAAGAAAGGAAGAAAGGAAGAAAGAAAGAAAGAAAGAAAGAAAGAAAGAAAGAAAGAAAGAAAGAAAGAAAGAAAGAAAGAAAGAAAGAAAGAAAGAAAGAAACACCTTCCTTGCAGATGTTTCTGTGAAACCTAGAAACATCATTTAACTTGTGCTTTCTACTTGTGACATTCTGGTCTCTAGGGAAACTGTGACACTGAAACCACGACTGAAAAAAAAGCAGTTGTATCATTGGGTGGAGAGGTAAAAAGAGTGGAGGAGGTGAGGGTTTCTACCTGGAGAGGAGGGAAACTTGTGCGATGTGGGGATGCATCTGGATGCTGAGAGGGAGGGAGGGGATGTGCAGGTGACAGGACCCTTAAATATCGTGTGCTTCTGCCCCGTATCTGGGTATTTATTCCCCTTCTCAGATATTAATACAAGCCAACATACCACTATGGAAAAAACAAGGCACTTCTTCAAAACGGGGAATGACAATTTTCAGCGTTCTCTTGCATTCATGACAGAACTGTGTGTGTGTGTGTGTGTGTGTGTGTGTGTGTGTGTTTTAACCTGCCTCCTTTGAAGGTCAGGTACTGAAAAGTAGGATGCTAATCCTAAGAATGTATAGAAAGAGACAAATAATGCTGTTTCATATAGAGCTGTCAGGAGAAAAACAGGAAAATACCTGTCATGTTTGAAGTTCTTAGTTTATGGAAGATATATTGTACTAAGTGCCTTGAAATGAAGTATCTGTCCTGCTTCTGCACGTGCAGCTCATTTCTCCACTCCCTGTCATGTGCCTTCAGGCTCCCTCTGCTCCTGTACTGCCCAAGCAAAGTTTAGAATAAATCCCATCTGACTCAGGGCAGTGCACAATGGCTGGTGTAGGGCAAGTGGAAGCAGTCTGGCTTCCCCACCCAGGTGTCTGGGTAACTAAGGGAAGTAGTGTTCCCGTAGCCTTGGAGGCGCCTGATAACTAGCGCTCACATAGCCTTGAGACTGGGTCCAATGAAGTGCTCCCGTAACAGGAAGTGAGCTGGCATGCACAGAATTATGTCATATAATTTCTGGCATCTTGCCGGCTTTGTTCCCCTCTAGTACTTTGACAGGTAGGGACTCCCTGCTGGGGGCGATGATGATGAGAGACAGGTAAAGGGGCAGGTGCCATGATGGGTGCCACGCTGGGGAGCAGGGGCCATAACATGAGACATGCAGATAGACACGCAGCTTGCAGCATGCGTGGCTCACCCACCCATGAATAAAGGCATGCCAGACATCCCAACTGCTTCACGGATATTTTTTCATCTGCACGATACCATGAACCTGCTTGGCCTTGAAGGGTGGCAACACAGCTGGAATTTCAGAGAAGTCTGACATTGACCACATCCTCCATTTAAAGTGGACCTTCTGGCCCTGGCTGGTATGGCTCAGTGGACTGAACACTGGCCTGTGAACCAAAGGGTGGCCGGTTCCATTCCCCAGTGAGAGCACATGTCTGCCTTGCCAGCCAGGTCCCCAGTGAGGGCACGCCAGGGGCAACCACAGATTGATGTTTCTTTCCCCCTCTTTCTCCTTCCCTTCCCCTCAACATCAATGTGTGGTTGCCTCTCGCACGCCCCCTACTGGAGACCTGGCCCGAAACCCAGGCATGTGCCCTAACTGGGAATTGAACCTGTGACCCTTTAGTTCGCAGGTTGGTGCTCAACCCACTGAGCCACACCAGCCAGGGCTTAAAAAAAAATCTTTTAAAAGAGTAACAACAAATCAATGTTCCTCTCCTTTCCTCTCTCTCTAAAAATGAATAAATAAAAATTTTTTAAAAAAATAAAAAATGAAAAAAAATAAAGTTGATCTTTCTCAGGCTTCTGTGTCATCGCCATCTTCTATTTTTCTGTTCCTCCTGCCTGCTTTCCTCTGCTGACCACCCCTGTCATCTTGGGGAATCGTGTTGGTCCTCAGTAGTCTAAGCTGGGCGTTGCATTTCATCCTCTCTGCACATACTACAGTCTCAACCTCCCCCATAGTTCTAAATGTCATCTCTATGATTATGACTTGCATATGCTTGTCTTTACTCAGTCACATCTCCAAATGTGAAACCTGTACTTTTACCTGCTACCCTAGAATACTTGCCATTTACAAGACCAAAATGGATCAGCATGAATTTATCTGGCTAACTCCTAAAGATTCTTGGGATGTCAGCTGACCAGACGCTAGTTCTGGTAGCTTTCCCTGACCCATACAACACTTACATGCTCCCCGGTGCCTCTGCTAATGTCAAACGCATTAGCATCACTGTGACTGAATGCTTAATTACCCATACCCCCACCAGCCCAAAAGCAGCAGCAGCAAGCAATGAATATACCACAGAGCCCACAAACAGAAGACACATAAACACTACACACTTGAATAAATTTAAATTCTGTGATTCTATATTTCACTTCGGTTTCCAATTCATACACTCGATGTAGTTGAATCAGCAACCACCAGACAAAATTTCTCCAAGAAAGCATGAGTAAAACTGAATAGCTACACTCTGTCTTAGTGTTTCATGCATGTCCTTCATAGACCCGGAAAGGGTCCTCCTTGATGACTAAAACTTTAAGCCATGTCTTCTCTGCCAGGGGCTCCATGAAAGAAACTATTCTCTTTGTATCATTTCCCAATATGATTTTGAGTGTATTTCTATGAATGTCAAGAGCCTTAAATGACATTAAGCTCTGGTTTTGGTGTAAACATTTTAAATTGTTTAATGAAACGATGTTTTAAGGTTGGAATACTTTTAAAACTTTACGTTCGATATTTACATTTAATATGAAAACAATGTGATATTTCCAAAAGTCTAACCTGCCTCTTCTCGAGGCATTTTATACCTTTTCTCCAGGGGGTCCCCAACACCCTGGGGGCCAGCAAAGCTCCGCCTCCTGTTTCCCGCTCCCAGGTCCCCTGCGTTCTCCTTCCCCGACCCCTAGCCCCCGGAACGCCCCCACCACATCCACCCTGCCCACCGTCCCTGGAAGCAGTCTTCCACCAAACCGCTCCCTGGCGCCCAAAATGCCGAGCACGGCTGCCTTACGCCAGCGCCCAGCGACGCCGCAGCGCCGGACACTCTCCCCGGCGCGTGTCCCGACTCCCCGTCGGCGCACGCGCCAGAAGCAACTGCTCCGTGTTTCTCTCCCGCAGAGCGACGTTTTCTCCCGGGAGCGTCGTCCCGGGCTCGGGCGCCCACCCGGGGCGGCTCCGACTCACTTCCGCGGCGTCCGCGGCGCGGCCCGGGGCGCCGGGTCGCGCCCGCCTTCCCGCCGCCCGCAGGCACCGCCGGGCGTCTGTGCGAACCGCGAACGCGCTCTCCGCAGCCGCCAACCGCTCAGCGCGCGGCTTCCGCGCCAAAACGGCGTCGCCGGAATTTCCGTGCGGAAGCAAAGCGAGGACCTCGGGGGAAAGCAAGGAAACGGCGAGGCTCCGCGCGCAGTATTAACTCCAGGTCCCCCGCCAGGCCGCCCGAAGCTCGGTCGTCCGCCGTCCGGGCGGCCGAAGGGGGATCTCTGCTCTGGTCCGCGAGACGCAAACGCGGAGCGCGCTGACCGCTGCCGGAGGGGAGGCGGACTACGGCGGGAAGGAGGGGACGCGATTAGCCAAAGACCTGCACGAAACGACCGCGGACACCGACAACGGGGTGGCGATTGACTGTGGGCGCGGGCCGGTGGCCTGGGCGGACGAGGGCAAAGGGGGAAAAACTGAGACAACCCTAATAGGGTAAACGATAATAAGAAGTAAATGAATAATGAAAACAAATTAATAAGTACACTTTTGTTTTTGATCTTTCCCCTTCCTCCCATCCCTACCACGTCTTCTGCATGGGCCAGTTCAGCAGAAGGAGCAAGGCTCCGCAATTCTGGACTTTTAATGTATCTTTCCGCGATTGCCTATCACCTGTCAAAGGTCTTCTTTCCTCCCCACCCCCCACCCCCGGGAAAAAAAAACCTAAAAAGTATTATGTCATAAAATTGTTTCATTAAGAAAGTAGATCATAGCCCTGGCTGGCATAGCTCAGTGGATTGAGCGCCGGCTGGGAACCAAAGTGTCCCAGGTTTGATTCCCAGCCAGGGTACATGCCTGGGTTGCAGGCCATAACCCCCAGCAACTGCACATTGATGTTTCTCTCTCTCTCTCTCTCTCCCTCCCTTCCCTCCCTTCCCTCCCTAAAAATAAATAAATTTTTAAAAAATCTTTAAAAAAAAAGAAATTAGATCATGTTCTCTCTAAACATAATTTTGTAAATTCATGATTTACTATGTATTTTATATAATTATATATATAATAACCCCATGATTTGGGATTCGGGTACTTCTCAGCTGGTGCAGATATGTGAGTGGAGATTGTTTGGGAGCTTAGCAAACAATGCAATTCAATAGAGAGAGTCACGAGTATATTCTACTGTCTAATTTATTGACCTTTCTTAGAGGATCGTTGCATGAGGAGAAGGCGCCCTGCAATTTGGACTCTGACAACCTCCCAGGCACAGGAGCTGAATTTCTTTTCTCTCAGGTAGTTACGGATCCTTTGGAAGTACTTCCGGACAGGAGATCCTAAATAGGGACAGACCAGATTTTCTTCTTCTGTCTGACCCAGGCGTTCTAGGCTGTGATGAACGCTGGAGAGCGGATGGTAAGAGGACGGTGAGGTTCCAAGCCGCGTGGCTGTGTTCTGAGTTCGAAGATCAGCTAGCGCATCAGATGGTGGAAACAGCTGCGTTGTGTCCTGTGCATTTGGGCGATAGTCCCTCGTTTTCCAAGGAAATTTGAAGTCGCTTCTGTCATTCAGGCATGACTGAGGTGGGATAGTGTTCAACTGTCTCAAAAGAGCAAAGATTTCGTGGTTGTCTGGGCTATGGATCGAAAGTAGGTCCCCGCCGAGAGAGCAGGCAGGGATGGAGCAAGAGCAGCAGTCCCGCCGCCAGGAGAGAGGAAGACAGACAGATCCGGGCCTTTGAGAATTCCGGCGATTCAGGGGACTGTCCTTCGCTGGTTCAGAGGGAAGCGCGATTCTCCAGCGGACCGCCAGAGGGCGCGCAGGTGGCCTTCTCGGCCGCCGGGTTTGGCCGCATAAACTTGGGAGCCTGCGTTTTCAGTCTCCGGGGTTCTCAGCACAGTAGAAACAACCGTGGCGTCGCGGCCCCCGCAACTTTGTGCTCCTTGGATCGTGATAGTCGTGAGCAAAGATCCGCTCTGCCTGGCCTTGCTGGGGGCGTGGTCTTAAATACTCCACAGGGAGCCCCGCCTTTCCTACACTTTTGGTTTCTTTTCATACACTTTTGTCCATGCTCCGGCGAGGCCACTTTTACACAGACTCCGTAGAATCCGTGTGTATTGAGCGGTGTGAGGCTGGGGACAGAGCATGGTGGTTTCTGCAGGAGATTGGAACGCAAGCCCAGGAAGAGGTCCCCGGGAGCAAACATCGATGCACAGGATAGAAACACCGATCTGTTGCCTCTTGCACGCCCCGCACTGGGGACACGGCCTCGCGGCGCTGGCTTGTGCCCTGACGGGAATCCATCCGGGAATCCAACCCGCGGTCTTTTTGGACGTGGATCTGCGCGCAACCCAGTGAGCCACAGCCCACGGGAGGTAGGGCTTCCCCCCCCCCCCCCCCCGGGGAGTTTTCAACATTACAGAGTAGTGAAGCACAGCAGCGGTCCCCAGCTTTTTGCGCTCCAGCAACCTGTTTCGTGGAAGACAACTTTTCCATGGGTCGAGGAGTGAGGGGATAGAGTGGGGGATACAGAGTGGGGGGCAGAGAACTCGGGATCTTGGAGTGGGGACAGGAGACAGAGCTCAGGCAAGCTTCGCTGTAGCCCATGGTTTGGGGACCCCTGGAGTAAGGTATAAAAAACTTGAAAAGTGGAGCATTAAACTTTTCGAAATATTACATTGTTTTTATGTTAATATAAATATCAGACATAAGTGTTTAAAAATATTTTTGAGGCTGGAGATGTTAGGAGGAAACTCCGGAGGTGTCCTAGGGCTAAGATAAGGGACATCTTAACGTTGCAGGACAGAGACCCAGTTCTAAGATGTGTTGTTTCCATTTTCTGGAGAAGAGCTGAATCTGGTGAATCTTGAGTGCACCTGTGCAGAAGATTCTACATGAACCCTGCTTCACTGTAAGAGCATTATAATAAATTAACATTGTGCAACTCCCTTCTCCCGTGGCCAATCAAGGAAAATCATGAGAACACATTCGCAAAAGCTTTAAAGTAGTATAACTACTTGTACATGCTCAATAAAAGCCTGCCAGAACTAACAAGGAGATATCCGCCCTATAAGAATAGAGTCGCTCCAGCCCTGAGGTCAATCTCTGCTCAGAGTTGGCCCGTTCTTGTGTTCTGTGGAGTGTACTATAGCTTAATAAATCTGCTCTCTTTCTGCAGTAAACTGTGTATTCCTTTCAATTCTTTGTCCACCATCACCAAGAACCTGGTTACCTTTCTCACCTGTGGCAGTTTAACCTTAAAACATCATTTTATTAAATTTAACATACTTAAAAATTTTTATTAACTGAAGTCAATGTGACATTCAAATTTTTTAATGTTTTAACATTCAGACTATTGAACCGGCAGGGATTAAATTTCCACCTTATTTAAAGTGTATTCTATTTACACCAAAAGGGGAATTTAATATAATTTAATGCTCTTGGTGATCACGGAAGGAAACACATTAGTTTTCTCAAGATGACTGGTGTTTAATTGAGAGTATTGCCATGTTGGCATTTCCTTGTGACTTCGTAACAATTTTGAATAATTTTTCTGTCACTTCACATTCCTGAAACGTCTTCATAGGCTCCCAACTTGACCAGATTGTTAAAAATAAAAACCAGGGTTGTATATGAGCACTTGAGGACATTTAGAAAGACGGATCTGTTCTTTTTCTTTGGTTGGAATGTTTTAGACCGAATGGAATTGGCCACATGTATTTGCACGCGGCCGTCTTTTTTTGTAGTTCTCTCAGCAGCTTGCAAGTGGAAGGTCATTTCATGTCTGTAACATTTTGGTAGTTTGTCCATCATGGATGTATTGGCATTATTTTTTTTTGTTTTTAGTATTGTCTGAAAGGATTATTTATCTTGATTACCTAGACATGATGCCTTCTGTAGTGCCCTGCTTGAGAGAAGTACCCTACTTTACCACCAACCCAAGAAAGAGCTTTCCAAAGAGTGTTGTGATTTCCAATGGCTGAAAGCCTATAAAAGTCCCGCCCTGGCTGGCGTAGCTCAGTGGATTGAGCTTGGGCTGTGAACCAAAGTGTTGCAGGGTCCATTCCCAGTCAGGGCACATGCCTGGGTTGCAGGCCATGACCCCCAGCAACTGCACATTGATGTTTCTCTCCCTCTCTCTCCCTCCCCCTCTCTCCCTCCCTCTCTCTCTCTCTCTCCCCCCTTCCCTCTCTAAAAATAAATATTTTAAAAAATTCATTAAAAAAAAGTCCCATTTCCCGTCATCTCCCTCCCACCCTCCACCTGCTCACCCCCTCCCTCCACTCATCCCTCCCCACATTCTTTTTATTTGACTTTGTCCTGGCCTTTTACAACGTTTTCATTTATTCTGTGCCATAAAATAGTATCACCAGAGTTAGCCTGACCAGGACATGAAAGAAGAGATTGTTCAGCTCATGTATCCTTCACAGAACAGCCACTGTTTGTTAGACAACTTTCCTTTGTGCTTATTGTCTGCAAAGTGAGCTGTACAAGTTCTCTCATTAATGGTTCAGGGCTGGACTACAGGTAGAAATTGGGGCTCTGTCCCCTCACAGTCATCCAGACAATCCCCTCTCCTCGAGTGTCCATTTGCTGGAGGACTTCAACAGGGACCCACGGAGAGTGTTAAAAGAAGCTGCAGTCAAAGCTTCTCTTGGTCCCTGGCTGGTGTGACTCAGTGGTCTGAGTGCCCGCCTGGTAACCAAAGGGTCACCAGTTGGATTCCCACTGAGGCCACAACTTGAGTTAGGGGCTGAGTCCCCAGTAGGGGGCGCTCGAGATGCAAACACACAGTGATGTTTGTCTTCCTCTCTCCTCCCTTCCCTCTCTAGAAACAAACAAACAAACAAACAAGCAAACAAATACATAAATAAAATCTTTTTTAAAAAGCTTCTCTTGGCCTGGCTGGGCTTGGGTCGAACAGATTATTGTTACATTAATACTAAAGGCAGCTATCATTCAGTATGTTCAGATTCTCCATCTGTAATTTGCAAGTTTTCTTTCATTGAATCTTTACAGTTTCCTGAGTGACCCCTAGTAAAGTTGTCTCAGTGTTTTGGAATAGGAAATGAAAATCTGATGTCCTTTAAATTCAGGAGATACAGGCAGATTTTGTCAGAAGTGAGGCTTTCTCCTGTCTCCCCAACCCGCAAGCTCCTCGCATGTGTTTCCCACCCCCCACAACTCACATAACCTCCACTACTTTACACCCACTCCACCCCCTATCCGAGGAAGTTGTCTTCCACGAAACTGGTCCCTGGTGCCAAAAATGCTGGGGACCACACCGGTCTGTAACGTCATAATGTTCAAAACCCCCTGGAATAAAGTCCCAGCTGCTGTGGCTCAATGGATTGAGCGCTGGTCCGTGAACCGAAAGAACCAGGTTTGGATTCCCAGATGCTTCCCCAACAGCGGTACAAGTCTGGGGTCAGGCTCGAAGGGAGAAGCAACCAATGTCTGTTTCTCTCCTGTACATCGATGTTTTCTCTACGGAACATCTCTTCCAGTCAACCGCTCAATATACACGGATTAAAAAGAGCCTTGCCGGACGGTGGACGAAAGTGTATGAAAAGAAAACAAAAGTGTAGGAAAGGCGGGGTCCCCACTCCAAGATCCCGAGTTCTCTGCCCCCCACTCTGTATCCCCCACTCTATCCCCTCACTCCTCGACCCATGGAAAAGTTGTCTTCCACGAAACAGGGTTGCTGGAGCGCAAAAAGCTGGGGACCGCTGCTGTGCTTCACTACTCTGTAATGTTGAAAACTCCCCGGGGGGGCGGGGGGGGAAGCCCTACCTCCCGTGGGCTGTGGCTCACTGGGTTGCGCGCAGATCCACGTCCAAAAAGACCGCGGGTTGGATTCCCGGATGGATTCCCGTCAGGGCACAAGCCAGCGCCGCGAGGCCGTGTCCCCAGTGCGGGGCGTGCAAGAGGCAACAGATCGGTGTTTCTATCCTGTGCATCGATGTTTGCTCCCGGGGACCTCTTCCTGGGCTTGCGTTCCAATCTCCTGCAGAAACCACCATGCTCTGTCCCCAGCCTCACACCGCTCAATACACACGGATTCTACGGAGTCTGTGTAAAAGTGGCCTCGCCGGAGCATGGACAAAAGTGTATGAAAAGAAACCAAAAGTGTAGGAAAGGCGGGGCTCCCTGTGGAGTATTTAAGACCACGCCCCCAGCAAGGCCAGGCAGAGCGGATCTTTGCTCACGACTATCACGATCCAAGGAGCACAAAGTTGCGGGGGCCGCGACGCCACGGTTGTTTCTACTGTGCTGAGAACCCCGGAGACTGAAAACGCAGGCTCCCAAGTTTATGCGGCCAAACCCGGCGGCCGAGAAGGCCACCTGCGCGCCCTCTGGCGGTCCGCTGGAGAATCGCGCTTCCCTCTGAACCAGCGAAGGACAGTCCCCTGAATCGCCGGAATTCTCAAAGGCCCGGATCTGTCTGTCTTCCTCTCTCCTGGCGGCGGGACTGCTGCTCTTGCTCCATCCCTGCCTGCTCTCTCGGCGGGGACCTACTTTCGATCCATAGCCCAGACAACCACGAAATCTTTGCTCTTTTGAGACAGTTGAACACTATCCCACCTCAGTCATGCCTGAATGACAGAAGCGACTTCAAATTTCCTTGGAAAAGAGGGACTATCGCCCAAATGCACAGGACACAACGCAGCTGTTTCCACCATCTGATGCGCTAGCTGATCTTCGAACTCAGAACACAGCCACGCGGCTTGGAACCTCACCGTCCTCTTACCATCCGCTCTCCAGCGTTCATCACAGCCTAGAACGCCTGGGTCAGACAGAAGAAGAAAATCTGGTCTGTCCCTATTTAGGATCTCCTGTCCGGAAGTACTTCCAAAGGATCCGTAACTACCTGAGAGAAAAGAAATTCAGCTCCTGTGCCTGGGAGGTTGTCAGAGTCCAAATTGCAGGGCGCCTTCTCCTCATGCAACGATCCTCTAAGAAAGGTCAATAAATTAGACAGTAGAATATACTCGTGACTCTCTCTATTGAATTGCATTGTTTGCTAAGCTCCCAAACAATCTCCACTCACATATCTGCACCAGCTGAGAAGTACCCGAATCCCAAATCATGGGGTTATTATATATATAATTATATAAAATACATAGTAAATCATGAATTTACAAAATTATGTTTAGAGAGAACATGATCTAATTTCTTTTTTTTTAAATATTTTTTAAAAATTTATTTATTTTTAGGGAGGGAAGGGAGGGAGAGAGAGAGAGAGAGAGAGAGAAACATCAATGTGCAGTTGCTGGGGGTTATGGCCTGCAACCCAGGCATGTACCCTGGCTGGGAATCGAAACCTGGGACACTTTGGTTCCCAGCCGGCGCTCAATCCACTGAGCTATGCCAGCCAGGGCTATGATCTACTTTCTTAATGAAACAATTTTATGACATAATACTTTTTAGGTTTTTTTTTTTTCCCGGGGGTGGGGGGTGGGGAGGAAAGAAGACCTTTGACAGGTGATAGGCAATCGCGGAAAGATACATTAAAAGTCCAGAATTGCGGAGCCTTGCTCCTTCTGCTGAACTGGCCCATGCAGAAGACGTGGTAGGGATGGGAGGAAGGGGAAAGATCAAAAACAAAAGTGTACTTATTAATTTGTTTTCATTATTCATTTACTTCTTATTATCGTTTACCCTATTAGGGTTGTCTCAGTTTTTCCCCCTTTGCCCTCGTCCGCCCAGGCCACCGGCCCGCGCCCACAGTCAATCGCCACCCCGTTGTCGGTGTCCGCGGTCGTTTCGTGCAGGTCTTTGGCTAATCGCGTCCCCTCCTTCCCGCCGTAGTCCGCCTCCCCTCCGGCAGCGGTCAGCGCGCTCCGCGTTTGCGTCTCGCGGACCAGAGCAGAGATCCCCCTTCGGCCGCCCGGACGGCGGACGACCGAGCTTCGGGCGGCCTGGCGGGGGACCTGGAGTTAATACTGCGCGCGGAGCCTCGCCGTTTCCTTGCTTTCCCCCGAGGTCCTCGCTTTGCTTCCGCACGGAAATTCCGGCGACGCCGTTTTGGCGCGGAAGCCGCGCGCTGAGCGGTTGGCGGCTGCGGAGAGCGCGTTCGCGGTTCGCACAGACGCCCGGCGGTGCCTGCGGGCGGCGGGAAGGCGGGCGCGACCCGGCGCCCCCGGGCCGCGCCGCGGACGCCGCGGAAGTGAGTCGGAGCCGCCCCGGGTGGGCGCCCGAGCCCGGGACGACGCTCCCGGGAGAAAACGTCGCTCTGCGGGAGAGAAACACGGAGCAGTTGCTTCTGGCGCGTGCGCCGACGGGGAGTCGGGACACGCGCCGGGGGAGAGTGTCCGGCGCTGCGGCGTCGCTGGGCGCTGGCGTAAGGCAGCCGTGCTCGGCATTTTGGGCGCCAGGGAGCGGTTTGGTGGAAGACTGCTTCCAGGGACGGTGGGCAGGGTGGATGTGGTGGGGGGCGTTCCGGGGGGCTAGGGGTCGGGGAAGGAGAACGCAGGGGACCTGGGAGCGGGAAACAGGAGGCGGAGCTTTGCTGGCCCCCAGGGTGTTGGGGACCCCCTGGAGAAAAGGTATAAAATGCCTCGAGAAGAGGCAGGTTAGACTTTTGGAAATATCACATTGTTTTCATATTAAATGTAAATATCGAACGTAAAGTTTTAAAAGTATTCCAACCTTAAAACATCGTTTCATTAAACAATTTAAAATGTTTACACCAAAACCAGAGCTTAATGTCATTTAAGGCTCTTGACATTCATAGAAATACACTCAAAATCATATTGGGAAATGATACAAAGAGAATAGTTTCTTTCATGGAGCCCCTGGCAGAGAAGACATGGCTTAAAGTTTTAGTCATCAAGGAGGACCCTTTCCGGGTCTATGAAGGACATGCATGAAACACTAAGACAGAGTGTAGCTATTCAGTTTTACTCATGCTTTCTTGGAGAAATTTTGTCTGGTGGTTGCTGATTCAACTACATCGAGTGTATGAATTGGAAACCGAAGTGAAATATAGAATCACAGAATTTAAATTTATTCAAGTGTGTAGTGTTTATGTGTCTTCTGTTTGTGGGCTCTGTGGTATATTCATTGCTTGCTGCTGCTGCTTTTGGGCTGGTGGGGGTATGGGTAATTAAGCATTCAGTCACAGTGATGCTAATGCGTTTGACATTAGCAGAGGCACCGGGGAGCATGTAAGTGTTGTATGGGTCAGGGAAAGCTACCAGAACTAGCGTCTGGTCAGCTGACATCCCAAGAATCTTTAGGAGTTAGCCAGATAAATTCATGCTGATCCATTTTGGTCTTGTAAATGGCAAGTATTCTAGGGTAGCAGGTAAAAGTACAGGTTTCACATTTGGAGATGTGACTGAGTAAAGACAAGCATATGCAAGTCATAATCATAGAGATGACATTTAGAACTATGGGGGAGGTTGAGACTGTAGTATGTGCAGAGAGGATGAAATGCAACGCCCAGCTTAGACTACTGAGGACCAACACGATTCCCCAAGATGACAGGGGTGGTCAGCAGAGGAAAGCAGGCAGGAGGAACAGAAAAATAGAAGATGGCGATGACACAGAAGCCTGAGAAAGATCAACTTTATTTTTTTCATTTTTATTTTTTAAAATTTTTATTTATTCATTTTTAGAGAGAGAGGAAAGGAGAGGAACATTGATTTGTTGTTACTCTTTTAAAAGATTTTTTTTTAAGCCCTGGCTGGTGTGGCTCAGTGGGTTGAGCACCAACCTGCGAACTAAAGGGTCACAGGTTCAATTCCCAGTTAGGGCACATGCCTGGGTTTCGGGCCAGGTCTCCAGTAGGGGGCGTGCGAGAGGCAACCACACATTGATGTTGAGGGGAAGGGAAGGAGAAAGAGGGGGAAAGAAACATCAATCTGTGGTTGCCCCTGGCGTGCCCTCACTGGGGACCTGGCTGGCAAGGCAGACATGTGCTCTCACTGGGGAATGGAACCGGCCACCCTTTGGTTCACAGGCCAGTGTTCAGTCCACTGAGCCATACCAGCCAGGGCCAGAAGGTCCACTTTAAATGGAGGATGTGGTCAATGTCAGACTTCTCTGAAATTCCAGCTGTGTTGCCACCCTTCAAGGCCAAGCAGGTTCATGGTATCGTGCAGATGAAAAAATATCCGTGAAGCAGTTGGGATGTCTGGCATGCCTTTATTCATGGGTGGGTGAGCCACGCATGCTGCAAGCTGCGTGTCTATCTGCATGTCTCATGTTATGGCCCCCTGCTCCCCAGCGTGGCACCCATCATGGCACCTGCCCCTTTACCTGTCTCTCATCATCATCGCCCCCAGCAGGGAGTCCCTACCTGTCAAAGTACTAGAGGGGAACAAAGCCGGCAAGATGCCAGAAATTATATGACATAATTCTGTGCATGCCAGCTCACTTCCTGTTACGGGAGCACTTCATTGGACCCAGTCTCAAGGCTATGTGAGCGCTAGTTATCAGGCGCCTCCAAGGCTACGGGAACACTACTTCCCTTAGTTACCCAGACACCTGGGTGGGGAAGCCAGACTGCTTCCACTTGCCCTACACCAGCCATTGTGCACTGCCCTGAGTCAGATGGGATTTATTCTAAACTTTGCTTGGGCAGTACAGGAGCAGAGGGAGCCTGAAGGCACATGACAGGGAGTGGAGAAATGAGCTGCACGTGCAGAAGCAGGACAGATACTTCATTTCAAGGCACTTAGTACAATATATCTTCCATAAACTAAGAACTTCAAACATGACAGGTATTTTCCTGTTTTTCTCCTGACAGCTCTATATGAAACAGCATTATTTGTCTCTTTCTATACATTCTTAGGATTAGCATCCTACTTTTCAGTACCTGACCTTCAAAGGAGGCAGGTTAAAAACACACACACACACACACACACACACACACACACGTTCTGTCATGAATGCAAGAGAACGCTGAAAATTGTCATTCCCCGTTTTGAAGAAGTGCCTTGTTTTTTCCATAGTGGTATGTTGGCTTGTATTAATATCTGAGAAGGGGAATAAATACCCAGATACGGGGCAGAAGCACACGATATTTAAGGGTCCTGTCACCTGCACATCCCCTCCCTCCCTCTCAGCATCCAGATGCATCCCCACATCGCACAAGTTTCCCTCCTCTCCAGGTAGAAACCCTCACCTCCTCCACTCTTTTTACCTCTCCACCCAATGATACAACTGCTTTTTTTTCAGTGTCACAGTTTCCCTAGAGACCAGAATGTCACAAGTAGAAAGCACAAGTTAAATGATGTTTCTAGGTTTCACAGAAACATCTGCAAGGAAGGTGTTTCTTTCTTTCTTTCTTTCTTTCTTTCTTTCTTTCTTTCTTTCTTTCTTTCTTCCTTTCTTCCTTTCTTCCTTTCTTCCTTTCTTCCTTTCTTTCCTTTCTTTCCTTTCTTTCCTTTCTTTCCTTTCTTTCTTTTCTTTTCATTTACCTATTTCCAGACAGAAGAGAAAGGAAGGAGAGGGAGAGAAACATCAGTGTGTGGTTGCCTCTCACACCCCCGCATCAGGGACCGAGCCCACAACCCAGGCATGTTTCCTGGCTGGGTACTGAATTGGCAAGCATTTGGTTTGCAGGCCCGCACAGAGGCACACCAGCCAGGGCTGGAAAGTGTTTCTTAATGTCTCTTCAATATGATGTAATAGAACTTGTAGCTAAAAAGGAAGCAGCAAGCAAGATGCAGTTGGTGGGTGGACAAATGAAACTCCTCTCAGGGAAGACTGCTCCCCCTTGTGGCCAAGGGTGATAAGCACAGCCACCAAGAGGAGGGCAGGCTTCTACTCTGGACAGAAATCCTACCATTTCCCTGGGATGTCCTTTCACCTTTTATTTATTCAAATGTATCAATTTTGGTATAATTTTGTAGGGATTTTCTACAATCAGCACAAAATTTTCAGTGTGCCGTTCACCAGGACGCATGTGTGAATTGCTAGGGTGGCAGAGAGGCCCTCTGCCATGGAGGGGTCTCGCATCTCTTCCTTCTGTAACACACTCCTCGTTAGGATGTGCTGCTTTCCAGCTTGGGCTTGCCCAGGACCTTAGAGACATTTCAACAGATTTCTGTGCTTTGCTGTCTCATCCTACCAGCTGGCAGAGGGAAGAATAAAAGATTCTAGGAGGTGGACAGTATTTGTAAACACTTGGTTTCTGGATGGTATTAGTGAGGATTTTCCAGAAGCAGAAGGAACAGGTAGGAAACCCTCAGAAGAATTGCTTTTCAAGTGTAAAGGCAGCCCATCGGCAGTATTTTTTTGTTTGTTTGTTTGTTTTTCTGAGACATCATTGTTTTCCTATTAAGCTGTTCAACTGATAGAATGAGGCCCACCCACGTTTGGAGGGAAATCTCCTTTACTCAAAGTCTGTGAACTTGCATGTTACATGGCCTATAATCTCATGTGAAACACACATTCACAGCAACATATAGAGTAATGTTTGTTCACATATCTGGGAACTGAGGCCTCGCTGAGCTGACATGTGAAATTAATCACACTGGTCCTCCTTCACTGATGTCCTAACATTTTAAAAATATTTTTGTTCCTCCAGTCTTTGAAGTCTGCTTTTCTCTTTTGTTTTTTGAGGAGTTTTCTAAATCGATGTTTTGTGACCATTCAAGGCCTGACAGGTCCACGGTATTCGGGCAGATGGAAGAATATTCACGGAGCCGTTGGGATGTTTGGCATGCCTTTATTCACTGGTGGGCGAGCCACACATGCTGCAAGCTGTGTGTCCCTGCATGTCTCTGCATGGCACACGTCGTGGCCCTTGCTCCGCAGCGTGGCCGCCAGCAGGGGGCCGCCAGCAGGGAGCCCCCAGCCCCTTTTCAGTATGAGAACAAACAAAGCCAGCAAAAAGCCAGAAAATTATATAACGTAGCATAATTCTGTCCATGCGAGCCCACTTCATGTTATGCGAACAGTTTATCGGATCCAGTCTCAAGGCCGTGAGAACACTGGTGATAAGGCCCCTCCAAGGTTATGGGAACACTGCTCCCCTTAGTTACCCAGACACCTGGGTGAGGAAGCCAGACTGCCTCCACTTACCCTACAATCGATCTGAGAGAGAAGTATGGTGACCGAGAGAGGAACATCAGTGTGGGAGAGAGAGTGATCGGTCACCTCCCACATGTGCCCTAACCGGGGATGAAAGCGGCAGCCCCGCTTTGTGACTGGGAACAAAACCCACAACTTTTTGCTGTACAGGATGACGCTCCCACCAACTGAGCCACTCCGCCAGGGCTGCTTATGTATTTTATAGAATTTATTAATTTTCTGTATTTTGTTAATTTCTAGGTGAGGAATTCTTGATATAAAACTTTAGTCAGTCCCCTTGCCAGATGAGTCACTGTAGCCATGTCCTGTTTTATACGGAGTTAGAAATTTGTATACATTTAAAAACAACATTTCTTTTGTAGTTTAGCCTTTCTCATAAGCTGAACATACTAACCTGGGCCTCCTCTCTCTTTTTAAAACTCTAACCTTACTATCAATCTTTCATTCCATCAAGATTTCATTATGAGCAATTAATTGTAAAAGATGAGATTTTATATCAATTCCTTCCTAGACTGCTAACTAATCACTGAGCACCATGCATTCAAACCTCTTTTCACCACATTAATACCAGACATATCTCTCATCTTACCTCTAATGAACACGGGAATACAACTTCATAGATTATGTGCTCTAGTAGTTTGAGTACCTAACTTCTCCCTTTGTCACACTGTCTTTAGCATCCCTACAATAATGTCACTCTACTTTTTAGAGAAGATAGATACTCCAAAAGTTTTTCTGTTCTGAACATTCTTCCTTTCTTGATGGTTAGCTTGGTATTTCATTTAAAATGCATAAATCGTCAATATTTGAAAATCACAGGCTCTTGGGGGTACACAAAAACACATTATAATAAGTATAATAGTCTGAGAGAATTTGTTTCTAAGGTGGAAAGTGAAACTAGATCAAGGAATTTCTCTTCTACAATGTCTAAGGTAATTAATAGGTGAAAATTAGTACAGTAAAACAAAAAACATAGCGTGCACCAATAAAACAAAGACAACGGCATTTAATTTGGGCATCAGAGCATAATTTAAAACTTAATGGAATTCTAAAGTATGAACATTTCAATTGCCTATTACTGTCTATATAATATCACATTCTGTATTGAATCTTCATTCTACCAGTAACTGCGTGGGATCCTGGGAAATGCACTTCATTTCTAGGCCTCCAGTTTTCTCAAACATAAAATAAAGTAGAAATATTCCTGGACGGTTAAAGAAACTGAAACATTTAAAAGACTGAAGCTATGTTGCACCACATAAACTTAAATATGGTAATTGTTTTCTTCCTTCTTCCATGGGTATATATGGGAAGAGTGAACCTCCCACCTATGGGGACCAATGCAGGGCAGGTGAACAGACAGAATTCTGAGTTGTGTTGTGAACAAGACTCAAGCGCAGTCACGACTCACATGGAAGAGAAGTCTGACTTGCACGTTCAGTTAGGGAATGGCGGCTTGCATGGTTCTTTGGAAAGAAGTTTGTCACCGAGACTGTGAAACATACTCATCTATAGTTCTTATTAGTAAGTGCTGGCACACTTTGGCCTTACCTCCTTGCTTTTCTAAATTACACTCTTCTATTCCTCATCACAACCGCTCCCCCCCTCTCCAGGGGAGACAGTCCCAGCGTGCTCTCCTCTTTCACTCCCCCCTTCAGTGCACCCCCCCCCCTACCCCCACCACGCACACACCCACACAGCTGTGTTCTGTCTCTTTGAGGCTTCCAGCCACCAATTTCCATTTAAGAGTAGAAAACCACCAATTAGAAGCAAAGTTGGGTGGAAGTTCTAGGTTTTTGAGAACTCCCATCTGAGAGACTATTTATCTTCTTCTGAAGAATAATTTTGGAACCGAGGAGTGGCCCTGTTACAACAAAGCAACAATTGCTGAAGCTAAAGGGACTGGGGAGTCAGATACCTTTTACTCCCAGGACTGACTCATGAGAACATTCACAGAGGGAGAGTGCCACCTATTGCCCATGACAGGCAAGGCCATCCCCCAAGTGAGGAAAGAGCAGGCAGGCTTCTTTCTGTTCTGTGCAAAACAGTCTGGTCCCTTCCCCCTATACCTTCAGAGCTTCAAAGGGGCCCTGTCTTCCCTTCTCAGTCCCGGGAAGAACTGAGCCCAACACTTGTCGACGCTCACTTCCTTAGCTTTTGCATTTTAGTGGAGCAACGTGCACCAGGCACCAGGCAGGGCTTGCCCTCTCTGGGCACTGGGCAGCTCTATGGAGAGGAACAGTCAGAATGCGTTTCGGGCCTCCAGGCTGCTCAGCTGGCCAGAGCCCAGAATCAATATCCCTTCACAGTTCTGGGGGGCCACTTGGAGTCCTAGAGTTTGCCTTTCTGGGTGTGGAGAAGCAAGGGCCTTCAGGAAATCTCTCTCCTATTCAAACGTGCACCCACTATCTCTAAAAAAGAAGTTGGCAGTTTTTCAAATTCATGGCCACCATGAGATCACGTTGCTTAATGTCATAATTAGGGAAAATCCTCATTTGTCACCTGGAGTAGTGACTCCACTTGCTTCCCTTCCAGCGTCGCTGAGTGGGAAGAGAGAGCACTACTTAAAGGAACTTCAGAGCATACAATTGTTGCCACCTGACAGCCTGAGGTTAACCATTGGGGTGGAACTGAGAGGTATTAAGGTTAGCCAAACTGGACTCGAAGGAGTTTATTGGGAAGCATGCGGTGTGGGAATTGCTCAGGCAGGTAGCAGGGGTCTCTCAAATCTGTGCCTCAGGTTACTCACTCAATCTTTTCTTTTGTAATTATACTTTATTGTTGTTCACTTGCAGTTGTCTGTATTTTCTCCCCCCACCCCACCCCAAAAT
Organism: Phyllostomus hastatus; assembly: GCF_019186645.2. Lineage (NCBI taxonomy): Eukaryota > Metazoa > Chordata > Mammalia > Chiroptera > Phyllostomidae > Phyllostomus > Phyllostomus hastatus. Next base: position 10,557,645 of record NW_025333857.1, read on the forward strand.
TACCTCCCTCCCTTGCTTCCACCCTCCTCCTTGGTTTTGTCCATGTGTCCTTTATAGTAGTTCCTGAAAACCCCTCTCCACTCTGTCCCTTCTCCTCTCCCCTCTGCCTATTGTTAGATTGTTCTTATTTCCAGTGACTCTGGTTATATTCCATTTGCGTTTTTCTTTTGTTGATTATGTTCCAGTTAAAGGTGAGATCATATGGTATTTGTCCCTCACCACCTGGCTTATTTCACTTAGCATAATGTTCTCCAGTTCCATCCATGCTGTCGCAAGGGCAGGAGCTCCTTCTTTCTCTCTGCTGCGTAGGATTCCATTGTGTGAATGTACCACAGTTTTTTGATCCACTCATTTGCTGATGGGTACTGTTGAAAACAGTATGGAATTTCCTCAGAAAATTAAAAATGGAACTGCCTTTTGATCCAGTAATTGTGCTGCTGGGATTATACACTAAGAGCCCTGAAACACCAATCCAAAAGAACCTATGCACCCCAATGTTCATAGCAGCACAACTTACAATAGCCAAGTACTGGAAGCAACCTAAGTGTGCATCATTGAATCTTTTGATTGCTCCTCTCCATTGAGGGCTGAAAGGGCTCTAGTTAACATGTGAAAGGACTTTTGTCCCTAGCATTTACTTCTTCCTTCACCACCTGTAGGGGTGTGTGGGAGATGGACACCAAGGTCACTTTTGTTTTTTTTCACCTGGCTCTGTCTTCTGATTGTCTAACATCTTTCAAATGCCATGACACTTTCCAGTATTTGGTTGCTTTTTTTTCACTTTTACTTTATGAGTTTTGTTGTTTCTTCTTTATATTTTCAGGGTGTAAAAGCTAATACTGTATTTTGCCATGTATTTTGCCACACACGACTTTGGCCCAAATGATCAGGAAAAAAAATCTTTCCTTTTAACTTTTTTAGTTCTGCTTTTTCTTTATTTACCTGCAGAATCAAATCCGATTGTTGTATTCCAGGGTATTATTTTTTCCTACAGATATGTTAATTGCTTTCTAGAATTACACTTCTAACACATAGGCATATATAAAACACTTAAAGACATTCATATAGGTATGGAAGTAGTACTAACCATATATAATGCATATCTTTATTTTCCCCTCGAATATTTGGTCAAAAAAGTGTGCCTTATACATGGCAAAATATGGTATTTTGGTTCCATGCTGTCAACCTGCCATCCTGCCCTGAAAATCTCTATGGCCATAACCTGTTTTATATCTAGAAGTTCTTAACTATGTGAAAGTGTTCCAGGATCCAGCCGCAGGTTTGTGGGGGCTGGGTGAGGGGGAAGGAGTGCTGAGCCCCCACAGCCCCGCACAGGTCCCACAGTGGAGCTGGCCTTTACAGCCCAGTTGTGAGCAGGGATGCAGGTGCCCAGGGACTGCCTGTGAGGGATCACTACGCAGCACCAGCTGGAGGAGGCAGACGTCCTCCACAGATTAGTAGGGAATGTGACCGTGGTCCAGCCTCTGCCTGTGATTCCTGGGCCGCAGCTGTCAACACTCCCTCATGCCCAGTCTCCCAGGGAAACTCAGTAAAGTCGGGGAGCCTGGTGCACATGGGACTTGGGAAAGAATCCAGAAGCTCATCCCAGCCTGTTAGGCAGTTTCACATCTGATTCCACTGGGAGGCGGCTGCCTCCCTTCAAGACTCAGCTTTGCTCAAAAACAGCAGCAACAACAACCACAATCCCCCCTGCCCACCCCCAGAAGCCCACAGGGCACCTCTAGAAACAGGAAGGAGTTGAAAGTCAGCAGCAGCAGGAGAACTTGGAAGAAGGGAGACATTGAAAGTGTGGGCTGCCACAGGCAGAGTGCTCAGGAGAGGGGAACAATGGGAAAGGCCAGCCCTGAGTCAATGTGTCTCCAGGTCACTCCCATTCAGAGGGTGAGAGGATCGAAAGGACATTAGTGTATGGACTTCTCCCTCAGAGACCAGGCCAAAGCAGTGTGACACACCAACACAGGTGACACTGAGAGCACAGCAGCCTCCTGAGTATTGGGAGGGATGAGGGTGACTCCAGTGCCAGCTGTAAACTTGGTTCACTTGGCAGAAAAAATCTCCTCCCTTAAAACTACTTAAGTGTTGTTCTGTGTACTTTCCCTTGGGATTTAAAGTCAGTCAGTTGAATGGACTCACACCACACCCCTGTTGTATACAATGGGCAGCAATCCTTTGGCATCCGAAGTGGAACTTGGAATCCTTTAGCATCTCATCCTAGCTGCTCTGTGACTTTATGCCATGCCTTCCCCTGGTTCATAAGGCCCATGTCCATTTCTCTGCTTGACTTCTTGTAACAGGTCCTTCCAGACAAGTCTTTATCTCAAGGTCCTTAAGTTTTGACCTGGGACCTTTGGTACCTTCAGCATAGCTCACCCCTCCCCATTTGTACTGCTCACCAAACAGTGGCATAAACCTCTGTAATCCAAATAGGGCTGTTGAGAGGGCCGAGTTAAGAATTTCAGACGCCTTAGAACAAGCGGCTGCTTTATACTTAGCATGCAATAAATGTTGGTGCCATCATTTAAAATATCATCATGGTTTTTGCTGCCTAAATTAAGAGCAGAATCTTTCAGGATCATCCATTTCCCTTACTCTTAATTGTAGTTTCTCCAAGGCAATCTTTTCTTTGCCTGAGTGGACTGGTGAACTAGGGAGAGAGCTCAGGCACGAGGCAGTACCCACAACGCTGCCAGAGAGCCTCCTGGCCCAGCAGTGTGGGTGGGGGTTGCCAGTCTCTTCACAGTGGGTTGTTGTCACTCTTCCCTCCTCACCTCAGACCGATCACAGGTGGATTAAATGAGAGGAAAATGAAGAGGCTGCTCTTGCAAAGCTGAAGGCCAGTCATTGACACAGGGGTTCCACTTCCTTGAGCCTCTCTCTGGCAGAAACAGCCCACTTCTGATTTTGTGTAATTCATTCTGGCTTTCATCCTCCACCCCACCCCCCTACTGCTCCGCCCCCATGGCGCGGGGTGCCAGATTGGCTACCCTGAATTTTGCCAACGTACCTGGAGTCATTTTGTCAGCAGGAAAGTCACTTCCCTTCTTTCACTTTTATGACATTCAGAATTTTATTATCACCCACAAACGACTGTGAATTTTGCTTCCTGGGAAAGTTGAAATGGGAAATAAAACATCTGAAGTCTTCAAAAATAGAGAGAAACATGGTGAAGCCCCACTGCCTTTCTTTTTCTTCCCTTTGTTTGTATCAACCTCAGGATGAAGTGCAAAGTAATGCCAGAGGAGCAAGACACACTCTGCCCAGTAAACCAACAGGTAATAACTATGTTCTCAATGAACTTTACAGTGAGGTGTCATGAGCAGGTAATGGAACAGGAAACATCCAAAGAAGGATGTTTCTCCCTGACACAGCAGCCTGAGCCCACTGCCCTGCATTCTGAGCATGAGACAGAGCTGGCGAACAAAGAAGCCCGACAGAAAAACGCAGACTGAACGGACAACTGAAGTTCAGCAGTGTCTGCACTATGAGGTTTTGATGGAGGGACGTCCTCATTGGATCTCCTGTGCCCAGCTCAGAGGTTTTAAGCATAACAACTGTTCAATCATTAAGTAAAAAGTGAAGGAGAAAAGTTGTACCTACAACATAAAAAGTATTGATCTACTGACAGTTAAATGATTGCAACTCGCTCACTAACTCATCCACCTACTTAGACAAACTAAACTTGTCTATCAGCTTGAGGGCTATGGACACCACCGACACCCGGGTCATGGCTCAGGGGAACAGGAGGTCACCACTGAGAACCAGGGTCCTTCACACAGACACTCCAGGGGGAAGGGCAAGACTTTAGAATTCCCCTCCACAGCAGGGGAATTCTAAAGACCCCAAGATGTGGTCAGCCTGCCCTCAGGGAGGGAGTCCAGGAGATTTGGGTTGAGAACACTGTGTCATTCCAGAGGAAAAAGATGTCTAGAGCCAATATCTCCCTCCAGAATGAGGTGGTGCTTCGGAAAACTCGGTCACCAGGATGTGGGGGGGGACTCCCCACCAACACGCACCAGAAAAGGGCCAGGATTCCTGCTGGCGGGTATGGGCACAGCCCGGGGAACACTGACAACCAGTTTCAAGATGTTGGAAAGAAATGGCACATCTATAGAATTCCTGCATGAATGTGTCTGAAAGGTAGGGAAACACCCCAGGAACTCATTCCCTGAAAAACCTCGGCCTTTGCTGTGAATGAAACTGTAAAAAAAACTCCATCCTTGGTTCTAAAGAGCTCATTTGCCAGACATGGCCTGGTGAGTACCTCACAAAAACACAGACACGCAGGGCAGAGGGAGCCTGGCTGCCTATGTGAAGTAAGGAGGGCAAAAGTGTTTCCCAGATTCCAGGCCAAATTTTGTCTGTAATACAGAGAAGAGCAATATTCGTGTATTTAAAAAGTGTCTGAATGTGCATGTGCATTTACACACCTAGATACACTTCTGAGTTTAGGACAGTGAGGTTTCTCATTAGACTGATAAGTCTCCATTTGACTTGACACATCTCAAGTTTTCCTTTTTTTAAATTTTATGGAAGATTTTATTTACTTTTTTATTTTTTTAGGGACAGTGGAAGGGTGGGAGAAAGAGAGAGAAAAATCAAAGCAAGAGGAACACATCAGTTGGTTGCCTCTCTTGTGTGTCTGGGCAGAACTAAACCCTCAGCTTAGGAGTGTGTCCTGACCAGAATGGAACTGGCAACCGCTCATTCTGTGGAACGACACCCGACCAACTGAGCCACACTGGTCAGGGCAACACACCTCAAGTTAGGAGGGAAAATTAAAACCACAAAATTAACCTTGTAGATTGATGACATCTTCTTAGCCCACGTGGAGAACTCATGAATGAAAACAAAAAAAAGGAAGTAAAAGTGTAAAGAAATGTTTAGAAAATGAAAATTATGGTGTCTCCCTATTTAATGGCCGTGCTTAGAGAGAAGGTCATAGGCTAATTAGGGTCCAAGGTTGTTCATCAGACGTCCAGTTCAGCAAGGCCAGCAGCCCCTCCTGATCCCATGGCCCTCCCGCTGTCTCTGCTCACTGTTCTGGTGGTGTTCAGCTGTGGCCCCAGTGGAGCTCTGGGCTGTGTCCTACCTCAGAACCACATCCTGCTCAGCAAGGAGAACTTGGTGCTTTTGAGGCAAATGCAGAGAATCTCCACTTTGCCCTGTCTGAAGGACAAAAAAGACTTCAGATTCCCCCGCAAAATGGTAAATGGCAGCCAGGTCCAGGAGGCCCAGGCCATCTCTGTCCTCCACGGGATGCTCCAGGACATCTCCGACCTCTTGCTCACAGAGCACGCCTCTGCTGCCTGGAACACCACCCTCCTGAACCAGCTGCGCATGGGACTCTATCAGCAACTGGAAGACCTGGAGCCCTGTTTGCTGCAGGAGATGGGAGAGGGAGGAACTGCCTTGCCATCCCAGGGACCTACACTGGATGTGAGGTACTTCGAGTACCTTTTTCGCTACTTGGAAAAGAAGCAGTACAGTGACTGTGCCTGGGAGGTTGTCCGAGTGGAAATCATGAGATCCTTGTCTTCCATAAGAACCTTGCAAGAAAGGTTAAGTAACATGGACTGAGACCTGTGGTCACCTTCATCCAGGTGTCACGGATGAATGTGCCTGATCTCCCCTGCACATAGGACTCAGGTCACGGGGAAAGGCTCTTCTTTCTGCTTCAGTCACAGAATGTATTGATGTTAACTGAGCACATTTTGTCAGAGTGTTAGGCAAGATCATGTTACAAAAATTCAGCTCCTGGGACATGAGTTTTGGAGTGGTGATCATCTGATGTTATTTATTTATGTGTATTTTGTGTACCTATTATTTATGTATTCTTTTGTCTTACCATTATTTTGTATTTATGTAACCAATATTTGCCTTTCCCTTGTACTAGACTTTAAAAAACATGCTTACTTCTTTATGTTATTGAATTTTCATTTCCTTTGTAATTAAATTCTTGTAAAAGAAAACATCTTGTCTTCTTTTAGTCTGAAAATATAAGTACATACTTTTCTCTGTAAATTTGTTTCAGAATGGTACCTGCCTAATTAAGTCGTATAGAACAGTTCCTGAGCTAGTCATGAAATGCCTATCAAAAGGTGGAAATCCATGAACTTGAGAAGATTCCTGGAAAATATGGAATGTGGTCTGTAAAACTCATGTCTTAGTTTTATCCGAATTATATTTAGACAGCAAGGAGTGGTGGGTAGAAATATCTGAGAGGAGTCATGTAGAGTGAAGTGGGAAAGCTACACGTGTTTATTGTCTGATCCTGGCACCCGGTACTCTTGCTCCCACCCTCTCCCCGGTCCTACTTCGCTGATTGCATTCACTCCCGTATACTGTCCCTGTGCCCCTCACCTCAGTGCCCACCCACACACCTGCTGTGGTTCTTGGTGGTTTGAGCTTCAAGGTTTCTACTCAGAGTACAAAGCCAGGGGGGTGGAGTAAACAGTGAGTGGAAGCTCTGTCTTTCAAGACTGTTGTAGTCAGGTCTGTTTCTCTGAGTGTCCTCATGTATATTTGGGGGCCCTGAGTGAAGGCCATTGTTACTGTGAAGAAATAGGCGCTGATTTCAAAGGAATCAGCTGATTTAGGTTTACTGTGTGTTTGTGTGTGTGCATGTGTGTGTGTGTGGTGTGAGAATTTCTCAGACAGCAGGGAGAGATGTCAATGTGGGAGGATTTCTTGAACCTTGGCCTCAGATGGCCTAGCCAGTGCTTTGTAGTTTGCCTTTCGATAAGTTGAAATGTTTCAATAAATTTTTGCCCTTTATCTTTCTCTATTCTACTACTTCCTCATGGACCAGATTAGCAGAAGGAGGAAAGCTTGGTTATTCTGGACTTGTCTGTGTCTTCCTTTGATTGCCTAGTTCCTTTCACGTATTGTGATCCCTTGTACATGGGGTGCTGTAGATGATACACTATATGTATGGGGAATTCTGGTACACGGGGCTCTTGCTTTCCAAACTAAATGGATGTGAAGTCTGCTACACTTAAGTTACAAATGTGTTGCTAGGCCAAGTTGAAGGTCTGCTGCTATGAACTGTGACCCCGGGGGCTGCTACACTTAGGCTTCTCTGCCTTCAGCTACATTTTAAAGGGGATTTCAGAAGGGCTGGTTGTTGACCCAGCCACGCTGACACATATAATTAATCATCACAAAGACTGTCTTGGAGAAAGGACGTTCAGTTTCTCAGCAGCCTCTTTGCTTCTTGTGAACAGTGCACTTGGGAGAATGGTAAGAGCACAGACTGTGGTGTCAGAAGGCCTAGTTTCTAAAATGTTGCTCTGACCTGGTGAAAGTTAATGTCCCCGTGGCTCTGTTTTCTTTTTTTCTCTACATGGGGATAATGAAAGAAATGACATCTCCTCATTTTGTAGGTTTGCGTGTAGTGAAGTGAGTAGAACAAGACTGGCACATCAAAGTGTGTGACAAACCCCTGTTTTTAAGACGCTTGTACTCAAAGGAGTGTTCAGGGGATGGGTTGTGATTATTAATTAACCTGTTTAGCATTGTACCTAGACCACGGTAGGGATCAGTACTGTCATTTTTATTATTGCTGTAATTCCCAGCTCTACCATCTTGAGTATTAATGTTATTGAGGTAATTCACATTTCTGAATTGTTTTCCATTGATCCTAGGAAGTGCACATTGAAAAAACCACCATCCCTCCGTTTGCCAGATGGAATTAGGAATTCAGTGGTCTTATGTAAAGTGAGTCTCCTGTGAGTTCGTGGGTGTGATCCCACCTGAGTGTTCAGAAACTGAGTGATGACACCTGGGGTAAAGAAAATAGGAGAATGATCATGTGGCTGGCTGTGCAAAGGTGAAGGTTGGCCATCGACCCCGAACTGTTCTCACTTAAGGCTCTGCCAGAGCAGTCCGTGTGCGTTCTCTCTCTATTCTAGGGCCCCTCCTCCTCTGCTTTGCTGGAAGTCTGGTTGCAGGCAATTGAAGTTAATTGTATTTTGTCATTTTGATACTCAATGGTCAGCCTTTTTGCTTTCTTCAGGCCTGAAGACTGGTTCGATCCAGGCTACTCATGTCAGGGAGCACGAGCCCCTGTACCCAGTCCACCAATTTAAGTGTCAATCTCGCCCCAGAACACACTTCCAGACACACTCAGAATGTTCTTTACAAGTATCTGGGCGCCTCACAGTCCAGTCAAACTGACACATAAAATTAACCATCACAAGGATCTGAAATAAAATACTGTGTAGCCCAGTGGATTGGTTAAGCTATATCTCTGTCACCCCAGGTGGTCAGAATTGGGTTATCATTTCACCCTGACTTAAAACCATGTGTGAACATTCCATGGAACATCAGGTGAGAGTTTAAAGAATTTAAAGTAAGTTTTGTTTTGGTCACAAATGCTTCCCTTCTTCAAGAAGGGAATAGTACAGGGTTTCTATACAACTTTTTGGCAATTAAGAACACCCACAATGTCTATATAAGGTGATATCTTGTGAGTTGTAGGCTCACCATGACCCCCTCCCTCAGGTTGGTTCTGTGTTGTCAGGACAGATCAAGTGCCCACAAATCACACCTACTGGAGCCCTGAATTCACACACAGACTCTGCCCTGTTCACCTTGTGCCTTGCTCCTTCTCTAACTGCTTTATTTTCATAGAACATAGGTCATAAATCCACAGGACAAGGGCAGTTCAGTCCCCAGGCTCCCTGTTCTCCAGGGAAGTTTATAGTTGGAGTAGCATCTACATATTAAGTCCGGGGACATGGGCTGTGTGGACTTCGTCCAAGTGTAGCATCACCCACATGCTGAGCACTGAGCCAGGCCTGCAGGAGAGAGGAGACTACAGCTCTTTCCACCCTGCTTGGCCTCAGGTTCTTCCTGTTCTATGAAGAGGAGTGAAAAAGAATGGCTCCTAGTCTATTTTGTGCTCAAATCTGGTCTGTTCCTTATTCTGTCACCTTTGCATGACTGGCCCCCATACCGCCTTTGAGAAATAATTTGGAAAACAAAGTCTTTAAGAGCAACTTGAGAATCACTGAAATAAAAGTGGAGAGTGAGTCTTCCATTTATGACCAGGCCCATGATTCTCATTTTGATGTTATAAATATTGAAAATACATACTTGAAGAATATATTTTTCTGGAAACAAACAAGTTTTTTAAAATAGTACCTCAAACAATATTCAACTATAACTTTTCTTGTAGAACTGTGAAATATTTATAAAGTACCTTTAGCTCTATTGTTCTCTCAGTTCATATTTGGGTAGTATATGTTGGTATTATTTGTTTTCCCACTAGTACGATGATTGTTCCTTTTGTGAGTATTGATCGAGCTCCTGAACTGTAGGGACTGGGATGGACACCTAGCAGACAAGGTTGTGTGAAATGACTTTTCTCTCCTTAGGCATTTCACAAAATCCTGGGAGGTGTTCCCAAAAGAAAATAGGTCAGGACACATCGTAGTCCATTTGGACTCCTTTAACAAAGTAGCATAGACTAAGTAGCTTGTAAAGAATAGAAATGTTTTGCTCATAGTTCTAGAAGCTGAAATTCAAATCGGGGTATCAGGAAGGTTGGGCTCTGAAGAGAGCCTGCTTCTTGGCACACACTGCTGATCTCTGCTTGTATCCTCACAAGGCAGAACCAGGAGGGGTCTACCTCAGGCCCCCTTTTATGAGGGCACTTGTTCCACTAAAGTGGACTTTACCCTCATGCCCTAAGTATTCCCCAAAGGCTCCACCACATTACACCATCACTTTGGGGGTTAGGACTTCAACATAGGAGTTCTCCGGGGAACGTAAACATTCAGACCACAGCAGGCAATTAAAGTCTACATGCCTGGCGTGTAGAAGAGGGAATACAGCCATATTTAGAAAATAAAGAAAAATGAGCAGGGTAGGATACAACACAGCAGGTGAAGGATCAGTATCCAAACTCTTGCCTTTTGACCTGAAGTTGTGCTCCAACTATTACATGCCAAATGTTAGAGTTCCAACTGAAATGGAGACACTATCCCCCAGAAATGCATGGGGGAACCCGAAAGCCTGTGATCACTCATCAGTGTTTGTGAGGGATCTCCAAAAAGCTCATCATGATGATACATCATTGCCGCTTCAGTAAAGATCCACCAAACAGTAGTGTGGTAAATTGTTTGATGCTGTGAGCTGTGTGAAGCAGGGGAGAGCTTGAATTTAGATTTATGGTTCTCTATGTGACACCAGCCTACTTATTTTTCTACCATGAGGAAGCAGAGAGCAAGTGAGAATTTAAGGCGTGCATACATGTGAGTTTAACATAATGCTAGGCAAAGGCTGAAAATATGCTGTTGCTCTTGCAAGTTCAATGTCCAGAGTGTGTGCACCTTTAAAAAAAATCCTAGGGATTTTAGCAGTAAACTCAGTAGATGTTATTGACACCAGTATGAGTAGAGTGGAAACATTAGAGAGTGAAAATATTAGCCATTGTCTATTATAATCCTAGTAAAATGTCTCCATAATGAAGCAAAATAACCTGGTCATTCATGAATGCCTTCCAGTATGTGGAAAATATGTGAGAAACTGCTTCAGTAAAAATTACTTTAGCAGTGATCACACTGGGCTTGGTGCCCAGCATAACACAGAAAATAAGAGAGCCTAGTTACTAGAGAGCTGATTTACCAAGGACGTCCTACCTACCATTTATTTTTTAAAAGACTAGTTATTTATTTATTTGTTTTTTAGCGAGAGGAAGGGAGGGAAAAAGAGGGAAACCGACACCAGTGTGGGGGTTGCCTCTTGTGTGCCCCCTTACTGGCGACCTGGCTCACTACCCAGGCATGTGCTCTGATTGGTAATCGAACCAACAACCCTTTGATTCACAGGCCAGCACTCAATCCACTGAGCCACACCTGCCAGGGCTCTACCTACCTTTTAAAGGGTAAGAATCTGGAGGGCTGAGACAACATAACTTCTTATGCAAAACAAAGAGAGTTTAGGGTCAAATCTGAATGTTAATTCTTTACACAGGCATAGTTAATAATAATTGAGTTTCATTGCTTCCATAGACAGTTTCCTTTTGCTGGAGAATAAGAGACTTGATGGGAAACTCTGAAAGTCCTTTGAGTATTTTGAAAAGTCACACAAAAATACAGAGAAGGATTCAAATTGATGTTTAAATCATATATTCTCATTGTGGGTAATATTACCTCCAAAGGTGTGCAAAAATTAGTTCTTATGAGTGTGAACAAATCATAGGTATTACACTGGTTTTCGGTGCTCCAGAACTCAACTTTATCCAAGAAATTCTATTTCTCAGTGTTCACTCTTCTCTTTGAAGTCTCTTGTATATCACATTGGAAGGATTGGCCTTGAGTTGAGGGAGGAAACACAAAACGCATGCCAGATCAGCACCACGGACCTATGGTGACCTGAGGGCTCCTTGGAGGACTTTCCTCCCATACCTCACTGGATCTCACAGTGATATTGTGAGAGGTGGCCTAGCCTTTGCTCACTCTCGAGCTGCCGTCGACCGTCTTGTGGATGTTGCTTAGGCTGGAGTCTCAGTGTGATGTGGGCTTTGAAATTAAATGCAAATAGTTGTGTTATTTAGTGCTCCTAAAGTTATTCAACAAATTATGTCAAATGCTAAACAGGTAAAATGTTGACAATATATAAACATATATATAGCAGCTGGTGAAGTTAAAAATTATTTCTTGATATGAATCAATATTAAAAGTTAAATATAAATATTAAGAAAATAATTTTAAAACAGTGTTCACTGGTTTTTATGATGTAAAATATATCTATACATGGGTATTATTTTAAAGTGTTATTTAATTTTTAAAATTTTTTTATATGGAACCATAAATAACTCTGAATAGCCTCAGCAATTTTGAGGAAGAAGAACAAAGTAGGAGGGATCACCATACCTGACATCAAACTGTGTTACAAGGCCACTGTAATCAAAACAGCCTGGTACTGGCATAAGAACAGACACAAAGATCACTGGAACAGAATAGACAGCCCAGAAATAAGCCTAAGTCTCTATGGTCAATTAATATTCAACCAAGGGGGCAGAAGCATACAATGGAGTGAAAACAGCCTCTTCCAAAAAATAGTGCTGGGACATCTAGACAGCTACATGCAAAAAATGAAACCAACTGACACTATAAATAAAAATAAACTCAAGATGGTTAAAAGACTTGAATATAAGTCGTGATACCATAGAAGTCCTAGAGGAGAACATAGACAGGAAAATCTAGATATTCCACACGGCAATATTTTCACCATTATGTCCCCTAGAGCAAGAGACATAAAAGAAAGAATAACAAATGGCATCTCATCAAAATAACTGCTTCTGCAAGGCTAAAGAAAACATTAGCAAAATGAAAAGGGAACCAAATGTATGGGAAAATATACTTGCCAATGATATCTCGGACAAGGGTTTGATCTCCAAAATAAATAAAGAACTCACAGGACTCCACTCCAGGAAGACAAACAATCCATTTAAAAATGGGCACAGGACCTCAACAGACACTTCCCAAAGGCAGACATACAGAGGGCCCAGAGACATAGGAAAGGATGCTTAGCATCACTAGCCATCAGAGAGATGCGAATTAAACCACAATGAGATATCACTTCCCACCAGTCAGAATAGCCATGATGAACAAATGAACGAACAACAAGACTTGGCAAGGTTGTGGAGAAAAGGAAATCCCTAGTGCATTGTTGCTGGAAATGTAGACTGGTGCAACCACCATGGAAACAGTATGGAATTTCCTAAAAAAAATTGAAAATGGAAGTGTTTTTTGACCCAGCAATTCCACTGCTGGGATTATACCCTAAGAATCCTGAATTATACACTAATTCAAAAGAACCTATGCACCCCAATGTTCATAGCAGCACTGTTTACAATAGCCAAGTGCTGGAAGCAGCCTAGGTGCCCATCAGTAAACGAGTGGATCAACAAACTGTGATACATTTACTCAATGGAATACTGCACGGCAGAAAGAAGGAGCTCCTACTCTTCGCAACAGTGTGCATGGAACTGGAAAGCATTATGCTAAGTGAAATAAGCTGGGGGGTGATTTTATTTGAACGTGTAATTGGATACATCACTATTTATATGAATTAATATATCACTTTAAAATTTGCTGTATATGGCCGGTGTGGCTCAATGGATTGAGTGCTGGCCTTTGAGCCAAAGTGTCTCCACCTCAACTTTCCAATCAGGGTACATGCCTGGGATGTGAGCCAGGGCCCCAGCAGTGGGCATGCAAAAGGCAACCATGCATTGATGTTTTTCTCCCTCTCTTCCTCCCTCGCTCCCCCTCTCTAAAAATAAATAAAATCTTTTAAAAATTTGCTGCATAAGTTAGTTATAAAGTTATTGACATTGACATTTTAACTACATTAAATTAAATGACAATAGATTTTAAATGTACCTTGAAGTGTAAAATTTGCATTTATTCATTCTTAATCCTGTACTGAATAAAATGAGTTCAGTTTACACTTTCTTCTTTTATTTATAAAACACAGGTATAAATATAGTACATTACTATTTGCACTCATATATACAATACATGTTCACTATAGATCTGCGTTTATCGTTTTCTTGGGGGCTTCAATTTGAAAAACATCTGAAAGTCCCTGTGGACAGGTGGCAATAGTGAAAAAAATATGGTTGAGAAATATTGATCAAAATGCATGTAGAAAGTACATAAAGGAAAGCAAAAGCAGAAGTGGAAAGGAAAGGAAACATTCAGAAATTGAAAAGTCCTATGTTCCCTATATAAGACACCGGCACAAAGTTGGACCTTACAGAGCCTAGAGAACAAGATTCAGTCCCCCAGCTCAGCCAGGCCAGCAGCATCTGCAAGGTCCCCAATGGCCCTGCCCTTTTCCTTCCTGGTGGCCCTGGTGGCTCTCAGCTGCAACTCCATCTGCTCTCTGGGCTGTGACCTGCCTCACACCCACAGCCTGGAGCTCCTGGGACAAATGAGAAGGATCACCCCTTTCTTCTGCCTGAAGGACAGAAAGGACTTTGGGTTCCCCCTGGAGGCGTTCAGTGGCAACCAGTTCCAGAAGGCTCAAGCCACTTCTGCCATCCATGAGATGATCATGCAGACCTTCCACCTCTTCAGCTGCGTGCCCCAAGCAGCAAACACAGAGGGCGTGTTTGCTGCTTGGGACAAGACCCTCCTAGACCAACTCTGCAATGGACTTGATCAGCAGCTGAGGGACCTGGCTGCCTGTCTGACGCAGGAGGTGGGGCTGGAAGAGGCTCCCCTGATGAGTGAGGACTCCATCTGGGCTGTGAGGAAATACTTCGAGAGAATCACTCTCTACCTGCAGGAGAAGCAGCACAGCCCTTGTGCCTGGGAGATTGTCAGAGCAGAAATCAGAAGATCCTTGTCTTTATCAGCAAACTTGGAGGAGGAGGAGATTGTGCAGTAAGGAGGGACACCTGGCTCAGCATGGACATGATTCTCCCTCCCTAATAATATCACACTTCCTCCTGTTCTGCCAGGTCAAACTTCCTTTGTTTCTGCTCTGATCGTCTCATGAATGGAATCGATTTGTTAAAAGTTTCCGGGAATAGTAAGTCAAATCCTGTTCAGCCTTACAGGCACCAGTGGCTCACAGAGGCCTATGCTGATGTTTTATTACATATGTATGTGTGTATGTATGCATGTATTATTTATTTATTTATTTATTTATTTATTTATTTATTCGCTCATTCATTAATTTAAAAGTTCAATTATTTATGTATTTGGAAAGTTTGACTTTTTGGCTCATGTAATGTTCAGCACGTGCCCCTTTATATTGTGTTATTATAATAAAATATAATCTTTATGTTTAGTCAATTTATAATTATCTGTGTGCATTAAATTTTTACAGTAGGAAACTTTTTGTATTGACTTATCCCAAAGAGAAACAGCAAGCCAGATTGTGCAACTTGATTAAAACATAGATGGCACAATTCATTTACCCATCACATTATATTCAAACTAGAAGTACCTACTGACTTCCTCTAAGCCAGGTTGTGTGGTGCCCTCAGGATATAGAGGTGATTGTAACAAACACAGTTACTGTTCTCATGTATTTTTGATTTTTTGGTGGGAAAGAATCCTAAACACAATTAATTAAAATTACTATCAGTTATGTTAAATGGAATATTGAAGGAAGAAAAAACAAGTGAATCCTCTCACCAGCAGCTACAGTGGAGAATGCCAGGGCATACAATTTGAAGCAGTTGGTCTGCTCTACAGGTGACTGGTAGACATCTAAGGGCAAATGTCCACTGTTAGCTGGGTATGCGAGTTTGCAATCTACAAGGAAAGCCATGGAGGCATTCCAGAATACATGCCCATATCACACAAGTTTCCCTCCTCTCCAGGTGGAAATCCCAAGAGCATGCTTGCCATTCATTCTCTTTACCTCTCCACCCAGCCACACAACTGCTTTTGTTCAGTCATGGTTTCAGCATCGTTGTCTCAGTATCAAGTTTTCCCTAAAGAGCAGAATGTCACAAGTAGAAAGCAAAAGTAGCATTTCTAGGTTTTGCAGAAACATCTGCAAGAGAGGCTTTCCTTAACGTCTGTGGACTGTGATGTAACAGACCCTGTAGCTAAAAGGAAACAGAAAGCAAGATGCAGTTTGTGGGTGGGCAAACGAAACTCCTCTCAGGGAAGACCGCCCCCTGGTCTCCCAGTGCAACAAGGGCAGCCACCAGCAGGAGGGCAGGCTTCTGTTGTGGACAGAAGTCCTACCACTTCCTGCAGATGTCCCTTGACACTACTACAGAAAGGCTACTTCTTGGCAACAATGGATTCTAATGCTGTCACTAGCCCGTTCCTTACTCTTTGTATTACAGACAGTCTCCAGCTTCAGGCAGGGCATGGACACTTTGGGATTGGGCAGTGAAAGGGAAAGAGAGAGATGTGTTTTCTGGCTACCCCTACTCTACAGAGGAAAGGCTCCCTCTGATTTACCCCTTCCACATACTATGGGACTCTAGTGGGCAGGTGGAGCTGCCAGTCCACGAATGGGAGCCCAGGTAATCAGGAAAATCTCATTAACATTAATTGAACAACTCTAAAAAGTATACTTTTAGTTTCACAGATTTATGATATCAGATATCAACTATTACTTAATAGAATAATATTCACATTGTCATTTTGAATGACTATCATTTTTGTTGTTGTTCTATTACAGTTGTCCTAATTTTTGACCCTTTTCCCTCTTCTGCCCAGCTCACCCCCACTCCCACAATCAATCCCCACACTGATGCCCATGTCCATGGGTCATTCATACATGGTGTTTGACTAATCCCTTCCCCTTCTTTCCAACTTTACTTCCCTCTCCCCTCCACTCTGGCCACTTTCAGTCTGTTCCATGTTTCCACGTCTGGTTCTATTTTGCTCATTAGTTTATTTTGTTCATTAGATTCCTTTTACAAGTGACATCATATGCTATTTGTCCTTCACTGACTAGCTTATTTCACTTAGCATGATATTCTCCAGCTCCATCCAGTGTGTCTGCAACAGGTAGGAGGTCCTCCTTTCTTTCTGCTACATAGCATTTGGTTGTGTAAATGTACCATACTTTTTTTGATCCACTCATCTACTGATGCACACTTAGGCTGTTTCTAGTACTTGGTGATTATAAATAGTGCTGCTTTGAACAAACGGGTGCATAAATTCTTTTGAATTGGTGTTCCAGGATTCTTATTTCCAGCAGTCAAATTTTGGGTTTTTAATTTTAATTTGGGTTTTAAGAACCCAAACTTTTTGGGTTCTTAATTTTAAGTTCGTTTTTAATTTTTTGCGGAAATTCCATACTGTCTTCCACAGTGGCTTCCCTAGTCTGCATTCGCAGCAACAGTGCATTAGGGTTCCCTTTTGTCCACCTCCTCACCAGTACCTGTTGATTGTTGACTTATTATTGGTAGCCATTGTGACAGGTGTGGTGTGATATCTCACTGTGGTTTTAATTTGCATCTCTCTGATAACCAGTGATGGTGACTAGTTTTTCATATGTCTATGGGCCATCTGTGTGACCTCCTTGGAGGTGTCTGCTCCAGTCCTGTGCCTATTTTTTAATTGGGCTGCTTGTCTTCCTGGTGTTGAGTCCTATGAATTCTTTATATATTTTGGAGATGAAACCCTTGTCCAATGTATCTTTGGCAAGTATGTTCTCCCATAGAGTCATCTCCCTTTTCATTTTGATGATGGTTGCTTTAACCATGCAGAAGTTTTTAGTTTGATATAGTCCCATTTGTTTATTTTTTTCCTTTATTTCCTTTGCCTAAAAATCGCTATGAGTGATTCTGAAAATTTACTGCCTATGTTTTCCACTAGGACTTTTATTGTTTCACAACTTATATTAAGTCTTTTATCCATTTTGAGTTTATACTAGTGTACAGTGTATATTGATGGTCTAGTTTCATTTTTTTTAATGTACCAGTCCAGTTCTCCCAACACCATTTATTTTCATTTTTAAAAAAGGATTTCTTTAATCACTTCTAGAGAGAGGAAAAGGGAGGAAGAAAGAGAGGGAAAGAAACATTGATGTGTGAGAGAAACACACATCGGGGTGTTTCTCTCACACATCCAGATACTGTTGTTGCATGTGGGGGCATCCCTCACATGCCCCCAAACCAGGGGCCCTGGCCTACAACCCAGGCATGTGCCCTGACTGGGAATCAAGCCATCAACCTGGTTCACAGGCCAGCACTCAACCCACTTACCCACACCAGCCAGGGCCATTTACTGAAGAGACAATTTTTATTTCATTGTATGCCCGTGCCCCCTGTGTCAAATATTAATTGATCATAGAGATAGGGGTTTATTTGGGTTCTCTATTCTGTCCCATTGATCTATGTGTCTGTTCTTATGCCAGTGCCAGACTGTTTTGATCACCTTAACATCATAGTATAGTTTTATATCAGGGATTGTGATCCCTCCAAATTTGTCCTTCTTTTCTCAAGATTGCTCAAGCTACTTGGGGTCATTTTTTGGTTCCATATAAGTTTTTGGAGTATTTGTTCTAGACCTCTGAAATATGCCATTAGTATTTTAATAAGAATTGCATCGAATGTATAGATTGATTTGGGTAGTATGGACATTTTAATGATGTTAATTCTTCCAATCCACGGCCACAGTATTTGCTTCCACTTATTTGTATCCTCCTCACTTGCCTTCTACAGTGTCCTATGGTTTTCCAAGTGTAGATCTTTTACCTCATTGGTTAAATGTATTCCTAGGTACTTTTCTTTGTTGTTGTTGCTATAGGAAATAGGATTTTTTTCTTATTTACCCTTTGTTAGTGTTCATTGTTGGTAAACGAAGATGCCATCAATTTCTGAAGATTGATTTTATATCCTGCTACTTTACTGAAATCACTTATTAGGCAGAGTACTTTTTTGGTGGAATCTATAGAGTATCCTATGTACACTGTCATGTCATCTGTGAATTATGACAGTTTTACTTCCTCCTTTCCAATTTGCATGCCTTTTTTTCCTTCTTCTTATCCGATTCCTGTGGCTATAACTTGCAGTAGTGTCTTGAATAAGAGTGGTGAAAGTAGACATCCCTATCTTGTTCCTGAGCTTAAGGGAACTGTTTTTGGTTTTGCCTGTCGAGTACGATCTTGGCAGTAGGATTCTTGTATATGACCCTTATTATGTTGAGGTGTGCACCCTCTATTCCCACTTTGCTGAGTATTTTTATCATAAATGTGTGGTGGATTTCATCAAAAAGTTTTTTAGCATCTATGAATATGATCATGTGATTTTTGTTCTTTGTTTTGTTTATGTAGTGCATTACATTTATTGATTTGTGAATATTGTACCATTCTTGCATCCCTGGGAGAAATCCCTTTTGATCATGGTGCATGATCTTTTTAATGCATTGCTGGACCCAGACTGCCAATATTTGGTTGAAGATTTTAGCATCTATGTCCATCAAAGACATTGGCCGTTAATTTTCTTCTTTGTCGTGTCTTTACCGGGTTTTGGAATTAGGATAATGCTGGCCACGTAAAAAGAGTTTGAGAGTCTTCCCTCTTTTTGAAATTTTTGGAATCAATTGAAATGGACAGTAGTTATTTCTTCTTTGAGTGGTTGGTGAAATTCATCTGAGAAGCCATCTAGCTCAGGGCTTTTGTGTGCTGGGAGTTTTTGATGACTGCTTCCGTTTTGCTAGTCGTTATCAGTCTCGTCAGGCTTTCTGCCTCTTCTTGATTCCATTTTTGAAGATGGTATGTGTCTAGAAATTTATCCATTTTGCCCAGATTGTACAATTTCTTGGCATATAGTTGTTCATAGTAATTTCTTACTATCCTTTGTATTTCTGTGGTATCAGTTGTTACTTCTCCCTTTTCATTTCTTATTTTACTTATCTGGGTCTTCTGTCTCTTTTTCTTCATGAGTCGGGTTAAAAGTTTGTCAATTTTGTTCATTTTTTCAAGGAACTAGCTCCTGGATTCATTGATCTTTTGAATTGTTTTTTCAGTGTCTATGTCATTTAACTGTGCTCTGATCCTATTTCCTTCCTTCTACTTGCTCTGGACTTTGTTTGTCAGTGTTCCTCTAGTTCTTTCAGATGTAGGGTTAGGTTGTTTACTTGAGATTTTTCTCTTTTTTATGTAGGCCTGTATTGCTAAGAACTTCCTCTAAGGACTGTCTTTCACTGTTTACCATAGGATTGGGGGTTTTGTGTGTTCATTTTCATTTTTTTCCAGATACTTTTTGATTACTTCCTTGATCTCATTGCTAACACATTGATTATTTAAGAAGATGTTATTCAGCCTCCACGTATTTGAATGTCTTTGAGGTTTTTTTCCTTTGAGGTTGGTTTCTAGTTTCAAGCCATTGTGATCCAGGATGATGATTGATGTGATTTCAACTTTCTTGAATTTAATGTTTATTTGGTGTCCTACCTTGTGGTCTAACTGTGGAAATGATTTAGGTGCATTTGAGAAGAATGTATATTTTGCAAAGAGGTGAAATATTCCACAAATATCAATTCAGCCATTTGATCTAAAGTGTTGTTTAATGCAGCACTATCCTTGTTGATTTTTTGTTTGAAACATCTATCCATTGTTAACAGTTGGGTTTTATGATGAGTGTATGCTGTTTATCCCTTAAAATCCCCCAAGATTTTCTTTATACATTTAGGTGCTCCTACATTGGGTGCATATATATTTATAAGAATTATTTGGTAAACACCCTTAGTATTATGTAGTAACTTTATTCATCTCTCATTATGGCCTTTGTCTTGAAATTTAATTTGTATAAGTATCACTACCCCAGCTTTTTATAATGTTAATTTGCATGAAATATTTTTTTCCATCCTTTCACTTTCAACTAGTGTAAGTCTTTTGTTCTGAGATCAGTTTCTTGTAGACAGCATATATGTTCTGTAACGTATTAGCCAGTTACCCTATGTCTTTATTGGAGCATGTAATCCATTTACAATTAAGGTTATTATTGATTAAGGTACTTATTCATTGCCATTTTTCCCTTTGTACTTTTGTTCCTCTTTCTCTCTCTCCATTTCTTCTGCTTCTGAAAGTAGTCCCACTGGCATCTCTTGCAATGCTGGTTTGGTGGAGTTGTACCTTGCTGGACAGAGTAGCCTTGGTTGCAGGCCCTTGCTTTTCATTACTTGGCATATTTATGCCAGTCACTCCTGGCTTGTAGCGTTTCTGTTGAAAAATCAACTGATAGCTTTATCAGAGATCTGTTGTATATTACTAGCTGTTTCTCCCTTGCTGCCTTTAAGATTCTCCCTTTGTCTTTAAATTTTGTCTTTAAATATTTCGATTATAAAATATCTTCCAATGGGCCTCTTTGGGTTCATCTTGATTGGGAGTCTTTGTGTTTCCCTGGACCTGTGTGACTTTTCCCTCACCAGGTTAGAGACATTTTCTGTCATTATTTTTTCAAACAGGTTTTCTATCTTTTGCTCTTTTTCATCTCCTCCTGGTATTCCTACGATGTGAATATTGTTATGTTTCATGTTGTCCCCCAGCTCCCTTAAACTACCTGTATTCTTTTTGAGTCTTCTATCCTATTGTTGCTTGGATGAGTGTTTTTTTCCGCCTTGTTTTCGCAGTCACTGATTATCCTCTGCTTCATCTAGACTGCTTTCAATTCCTTCTGGTGTACTCTTCATTTCAAATATTGTATGCTTCATTACTACCTGGTTCGTATTCATAATTTCGATGTCTTTTTCATGCTGATATAGTTACCACTAACTTCCTTGCAGCTCCCATAAAGTTCCTGTAGTTTTCACAGAGCTCCTTGAGTGTCCTTATAACAAGTACTTTGAACTCTATGTCTGATAAATCGCTGGCCTCATTTTCATTTGATTCTGTTTCTAGGGATTCCTCCTTTCATTTTGATTAGGGGTTGTTTCTTTGTCTCCCTATTTTTGGTGACTCTTCTTGTTTGTTTCTGCATATTAGATTGCTGTGCTTTGCCTGCCTGTCTTCATCGGGTGGTCTTCTGTGGGATGAGTACTATGGGACTCAGTTGTGTAGTCTCCTTGATCCCTTGAGCTGGATACTCTAGAGATGCACTATATGCAGTTTATGTGGTCCCTCCTATCATGTTTGTACTGTGATATTTTGGGTTCATTCATTGGTGGGGTTCCCTGCTCTGGCAGGCTGACTGAGAGTCTCAAACCCCACCACCTCTTGTATGCTGTTGTACAGGTGCTGACAGAACAAAACAAAATGGCACAGAAAACAAACCCATGCCAGCAAACGTACCCCCCAACAACAACAGTGATATCAATGACAAATGAGCAAAGATTTTAAAAGGTGAAAAGAGAATATGAATATTATAAGAAAGAAAAAAGAATATGAGATAACTCAAGTAAAGAAATTTGATTTGAGAGCATTGATGGGGAAGAAATAATGAAAGTAGGGAACAGAATCAACACAAAGAAAGAGAAAAATAAAATGATAACGTTAATAAGAAAGGGAAGGGAGAAGGCAAATGGAGTAAGAAAAGAGAAGAGTAAAATATGAGGCTTGAAATAAAGTGAAAAATAGGAACAAAATTGAAGAGAAACAACAACAGCAGCAATATCAATGACAATTGAGTAGTGATCAGTAAATGTACAAAGAGAATAGGAATATTATAGAAAGAAGAAAGAGCATTATATTACTAAAGGAAAGAAAAATGATTTTAAAGGATAGAGGGAAGTCATATAATTAAGAGTAAAGAATAGAAACAAGGTGAAGAAAGGAAAGAAAGAAAATTTGGTAACTTCCAGTCAAGATGGAGGTGTAGGTAGACATGCTTTCCCTCCTCATGCAGCCACAGGAAGAATCACAACTAACCTGAAAACCAAAGTAAGTGAGATCACAATACCTGATATCAAACTGTATTATAAGGCCACTGCAATCAAGACAGCCTGGTACTGGCATAAGAACAGACACATAGACCAATGGAATAGAATAGAGAGCCCAGAAATAAACCCAAGTCTCTGTGGTCAATTTATATTTGACAAAGACGGCAGGAGCAAAAACCGGTAAAAATAGCCTCTTCAACAAATGGTGTTAGGAGATCTGGACAGCTATGTGCAAAAACAAAAAAAAAGAAAGAAACTCGATTCTCAACATACACCATACACAAAGTAAATTGAAGGTGGATAAAATATTTAAATGTAAGCTGTGACCCCATTAAAGTCCTAGAGGAGAACGTAGGCAGGAAAATCTCAGATATTCCACACAGCAATATTTTCACCATTATGTCCCCTTAAGCAAGGGAGACAAAGGAAAGAATAAACAAATGGGATCTCATCAAAATAAAAAGCTTCTGCATGGCTAAAGAAAATAGCCTTAAAATGAAAAGAGAACCAACTATATGGGAAAAGATATTTGCCAATGATACCTCAGACAAGGGTTTGATCTCCAAAGTATATGAAGAACTCACATGACTCCACTCCAGGAAGACCAACAACCCAATTAAGAAATGGACAAAAGACATAAACAGACACTTCTCCAAGGAGGACACACAGAGGGCCCAGAGGTGTCTATTCAGAGCCTTTGCCCATTTTTTCAGTTGGGTTGTTTGTGTTTTTGGTGTTGAGTTTCATAAGTACTTTATACATTTCGGATATTAACCCCGATCAGATGTATTGGTGAATACATTCTCCCATCCTGTGTGTTTTCAAATCTTGTTGATATTTTCCTTTGTTGTGAAAAATCTTTTTAGTTTGATGTAGTCCCATTTGTTTATTTTTTCATTTATTTCCATTGCTTGAAGAGATATTTCTGATAAAAAATATTTCTGAGAGCAATCTATGGGCAATGTCTGAGATTTTGCTGCTTATGTTTTCTTCTAGGATATCTGTGGTTTGGGTCTAACTTTTAAATCTTTGATCCATCTTGAATTTATTCTTTTGCATGGTGAGAGAAGGTGGTCTAGTTTCTATTTGTGCACACATCTGTGCAATCTCTAAACACCATTTATTGAATAAACCATATTTAGCCCATTGTATGTGCTTGCTTCCTGTGTCGAATATTGATTGACTATAGAGGTGTGGGCTTATTTGTGGGTTCTTTAGTCTGTTCTATTGATCTATGTGTCTGTTTTCCGGTAAGTACCATGTTCTTTAGATTACTATATCTTCATAGTATATTTTGATTCCTATTGCCTTATACGTAGTGTGATTCCTCCAACTTTGTTCTTCTTTCTCAAGTTCATAGTTGCTGTGTGGGGCCTTTCTGGGTTCCATAAAAAAATTTAAAATATTTGTTCTAGTTCTGTGGAATACATCGCTATGCACACACAGACTAAAAGTATAGGAATGGAAAAATATTTCATGCAAATGGAAAAGAGAGAAAAAGGTGGGGTAGCAAAACTAATGTCTGACAAATTAGATTTTAAAACCAAGGATATATTAAGAGACAAAGAGGAACACTACATAGTGAAAAAGGGAACAATCCAATAAGAAGATGTAACCCTGGTAAACATTTATGCACCCAACATAGGAGCACCTAAATATGTAAAGCAAATATTGGTTGACATAAAGGGAGAGATGGACAGAAATACAGTCATAGTTGGGGATTTTAACACTCCATTGACTTCAATGGATAGTTACTCCAGGCAGGAAATCAAATGGACTTATTTGATATCTTCAGGGCATTTCACACCAAGCAGTAGAACAGGCACACTTTTGAAGTGCACATGGAACGTTTTCTAGGATAGACCACATGTTAGGACACAAAAGAAGTCTCAATAAATGGAAGAAGACTGAAATCACATCAAGCATCTTCTGTGACCACAATGCTATGAAATTAGAAATTAGAAATCAATCGCAAGAAGAACAGTGAAAAACATGCAAACACGTGGAACCTAAATAATATGTTATTAAATAATGAATGTCTCAACAATGAGATCAAGGAAGAAATCAAAAGATACCTTGAAACAAATGAAAATGAGGCACAACAATCCAAAACCTGTGGGACATTGGGAAAGCAATCCTAAGAGGGAAAATCATAGCATTACACACCTATATTCAAAAACAAGAAAAACTCAAATAAACACTCTAACTTTACCCTTAAAGGAACTTGAAAAGGAACACCAAATGAAGCCCAAAGGGAGTGGAAGGAAGGGAGGAAATATTAAAGAGCAGAGCAGAAGTAAAGAAAATAGAGTCTAAAAAATGTTACAAAATATCAACGAATCCAAGACCGGCTTCCTTGAAAAGATAAACAAGATTGACAAACCCTTAACCAGACTCATCAAGAAAAAAGAGAAATACCCAAACAAATAAAATCAGAAATAAAAGAGGAGAAGTAACAATTGACACCAAAGACACACAGAGGATTGTAAGAAAATATTACGAACAACTATATGCCAACAAATTGGACCAATTGGATGAAATGTATAAATCCCTGGAAACATATAGTCTTCCAACAGTAAACCAGGAAGAATCAAATAATCTGAATAAGGCTGTCTATAAGGCTGTCTAAAAAACTCCCAATAAGCAAAAGCCCTGAGCCAGGTGGCTTCACAAGTGATTTTACCAAACATTACAAGAAGAACTAATACTTCTCCTTCTCAAACTATTTCATAAAATTCAAGAGGAGGGAAGGCTCCCATGTTCATTTTATGAGACCAACATCATCCTAATTCTAAAACCAGATAAGACGTTACAAAAGCAAATTATAGGTCAATATCCCTTAGGAAGGCAGAGGCTAAAATCCTCAGCAAAATATTAGCAAACCAAATGTGGCAATGTATCCAAAAGATCATTCACTATGATCAAGAGGGATTTATTCCAGGAATGCAAGGTTGGTACAACAATAGCAAATCAATACAGGTGATTCAACACATAAACAAAATGAAGGGTAAAAGCTACATGATCATATCAATAGATGCAGAGAAAGTGTTCTATATAAAATCCAGCACCCATTTATGATAAAAACACTCAGCAAAGTGGGAAGGGGGGGAGTACACCCAAGCAATATAAAGGCTGTATATGAGAAATCCACTATCAGCATCATATTCAATGGGCAAAAATGATAAGCATTCCCCTTAAGATCAGGAACAAGACAGGGATGTCATGTTCTCAGGATATCCAGTTATTTCGTCTCAGTCATTCCGGAGACTACTGGAAGTCTTAGTCACAGCAATCGGACAAGAAGAAAAATAAAAGGCATCCAAATTGGAAAGGAAGAAGTAAAGCTGTGTTTATTTGCAGGTGACATGATGCTGTATATGGAGAATCCCAAGGATTCTGCCAAGGAACTACTAGAACAGGTGAATGATTTCAGCAAAGTAGCAGGATACAAAATTAATATCCAGAAATCACTTGCGTCAATAACGTTTTATACATCAATAACAAACAAACAAAAAGGGAAATTAAGAACAATCCCATTCACAATTGCTTCAAAATTAATAAAACACCTAGGAATAAACCTAACCAAGGGTGTGAAACACCTGTAGTCAGAAAATTATAAGGCACTGAAGACAGAAATCAAAGAAGATACAAATAAGTGGAAGCACGTGCTATGTTTATGGGTAAGAAGACTTAACGTCATTCAAATGCCTACACTATCCAAAGCTATCTACAGATTCAAAGCAATTCCTATCATGGTGTTACAGGGTGCAGCCAAGAGGGGGGACCCCAAATGGGCATTTGAAATGGGGTCCAGAACTTAAGGTGTCCAGGAGATTTTAAGATGTCTCCATCCCCCCACCCAGGGTGTGGGTTGGGGGAAGGAACAAATGGAGCAAGGCCATTGAGATCTGTTTTGCATAGCAACAGCCTGGCAGCTACCCTCTGGCGTGGTCATTTAACATATCTATAGCCTTTGGCTGGTCGCTTAGATATGTTAAATAGCTGTGATCATCTCTGAGCCAGGGGAATGGAAGTAACTTCCCCACCCAGACATGACTGGGGGCAGATCCCCCAAGCTACAGCGCCTGCGTGGGAGCTCGGAGAAGATTGGCTCCAGGACACAGGGCCACACCTGCCCAGACTCATGATGGCAGCCCAGTAAAGCTGGAAGGATATGAATTCTGGCATGTGAAGCCGAGTGTGGGAGGTGTCGGAAATGAGGCTGCAGAGGAAGATTGGCCGCGGGGATTTAAAACCCAGATGTGGCGGCCATTGAGGGGAGAACCATGCGCAGCCCTGAGAAGGAGAGCCATGCGCATCCCTGAGAGAGAGAGAACCATGCGCAGCCCTGAGGAGATGAGCCATGCGCAGCCCTGAGAAGGAGAACCATGTGGCTTTAGCAGAATAGGGAGGACCTCAGCCACTGAGGGAGAACCATGCTGCTTTAGGAAGGAGAGCCATGCACAGCCCTGAGAGAGAGAACCATGCGCAGCCCTGAGAAGGAGAGCCATGCACAGCCACTGAAGGGGAGAACGGTGCTGCTTTAGGAGAGAGAACCACGCGGCCTGGACAGAGTGGGGACCCCCGCAGCTTTAGAAGGGGGAACCACCACCTGGTTTTAGCAGAGATCCCGGCGACTCAGCCGAGGGTGCCGGGTACCCAGGGAGGTCTCCCAGTCGAGATGGAGGACTAACTAAGAACCAGAGGACTGCCTGAGCCATGGACTTCGTTTTCCTTTCCTGAGATACGGTACTCTGGACTGGGCAAAAGGGGAAGGAAGGAAGGACTGTGACTGTGTTTGTGGGTGTTTTAAGGGACTTTGGGATTTTTGATAAAGACATTAGGTCACTACTTTAAGTTTGTATAGCATTAAATAAACATTTCCTTTCCTTTTCATGAATCTCTGGCATTGAGAGACGTCTTTCCTCTGGCGGCGGACATAACGGACCCGGGGCCTTCTTTCAATAATAGTATATTGTCCCAGGCCCCCCTTGTCTGTTCTGTAACAATGGTTCTACATTCAAACCACAACTTTTGGGCATCACATATATGTGTGTGGCATATGTAACATATATATGCACCTAAGATATCTGTGGTATGTGTAGGTACGGGCTTGTTCAAAGGCTGTAGGTGGAAAGTGGTAAAGACCATTAAAAGGTGGAGGAACATTTATGCTTTTCTCTTTGCTTTAGTTTTATCTCAACACATTAGATGGGTTTCCCATTATTCCTTAGAAAAATAGGCCTGGATCCTATCATATTTCAGCTTCTGGAGGATAAAAATCTACCATCGATGTTTCCTAATTCCCAGAACCCTTTTAGAAGTATTATGCACAGAAATTGCATGCGTCTTCAGAAAATGGCAGAAGGAATATTCACTCACTGAATGTCGTGTGAAACTAATACCCTTGAAAAACAACAAAAGAATGAAAATGGTTCTGCCCAGGACGTCAAAGGTTCCCTGGTGTTGCCTTCCAGTCACTCCCTCAGCCGGGTCTCCTGCCTCCTCTCTGCAGATAGCATCTCTATCTTGATTATTTTTGCCAGCCATACTTGTATGGGTGTTGTGTGTATTTACCCATTTGTCCTGACAAAACTCCTATGAAACAGCATCAATATTGGCCTCATGTGAAAGAGGATAAAACACTGGAGAATTGTTGAGGACTGCCCTGCCTGGTCTCAGGAAGCTGTAACCCCCCTTGACTTAGGCTGAGTGAAAGACCTCTGGACCAGAAGCCACTGAAGGAGACAAAACTTATTTCCCTGGCATGAATGCTGCCTGTTCATATGCCTCATTCCTCATGCTTGAACGGCAGTCAATGATGGGTAACAATTCTCTTGGATAGAGAATGAATCTAAGACAGATGCGTTCATGAAGGAATGACAGGGACAAGACTCACGAGGCTGTGGAAATGAAGGGGTGATCAGACATCAACCCCTGCCCCCTTTGCCTTTGTCAGAGCCTGAGTCTTTGCTCTTGGATGTGAGAAATCCAAGTCTCCTGGCTGCCTTTGTCTTCTGAGACCTGCAGGGGCGAAACAGTCCAAACCAGAAAGGGCGGACTCCCCGGGGTAATCAGGCCTAATACAGAGAATATGAAAGACACTGTGAAATCTGCTTGCTGGAGGATGCTCTTTAATTAGAATATGAAGTCACGGGCAGGAAACAGAACTAAGCTTTAAGTCCTGTAGTCTTTTTAAATGATAAAACCCCAAAATTTCTGGCTTACAATCCCAGTAGGAAGTCTGCCAACACCTTTCAAAACCTAACTACTTGTAATTTGCAAACTGTATTGGTATTCAAGAATAAAAACCTGCTTGTGCAGGGGGGCGCAGGGGGGCACAGGGGGGCAGGGCACTCTTTTCACTTGAGAGAGGGTGGCCATTCTGTCCAGATTCCCCCACAAGACTTGGTTGTCTCTGTGTATGTTTTTCTCATGTTTCGATGAACCATCCACAGCATTCCGTGCTCACTGCCGCAGGTGGGCACGCATCAGAGGATAAAAGTTTATGTTATTTGTCAAAGTGATACTGCTCTTAATTAAAGTTAGGGTACAGCTTATAGAGTTAGGGTACAGAATCATATGCTTTAACCAATAAACAATGCTGTGAAAATATGACAAGCTGCACAGACAGTCCAATTAAACAGAATTAGGGGTGCTGTAGAATAACCACTGACCTCCACACAGTAGTTTTCAGATGGTTACACAGGTCTTAAAGAACTTATATTTAAGTTGTATCTCAAAAGACAATGTAGAGGTCAAGGGCTCAGAGGAGAGACCTGCCCAAAGTCCAGTGAAATTGAGGAACAGAGACAGGTTTGGGCACAAAAAAAACTAGGAGCCATTCTTTCTCACTCCTCTACAAAAGAGGAAGAGCCTGAAGTCAAGCAGGGTGGAAAGAGCTGTAGTCTCCTCTCTCCTGCAGGCCTAGCTCAGTGCTGGGCATGTGGGTGATGCTATACTTGGGCAAAGTCCATGCTGCCCATGTTTCTGGACTTAATGTGCAGGTGCTACTCCAACTATAAACTTGCTTGGGGAAGAGGGAGGCTGGGGACTGAACTGACCTTGTAGTGCAGATGTACGACCTGTGTTCCAGAAAAATAAGCAAATTATGGAAGAAGGGAGGCTCAGGGTGAACAGGGCAGAGTCTGTGTGTGAATTCAGGGCTTTAATAGGGGTAATTTGTGGGCACTTGATCTGCCCTGACAACACACATCCAGTTTGGGGGTGTGGGTCATGGTTTTCTGCAGACCTACACAATTTCACGCAATGTAGACATCGTGGCTGTTCTTAATTGCCAAAAAGTTGTATGCAAACCCTGTGCTATTCCCTTCCTATAGAAAGAAAGCACTTTGTGACCGAAACAAAACTTACTTTAAACCCTTTAATCACTCACATGATGTTCCAAGAGACTGTTCTCACATGATTTTATGTCAGGTTGAAATGATGTAACCAAACTCAGACTACCTAGGGTGACAAATATTCAGGTTTAGCAATACTAGTAATAAAATTCTCAGTATTTTATTTCAGATTGTCACAGGGGGGCACAGGTAACCAGGTTCTTAGTGATCGGGACAAAGAATTCAACTGAACACCCAGAATTCATAGTAGAGAACATGGGAGCAGGCCAACTCCAAGCAGAGATTGACCTCATGGGCTGGAGGGACTCTATTCTTATAGGGAGGATCCTTTCTGGCTAGTTTTGGTGGGCTTTTACTGACTATATACAAGTAGTTGCATTACTTTAAAACTACTGCGCATATGGTTTCCCATGATCCTCCCCGATTGGCCACCAGGGAAGAGGGTCCCACAATGCTACCGAATTGATCCCCATTTCTGACTGGGGTCCCCCTGTACTAGGCTCACCTTTCCCTTCGCCAGAGAATTATAGCTCTCCATGTTAGAGATTGGTGAAAAGGAAAGGAATTATTTATTCAAGTTATACAGACTAAAAGTAATGACTTAATGTCTTTGTTAAAATCCCAAAGTCCCTTGAAACACCCACAAACACACACAGTCCTTCCTTCCCCCCTTTGCCCAGTCTGGGGTACCATATCTCAGGAAAAGAAATAGAAGTCCGTGGCTTAGGCAGCTCTCGGTTTTTCCTTGTAATTTGTGCTCAGCTGGCAGGCCTTCCTTAGTTCCCAGCACCATTGGTTGTGTTACCAGGATCTCCAGCTAAAGCCTTGTGGTGATTTTTCTTATGGCTGTGGGGGTTGGGGGGAGGGTATCCCCCTTTCTGGAAGAGCGACAGCAGCAGCGACAGCAGCAGCAGCAGTGCCCAGAGGGTTAGCGCGGAGCTCAGCATGTCCTGGCCCCAGATCCAGAGCAGGTGACTGTGAGGTTGGCCTGAGGCTCCAAGAGCCTGAGAGGTGAGCGTGGGTGCAGTGCGCGGAGGCCTGGCGGTGGCTGTGACGGCCGGGCGGGTGACCCAGTGCTCCCTAGTCACTTACTGGTGGCCCCTTCTGGTGGCCACGGCTGCAGAGCCAGGTGGTAGAGGAACTGTAGGCAGCTACATCGCTGGCAGTGTCTACGGGGATACAGAGGGGCAGGTGGCTGCGGAGACTCCTGTCCTGTCTGCGCCGGCCCCTGCCCCCTCCTCACAAGGCTGCAGGAGTTACCAGTTAGCCAAAACCTCATGGATCTCTTCTCAGTGGCTGTCGAGCCTGAGTTTAAATCCCCGCGCCAATCTTCCTCTGCAGCCCCACTTCCGACTCCTCCCACACTCGGCCTTACATGCCAGAACTCATATCCTTCCAGCTTCACTGGGCTGCCATCATGAGTCTGGGCAGGCATGGCCCCATGTCATGGAGCCAATCTTCTCTGAGCTCCCACGCAGGCTCTGTAACTTGGGGGACCTGCCCCCCAGTTACATCTTGGTGGGGAAGTTACTTCCATTCCCCTGGCTCAGAGCTGGTCACAGCTATTTAACATATCTATGCAACCAGTTAAAGGTTATAGATATGTTAAATGACCACACCAGAAGGTAGGTGCAAGGCTGTTGCTATGCGAAACAGCTCTCGATGGCCCTGCTTCATTTGCCCCTTCCCCCAACCCACACCTGGGGGGTGGGGGTGAGGACATCTTAAAATCACCTGGACACCTTGAGTTCTGGACCCCATTCCAAATCTATTTGAGGGGCCCCCTCTGGCTGCACTCTCCTACAAGATCCTTGTGGTGGTTAATTTTAAGTATCAATTTGACAGGACTATGCAGTACCCAGATACTTGTAAAGATCGTTCTGAGTGTGTCTGTGAGGGTGTATTGTGGTGAGATTGACACTTCAGTGGATGGACCAGGTAAAGCAGGCTTTCCTCTCTGATATGAGTAGCCCTGATCTAACCAGTTTGCAGGCCTAAATAGAACAAAAAGCTGACCCTCAAGTAACAAAATGACAAAATATAATTTAGTTCAATTTAATGCAAGAAAACTTGTAGCAAAGGAAAGGATTAAGGGCACAGTAGAATGAAGAAAGGACAGAAGCTGATTGCTCTAACAGGGTCTTAAAGGAAAGTAATTCTCGTCCAATGGCCAAACGCCAGCTCAGCAAAATCAGCCACATAACCATTCTTCTATTTTTTTCCTGCCAGATGTCATCAGTTTGTGAACACTGAGGTAGAATCATACCCACCCATTAACAAGACTCTCACTTTAAATAAGATCAGCCAATTTGAATTCTAACTGGCAAAATCATGGATGTTATCTGTTTTCAATGTGATTTCATATGATTAATGAATCCATTCAGAAACTGGAGTTACCTCAATCTCAATAATACTCAGGATGATACAGCTGGAAAATTATCACCATATTAAAAATAAGAATGGCATTATTGAGTACCTACTATGGTTTGGGGCTGATGCTAAACATGTGAATTCATACCGCAACCCATCCCTCTAAACACTCTTTTGAGTACCTGCATTTTAAAAACAGGTGTTTGTCAAGCACTTTCATGCATCAGTCTTGTTCTACTTGCTTTAGTGCACATGAACTAACAAAGTGGCAGATACAGTTCCTTCCACTGTCCCCATATTATGAAGAAGAAAACAGCCACAGGTAGATTAACTTTTTCAAGACAGTAGCAGCATTTTAGAAGCGAGGCCTTCAGACACCAGAGTCTGAGCTCCTAATGTTCTATAATTTCGCTGTTCACAAGAACCAAAGTGACTGCAGAGAATCTGGACATCCTTTGTCCAGGGCAGCTTTTGTGATGGTTAATTTTATGTATCAATTTGGCTAAATCAACAGCTAGCCATGCTGAAACTTTCCTTAAAATGTAGCTGGAGGTAAAGAAGCATAAGTGTAGCAGCCCCCATGGTCACTGTTTAAACCAGCAGAACTTCAAGTTGGCAAAACAGCACATATGTAACTTAAATGTAACACACTGAATGACATCTATTTAGTCTGTAAAGCAAGAACCTGTGTAACAAAATTTTCTATATATTGCATTCACCAAAATGTTCATACAGTTTTAAGTACTAATAAAGACACATTTTTCACTTTCACCAATAACTTTATTGAACAATGTAGTCACCATTTTGTTTCACTACCTCCTGCCATCTTTCAGGCAACTTTGTAATATCATCTGTTGCATCCAGCAAACGCGAGAACAAATGTCGGAGACTTTCAGGGTATCAAGGATGTTACTTTATTGGCCAAGTTTAACCTGCGCAGGGGTGAACTCTCAGAGTGTCCAGAGACACAGTACCCACAGGGAGCTGCAAACGAGAGACGCGCCGAGCGCTTACAACTAAGTCCTTATATAGGGGTGGGCAAGCAAGCGTTATACAGAAGCAGACGTGGCAGTTAGCAATTCGCTTACAAAGACCGCGCTCGGGAATTTCAAACCAAGCATTCTTGTATAAGGCAGGAAGGCAGGATGTTTGTTCAGTAACCTAGTAATCTCCTGGCTCTAGCTAGCTAGGTTCCTATTTTCTCATGGTCTAAGTTTTTTCCCTACTCCTTACATTCCCCCGTTTTCTCTTGGGGGTTTGTCAAACCCTTGACTCTTCATCATTAGGAATAATGGTATAGGGTTGAGGTAGAACCATTAGATTTACTACTTCTATTCTTTCTTTAATAAAGGCTATGACTTTATTTAGAATACAGGGCCCTATAGTAACTAATAACAGAAGCAAAAGAAGGGGTCCTGCAAGTGCAGATAAAAGGGTGGTTAGCCATGGGGAAGTATTAAATATAGAGGCATACTAGTTGGAGTTTTCTTCTTCACTGTCTCTCTCTTTGAGTCTGGTAAGCTTAATATGTGAATCACTTCCTCCTCCAGGGGTCCATTCTAATGGGCTTACTATTGTTTCACAACCCCAGCTTTTACAATAAAAGTCACCTTCATAATGTAAGGAGTAGGGAAAAAACTTAGACCATGAGAAAATAGGAACCTAGCTAGCTAGAGCCAGGAGATTACTAGGTTACTGAACAAACATCCTGCCTTCCTGCCTTATACAAGAATGCTTGGTTTGCAATTCCGGAGCACGGTCTTTGTAAGCGAATTGCTAACTGCCACGTCTGCTTCTGTATAACACTTGCTTGCCCACCCCTATATAAGGACTTAGTTGTAAGCGCTCAGTGCGTCTCTCGTTTGCAGCCCCCTGTGGGTACCGTGTCTCTGGACACTCTGAGAGTTCACCCCTGCGCAGGTTAAACTTGGCCAATAAAGTAACATCCTTGATACCCTGAAAGTCTCCGACATTTGTTCTCACGTTTGCTGGATGCAACATCATCCTCCAAAAACTTTTTATCATTTTGAACAAAAAACTCTTCCAGGTGTTGCAGTCTTCCAAGGAGTTGTAATTTTTTACATTAAGAGAGTTTTGTGAAACCTAAAGAAATGGAAATCCAAAGGTGCAATGTCTGGTGAATATGGCAGATGAATCACAACTTCCCAGCCTAGCTGTAATGGTTTGTGCTGGGTTTTCTAAGAATTGTGTGGCCTTGTGTGATCCATGTGGAAGATCATGTGTTTTCTGTTGACTGATTCTGTGCTGCTTTAGGTTGGTCTAATTGGAGCAGTGCTTGCTGGAATTAACTGATTGGTTTTCTGGAAGGATCTCATAAAAGAGGACTCCCTCTCAATCCTACCATATACACATCATCCTCTTTGGATGAAGATCAGCCTTTTGTGTGGTTGCTGGTGGTTCATTTTCTTTGTGCCACAATCTCTTCAATTTCACATTATTGTAAAATATTCACCTTTCATAACCTATCACAATATGTTTTTAAAAACAGAACGTTTTTGTTATGTTTAAATAGAGAATCACATGGTGAAGTTCGGCCAAGAATGTTTCTTTTGCTTAACTTATGTGAAACCCATTCATCAAAGCAACTAACATCAGCAAGTTTGTGCAAATGATTTTCAGTGGTTGATTTGGATATTTTGAGTATGTCTGCTATCTCCTGCATGGTATAACATGGACTATTCTCATTTAATATGTCAGTTTGATTGCTATCAACTTCAACTGGTCTACCTAATCATGGAAACCAGTGTCCAGAGAGAAATCTCCAATACAAAACTTTGCCAACCACTTTTGACATGTTCAGTCACAGCACCTCCTGCATACACAGCACAAATCTTTTTTGTGTTTTAGTTGTCTTTTTACCTGTCTTGAAAAAAAGCATAA
Organism: Phyllostomus hastatus; assembly: GCF_019186645.2. NCBI lineage: Eukaryota > Metazoa > Chordata > Mammalia > Chiroptera > Phyllostomidae > Phyllostomus > Phyllostomus hastatus. The sequence goes on from NW_025333857.1 coordinate 10,592,614, forward strand.
TATGCTAAAAATGTTGCTAATTTTCTTCCGTCTTCAATATTAAAATGACTACACAGAAATTCACTGATTTGGATAAGTGGTTTTTCTGAATGCATGCTGTTACGATAGCTGTCACACTAGAATCAAACAAAATTGTTTCAAATGAAGTTAAAAGCAACTGAGCACTACTAGAGCCATCTTATGGAGAAAAATGGATGAACCTTTTGGTCAACCCTGTATATAGTGTACCTTCCACAGCTCCCTGTATAAATAGGGTCATGATATTCGAGAGGTGAAGGGCAATCAAGAAAGGTGTATGAAAGTCCAGAATCGCCAGGTTTCTCCTCTTCTGCTGAAACTGTCCACCAAGAAGAGGTAGGGAGAAAGAGAAAGATAAAAGACAAAAATTTATTAAAATATTATGCACAATATATAGAAAAGCAAACTAATGCATTGACTAGGTCACCTGAGGCAATGATTCAAAAATATCCTCTCAAATTGACACCTCTCCCTGCTGTCTGAGAAATTCACACAACCCACACAGTACACTGAATTGAGATGATTCCTTTTATGTCAGCACCTATTTCATCATTGTAACAATGGCCTTCACTCAGGGCGCAAAAATATGCATCAGGACACTCAGAGAAACAAACTTGACAACAGTTTTGAAGAACACAGAGCTTCCACTCAACTTTTGCTCTGTCCCTGTGGCTTTTTACCCTTAATGAAACCATGAAGCCGAAACCACAAGAGAACCACAGCACCTGTGGGTGTGGGCAGTAAGGTGGGGGGAGTGAAGGGACAGTATATGGGAGTGAATGCAATCAGTGAAGCAGGACCAGGGAGAGGGTGGGAGGAGGAGTACCAGGTGCCAGGATCAGCCAGTAAACACCGTGTATCTTTCCCACTTCATTCTAGATGACTCCTCTCAGGCATTTTTACCCACCGCCCCCTGTGGACTGAATATGAATCAGGTACAGCTCAGACATAAGTACTGATCGTACTCCACATATTTCAGGACTCTTTTCAAATCCATGGATTTCCATCTTTTGATAGGTATTTTAGGACACAGGTATTATTCTGATGTAGATGTACATAGGAAAATAAGTAAAGATTTCAGTTTTCAGAATAAAAGAACCCAAGAAGTTTTCTTTGATAAGAATGTAATTATTAAAGCAACATGCAAATTTAATAACATAACAAAGTAAACATGTTTTGTAAATTTTAATACAACATAAGGGCAAGTTTTGTTGTATAAATATTTAACTATGATAATATAAAAGAATCAACAGTAATAAATATATACATAAGCAATAAATAAATCACATCAGGGCCATCACCTCTTAAGAAGTGATGTCTCAGGAGCTAAATTTTGTAAGATTTTCTTGCAGAACACTCTGACAAAAGATGTGCTGAATTAAGGTCAATACATTCTGTGACTGAAGCAGAAAGAAGAGCCTTTCCCCATGACCTGAGTCCTATGTGCAGGGGAGATCAGGCACATTCATCCATGACACCTGGATGAAGGTGACCACAGGTCTCAGTCCATGTTACTTAACCTTTCTTGCAAGGTTCTTATGGAAGACAAGGATCTCATGATTTCCACTCGGACAACCTCCCATGCGCAGTCACTGTACTGCTTCTCTTTCAAGTAGAGAAAAAGGCCCTGGAAGTACTTCCTCACAGCCAGTGTAGGTCCCTGGGATGACAGAGCAGTTCCTCCCTCTCCCATCTCCTGCAGCAAACAGGGCTCCAGGTCTTCCAGTTGCTGATAGAGTCCCATGCGCAGCTGGTTCAGGAGGGTGGTGTTCCAGGCAGCAGAGGCGTGCTCTGTGAGCAAGAGGTCGGAGATGTCCTGGAGCATCCCGTGGAGGACAGAGATGGCCTGGGTCTCCTGGACCTGGCTGCCATTTACCATTTTGCGGGGGAATCTGAAGTCTTTTTTGTCCTTCAGACAGGGCAAAGTGGAGATTCTCTGCATTTGCCTCAAAAGCACCAAGTTCTCCTTGCTGAGCAGGATGTGGTTCTGAGGTAGGACACAGCCCAGAGCTCCACTGGGGCTATAGCTGAACACCACCAGAACAGTGAGCAGAGACAGCGGGAGGGCCATGGGCACAGGAGGGGCTGCTGGCCTTGCTGAACTGGATGTCTGGTGAACAACCTTGGACCCTAATTAGCCTATGACCTTCTCTCTAAGCATGGCCATTAAATAGGGAGACACCATAATTTTCATTTTCTAAACATTTCTTTATACTCTTACTTCCTTTTTTGTTTTCATTCATGAGTTCTCCACATGTTCTAAAAGGGTGTCATCAATCTACACTGTTAATTTTGCCATTTTAATTTTCTCAATGAAGTAGACATGTGTCAGTCCAAAGGGATATTTAACAGTCAAATGAAAAGCATCATTGTCCCAAAGTCAGAAGTGTATGTAGGTGTTAAATACTCACACACATGCACATACTCATGACCAATTTTTATTGCGTATGTTTTGCTCCTCACTGTATTAGAAACAAAATTTGGTCTTCAATCTGGACAACATTTTTGTCATCTTTACATAGGCAGCCAGGCTCCCTCAGCCTTGTGACTTTGTGTATTTTGTTAGTTACTTACCAGACCGTGTATGGTAAATAAGCTCTTCAGGAAAGTCAAATAACAAAGTGAGAGGGCTTTTTCTTTCATATCTATCACATCCTATATTGTTTTCATATGCCAAAACATTTAGGATAATTTTAAACACGTATAAAAATACATTGTACTGAAAAACAGATCTTGAGATCATGTTTCGAAGTGTGAAATAAAAAGTGTTTTAAACCTTTAATGAGTCTTGTTTCACCAGTAAGTCATTTCTTTCCTTATCCGTCCCTGTTTGATAGATATTAGATACCCACATTTAGAATAAAGTGTGTATTTAGGTTCACTATGAAACCAGACAAAAAAAGTGGCCTACTGCCTTAAGAATACTTTTCCCCAAGCAGATTAAATTTTTAAAAATAATGTTTTTCTGGTCTATTGAAGGGTGATAGGAAAATAAAAATAATCTAAACCCTAGAATCAAGTATTCTCTTTTTCTTCATGAACAAATTGATAGGAGATGCTGGCTGTGTTATTCATTTGGTTAGAGCATCATCCTGATATGCCAAGGTTGCAGGTTTGCCCGTTGGTCAAGGCACATACAAGAAGCAACCAATGAATACAGAAATAAGTGGACAAGAAATTGATTTTTCTCTGTCTTTCTGTGTCTCTTCCCCCTCCTCTCTCTCTCTAATAATCAATCAATCAATCAATTACTTTACAAAAAGAATTTGGCAGGAAAACCCAGAAATTAAGAAAATCTATTTTGACTTTCTTTTATTTTTTAAATATATTTTATTGATTATGCTATCACAGTGTCCTAATTTTCCCCCTTTGCCCACCTCTGCCCAGAACCCCCATTCCCTCCAGCAATCCTTTCTGTTAGTTCAGCTCCATGGATCATGCATCTAAGTTCTTTGGCTGTTCCATTTCCTATACTGTTCTTAACATCACCTGTCGATTTTGTACCTACCAATCTGTACTTATTAATCCCTGCACCTTTTCCCCCACTCCCCCTCCCAGCTGATAACCCCCAAATAATCTCCATATCTATGATTCTGTTCCTGTTCTGTTTGTTTGCTTAGTTTGTTTTTTAGATTCAGTTGTTGATAGTTGTGAATTTGTTGCCATTTTAATGTTCATAGTTTTCATCTTCTTTTTCTTATATAGTTTCTTTTAACATTTCCTGTAATAATGGCTTGGTGTTAATGAACTTTATCTTTACCTTCTCTAGGAAGCACTTTAGCTGTCTTTCAATTCTAAACATTAGCTTTACTGAATAGAGTAATTCATGTTTGAGATCCTTCCTTTTCATCACTTTGAATACTTCTTGACAGTGCCTTCTAGTCTGCAAAGTATCTTTTGGGGGATCCACTAACAGCCTTATGGGAACTCTTTTGTTTGTAACTCTCTGTATTTCTCTTGCTGCTTTTAAGATTCCCTCTTTATCTTTAACCTTTGGCATTTTAATTATGATGTGTCTTGGAGTTGCGCTCTTTGCATCCATCTTATTTGGGACTCTTTGTGCTTCATGGACTTGTATGTGTATTTCCTTCACCAGCTTAGGGACTCTTTTTTCTTTCAAAAAAGTTTCTTGCTTTTCATCTTCTTTGTCTCTTACCCCTATGATTCGGCTGTTGCTACAGATCTCCCAGAGGCTTTGTATCCTATCCTTGTTTGTTTGTTTGTTTGTTTGTTTTAAATTATTTTTTCTTCTTGCTGTAGTGATTGAATGCTTTTTTCTTCCTTATGTTCCAAATCATTGATTTGACTTTTGGCTTCATCCCTTGCACTGTTGGTTCCCTGTAGAATTTTCTCTACTTCACTTAATGCAACCTTCATTTCTGCTTGGGTCTTTTTTATGCTGTTGCAATATCCAATGATTTCTCTGAGCATCCTGATAACCAGTGTTATCTCTGTATCTGAAAGATTGCTCATCTCATTTTATCTAGTTCTTTTCCTAGAGTTTTGTTCTCTTCTTTCATTTGGGTCATATTTCTTTGTCTTCTCATTTTGGCAGCCTCCCTGTGTTTGTTTCTGTGTATTAGGTAGAGCTGCTTTGACTCCCTGTCTTAATAGTGTGGCCTATTGTAGAAACAGTTCCCATAAAATTGGGGGGCAGAGCTTTACATATCTGCCCAGGTGGGGCAACCCATTTCATTTCTGTGGCTCCTGTGAGGGAGGGCTCAGAGAGGGAACAATGCCACTGACCAGCCTCTGGAGAGTGCCTGGGAGGAGGCTGTCTTATAGCATCTGCCCAGTTGCCAGTCAATTCACGATCTCCCCTTCTCCCTATATGCTACTTGTGCCCTTCCAACTGTTGCCCTGGTGCTGAATTCCAGAAGGGGCGGGTTGGCATGAGTTCTAAGTCTGCTGTAGGCTCTTTTAAGAGGAGTCTCTTGAGAACCTGACAGTTTCTTCCACTGCCTCAAACCCCACTGGTTTTTATAGCCAGAAATTATGGGAACTTATCTTTCTAGGGCCGAAACCCTGGGCTGGGTGGTCTGGTCTGGGGCTGGGATCACTTGCTCCTGAGGTATCCCTTCTGGTTTTTATCCACCACACATGAATGTGGGACCACCCATTCCACCACCTCTCTTTACCACTTTGTGTCTCCATGCCTCTCCGTGCCTTTCCACCTCTCTGCTCCTATCCCCCTCTCCACAATTACCTGTCTGGATCACCATGGCTTCTTTAATTGTTGGTTGTTGAACTTCCATACAGCTAGATTTTCTGATGAATCTGCCTGATATTTGCTTTGTAGTCTAGTAGTAATTTTTTTCTGTCGTTGTGCATGGAGGAAAATCATGTTTATTTATGCCTCCATCTTGAGCAGAAGTCTGTCTCTGACTCTCTTTTATTAATATTCTATGTCTTTTAGATGGGGCCATCATTCCACTACTCTTTGATTCTGCATTTATGTGTTTTACCTGTGAGCACAGATATCAGGTCTTCTTTTAAAGAAAAGGACTGAGAATAGTTATACATGACAATTTCTTCTCTGTCATGTATGATTTGAACTTGAATGTCAACTAGTGTGTCATAGGTGCTAAATGAATAATGCCATGTGTGTTAGTTCAGGCTACTATAAAGAAGCACCATAGAATAGGAGGCTTACAAACAACAAAGTTATTTGTCATAACTCTGGAGTCTGGAAGTATAAAGATCAGCATACCAGAATGACTAAGTTTTGTTGAGAACCCTCTTCTGGGTTGTTGACAGCTGTCTTCTCTTTGTGTCTTCTCTTCTCCACCTCTAATGGTGGAGAGTGGAGAGAGGAAGACAGTAGTGACTCTCATAAAGACATTAATCCCATCACTGGGGCTCCTCCTTCATAACCTCATCTAATTGTAGTTCCCTCCAAAAGACCCCACCTTATAAGATATCATATTGAGGGATAGAGTCTCAACATATGAATTGTTGGTACAAACTGAACTTCAGTCCATAACAACAAGATAAAAAGATTCCAAGGTATTATGGTTATGACAAGGTTTCATTAGAATATTTTTCACTGTCCACATTTACTTGAGAATAAAGAACACATTCTTGATGCTTTCTTCTTTTCTTTATGACACATGAATTCTGAACTGATTACTAATTGCATGTGACACTGGTACCGTGTTCATGATTACCAAGCACCTACAAGGGATTTACCAGAATACCTCTGGCAATTAAGCTCTTTGGAACCAAGAACTGGGTTTTGTTGGCTCTTTCATTCACAGCAGAGGCTGATGAGTTTTAATGAATGAGTCACTGGGATGTTTCTCTTCTTTCTGGAACTCATTCAAGCAGGTCCATGTTGTTATGCTTCTTCACTGGGGCCACTAGGCAGGACTTCTGTAGACATTGCCATTTCTTTCCAATGTTTTGTAAGTGGCCATTAGTGCTCCTCAGGCTATGTCAATACTCAAGCAGGAATCCTGTTTTTTTTCTGGTGTAGGAAGGTGTGGAGATTCTAATATCAAGATAATTTTATTTTCCCAGCACTAACTCATCCAAAAGGGAGATATTAGGTCTAGAAACCCCTTTTCTTTGAAGTGACAGTGTCCTCAATCTGAACTCTATTAGAATTATGCTCCCTGAGGACAGTGTGATCACAATCTGATGTCTTTGGAATTCTCCTGCTGGGGAGGGGCTTGTGTCTTTGTTCACAAAATAATTTCCCCCAGGACCCTTGCCTTTCCCCCTGGAGTGTTTGAGTGCCCTGGTTCTGAGCAGTGTCTTTCTCATTTCCTGACCCATGTCCCCAGGTATCAAAAGTGTAAGCAGCCTTCAATGCTGAGAGCAAAAGTTTGTTTTATCAAAGCAGGTGATGAAATTAATTATCAATTGTAATCACTTTAATTATAGTAGGCCAATCATTTTTATTTTGCCAGTACAGCTTTTGTTGTTCAACTCTTACATTATTGGACATATTATGCTCAATGATGACTCCCCCAATAGAGGCTTATAATATAAAATTAGTCCTCTAATTATTCACTCAGTCAGTATGGTTGTAATAGGGTTTTTTTGGTGATTTTTTTTGTTTGTTTTGCTTCTTTCTCTCTCTTTTTTTTTGTCTATTTCTATTTCATTCTGAGAAAGCAGGGCCGTGAGGCTTAGGCTGCAAAGTCAGAGAGAAACAGCCTTCTCTCCTTTACTTGTCCCTTACTTGCTTGTGATTTTTTTCATTTTAAATTTTGTAATTTTTTTTCAGGTAGTGGCTTAGGAGACAAGGTTTGGCCTGCTGCTCCTCTATGATGCTCTGTTTCATCATGACTTTGATACAAACAAAACAAAAAGGCAAGGGCTACACTATTTTTCTCCGTAATTTTTAAGATTTCAGATTTCTACTTTCTCATTTCAGTATTTCTAGAAAGCAAAATTTGGCAGTTGTGCATGAGCAAACAGAGAAAACAAAATAGGTCTAAATGTCATGAAAATGAAAGAAGGGAAGTGAAGGGAAGAAATGAAGAGAAGGGAAGTGCTGACAAAATGGCAAAATGTAAGTCAAATCTGATGCAACCAAAGGGGGTGCTAGGAGCTGTGGCACAGGGGAAAAATAAAGGCCAATATTGAGTCACACAGAGGCAGGAAAGAGGCTGCTCTTGCAAGACACTCAAAGGAGAACTTCTGTGCTCTTCTTCTGGTTCAGTGGACTGTCCTCAGCTTTGCAAGAACACCCACCTGATTCAACTTCCTTTTAACCCTCACGTGATGAGCGCTGCAGATAAAGAGAGGAATCACATCAGTCAGCTCACAAGAGACTGGCAACCAGAAAGCCAGTTGCCAGAACGCTAGCCCTCTCTGGCAGAATGGTGCATACTAGCTTTGCCTGAACACTCCCTAGTTGATAAATCCCTTAAAGGCAATGAAAAGATTACTTTAAGAAACTGAGAATTAGAAAGAAAACAGATGATCCCAAAAGATTCTTCTCTTAATCTGGATAATAACCATGATATTAATTATAATAATATTAAACTTTACTGCATACTAACTATGGCATAGGCACTATTTAAGATCATCACAAACAATAAATCAGTCCTCTTGACAAACCTATTTATATTAGTACTTATCCATAAAACTGAAATTATGCATTTGGAGGGATGAACTACAGGCATACCTCATTTTATTGTGCTTCACTCAATTGTGAAAACAGGTGTTGTGGATTTTACAAAATGAAGGGAAGACCCTCCACCAGTAAAACAATTACAACTCACTTTACTGAAATACTTGCTTTATTGAGGTGTGTGGAATCAACCCATAATATCTCTGAGATATATCTGTATTCCAAATGTACCAAAACCCCTTAGACATAGTTGAGATCATGGCTTGTCTGTAAGAGCCCACTAGAGGAAATAAGGATGGAAATGACATGGCACTTAAAACAAAGGAGAGTCCAGGAGATTAAATGAGTGTAGCAGAGAGAGTGAAATGACCAAGGATTCTGAGTTCCACCTCAAATGCCAAAGGGCTGCTGTCTATTACTTTGTAGGACATACCAACTCCCTTTGGTGTAAGGGAGTTGAAATGACTGGCTTTGGAGCACTACTGAAAGGTAGGCAAATACTTTTTAAATAGTTATAAGGGAATATTTTTTTTCTACCAATTGAAGAAAAGTCCAAAGTTTCTTTAGGAAATATGTCATTTATTTCCTCAAACCATTTTTTCTGACTCTTGGAAGTTATTTAGGACCTTGGTTTTCTTGTGAATTCCAGAACACAAAGCACCTAAATGTTTCCACTCAAGAAGTAGCCCAGCCACATATAGGCTCTGACTTTTCTCCTTCAGGACCCCACAGATTCTGATATAAGAGATCTGAGCAGATCCTTGGGGAGAAGTAGGGAAGGCTCCTAGGTGGGGGGTGCCCAAGGCAATGATAAACAGTCTAGGATGGGATTGGCTGAGAAGTTGGAGGTATCTGAAGCACATAGAATTTTGGGCCAGAAGATTTAAAATAAAAAGAGGGCAGAGATTGGCTCTCAGGCTCTCTTCCTCAAGGGTGCCTGGTTGATGATGCTGCAATGTCTGTGTTTCACAAAGGATAATATTTTGGATGGATTTTGGATGGGAGAACACTCTGGGCACAGACTAGTCTTGAGCTGGCCTGGCAGAGGGTGGCAGGGTTATTCTTTGAGTGTTCTACGGGTGACGAGCTCTGAGGCAGAAGCCTGCCATTCTTCCACAATTGTGTAGCTTTTGTATCTTATGTTGTTTTACTTTGTATACTAAACCTATGGAATCACATCATTAAAAACTAATAGGGGGATGATAGGATAACTAAGGTAATAAAGATTTTAGTTTCATTTGATAGGCTTAAGTGACTAATGCATGTGGAAAGCTGTTATTCTAACAATTGTGCAGCTTTTGAATAAAGACTCCTTTCCTTTACCACCAAAACTTTGCCTCCAGAATTTTGCCTAGAGGGTGGTGGCAGGCAACAGGACTCACCTTGCTGTTTGGTAACAATTCCACAGCAGACCTGTCAGGCCAGGTGGTTGTTCTTATTCCCCCAAAACAATTCTATTTCTGACCTGTGGCTTAAACTGGGTGTCCTGTTGTCTACTGTTAGAATCCAGTGAAATCCCTTCTCTCTAGGGTTGTAACCAATGGTTTCTTGTGGGGGACTGGGGCTTGGGGGTGGATTGACCTTTGTAGTGCTTCAATCAGCAGGAAGTGAGTGTGGAGGCGTGGCCACATTCACACTCTGGCTCTTGACCTGGAAAAACCTCTAGTGGTACATGGTGATTCCTCACAGCCCATCCATGGGCACCAGGCGCTGATCCCTGTCTCCCCTGTGACCCATCTAAGGCTGACTGGGAGAACCTCAGAGTGTAAAGTCCACCTCTGCTGCAAGAGGCATGCAACTGACCTTTGCATTTTTACCTTAATTGTATTTATCTCCAACCACTCACATTAAGGTACAGTGTAGTGGGCTCCATTTCAGTATGAACTTGTAATATTGTAATATTTAATAACTTCAACACTATTTCGGGCTTTCATTTATTGCTTGCTAATGTGCTCTCTCTACCAACAAAGCATGACTATGTCCTCACTACCATAACCTTAGAAGCCATGTATGTCACATCTTCTCTTGAGAGTAGCTCTCAGGAGTCTGTAAGATACCTGTGGGATGAGGAAATGTGTTATTAAACCTGATTCCTTGGCATTTGGGCTAATGGCTACTACCAGAGGAGCTCAAGCAATGCACATGAAGAGAATTATCATGATAATAATAAAAATGGAATAATACCAATACATAGTACATATAGCTGATTTGAGAAAATATAAAAATTGATCAAAAGGCAATAATAATTGTTTATGGTTAAAGGGAAAGATTTTTTTCAAGAGTTTCTTTTAAACTGCTACTTGATATCAAGAACATTTTCTTCAAGTTTGTATTTGCAAGATATAGAATATCAAAATAAAAAAAACAAGTTCCTGGTTATTATTGGAATAGTCATTCTCCACTTTTTTAAAAAATCAATTTTTTAAAGATTTTATTTATTATTTTTAGAGAGGGGGAAGGGAAGAAGAAAGAGAGGGAGAAAAACACTGATGGGTTGCTTCTTGTAGGTGCCAGACAGGGCAGAACCTGCAACCCACACATGTGCCCTGACCTGGCATCCAGCCTGAGACCGTTCTCTTGGTAGGAGAAAGCCCAACCAACTGAGCCACACAGGTCAGGGCTCCACTGTTATTTTTGCCTTTTCTGTAAGTACCAGGAAAGAGCTACCAATTGGTGTTTCAGTTTGGCAAACAATGATATAATTGATTAGAGAGGGCCCAACATAACAGTCTTCTTTATTCCCTGCCCCCCACCCCACCCCGGGAATTCTTAAATGAGGAAAGAGCATAGTTCAATTTTCACTCTGACAGCTTCTAATCCTTCATATAGGGATGAGGCCTGGAAGAATGTTTGGACTTCAATACTGGATAAGACAAATCTGAAGGTTTCCTGTTTTTGTCTTTTGCTCCATTTGTTCCTGATTTTAAAGTCAAGGCTAGAGGGTACTTTATCCAGGAAGATCTTATTTAAAGCAGCAATTAGTCTCCTGAGCTGAAAAGTTTGAAGGTTTGCTGGTGAATTGCATGGCAGATTTTATCTCCAATTTTCTCAGGAAACATGAAGTGGATTCTGGCATTCCAGCGTGGTTCAGAGGCGTTCGTTTTCAGATACCTTACAAACATGAAAATTTCCTTGTTTTCCAGGCTCTGGTTCCAAGGCATGGAGCAAAGGAAGGAACAGGGAAAGCTATAGTAGAGCATCACCATTGCCATTTTTGCAGAGACCAAGGAATCCGGAATTTCAGTGCTTTATTTGGACAGTGAAACTGAGCGCGCGGCCACCTAACAGCCGGAAGGGGACGCCCGAACTCACCGTAACAGACTAACCAGAGCAGCCAACCAGGAGGGACCAGTCTCTGGGTTCCTGTGCCACGTCCACGGAGAGAATAGCGACCTCCGCGCCACCTGGAGCCCCAGCCCGTGTGAGGCGTCGCTGGGGCCGCAGGATCACTCAGTAAACTTTTCCTTTTCTGGCCTCAACGCCGAGGGGCAGCTCTGCGGGGCTTCGCACAGAGCCTTTCATTTTCTGCACCTTCCCCTGCAATGATCCTTTCCTTCCTCGGAGAATATTTTGGCTAGACAGGTATACGAAAGCATAATTTATTCAGGGGTTGACGTCTGGAAATCAGAGAGTGCTGCTGTGTGTGTCCAGATTTAGGATTGTTTCCCGGGAGAAGGATGCGAATTCAGCGAAAGAGGAAACGCACCTAACAATCTGGAGAGACACACACACGTATGTACGTGTGTACGTCTGAATGCATATGTGTATGTGTGTATGTGTGTATATATGTGTATGTGTGTGTACCTGTGTGTATTTATTAAATTTTAATGGTTAATTTTCCCTACAATGGTAAAATAGTTGAAAAATGTTGAAAAGTAAGTCTATTATAACTCTTTTAACTTTAAATATTTTATTTATGCCAAAATTAAAATTTGCTATAATTTCCTGGGCTTTACTGAAAGCACGTTTACCTATAATATTGCCAGAATTACTTCTTTACTCATCTCATTTACAATTGAGAGAATTGCCATCTTGAATAATTTAATTCTGGCTTAATGAAAGAGTTTTGGAGAAGTAGCATATAAATTTCTGATTTGCATTCTTTTTCCCCATTTGGTCCTGAATGTATTTACAAATTTCAGGAGATAGTTGTCCTGTTCCACAGTCTGACAATATGATTTTATGGCAGCCCAATATTTTGATATCTTTTTGGTTGACAACTATAGTAACCATCTTTTTGGCATATTTTTAGGGGGCTACCTCTTTCTTTTTTTCTTCAAGTACTTCTGTATGTATTGAGACTGAAAAGTGACCCAAAATTTTTATTATGACAGCTTCATTATCAAAGCAAATCACACATTTTTCAGCACTGTTGTGTGAAAGCGGCCCAGGATATTTGGTAAGTAAGTACATTTTAGTTTCTTTGGTGAGCAATTTATAGACTGAATGTGATTTGTCAACATTTAATTTTGGACTCTCCCCTCCTCCCCCCTCCCCCTGACTCGTACAATACTCAGGCTTTCATAATTGCAGGGCCAAATCTTGTCTTTAAACTTTTCAATTTTGTTTATTATGGATTTTTTATTAATTTTGGTTTTTCAAAAATGGTGCTTTAGTATGTTCCTTTTCTTCATTACCGTCACTTGGCACCCTCCTTTCAGTCTGTATCTGAGGCAGGTTACTGACTCACCTAAAGCTAATCCCCACACTAGACAGAGTTTCTGATGTATTGTTGTGATTTTCCTTGGCTGAAAATTAAGTTTGAAAATCAAAGAACATTTTCTTCTCCATCCATCACTATTTTTTTTACAAGTGATCTTTGTCTTTATAACATTGTTTTTCCTGTACCTTAAACATTATAACCAGAGGTGATCTGAACTAAGTGAAGATAGGGAAGAAATTATTTATATACAGTAAGTTATTTATACAATACATTTCACAGAGTAGTTATGATCTACCAGATAACTTACTAAGATTCGGATTCTCCAGAAGGAGCTTCAGGGGCACTGTGCGATTTCTCTTGTGTGCCAGGCACAGCCTTGACCATGTGGCCTTGCTACTCATAGCACTGCAGACAACCCTCTGTCCTAGAGATCCCATTTGGGAGATTCTGACTTCCCTGACCCTAAATCTTTTTTTAAATATATTTTATTGATTATGCTATTACAGTTGTCCCATTTTCTCCCCCTTCACTTCCCTCCACCCTACACACCACCTTCCACCCACATTCTCCTCCTTTAGTTCATGTCCATGTGTCATACATATAAGTTCTTTGGCTTCTACATTTCCCATACTGTTCTTGCCCTCCCCCTGTCTATTTTCTATCTACCATCTATGCTACTTATTCTCTGTACCTTTTCCCTCTCTCTCCCCCTCCCACTCCCTTGTTGATAATTCTCCATGTAATCTCCATTTCTGTGGTTCTGTTCCTGTTCTAGTTGTTTGCTTAGCTTGTTTTATTTTTGTTTTAGGTGTGGCTGTTAATTATTGTGAGTTTGCTGTCATTTTACTGTATATATTTTTTATCTTCTTTTTATTAGACAAATTCCTTTAACATTTCATATAATAAGGGCTGGGTGATGATGAACTCCTTTAACTTAACCTGATCTGAGAGGCACTTTATCTGCCCTTCCATTCTAAATGAAAGCTTTGCTAGATAGAGCAATCTGGGATGTAGGTCCTTGCCTTTCATGACTTGCAATACTTCTTTCCAGCCCCTTCTTGCCTGAAAGGTCTCTTTTAAGAAATCAGCTGACAGTCTTATGGGAACTCCTTTGTAGGTAACTGTCTCCTTATCTCTTGCTGCTTCTAGGATTCTCTCCTTCATTTTAGTCTTGGCTAATGTAATTATGATGTGCCTTGGTGTTTCCTCCTTGGGTCCAACTTCTTTGGGACTCTCTGAGCTTCCTGGAGTTCCTGAAAGTCTATTTTTCTTTGTCAGATTGGGGAAGTTCTCCTTAATTATTTGTTTAAACAACTTTTCCACTTGTTGCTGTTCCTCTTCCCCTCTGGTACCCCTATAATTCGGATGTTGGAACATTTAAAGATGTCCTGGAGATTCCTAAGCCTCTCCTCATTTTTTTTTGAATTCTTATTTCTTCATTCTTTTCTGATTGAATGGTTCTTTCTTCCTTCTGGTCCATACCACTGATTTGAATCCCAGTTTCCTTCCCATCACTATTGGTTCCCTGTACATTTTCCTTTATTTCACTTAGCGTAGCCTTCATTTTTTCATCTAATTTGCGACCAAATTCAACCAATTCTGTGAGCATCCTGATTACCAGTGTTTTGAACTGTGCATCTGGTAGGTTGGCTATCTCTTCATTGCTTACTTGTATTTTTTCTGGAGCTTTGATCTGTTCTTCAGTTTGGGCCACTTCTTTGTCTTGATGCGCCTGTTACTTAGTGAGGGGCAGAGTCTTAGGAACTTACTGGGGCGGCAACCCACGTGGCTGGTTTGTGGCCCTGTAAGTTGGGAAGGGGTCTGAGAGGGAATAATGGCGCTTGCTCAGCTCTCTGCCAGATTTCAGCCACTTCCCCGATACCCACAATCAAACTGGGTTGTTCTGGTGCTGATTCCTGTGTGGGTTGCCTTGTGTATGTTCTAATACCTTGTGGGTCTCTCCAATGAAGTCTCCTGTGAAGCTGGGAGTTGCTCCCGCTGGCGCCTTAACCCTCACAGGTGTTTTCAATCAGAAGTTTGAGGCTTTATTTCCCTGCACTGGGACCCTGGGTTGTGCAGGCCCTCCCTCTCCCCAGTTTTGTCTGGTTTATCTGCACACAAACGTGGGACCACCCAGTCTGCCACCAGCTGCCTTGCTGGCCAGCTACAGCCTTGCATGCCCTGCTCCACAATCTGCCACCTCACTGAGTCCACCAGCCACCCCTTTGCATGTCCCAGTTCACCTTCCACCACCTTGCTGCAAGTCCTCTCCGCCTGGCTGCCTGTCTCCACCCCTCCTACCAGTGTGGATGAATGTGTCGTCTTTAACCCTTTGGTTGTCAGACTTCCATACAGTTCAATTTTCTATCAGTTCTGGTTGTTTTTTGTTTTTACATTGTTGTTGTCCTTTTGATTGTGCAAGGAGTCACAGTGTGTCTACCTCCTGACCCTAAATCTTAAAAACAACTGCCATATTGTCAAATAGTCAGTTAAACTATGTCACAGCCAAAATACAAAATTAGGTCAATCTATGTGAAGTGCCATGGAAAGATTTCCAACATATGCAGGGTGAGACAAAAGTAGGTTTACAGTTGTGAACACATGAAGCACAGTTTATTCTTGTATTGTTATTTATAATTATTGTAGTATTTTCCATATGAACAACTGTAAACCTACTTTTGACCCATCCTGTATATTACACAAAAATATCAAACCATACAGTGTTGCCTTTGGTGTAATTGTATAAGAGCATATCCAAAAAATACATTTGTTCTGCAGAGATCATTTCAGATGTCAACCCCTCACCTTTAGTGGATAGGAACCACCATGAGGTCTCACTGTCCTCTGAACCAGTCTTGATATTTCTAGGGTACTGGGACCTAGGGGACTTTGCATAGTGTTATTTGCCAAGTCCATGAGGCAACTTGAGCCTCAAAGTCAGGTGTTAAATTTGTATAAAGTGCTCACCTGTATATTCTAACCTTCACTATCATGTTATTAGTACATTTGAATATTTCCCAGGTAGTCAATGAGATCTGAGAGTTGAGTACTCAGTTCTCTATATTAAATATCAAAACTATTATTACTATTATTATCTTCATGGGCCTACAGCATGTAGAGAAGGTGGGTCCCACTCCAGCAAGTGCAGATTGTGAGCTGCCCTTTGAAAATATTCTGAGGCAGAGACTATCCATGGGGAATCTGAGGGTCTGGAGCCACTCTTGGTTGGAGAGTCTTCAGAGGCCCAAAAGCTGAGTGCTGCCTGTCAAACAGTGATGGAAGAACTGTGAGAAGAGTTCCTCTGCCAGGAGAAACAGTAAGGTTCCTCAATGTCATGAAAGCTCCACCAGAACCTCATCTGTAAGGCCAAATCTCTCTATCTCTGGTCTTCCAGAAGCCATGGAGACAGAGTGCAGTTTCCTGAGGTGAAAGCGGTGGTGGTTTCCAGTAGACGACATTAGGTGGACACCCCTCAGGCTCCTCTCACCTTTCGTGTGGCTCTGTCCTAGGACATGCTATGTGGACCATCTCTCCAACTAGCCCTCTCATTTCTCATTCATTTCACTAACAATGTTTGAGTCCCAACTAAATGCTAAGCACCCAATGCTGATGACAGAGCAGTGAGTCTCTGTTCTGGAACAAGATAGATAATTAAGTCAAAAGTCACATCAAAGACTAAAAAGTAGGCTTCAGGAACTAAAGGCACCTTTCCCAAGTGGAAAGGTCAAAGGACTCACCCTGGGAAACTTTTTTTCCCACTATGAACAGGAAGGAAGGAAGAGAGGAGGAGTGGGAAATACATGTTTTTTAGTTTTGTGAAGAAAAGTTCTTTCCTCATGGCCACTGTTTCCTCTGTGAAGTGGTACCGAGCACACAGGCTGAAGTAGGGGGGCCAAAGTTTCTCAAAGTGGAGAATGTTCGAAACAGGTTAGTTGAGGTAAGAGAGCTGACCATGCAGCAGTGATATCTGCTCCAAGAAGCAGGGAGCTTTGTCAGTTTTGTTCTCTTATTTATCCTGAGTGCACATAGAAGGAACCAACCAAATATATGCAGTGAATGGAAAATATGAATTCCATGCAGTATTGGAGATGCCATTTAGCTGTAGACCATAGAACTGTGGTGACACAGTACACTCAATCATTTGATTTTATCTAGTAGGTCTCAGCCACTTAACTAGAGATCAGACCTACATAAGAGGCAGAGGGTTTGGACTTTTGCCAGATAGGAACAATGAAACAAGAATGAGGTGAGAGTGTTTAACATGTTGCTTAAGCGATGAACCATGAACTCCATCAGTCGGCTAGGGCTGACATAGCAAAACACCACTGACTGGGTGGCTTAAACAACAGAAATTTATTTTCTCACAGTTGTAGAGGCTGAAAGTCCAACATCAAGGTATGGGCCAATTTGGTTTCTTCTGAAGCCTCTCTCCTCAGCTTGCAGATGGCTGCCTCCCTGCTGTGTCCTCACATGGCCTTTTATGTAATAAAAAGGAGACTGTCTTCCCCAGGCTTTACTTGCTCTGTGTGAATCTCTCAGTAGGAGGTAAAAGTTGCTTCTCCAGGTCTAGATGTGGGAGCCACGGCAGGTACAGAGAGTGAAGTGGAGCCAGGATGAACTACACTGATTCTAAGTTCTTCTCTCCAAGTGGAAATGGCACAGCAAGTGGCTCCAGTGACACTTTTCTTTATTTCACAGGACTCTTCCTTTCAGTAACTCCATTTCATGGTTGTTTGTTTGTTTGTTTGTTTTGCAGTCATTCCACTCAGCCCTTTAAGGGTGTTGACCCAAATACCACATGGATGTCTTTTAGAACATTTGCCCAGGTTGGCTTTGGTGGGCTGAGTAGTGGTCCGAGGTGGGCCCAGCAAAACTGCACCCTTGTAAAAATCTCAGAACCTACCGTGATGCATGCACTGTGCATGTCCTGAAGAAGACATCCCACCACTCTACCAAGCACATAAGGATCACAGAGGATACCTCAGCCCTGATAGGCTAACTGCTTGCATTGAGTACAACATCCTGCACAATGTCAGAAAGAATGACTGTAAGGAAGGCACTTGCCTTTTCCTCTACTACCACCTGCTCTGAACACACACACACTTCTCTTGCCAAGATGGCACCAAGTCCATCTCACCTTGTCAGTGTTCCAGTCAGTCATCAGCAGGTGGAGCCTGAGTCAGGTCTTTGGGGAAGGGGCACAGAGAGGAAGTGGGCTGATTAGCAATGATGGAGACACACCCACTCCTCCCCCACCCCTGCATTCTTTCCCCTCTTCTTTTATTCTCCTCCTTTCCATTCAGTCAACCTCTGACCTTTTCCTCACTCTCTCATTTCTCTGCAGGTGCTGTGTGGCTGCACTGTGAACATTCCCATCATTGATGACTGTGTGATCCATTTGCCCTGCATTGCTGTCATCAGTGAAGAGTTGCTTCCTTGCCCAGGGTGACCAACATGTAGAAATTGATTTTCGAGTTAAAGTTTGTTTGAAGACAGAGGAATATGACAGATATAGCCCATCTTTAAGTAGCACACACCCTAGTCTTGGCTTAAGCACATTGTAGGGTAAGCGGAGGCAGTCTGACTTCCTCACCCAGGTGGCTGGGTAACTAAGGGGAGAAGTGTTCCCATAGCCTTGGAGGGGCCTGATTACCAGTGTTCTCATGGCCTTGAGACTGGGTGGGATAAACTGTTCCCATAATATGAAATGAGCTCACATGTGCAGAATTATGTTATATTATTTCTGGCATGTTGCCAGCTTTGTTCCCCTCTAGTACTTTGACAGGTAGGAACTCCCTGCTGGGGGAGATGATGAGAGACACATGCCAGGCGACAGGTGCCATGATGGGTGTCACGCTGGGGATCAAGAGCCACAACATGTGACATGCAGGGAGACATGCAGCTTGCAGTGTGCGTAGCTCACCCACCCATGAATATAGGCATGCCAGACATCCCAACGGCTCTGTGAATATTTTTCTGTCTGCAAGAATACCATGGACCTGCCCTGCCCTGTCACAACACAATCACATCCACCTTAGTATGCAGCGTGCTGGCATAGCAGGGTCCCCCATCCTCTACACAATACATACATACCCACTTCTGTGTCTACTGTACAATAGTTACTTTTCTAACATCTAAAAAGCCACTTTTTAGAGGATAATTATCATTTCTCTGAACCCCATCAGAACCAGGCTTCCTGGTGGGCAGGAGGCAGGGCAACTTAGGTCATGGGTCAATTTTCATGTTGCTACTTTTGAATCCAGTTTACTTCTAGTGGCTAGAAAGTGACATGGTGTTACTTGACGATATGTGGAGATGTCTTCCCCAAGCCCATAAATCATGTACTTTCCTCCTCCCAGCTTTGCTAAGCCCTTTCATTACCCTTTAACCACCTCCTGTCAGTTTCTGAGGCACTCTGGGTCCACAGTTCCTAGTAAAAAGCTGAGGTAACTATGCACTTTCATGCACTTGTGCCACACACTCAGGGCTTTGCACAGGCTCTCAGGGGTGCAGACAGGAAAGGAAGGTAGGTAACGTGTGAACACTTTTCACATGGAGCAGGGAGGTGAACAACACCCACAGCAGCCTTGCTGAGAGCCCCAGTCCCTGCCTCCACCACTGCTACCACTTAACCAAATCACAAAGCTGTGAGGTCTGTGTCCCCCACAGGCTCAGAGTGCATCCCGTGGAAGAGAGGATGTATGCTGTGATCACCTGTATATTTTCATTAAGGCTGAGAATTGAATGGTGGTGCTCACCTTTCTGGTTTTCACTACTGGGGAGCGGAGGCTTGGGTGCATGTGGAAGCTAAACCGCACCATAGATTCATGATCACAGATTCTGCCCCCTCCCACCCCTCATTCAGGGCTTTACTACTCCAAAATTTTGAGTTCCACTTCTGGGCTATGTGGACCTTATTTTCTCTTACTAGTCCTAGAAACTCAGTGAGGAAGCTTTGGCCCTATGAGGCATGTGTAACTGATGTACTCTGTGCCATAACTCGGTCATGTCCAAGGTAAGGAGGGAAGCTAACATCCAAGTGTAGGAGGACGAGAAGAGAGTGAGGGTGAGGAGTGCGGCCCAGGGGGAGCAGGGCAAAGGTTCTCTGTGGACCAGGACTCGAGGAGGGGTAACTTGTGTGCACTTGATTTTTCCTGACGGCCAACAGCCATGGTGGGGGAAGGGATTGTGACATTTAATGCTATGGACACACAGTCTCATGTCATGTAGCTCTCCTGGGTACACTTAACATGTCCAAAAAATTGTATGTATATTAATTTTGTGCTGCTCTTTGTGACCAAAATAAAACTTTCAACTTTTAACATGTATGTTGAATCCCAGAGAATGTCCACCTGTGCCTTTAAGCCAGAGTACCCAGGATTATGGAGGTATAGGTCCTTGATACTTCACCCCTCTTGAGCACACATCTCCAAAATGTTTATTTTTATTTATAATATACATGCCATGTGTATTACAGTTATAAAGTACTATATTATAAAGTATATACTTGCAGTAGAAATTTAAAAATGGACAAGTAAATCTATGATAAAATATTTTAAAAGTATATTTTTATTATCAAAGGGGCATGGTTTGTCTTCAAAAAATGTACACATACAATGTTCTAGCAAGATGTGACAATCTGCATCAATATGTCTTGCAAGGTAATTATTACAGGAATACTGTGGTACCTCTCAGAATCTGAGTCAAGGTGGGAACTTTTCTCTATAAAAAGCAATCCCCCCTTTGCCTCTATGGAGTGCATTTTCAGTTTTTGCAGAAGGCTGTGTTTCTCTTCTTTGCAAATTGTTGCACCTGAATGTGGCCTCTCCTTTTCTAAAATGTCTCCTTTTTGGCACTTCTTTGGGAATTTTGGTTTACAAGAGTCTGAAATGTAAGGGGGGCCATGGAGGGGGACGGTGGGCCCTGGGAAGGCAGACCCCCTGGTACCTACAAAGCTCTGAGCCCAGGGCAGGGGCCCCTCTTGCCCAGAGGGGGCTCTGTGAGTAACAGAGCTTGAACTTTGGAGTAAGGAGACCTGGGCTCCACCGTAGGCCTTGAGCAAAGTCCTTTTATTTCTCTGAGCCTCAGTTACCTGAACTGTGTCTAAAATAGAGACTTACATGGATTACTATTGCTAAGAAACCTAGTCCCATGCTCAACACCTGGTAGACTCAGTACTAGCAGCCTTCATTATAACCTTAAAAGAAAGAGAGATGTATGCTAGGAAAATGCTTTGCATATTTCTGACAGACCTAGGTAGGTCTAGGAGGAATGGAAAATAACCAGGCAGGAAAACTGTACTGTGGGAAACTGTAGCTTGGGAAAATGCCTTCCTGGGAGACTACCTGCCAACCCTACCCAGGACAAACAGATTCCTGGCTAAGATTGGGGTCTGGGGTCGGCCTATCTGGTATAAAAGGATGCAGCTTTAACTTGAGCCTGACAAGATGTATCAGAAAAAATAGTCAGCAGAAATGGCACCCAGCAACCAGCTCTAGCCAATCACACTCTCACTCCCCAACCAGTTACCCTTCATGGGTTTTTGTGCTTAAAAACCCTGCCCCAAGAACAACTGAGCAAGTCCTAACCTCCCTTGGTCGGCTCCACTTTTCCCTCTTATTCCCCACTAATAAACCCTACTCCTTAGCTTGCTGCATCCATCTGGTTTCTTAAGTGATTCCGACCTAACAGTTTCCGCCTCCTGCTTTTTTTCAGTTGGTTGACCTCAACTGAGCTGAAAAAAGGCGTCAGTGTGTTTTCATTGTCCACATCTGGGTTAGGAAAGGGTCATTCTGTTCAATGGTAGCGGTAGCGGCCAGGGAAGCTTAGGGAGAGAGACTGGGGCTAGGCATTTCGGGAGAGATGGGAACTTGATCCCCTCTGGGGAAGGAATCCCTTTCTCTCCCCTCTCCCTTCTCTCCTGCCCTGTTCTTCATACCTGTCTCTGGGGCCTGGTGTGTAGGTGGGGCACTGTCCTTTCCATGGAAGTAGGGAAGGAGAGGGGGAAGCAGGAGAGAGGAGAGCAGCCTCTTTCTTGGCCTGAGGTGCTATGTGGTAGTTTTTCACTTAACTCACATATTGTTCTTCCTTCTTGGGAGGAGCTTTCCTTGGAGGAGAATTGAATCCCTGCCATTGTACTCAGGGCTGCAGGGGGCACTCAAAAGGACCCAAACAAGCTTGCCCCAAGCGAAGTGCTGAGTGTTTGAGGAAAGATGTAAATGAACTTGGAACCTCATGAAAGCTAAGACGCCTTGATTTCACAGCTTCATTCCTCATCACAGCCCTGTGGAATCTGACTCGGGTGTCTTTCTGCTTAAAAATCAAGAGTGAAAAGTACGGGGGTGAAGGCAAACTGGCTGAGGACCACACTGAGTGGCTTCCTTTCTAACTTGGGTGATTTAATGGAATAGAGTTAATTTTTCTTAATTCAGCTTCTTTGCTTTCAAAGATTATAGCAGGATTTAAAACGTCTAGGGTCTGAAACAACCAGAGAGCAGGTAAAGGGCTTGGACTGTCCCTGGGCCAGGGGGTTCTGCACTGAGGGGTAAGCAGGTGAAAGGTGGAATCCCAGGAAGACAAGTTCTGAAGAAAGGTTTGCCAAAGTGTAGATGAAAATCTGTTGAATGATGTGATAACAATTCTTCCACCAGCCCTTTCTGCACCTCTGAGGGGCTCTCATAACCAAGAGTAGAGTGCACCTGAATGGCCACTGTACTGACGGCCTCTGT
This sequence comes from Phyllostomus hastatus, assembly GCF_019186645.2. Lineage (NCBI taxonomy): Eukaryota > Metazoa > Chordata > Mammalia > Chiroptera > Phyllostomidae > Phyllostomus > Phyllostomus hastatus. The sequence continues at coordinate 10,615,106 of NW_025333857.1, forward strand.
ATATATATATGGAAGTCCAGTCATACAGATGAGGTAGGAGGTAGTCAGGAAGGAAGCTCCGGAGGCCCCGCAGGGCTGAGGTAGAAAACATCTATACATGACAAAGACCCCCTAAGACAGGTTGTTCCTGTTTTCTGGAACAACTCTGAATCATAGAATGCGCCTGCGCTACCCCTGATTCATTATAATATCATTATAATGAAATAACATTGTGGGACTCCCTTCTCCAGTAGCCAATCAAGAAAGTCATGGGAAACCACGCATGCGCAGTAGCTTTGAAATCCAACTCCTTGTACCTGCGCAGGAAAAGCCCGCCAAAGACTAGCAGGGGGGCTTCTGCCCCTATAAGAATAGAATCCCCCCAGCCCACGTGCCTTTTTTTCCTCTGCTCAGAGCTGGCTCACTCCCGTGTCCTGTGGTGTGTACTATCACTTAATAAACCTCCCCTCTTTCTTTATGCTATAAACTTTGTGTGTTCGGTTCAATTCTTTGTCCTCGATCACTAAGAACCTGGTTACCTGTGCACACCTGTGCACACCTGTGACACAGAGATGGAGCTTTCTCTTGCCTTCCTTTTCTCCTTCAGAGCCACCGTCCTCCTGGATCCATGCTCTTAATTATTATGCTGCCCATTTCCCTAGTGGACCCTCAATACATATTTGCTGAATTGAAGTGATAGTTTGAAAAGTGATTATTTTATTGCATGTAGTGGATGTTCAATTGTTTGACTTCAGAACTCATTCATTCAAGCTGAAAAGTTGTGTATTTGCTTAAGGGAGTCATTTCACATAGGTTTGAATGTGGATAGGTGCAAAAACACCTCAGTGCTATCACCAGGTGAGCAAAACTGCTGCTTTGTCTTCCACTGTTGCCCTGCTGCTGTCCACTAGGCAGTGTTGCAAATCACACCTCTAACTCCAGCATGTTCCTCAGACTTTGAAAGGTGGGAGGGAGGTGGTTATAACAAATCTACAAGTCAGTTGCAAAATGAAAAGTTTCATTTCCCGTGCTGAAGGTGCCAAGACCTTTCTTCAATAACCCAGCAGTGTTTTATTTCTCAGCTGGTAGAATTTCAGATTAGCAAAAGCTTCCGCAGTTTCTCACAGACCTCCTGGGTTACAGACGAAAGGACTCCACTCCCACCCCCTCCCCCACACTGGGAGTGTTTCACTTCCCTTTTATTGCTAAGCTTGCACTTGCCTTCCTTTTTACTTTCCCTTTGCCCAATTTGCAAAAACCTGTAAATTATCTCCTTCATTTCACTATGGTTGACATCTGCTGCATTTCAAGTGAGAATGCATTAAACATCCCCTTTCACAAGACTATCCCAATCAGAAAAGCACTTGATCAGAATGCTGACACACTGGCTCCTCTTTTTTATGATTACATGCATGAAATATTTCATACACACATGGTGCTAGCTATAAAGTTGTGTAGCGTACTAAACAGTACATGATACTGTTGTGGATACGTGTATAAATGAGTAGTAAAAATATTTAAACATGCTTAGAAATGATAAACATCACCTTTGGAAACAGAGAGACCATTGACTCAGGGTAGTTTTACTAGCCGGGTTGTAAACATGCTTATACACACAAATTTACACGAACACACACATTCTCTTTGTGCATGTATTATCAAGGTGTTCTGGAGTTTCATTACTAGCCTAGAGAATGTCTTAGAGAACATTTCCTCTAAATGAAAAGGAAGACAGAGCACATGAGAGTTTGCTGGAGGTGGGGGTGGTTAATGATCTCACTTTGGGGGACTGACTGCCTTCCAGTATCCCTCCTCCTATTACAGGACAGGGGCCTGGTCCTGAGTGGGGCTGCCTAGGACCAGCTGTAGTATGTGGGTTTTTGACTTTGTGTAGGAAAGATTTCACAAAACAAGTCCAGGTGACTTTTTATGAGGATCCATTTATTAAAGCTGGAGACAGTGAAACAAGGAAAGGCTAAACTTAGAAGAAGCAACAGGACAGCCTAGTCTGGGCTGCCTTAGCTCACTGGGAAGTCAGAGAAAAGGGGGCTTTGGGGACAGGTTCAGGGGATTAGCCTGGGACAAGTTGCCAGCTGCCCATTTCCTTGGAGTTTAGGAGACAGACACGTGCCTGTGGGGAAAGAAGTGGCAGAAGGGAAAGGGAATGGAGTGGGAGAACTGGCACACCTTGCCAGGTCCTTTTGTCCCTCTCTTGCAGGCAGGACTCTTAGGAGAGGTCTCAGAGGAGGTCTCAGGGGAGGGTTGTGGTAGAATATTCATCTGTTCTCCAGGTGTGTGCCTTCAGGGTCATGGTCTCCACTGATTGGTCTTCAGTCATTGCAGTTGGTTCCCGCATCCCCACCTGGTTTTGCTGCTTTTCTGGGCCTGGAGCTGAAACACAGCTGAGGCCTAGATATTATCTCCAGGGAGGAAAGGCGGGGGGGGGAGGCTACCCTGGGGTGATGTCTTTGTTTTTCCAGTTTTGCCCCCTGCCAGGCACTGGGGCCTTCTGCCCTGGTGACAGTCTGCACCTGGCTGTGAATTGCTCCACCATTTTGTTCAGCTATCTGTCTCCTTTCCCTATTCCACTTGCCAAGGAATTTTCCTAGCTTTTTACTCCTCTCTCACTTTGAAACTCAGGTTTGGCTCCAGACCAGTGTGACAATAGGGCCTGAGAAGTTTCTTCTTTCAGAGATTATTTCTCAGGTTGACTTACTGGTAGACAGGAGGAGGGACAGTGAGGAATTGGGGATGGAAAGAAGGGGACCACATGGAGATTGCTGCTCTCAAGCAGGATGTCCTGCTGCTGTCCCAGCTGCCTGAGCTGGGGGCTTTGGTGACTCCAGGGAGTCTGGGCAGTGTTGGACCTGATACGGGACTCAAGACTTGGAAAATTTCAGCTTAGGGTAAAAAGTTATAAGTCTACCAAGTAAGGTGTATGTTAAGCTTTTGTTTCAGAAACTACAGATAAGGCCCATCCAGGCTCCTGGGAAAAGCAGCCGACCTCCTGGGGCACTGGCTAGAGATTACCACCTGGGGATATATTGGAGGCATCAGGGCCTCTTGTGTGACCCCCCACCCGCCTTGGGAACAGCTAACTGCCCAGAACAGGAAGGCTGCAGGAAGGCTGCAGCTTTGCTCACCTAATCCTCCCTGAATTTCAAAGCCCTCACCACACCTTGCTTGTCCTCCCCCACCCCCCTTATAAAAGATCTGGCCAGGAAAGAGAAGGCAAGATGGTTTGTTAGGGTATGAACCTGCCATCTTCTTGGATCGCCGGTGATCTGAATAAAGCACCCATTAAAGATTCAATCGCTGTCATTGCTCATTGGATTTGGTAGTGACAGGCAGCCCAAATACTGGTGTCTTTTCCGGTTACAGATCCACACCTTTGAAAGCCTCCAAACCTCCGAGGAGCACCCCGACTCTTGCAGTCCAGCCAAGGTAGTTTAGAAGAACAATGAACTTGGGGGGAAAGAAAGGAAAGGATAATGAATTATAGGGTTAAAACATGTGCTTTGAAACAGTTATGGGCCAGACATAAAATGGGTATAAGCTGCCAAGGAGACAGTTACGGGAAGTGAAAACAAGTGAGGAATCAGATGATTTCAGCATTGGAAACTGCAGAAAGGAGGGAGCAGAGTCAGAAAGGGAGCCTGTGAGCCAGAGTGATGGATAAAGGAGACCAGATGGCCCTCACCCCCAGCCAGCCAGCCCTGGGCCCACCCAGCCCTGCACGCTGGCCTCCTGTGAAGTGCGTGTGTACAGCCCTCAGATCCTGCAGATTTACACCCGCCTTTAGCTGCAACGCGGAGAGGGGGTAGGAGCGCCAAACATCTTTATCATTCTGCTTGGGTTCCAAATGAAAAATCGTTGTGCCTTCAAAGCCAAATGGAAGCTTGGTGGAAGCATGAGCTTTCCCCTTAGGTTCAAAAGAGAAATTAATATCCTTGCCATCTCTCTGTGAATTCATACTATTTTCCTTCAAGTGAAAAGGAGAAATTATTATGGGAGGCATCCTATTAAAACAGAAGGAATTCTTAGGCAACATAGATAGCAAAACCGAGGCGGGGGAGGAGGGAGACATGTCTTACCTTCTGACTCAGCAGCCCTGAGTCTGGTCCATAATCTTGCCAAGTGTGCCAACAGCACAGGACACACCATGCTAACACGGGAGGAGGGCAGTCCTTGAAATTCTATGTATCTTCTCTATCATCTGGAAAAGAAAGCTTTTGAAACTGTGCTTTCATCCCAAGGCCTCAAAGGCCAGAAAGGACCCATAACACCCAAAGAAAGAAGCCCATTAACACCTGTATGCCTCCCCAAAACTGGTACCACCTGCACCCATCAATCAATGTGTAACTTCTTCCCCACCCCCCATTCCGCCAACTATATAAGCCATTAAAACAAAGGACCTCTCTTGCTCTTGCCCCCCCCGCCCTTGTCACCCTTGCTCTTGCCTTTGTCCCCCACCTTAACTAGGCCCATTCTCTTCCATGAGAATGACACCAATAAACCCTGCTTGCACGCTAATAGACTTGCTGATCTTTAATTCTTATATTGCATAAGAATATGTAAATTTTGTAATTGAAAAAATAACATTGAACTGCAGCCATGTATTAGGCTGCAGCCTGACACAGAAATGGATAAAGATCCCATGGTCCGTGGCTTCTGCCCTCAAGGAGCTCATGCCTGTCAGGGAGGTAAGCAAGGTGCAGAGGAGCAGATGGACAAATAACTGAATTTAACACAAAGTGATAGGTGATACAATTGAGTTAGGAATCCGGTTCTGTGAGGCATATGCGCAGAAGCAATTATTTCCGTAAAACTCAAACCATGAGAAGGAAAACTACACTTAGATGATACTGTCAAAACGAGAAAGGTGAGGGAGCCTCAGAGAGAGGCAACAACAGCCAGGAGCAGTGGGACTTGGTGGTATCTCCCAGGAGCAGCAGGGAGTTCAGTGTGGCTAGAGTACGGAGGTGGACAGGCAAGGAATGGCTGAAGATGAGCAGGGCATGTGGGTTTGAAGCCGGAAAGCTGTTCACATTCCAGTACTAAGGAAGGTGGACTCCCAAGCACTGGGGAGGGGAATGATCAGTTTAAAGAACCACCTGGTCTTCAGGGGTTATGTTGGAAGAGAAAGGGGATCGAGATTTGCTACAAGGACCCTTGAACTATGGCTGTGTTAGAGTGGACAAAAGGGGGAGATGAAGTCAGATTAGCTCTGAAGAGAAGAAGGCAGGTAAACTTAACAATCAAATTCATATCAGAGTTCCTAATGAGTTACTTGGCTAAAATTGGAAATAATAATGGCTAACATTTACTGTGAGTTATGTGCCAGATCCATGCTAATCATTCTAAATTAATCTTCACAAAAACACTGTAAGGTAGATACTATTATTAGATGCATTTTACAGATGAGGAAAATGAAACAGAGAAGTTTAGTAAATACTCTAAGGTGACAGATTAATAAATGATGAAGCCATAACTGAAATGAATGCAGTCTAATCTCCTCAGACATTCACTGCATATACTGCTCACAGAAAAAGAGATATGATTGTTATGGGAGAAACTCCCAGTAACTTGGTTCGTCTCACTGATGCAGTAAAGAATTACATATCAGAAAGCCAATAGCATGCAAGCAGGGTTTATTGGTAATATATTCTCATGGAAGAGAACAGGCCTTGTCGAGGGTGGGGAATGCAAAGCATAGATTCAGGGCAAAGCAGGGTAAGGGCAGCAAAAGTGAAGGGTGGCCAAAGGCTAGGGTAGCAAGTGTCTGGGTGGCCAGAGAGCTGAAAGAGAGTCCTTTGTTCTGAGGACTTATATAGTTGGCAGGACAGAGGGTGAAGAAGTTATATCTTAATTGTCAGGTAAAGGTGGTGTCAGTTTTGGGGGGAGCTTGAATACCCTAAGGTGTTAATGGGCTTCTTCCTTTGGGCTCTTTGGGCCCTTTCTGGCCTTTGAGGCCTTGGGATGAAAGCATAGTTTCAAAGGCTCTTTCCCAGATAGTGGTTATGATAAGTAGAATTTCAAGGACTGCCCTCCTCCTGGGTTAACATGATGTTTCCTGTGATGTAACTCCGGGCAATGTTATAGGACCAAGCTCAGGGCTACTGAGTTAGTGGGTGAGACATGTCTCCCTCCTCCTCCCGGCCTTGGTTTGCAATCTATCCTACCTAACATGGTATTTAAGGAAAAGAAGTGAAACCATGTGTGTATGTAAATGTTGAGGTTGCTGTAGGATATCAAGACAGATATGTTCAATAAATAGTTGGAAAAATAGATCTTGCTCTTGGAGATTCATGCATTCCACAAATTTAATTACAAAGTTCAAGAACACTAGAAGGAAACATCAGCCAGTGTTTGGCCTGCCCTGGTCTCTGGGCCTCAGCTACACTGTCTGCACAACCAGGCACGCCGTTCGCAGACACACCTCAGACCTGGTGCCTGCTAGGAGCGCCCATCAGGATGCCCTGCATTCACAGCGCGCCCAGCTCTAGCTGCTGCTCCCAAACACAGCTGCTGAGTGAAGCCTGCTCCAGCTCACCTTTTACAGGGGAGAGCAGCAGCACCAGGATCCCCATCTACCTCCAGAGAACATGACTTTCTTGTATTGCTTTTCCATCCCAAATGAGCATTATGCAGTGGGCTGCATTATTACAAAATGAGATTCCTTTCACAGAAAAACAACATTTGAGACAATTTATGTCTTGAACTTAAATGATACCTTCTGCTAAGTACCTCAACTGACTTTTAGATATTACCTCATTAAATCTTCGCATCAAAAATTTTTAATGGTAGTATAAAAATCAAGACATTCCCGTGAGTATAGCCTGAGTGAGAGCAGTCACCGACATGCTCACCCACTGGAGAATCGGCGGATCGCTTTCTTTTCAAGCAAATCCCGTGGCGGTGCCCCTCTCACTTTGGCGGCGGCAGACCCTCACCACAAACTCTAAGCACATAGTCTTGCCTCTCCCACCCCCATCCACACTTCTCACTGTCAACTGTTTTCCACACTCAGAACCTTCTCCCGTGACCATCACAAAGAGCCAAGGGGCCACACATCATAATAGTTAAGAGCACGGGCTGGAAGCCAAGCTCATTTACTGTGTGAATTTGAGAAAGTTTTCCAACCTCTGTGAGCCTCAGTTTCCTCATCTGTAAAGTGAGAACAGTAATAGTGCCTCCCAAGATGCTCATGAGGTTTGAGTTAGCACACACAGTGCGTGGGCAATGCTGGCATGTGGTAGAAGCCCTCAGCGAATATGGCTTGATTAGATCCACCTGTCGGTCCCCATGTGCATGAAGCAGAGAACATGAAAGTGGAGGCCAGGAATTCTGGGGGCTAGACCATGCCCTCGCACCAACTAGATGTGTGTTCTTGACAAAGTCGGCTTCTCTGAGACTCAGCTCCTGACTCCTGAGATGGAAGGGAATATTCTAATCAGCCACTTTTGGGGAGGTGGCTGCAGCTGGGAGCAGTGGTGAATGCAGTGGACCCTATGGGTGCTCCCTCCAGTCCACAATGTGGATCTTAAGGTCAGAAATGTTCCGTTTTGCAGAGTAGATGTTAGGAAAAAATCCCCCCAAAAGAAAGAGCATTTCACTGTCTCTGCCTCACAAATAGAATTCTGAGAATTCACTTCTGCTTTTATCAGGAACAAAGGACTACCCAACTGCAATTCTATGTGCAACTGTATTTCTGGCATTTATTTTTCTGAGACACCAACATGGTGAGGCTCCTATGGGGCTTTCGTACACAATAAGGGATCCTCCAGAGATCTGCTCATGGTTCTTCTGCTTCTGATCTCTCTCCCCCTCTTCTGAGAAGCTGCTCAGGGTACAGCCACAGACTGCACAGGCCAGAGAGCACAGTGGACAGAGCACAGGCTCAGATCCTACAATGCTGTGCTCAAGACAAAGTGTAGTGGACCCTGGAGTCAGCCTGCCTGCCTATGAGTCATGCAAGATGTGTGACCTTGGGAAAATTGAACAACCTCTCTGAACTTTAGTTTTCTTATGTGATAAAAGCATGGACAAGTGATGTGGACTCTGGCCAGTGATGTCTGCAATATTGTGGATGCAACAAACAAATTCACATGGACTGCAGAAGTCCTATGGAGAAAAGGGACAGTATGGCCACTCTCTGAGTGAGAGAGCACCCCTACACTTTTCTGGGTAGTCTTTTATTGCTTTCTTGGAGCATTACATCAAGGAAGGTCCTCATTCATCATTGTCAGGCAGTAAGGATCAAACAATAGATAACATACAAAGAACTATGAGGGCTATTCTAAGTCAGGGTCAGTTAGCTAAAGGGCCATAAAACTTTGGGAAACAAACTCATTTCATGCTTGGGCCCTTATCAAAAAATTGAGGGCATTCTTAGCAAAGCAGGTTTCACAGGGTTTTATGCATTCTTTCTTAGGACTCATCGCCCTGGGGAATCACCTGTTCCTGCCCAGGGCCTCACCAACCTCGGGCATTGTTTCAGGCTTAAGTCAGTCAGGGGAAGTAAGGCAGCCAAGAGATTAGGAGACTTCTTGCAGACAGAATGAGGACTCAGGCTATGTCAAAGCTGAGGGGTGAGGGTCCATCAACCCCCTTTTCTATAGTCTCCCAAGTCCTTCCCTGAGGGCCTTTCTTGACCTTGCCTGTCTTAGGTCATCCCTCCTTTGAGGAATCTTACCCATCATTGGCTAATCAGTCATCCACCTGGGGCCAAGCAGGGTGAAGTAAAAGGGGGCAGAGGTGGCACCCCTGCTAGGAAGATAAGTTTTGTCTCCTTAGTGGCTTATGGTCCCAAGGTTTCTTTCTTTACTTGGCTTTAGCCATGGGGGCTTACAGCTTCTGAAACCAGGGAGGGCAGTTCCCAACAGATAAGAAAATATCTACCTAACCCAGTTTCCTCAAAGATCAAAGGAAATAGTGCATGTCAACACTTAGGGTAGTTCTAGGCACACAGTGAGTGCTCAATAACATTAGCTGTGATTATAATGATCACAGCTCTGTCATTTTGTAGCCATTATCTATGGACAGGTTACTTAAATTTCCTGATACTCCGTTTCCTCACCTATAATTGGAGGGACAATAAATCCTTATAAATATATTATAAGGGTTAAGCGAGATAATTCATCTGAAATGTCTTCACTACTAGTAAGCACTAAGAAAATATCTGCTATTCTTATTATTTCTATGATTATTGTTTTACCTAATAAAAAGTGAGGAAGGGGTGATCACAGCACCTGAGCTGACTCCACACTGACTTCTTGGAATCAGGAAATAGGCCTTACATGGACATAGACTAATCTACACAGGCCAGTCCTCATTCAAATTAAAGAAAGCTGTATTACACAACTTACTTAGCAACTCAGAAACTAAAACAAATACAGGTTACTTCTACAAGTTGTCTTGGGTAAAGGCCCACTTCCAAATTTTGCTAAACAATGAGCGCCCTGCAGGAAAGATTTTAAACCAATACAAGAGAACAACAATAGCAACACTTGTGGTGGTTATTCCAGCCCTTCTGCACACAGCATCACACTTTACTCCCACAGCGAGCCTGAGATGTAGGTAGGGAGTAAAATTCCCCCCAATGCTGTGGGGATTTTTGGATCACTGGCCCCACCTGGCAGGTGAAAAAACTGGGAACTGGAATAATCAATCATCGTGCCTCAAGTAGCTTGGCCCAGTGCTTCTTCCAAACTGTAATCGAACCCCCATGGGTCTATTGCTCTGAGTTCTATTGCTCGTTGCCAACAAGAACTGTGGCTCTCAATGCCAGAGTTTGGTAAAAAGGAAAGGAACTATTTAATTAAAAGTTATACAGGTTTAGAGTAAATGCAGAATTTTGCAGTTAAGTCTCACTCCCTTTGAACACCCACAAACACACACACAGCCCTGCCCTTTCTCCTTTGCACAGTCAGGCCAGTCTCAGAGCATGCCAGTCAGAAGTACCACCTTTCAGGGAAACAACAAAACAAAAGTCCATGGCTCACTTCTCCCAGTTCCTCCCAGTTATCCGTGCCTGGCTAGGCAGGCCTCCCATGGTTCCCAGCACCATCAGCGGTGTTGCCTCAATCTCTAGTTCTTAATCCAAAACTGCACAGCACCTCCTCGTGCTGGGGGCCTGTGAGGGTCCTTCCATCCCTTCTTGACCTGCATGGTCCTGCTGTGCATGGCTGCCCACCTTTTAGTTTAAATCCTGGCCTGGATCCTCCTTTGTAACCCCATTTCCAATTCCTCCCACAATTGGCTATGCCTGCTAGCACTCCCTTATTTTCCACCTTTCTTGGCTGCCATAGTTAGTTTGGGCAGGAGTGGCCCTGTGGTGTGGAATGAACCATCTCCAAGCTCTCACACAGGGGCTGTAATGGGGGGAGCTGCCTCCCATCTATATCATGGGTCAGAGTCATGCCCATTTCCCTGGCCCAGGCAAACTATTCAGCATTACTACGAAGCTAGCTTGTTGTTATTGATATGCAAAGTAACTCTGAATGGCCCTGTTCCATGTCTCCCATCCCCCAGCCAAGTTTATGGGGGAATAAACTTTCCTACATTCCTGGACACCCCAAGTTCTGGACCCTATTCCACACCTGTTACAAAAGTATACTGAAAGCTGCTCTCTACCTGATTTAAGAGGTTCTACAAGTCTTCTCCTCAAAATGTTTAGTGGTTGACCTTTAGACTCCAGGTGACAATGACCCCCCACTGGCTGCCCATGGCAGACACCAACAATCAATAGTGGCTCTTTTCTAATGAACCCCAGAATCTTTTTCAACACAGTCCTTCAGGAGCCCATACCACTTGATCAAATCTGGCAAGTGAAGTGACTAGACCTTACAGAAGGAAGGTCATGGAAATAAGTAAAACAGGTGAGATGTGAGTATCTACAGAGCTCATGTGTGCTAAACATGCAAGCATTATGTCCCGGATGAAGGAGCAGCCAAGTTACCTCCAGCTACTGTCTTCCTATGTTGAAGTGCAAGTTCAATGTTGCCATATCTTCATATTTAAAAAAAAAGTAAAAGACAGTGAAATCTGCACATGTACCTCAAATCTCCCGATTTTTCAATACTTTGCAGCCCAACAAAATGCATGTAGATAGGGGTCACACACAGCTCAGAGGCTGCCAGTTTGTGACTTCCGCCATAAACAACGTTTTGCAATTCTTGCCTTTCCCTGAATTCTGAGTGTTGTGTAAGTTTCATGACCTGATTCCTGGAAGCACAGCTCTTATCTTCATTAAAGACACCCTGAGATGCATCAGGATGAGTTGCTCAAAATCCAAGAGGCGCCAGCTGGCTCCAGTGTTCGCCTCTTCCAGACAGAGGGATCAGGATTAGTCTCTGCAGGCTTGGCCCACAGAGAAGGAGAAGACAGTAGAAATGGAAAGGCTCTCCTTTCCTTACCATGGTAAGGGTAAGGAAAGCCAGAGAGTGGAGCACAGTTAACTTCTGGGAAAATCGTAAAGGTTATGTTTTGTCTCTCAGAATTTCCTCTCCACTCTTCTCTTCCCAAACCTCTTGCACTCTTTGGTATTTCTTCCCAACAAGGGGTCAAAAATTTGCCCCCATCCTTTTTTGGCATTCCTTCCAGAAGGACACAAATAAAGCCAACTCTGTTGTGAGTTTCCTCCTCCTCCAATCTTTTCAAACAAATAAAACCATGTTATAGTGAACACCAAGGAGATATTGACCAAAATGTTAGCTGTGACTTTCTCCAAGTTGAGAGGTCATTATCATTTACATTTCCTTCACTAAATATTTCTATCTTTGCCAAGTCTATTATTATCAATAACCATCATTTTTATAACAGGGAGAATGGGAGTTATTGTCACAAAAATATTAATAAGGAAAACTAACTTTCAAGATTATGCAAATTTACTGGTCAAATTACAAGGTCTCTTAGTTAAAATGTGTTTGGCTACAGCAACATCAAAAACCTTCTGAAATGGACTCAAATAATAAAGAAATGCATTATTTTTTGATGCAAGGAGTCTAGAGATAGGATGGCTCTAGGGATGGCTGATTCAACAGTTCAATGATTGATTCTCAAGAGTCTAAGATTCTTTCTAAGTCTCCCCTCCACACCCAGGATGTATCCACTGCACTGTAAGGCAGCAGCTTCCATCAGGGGCTCCAGATGCCACTGCTCTTCTAGGCATCGTAGCCACGCACCACAGTGTCAAGAGGAAGAAGGGGATTATCCTTCCTCTGTCTCCTAATTGAGGGCAGGGAGGTCTTGTCCAGATCCCCTGGCAGACTTTGCCACATGCTTTAGTGGCCAGGACTTGGACATACACTGGTGCTTAGACCAGACAATGGCGAACACAATAAGGTTGTTGGGAATCATCCATTTATTTGGCAGGGAACAGGTATTGAGGAGCCAGCTACAATGACTAAAAGATAATGTGTACAACATTGTAAATAAAAGTAGACCACTATGAACAATGACAAAATCATTATAAAGGTTATTCTGAAGAGCTCTAAGTCCACAAATAAGAAGGCAGTATTCAATTAAAAGGGTGTGTCTGGAAGGCATGTGGGTTGTAATCCTAATCTGCTTGACATTTACACAGCAATTAGTAGTTTGCATTGAACTTCCCACAAGCTTCTTCATTGGTATTTCACATGTCCAAGGATAGCACTGCAACTATTACTTCATCTTACAGAGAAGGAAGCAGATGAGTGTTTTGTCTGGTGACTAATGACTAGACACTGGTGGAGGTGGGTCAGGATGCCAGGACTTTTTTTCATTTTGAATATTTTCTTCATTTATTTATTTATTTTTAGAGAAAGGGGAAGGGAGGTAGAAAGAGAGAGAGAAATATCGATGTGAAAGAGAAACATCAATCTGTTGCCTTCTGCACATGCCCTGACACTTAATCTACAACCCAGTCACATGCCCTGACAGGGAATCCAACCAGCGACCCCTCACTATGAGATGAGGCACAAGCAACTAAACCACACTGGTCAGGGGCAGGATGCCAGGCGTTTTGGACCCCTGGTTCACAGGTCCTTCTGTTACATCACACTACTCCCTCCAAAAACTGCCTAATGGGGACAGAGCACCCTGATTTTTCCCAAGTGCATGCACCCATAATCCCTCTTGATTCTCAGAACATCATGAGACATCCTGGAAGGGGCACTTATCTTCATTTTGCAGAGAGGCATATGAAGGCTCAAGCAGGAGGACAACAGAAAACCCAGGTTCAGGTGAATTGAATGTTTGGTTTTTTTTTACTACCAGGTGGTAGTTATTCCTGTCTTTTATATCATTGGCTGCCTCTCAACACCTATCCCTAAATCAGCAAACATGTCCCTAAGAAACACGTGATCCTTATTCCCAATTTTCACTCTGAACCCATTCTTGCTCCATTCCATCACTTCTGTTAAGCCTGACTAGGAACCTGGTGCTTCTCTGAGAATTCCTGAAATCTCTGGATCATTAATCATATCAACTAATTTACTAAAGAAAGACTTCAGACTCTTGTCCTTTTAGGAAAGAACAACAATGGCATCCTAAAGACAAGACTCCCTTTTTTGTTGTCAATCCCAAAGCAGTTATCCCAATAGCAAGCATTTTAGGGGAGGCTAGCAGGAACTCTTAACCTTAGCCCTTAGGTGAGTAGGCTAACTCCTGTAAGTATCACAGAGGAGGGTAAAGGGAACAGTGTGATGCAGAACAAAGAGCTCAGACTTGAGAGATGCTAAGCATACTCTATGACCTCCAGCCCAGCCCAATTCCCAGAGTTTTTATAGGACTTTTATCAAATTACTTGTGAATGCATTTTGAGCTAAACGGATTGGTCATAGCATTCACAGTGGCCTCTAAGGCTAAAAGGAATAGAAAAAGTGTACAAGGAGTTGTGGCTATCTTTAAATCACCACACTGTTCTATTTTGTGAAGCAAATAGAGCCCAAGCTTCAACAGTTTTGCTAACTTTAAAATGAAAGAGTATGGGGAAACTGATGACTAATGGCTCGGGAAAATGGTTTAGAATGTGAGATGGACAAATCATTACAGTCAGCTTTGCTTTGCTCTGATGTGGCCTTCCTGCTGAGCCTCTGCTAAGAAATGTAACATTGCAAAAACTTTATTTTTTTTTATCTGGCCTTTTAGTTTGATTTTTTTTCCTTTAACTCAAACTGGCCTCACCTAGCACCCTGACTCATTCATCTTCTTCTCCCTTGCTTAATCATTAAGTCCCCAGGACAATGTGGTTCTGCTCAACAATCAGTAGTCTTAGGAACAACGTCCTGGGTCTGTTGACTACTGAGACAGAGTAAAAGATAATATCTTGGCCTCAGCTGTATTTTAGCTCTGGATGCAGGAAGGACAGACAATCCCACAGAACAAATCCTTGCAAAATTAGAGCAAGTCCATGACTGACATCAGGACCAGATGCAATGATCAATTACCCACTACCTAGCACCAACTACTTGGTAGAGATCATGACCCAAACTCCATTGGTCACCATGACCAATGATTTTTCCCTATATAATCCATCCCCTAGAAGCCACTGAGGATCCGGGTCTTTGAGCATGAGCTACCTGTGACTCTGGATATGGCACCATCTCCTTAATAAATCTTTACTTTTTTGGACATAGGCTCCTGTTTGTGTCTTATTAGGCTTTGATGCATGCAGGCAAACAGATGCCTTCAGTCTGGTAATGGAAATCTAAAGGCTACATGGTGAAGGAAGGGAGTCCTGCCAAGCCTTTGCTAGTCATTCCAGGGGGTGCCTGGGCCTGTACTTTATAATTGTTTTTTCTTTCTATTTCTTAGCAACTATGGCCTATACTTTCTATAGTTCTGAGAAGGCAGGCACTTTTACTTTCTTCACATTTTTATCCTATGAAGATAGTCATGGAACCTGTTACTTAACAGGTTCTTAAGTTACTTAAGTATTGTATACAGCATAAATGAAATGAATGAATGAACTGCATCTTCATCCTTCAGTTGAAGGTGCAAAATCAGTCTTGGCATTGTTTATTAAAAATAAATAAATGCAAAAAGATTTGAAGGTAAAACGTCAAATAATAAAGAAAATAATTTTAAAATATAAAGGAGAGCACTTAATATAATGAACACAATGTACAGTTGAACATGATATGCAAGAAAAATATTGAAATACAATGAATATAGTAAACTAGATTGTTTAGTAACAAACTAGATCAGTTTTCTAAAATGCTGTCTGTGAGGGGTTGGTGCCCCTTATTAACTGATAGTAGCTTAATACTACTGAAACTGGCAGTTAACAATAAACATGTGTATGTATTAGATCATAGAGTCTAGAGATATAGATATAGGCTTTAACTAAATGCTTCATTGCTTTGTTGTCACATGGCTTGTAGTCAAAGATTAAGAAAATGTTAGTCATGTTCTGAAGATGTGCCTGTAAAGCAAGGTCCAGGAGAAATGTTTAAAAGTACACTTTGCTTGAGATAATAGAAAATACAGCTAGTTAAGTACAAAACAGTGATACTTAATGGCAATGGTCACAAGATGTCTAGTTTCTGCTTTTTGCTTTAAAGATAATGTCTGTGATGCACAATTATGAGATATTTTTGCAGAATCTTGGTTCTTCAACCCAGCACCCCTTGTTCTCACAATAAAAATTTAAATTGCTGATGTGTCTTTGTCAAATGGGAGAAGATAATTCCAGAGACACAAGGAAAATTTATGAATTTGTTTTACAGAAGGAATAAAAGTTGCCATCAGCTGCTGATGCCCAGAAGTCTGTTTGCACAAAATGTTATCTGTTTCTGAAGAAACATAATGTTTCCCCTGGTTCCCTGAAACTTCCCTTCCTCTACTCCCTAGCCACATAAATCCTCCCTACTTTTGCTTTTTGAGGATGACAGACTTGAAACATCTTGTTCCGCTGCCCTCTAGCTCTGGGCAAATTGAAATTTTCTCTATCTCCAAGCACCATTGTCTCACTCAGTGTTTGGCTTACTAGTGCATTGTGCACATGAACCTGAATTTTGGTTGTGACAAATTTAATTTATTTCATGATAAAGGCAGAAAAAAAGAGTCTTTGAAATGACTAACATATTAGAGTATGATAAATTGTATAGGTCTGTAACAACTGTTTCATTAAAAGCATAGGTCTTATTCCATGATTTTTTCCTCTCAGAACTTCCCAGATACAGCAGCTCTACTATCTTTTCCATAGAGAGACTGAGTCCTTGGAATTACCTCTTCAGGTCCAGTACGAAGTCTTCATAGCTCAAGAGAGTCCTTCCATCCCCAACTCCAAAAGCAAGCAGGTCTCTAGGACTTCCCAATGCTTATAAAGTCCAGTGAAGAATTTCTCCAGGCTAATTCCAATCAACTTCTTATGTGGAACAGGCTGAAGATCTGCTGAAGGATTTGGTGGAGGACAGAAGAGGTCTGAGCCTTCTTGGACTTTGCTGCCATCCACCAGAAACAACAGAAAACAAGCGGAGCCAGCTAAATGTCCATGAGTAGGAGGCTGCCTAAATAATTTCTGAAACAATACAACTGTCTAAACAGATAAAGACATTTTCTATCTACTAATATAGGAAGATTTCTAAGTGAAAAAAAGATGCAGAACAGTGAGTATGGTAAACTACCTTTTATATACAAACAGGGAGAGTGTAAAAAGAACATAGCTATATTCTGGTTAGTTTGCATATATATGATAAAACCAGAAGAGTTTAAAAGACAGTAATAACTTCAAATTGTGGAAAGTGTTGAAAGAATTGTCAAAGTATACATTTATTCACATGCCAAATTTAAATTTACTAGTAATTAAAGAAATTCAAGTTAATAAAATATCTGTAAAGAGATTAAACAGAAATGCACACTCAAATATTGCTGGTGACACTGTTTTGAAAAGAAACATTTGTCTTGAATCAGTATTCTGCCATTAGAATTTATCTGAAAAAACGGGAAAGTTTTGTTCCCAAATTCTATTTTTATTACAGATTCTACAAAACAATGTAAGATAAGAAGGTGTGTATTCAGAAACAAATAATGGGCAAAGGAAACTACTGTCAGTATGTATAATTACTGACAGTTGTGTAGTCATTTAAAAACTTATGAGTGGAAAAAACATGAAAATATTACTGATGATGGAATTCCACTGCAAGCTAAAAAATATAGGCTATATTATTTAGATAGCATGGTCTCAGTTTGGTATTTAAAGGGACACATGGTATGTATGTATTTTAAAAGATTAAAATTTTGAAAATATTAACTAGTTATAATTGAGGTGTCCATTAAATGGTATGTGATATAAGTTATAAAGTCTTTTATAGAGGAAGTATTTTAAGCATCTTCCACCATGCCCTCTTTTGCCTTTCCATTTACACAAAAGCTGCATTTCATTGTTATTCAAAAGGCAGAAGCCTGGAAGTGTAAATCTTAAAGAAAAGGTATACATTCGGTGTGAAGCGCTCAGACGCTGTTAAGAGTTTATACCAAACAAGCAGCATAAATAAGTGCAGCTATTGCGTTTCTTCAGTCACACACACAAAAGCTGCAGGAACCCTGTACGCCTGTCCAGCCCAGCTACGCTTCACACCCCCGCCTCGCGCGTCTCCGGCGCACTTCACCCCCCCCTCCTTCCACGCCCGCCCACAGAGGAGTCCGGCAGCCGCGCAGCCGCAGTAGCTGCTGCGGCCGCTCCTAGCCCGAGGGATCCTGGGACTAGGCCTTTCCGGAAGGACTGGCTTGGCTTTCGGGGTAAGGCCCCTTGTTGCAGACCCGTGTTCCAGGCCCTTGCTTGACAGGCCCGTAGCCGCGGCAACGCTTTGGTGACAGCAGAGGACTCTACCGGCGATTCTCTAGGGTGCACGGCCTTGCTGCCGAGGGAGCTGAGGAGCTGCAGAGCTGCGGAGCTGCAGTACGTGGCGTGGCCTCTCCTTCAGCCCGGAGCGGAACCGCTGGAAAAGCAGCAGCAAAAGCCGCCGGACAAGGTGAACCGGGTTACTTAATTGCCTTCAGATGATGAATCATCTGTGTAACAGTCAGATTTGAGGTCCAAAGCGCTCTGTGCTTCTGCTACACAACAGTTTTAAGTGGATAACTGACTGGTGTGCCTGAGGGGTGCCACGTTTACTTTTGACAAGGAAAGCGAGCTCTCCTGCTCTTTGGACATCCTCCTTTCCTCGAAAGCATTCCGATTTTAATCCTGTACTCCGGCATACATCGCTGTGCAAGAGGCTTTCCCATGAAAGTGTCTCTTGGTAACGGAGAAATGGGCGTCTCCGCCCACTTACAGCCTTGTAAAGCAGGAACCACTCGATTTTTCACCAGCAATACTCACAGTTCAGTGGTATTGCAAGGCTTTGATCAGCTTAGAATAGAAGGATTGCTTTGTGATGTGACTCTGGTGCCGGGTGATGGAGAGGAAATCTTTCCTGTTCACAGAGCTATGATGTCATCTGCTAGTGATTATTTCAAGGCTATGTTCACAGGTGGAATGAAAGAACAAGACTTAATGTGCATTAAGCTTCATGGGGTGAACAAGGTTGGTCTGAAGAAAATAATTGATTTTATTTATACTGCAAAACTTTCTCTTAATATGGACAATCTTCAGGACACACTTGAAGCTGCCAGCTTTTTACAAATTTTACCTGTTTTGGACTTCTGTAAAGTGTTTCTTATTTCAGGAGTCTCTTTAGATAACTGTGTTGAAGTTGGGCGAATAGCTAACACCTATAATCTTATAGAAGTGGATAAATATGTCAATAATTTCATCCTGAAACATTTTCCTGCATTACTGAGTACTGGGGAGTTTCTAAAACTCCCTTTTGAACGACTTGCCTTTGTGCTTTCCAGTAACAGTCTTAAGCACTGTAGTGAACTTGAGCTCTTCAAGGCTGCCTGTCGCTGGCTCAGGTTGGAAGACCCTCGAATGGATTATGCTGCAAAATTAATGAAGAACATTCGATTTCCACTAATGACACCACAGGACCTCATCAATTACGTGCAGACAGTAGATTTCATGCGAACTGACAATACCTGTGTGAACTTGCTTTTGGAAGCTAGCAATTACCAAATGATGCCATATATGCAGCCAGTGATGCAGTCAGATAGAACTGCCATTCGCTCTGACTCAACACACCTGGTTACTTTAGGAGGCGTTTTGAGGCAGCAGCTGGTTGTCAGTAAGGAATTGCGGATGTATGATGAAAGGGCACAAGAGTGGAGATCATTAGCTCCCATGGATGCCCCCCGTTACCAACATGGCATTGCTGTCATTGGGAACTTTCTTTATGTAGTTGGTGGTCAAAGTAATTATGATACAAAAGGAAAAACTGCTGTCGATACAGTGTTCAGATTTGATCCTCGATATAATAAATGGATGCAGGTTGCATCATTAAATGAAAAGCGCACGTTCTTCCACTTGAGTGCCCTCAAAGGACATCTGTATGCTGTTGGTGGGCGAAGTGCAGCTGGTGAATTGGCCACAGTAGAATGTTACAATCCAAGAATGAATGAGTGGAGCTATGTTGCAAAAATGAGTGAACCCCACTATGGCCATGCAGGAACAGTATATGGAGGCTTAATGTATATTTCGGGAGGAATTACTCATGACACTTTCCAAAACGAGCTCATGTGTTTTGACCCAGATACGGACAAATGGACACAGAAGGCTCCAATGACTACAGTCAGAGGCCTGCATTGCATGTGTACAGTTGGAGACAAGCTCTATGTCATCGGTGGCAATCACTTCAGAGGAACGAGTGACTATGATGATGTTCTAAGCTGTGAATACTATTCACCAACCCTTGACCAGTGGACACCAATTGCTGCTATGTTAAGAGGTCAAAGTGATGTTGGAGTTGCTGTCTTTGAAAATAAAATCTATGTTGTAGGTGGATATTCTTGGAATAATCGTTGTATGGTAGAAATTGTCCAGAAATATGATCCAGAAAAGGATGAGTGGCATAAAGTTTTTGATCTTCCAGAGTCGCTTGGTGGCATTCGAGCTTGTACTCTCACAGTTTTTCCACCTGAAGAAAACCCTGGGTCACCTTCTAGAGAATCACCTCTTTCAGCACCTTCGGATCATTCCTAGGACTAAGGTGATACGTCTTTGCAGTGCATAGAGGATGATCTTGTATTTCCCCTTTAGTTGTATCTTCCAATGATTGGTCAAGTTATTAGATGAAAAGGTAACTGATGTTATTTGTATTGTTTGGCTTAGTATGTCTATCGGATGTTTAAATGGATTCTGAAAATATTCAACATAGGTGTTTTAAGAAATGTAAAAAGATCATAAAAAATGTTAGATGTCTTTTTGTGGTGTTATGTGAGAGTGTAGATGATTGTAGTAAATGTGTAGTTACGTTCATCATGCTTTGAAGTTGAAAGTTTTCATCTAACTGCAAACCATCAAAGGGAGGCTGCCAGCGCTAACCTAAAATAAATAGTAAACAAAAGGTCACCACATATTGTTAACTACTTCCCTTTTTTCATAGAATTTTTGACATAGCTGCCAACTCACCACCAGATTGTGTGGGTGCATTCAGAATTATGTGAAATTTCTTAGGTAGACAGGAGAAATAATAAGTTAAAATGTATTAACTCAAAAAGTCAGTATAGCTCTAAGGCAGAGTTTGTGTTTCTGGAGAGAGAAAAAATACATGAACATACTTATATACATACATACATACATACATATTTATGCACATACATACACAGTTTTTAAATTGATTGGCATTTAAGGTAGAGTGAAATTGTTTTTAAATTTAAATTTTTCTATGTAGCAGCTATTTCTATTCAGATGGGAATTCAGTACCAGAGAGTAAATGTCTATATAGATATGCTGAATTGAAATAGGTAAGTACTATGTGAAATTGATAACCAAGTTTAGCATTTGACTAAGTTGTTACTTTAGATAAAACTTATGTTACTTTTTCTGCTTGTATATTGTTTTCTGTAGAGTTGCTTTTATACAGATTACTTAGCAAAGTTAGGGTTTCAGAGGATTGCTTTTGCTTAGTAAATTTAAGCTCTGCTTTTTTCTACGTTTTTGTTCAGTAAAACTTATAAAAGCAAGGAGAGAAGTACGCTGAACAAAGCTATGGGATTTTAAATTCATTCTCCCAATTTAGTCATTCTAATAAGATTATTAGATTTGGGCTGGTTGCACGGGAGCTGCTCCAGCCCGTGGTGCATCCTGAGCTTTGCGTGATCTTCCTCAAGGCTGTCATCTAGATAATCATCTGAGCAAGCAGTAGATACACTCTGTTCAACATCAAATCAGAAAAGTATCCTCTTGGCTATGTCTAAAGAACTGGACCAATTTCAGATTCCCTAAGGAGCCAGTTACAGAAAGCCTTAGGCATTGCTATCTTGCAAGCAGTACTAAGTACATCTTGAATATCAAGGATATCCCTACTGGCTGAGAACCATGGAAGGAGATCTTAATGGGACCTTATCAGCAAATGGAATCATAAGAGTCCTCTGTAGTGAGTAATTCTGAAGTACTTTCCTGGAATATCTACCTGAAGAAAAAATTTACATACATTTACTTACATGTATATGTATGTTTATATCCCTATACTTGGGAGATTGTCATAGTGTAAATCAGGAACAGCCTTGTTATTGACAATCCCATCATAAAACTCAGGAACCAAGACAAAAGGAATTGGCTTCCAAGGATCTGAACTTTACTGCCCATACAAGTGTTGATTCATTTCAATGCTTTTTATGATTTCTGCATTGGCAGAAATTTTCGTACTTTTGTGTTTTTTTAATGATTTAATTTTTTATTACTAAAAATAACACATTTGGGTACATTTAGTAAATAGAAAATGTAGAAATTGCTGTTAACCTTGTGTATTGAATAGCAAGAAATGGCATCTCAATCATTTCTCTGATTATTAATGAAGTTAAATATGTGTTTCCTTTGATCAGATATTCATGTCCTTTGCCTTTGTAGTAACTGTTGGAATTGCTTTGTTTTTCATACCAAGTTACATCATCTCTTTATATAATAAATACAATTTAACTGGCATTTTCTTGCATTGATTTTTTCCCCTCAATATTACAGTTTTCCAAAGGCAGGGTCATTCAGTTAAATTTCAAGATCAAATTTGTCCATCTTTTTTGCACTTTGATCTTTAGAGATAATTTTGCTGTCTTTTTACATATTACTGATGTCACATTCCTTGCCCTTATCCTATTGCTTTGTCAGCACTAATTTTTTTGTAAAAGATTTTATTTATTTATTTTTAGAGAGAAAGAAAGGGAGGAAGAAGTAGAGGGAGAGAAACATCAGTGTGTAGTTGCCTCTTGTGCACCCTCCACCAGGGACCTGGTCTACAAGCCCAGGCATGTGCCCTGACTGAGAATCGAACCAGTGACCCTTTGGTTCACAGGCCTCTGCTCAATCCACTGACCTATACCAGCCAGTGCCTCAGTGTTAATTCTTAGCATGCAAAGGTGGCATTAACTCTTTGTCTTCAGTCACAGTAGCTTTTCTTTCTGGTTGAAATGAAGTGAAATTTTTATAAAAATCTTTATTTTAGTAAGAATACTAATCTTTATTTACAGCATATATTTTCCCATCATTTTTCTTTCAGTGTATGTCTTAACATAAAGCTTTTTGGTAATGTAGTGAAATTAGTTTTTCTTTTGCCATTTTTTAAATTTTATTTAATGTATGTGTATATGCATTTAGTTTTATTGTAACAAAGCAACTTGTACACTTTTAACCTTTAAAACTGAGCATCATCTTTCCAGTGACACAAAAAGAAAATTTAAAAATAAATAGGACAAGATTACAATAGATGTCAATTCTGAATAAGATCCTGCATGTTCTGCTGCTTTTCCTAATGAGTGGCAGGGCTCAAGTCATCATTAGGAGAGAATTTTAGTTTGAAAGTGTCATCTTAAATTGAAAGGACGTCCATTAAACCTCACAATTAAACATGCCAAAGGAGAAACCATGTTGTCAAAATGCCTACTTAACCTACCCAAACATCTCAAACTCACTCTTTGCTGACCTTCTTTAAAGCCCCCCTTTTTAAAGTTGTTTTCCCTTTTTTTAAACAACTAGATACATGTTGGTAAGTGCTCACTGTCCATAGTCACAGAGACAGAGTGTATCTCTGAGACCTCTGAGAACTTGATTTTCGAAGAAAGGATTTTCATTAAAATAAAAATGTATTCTGTAACCTGATTTAATATCTTCAAATTCTGTCACTTCAACTCCTGTCAGGTAACGCAGTGTCTCTTCATCCTCTTCTCCAAGCAGTGCAGACACTTGTGATGGCTGACAAATCACAGCCATCTTGTTAGGGGATTCTGGTGGTCAATTCACCTCTAATGAAAAAAGTGGCTGGTGGAGTTTGTTATATTTCTGTTCTACTTTCAGAATCTCCTCACTGCCTTTTTCATTAAGTCTGTCTACTTCATTTTGTACTTCTTCACTATGTTCAGTTGCTTCTTGCTGTTTTTTTTTCTTCCTTTGGTAAGTCTGAGAGGTTGACTTCTGTGGCTTGAGGGCAGGAAGGGGCTTTGGTTTCTTTGGGGTGGAAGTGAGACTGGCATTTGGGGGCCATGCTGTGAGGTAAGTTGGAGAATCAGACTGAAGGGAAGTTGCATAACTGGAAGAAGCCCTGAGAAATCTCTTTTGTCATTTTTAAAATGCTTTCTTAATTTTTTCTTATGCGATGGTATAATTATCCTAGTATTTTGTTATTAAGGACATGACTTTTTACTAAAAACTTTCAGTATAAAATTTAATGTATGTTTCCAAGTTATCACCCAATTACTCCTTCACCACTTTCTGACTAATCTTCACTTTCTCACTGAATTTTTGAGCTTTTTAAAATCATATACTAAAATTTAATTTATTATATGGGCAATTTAGGATATTTTTCCTTCAGTTCCAATGATCTTTTATTGAGGTCGTCTTGGTTATATGGATTGCCATTTCAACTGGGATTTTGTTTTCACATTATATTCCAAACTTGATTGCAATAGTAAGAAAATACACGGTCTTCGCATGTTTTCTGTCATTAGTACTTCCCTTGATTCTTACAGGTTTTTGAGTGCAACATCACTCTCATTGATTTTTAAGTTTTTTGGCATGGATTCTCTTGTGTTTTTACCTTAAAAAATCATATTATCTACACAGTATAAAAACTGTATTTCATATTATTTCTTTCATAACCTGAAGCATTGATTAATACTTCCAGCAAAATCATAGTAATTACATGAGGCACTGTATCTTGTAAGTATTTTAATAGGGATAATTCTAGTTTTAGAATTTCTTTGTTAAAGAGAGATGTTCTTGATCTTGTTCATGAAATATCTGCTTGTTTCTCATTAATTGGGAGCCTTGAAGTGATGGATTCATATTTTTATCACAAATACTTATCAAAATTTATCAAGGTGGCAATTTTTCTCATTTCAGGTACTCAAGAGTTTGTTTCTTAGTTTTTGACAACTGTTGGATTAGAAAGCATCCTCTTATATTGCTAAGTGCATTATCAATTAACATAGTTTAGAAAGCAATTTGGCAAAAGTAGTAAAAGATTATTTTCCAAATACATATTTTAGACATTAAACGTATTTCTGGAATTAATAATGACAAAAAAAGTAAGCCTCCAAAGTGTTCATCTCAGCATTATACTATTAGTATTTTCTTCCCAATAGGACCTCATCAGACATTCCATAACTTTACTTTTAAAATGAATTTTTTAAAAATTCTGCCAGTCAGCAGAATCTGTGTATGTGTGGGTAGGCAGCAGGCCTAATTTCTACAGACTCAAACAACCTTATCTTATTTGGGAAGTATATCACTTAGAAGTCAAAACATTAGCAATCCATAAAACTTTCTAATTCATAGTAGATCATGAACCAACACATATTCAGTATAAAATACTAATTTGAAGTCAGTAATAACACCTATTTCTTAATGCTAGGCAAAATGTTTACTTCGGTTTTTAAAATATGTATTTATTTTATTTTATTTTTTACAGGGAGGGGAAGGAAAGGAGAGAAACATCTATCTGTTGCCTCTCCCATGCCCCTAACTGGGGATCTGGTCCACCACCCAGGCATGTGCCCTGATGGGAAGGGAATCAACCAGTGCTCATTTCACTGAGCCACACCAGACAGGGTGTGGTTGGTTGGTTTGTTTTATCTCTCTATCCTTTTCCAGATGAGAAAGTCACAAACAGTTTTCACAAAACCTTCCATTTATCACATGTATACAGATACGCTGTAGACGTCAATGAATTAAGCTAGAAAATAGGCGGAAGGGTATTTTATAACTTTCTAGGCTAGCTCTCCAGTTTTCTGTAAGAGGAAAAGTCAGGAACTAAGGAAAAATAGTTTGAATCTTGAAATATTGAACTTCACTGTTTCTCACTGGTACATGAAGTCCAGCAAGTGGCTATTTTCACTGCCCCTTTGTAACTGGTTATTGATGAAAGGAACGGATGGTGTAAATATTTAGACCAGGCTGTGACTAGGGAACAACTGGTTAAATGGCTTTCATTTTTTTCCAAAAATAAAGAATAAAAATTGTTTTACAAAATAAATGAACAAACAAAATAGAAACAAGCTCATAGATACTGATGGTTGCCAGAAGGGAGGAGGTTGGGGGACTGAGTAAAAAAGAAGAAGAAATTAAGTACAGATTGGTAGTTACAAAATAGTCATAGGGACATAGAGTCAGCATAGGGAATACAGTCAACAATATTGTAATAACCATGTGTGGTGCTAGGTGGGTACTAGACTTATGGGGGGATCACTGCTTAAGTCATAGCTGTCTAACCACTATGCTATGCACCTAAAACTAATATACCATTGAATGTCAACTGTAATTTAAAGAATCAAAGTCTTTTCACTGCAAAAAAAAATAACATGAAAATTGTTTAAAAAAACTTTTGGATTGTCCAAAAACAAGGTCTTAATTTCTTCCAAAGTGAAGTATTTAATTTTCTTATCTGTGCTCCAAAGGAAAGAGATTCTAGGTAAGTAACAGCAACTGAAACCACAGAACATTGGCTTTCCTTATACAACAATATTCAAACCTAGATATTGGCATCCCTGAGGATACATGATTAAGATCTAGGGATATGTAAGCACATGAATTTAGAGAACACATTTTTACATCCTCAAGATTGATAAACATTCAAGAAAAAACTGGTCTGCCGAGAAGAGCAAGTGTGGCCTATCTCCGTACCCGTTTCCAGTCTCACACTTGGCCCTTACATCACCCTATACACCATAGGCCCTCTGACTCATCCCAAACCTCACCATGGTGCATTCCCCACAGTGCAAAACCTCTGTGACACCAAACACAGGGACACTTCTAGAAGGTTTAGTTCTTGAGAAGGACTCTCAGTAGGAAAGCAGAGGGGGCTCTAGTAAGGTGCCAATGCTTTACCAGCTACCTCCTCTCTCTCCTGTATAACATCTTCCTCTTTCCTACTTTACTAGCTTCTTTTGATCAACATTAAATGCACTTTATTTCCATCTTCTTCATCCTAAATATGACCATTATCCAGTCCTGCAACCACCTGTATTATTTGCTCCTGTCATTCTGTTCATACCCAAACTTCTTGCGTGTTTTCTGCGAGATCTGCCCCTACTTCTTCACATGCAACTCATTTCTCCACTCGCAGCAACGTGCTCGCAGCCTCTCTCTTCTGAAACTGCTCAGCCAAGGTTTACTATGAGCTACATCTTGCTGAGGTCAGAGATCACTGTCAGTTAGCCATGATTGACATCTCAGAAGCATCTGACAGTGACCACATCCTCTATTTAAATCTGACCTTCATTTATCTGGTTTCTATGCCACCATTTCCTGTTTTTCTGCCCCTCCTCTCTTTTCATTGTTGACCATCCCCTGTCATCTCAGGGAATGTTGGTGTTCCTCAACAGTCTAAGCCAGGTGCTGCACTTCGTCCTCTCTGCTCATACAGAGTCAACCTCCCAAATAATTCCAAATGTCATCTCTATGGTTATGACTTCCATAGGTATGTCTTTACTCATAATCATGTCTCCAAACATTAGACCTGTATTTCTACCTGCTACCCTAGAATATCTCCACTGAACATGTCCAAAATTGAATATATACTTTCGGCCTTTTGGCCCTTCGGCCCTCATCTTCTTCCTGTTTTCTCTATGTAAAAGGGTTCCCACCCATTCTTCCACTCAAAATAGAGACATGGACATCATCCTTGACTCCTCAAATAAGCAAATAAGCAAAGCCCAGTTACTAATGGGCTGATTTGCTGAAGATGGCCTCATTCCTACTGCCTTAGTTTAGTTCAGGATGTGATGGCAAAATACAGGAGTGGGTTGCTTATAAATAACAGAAATTTATTTGCTCACAGTTTTGGAAGCTGATCATGGCCTCAGCATGGGCAGTAAGGCACCTTCTGAGTGCAGACTTCTTGTATTCTCACAAGCTGGAAGGGAATAGGGATCTCTCTGGAGACTTTTTAATAAGGGCAGTAACCCCATTTATGAGGTCTGAGCTCTCATAACTTAAGCACCTACCAAAGGCCCCGCATGCTAATACCATTACATCAGGCATAGGATTTTAAAATATGAATTGGGGGGGGGGGCACAAACATTCAGATCATAGCACCTACCATTTAAAGAGTAGAAATCTAGCCCTGGCCAGGTGGCTTAGTTTGTTGGAGCATTGTCCCATACACCAAAGCACTGGGGGTTCCTTTTCTGGCCAGGGCACATACCTAGGTTGAAGGTTCAATCCCCAGCCAGAGCACGTATGGCAGGCAACCAACTGATGTTTCTCACATTGATATTTCTCTCTCTCTCCCATGTCCTCTCTCTCTAAAATCAATTAAACAAACAAACAAACAATCCTGATGGTGCAACTAAGTGGGTTTGGCGTCATCTGCAAATGGAAAGGCTGCCGGATCAATTTCAGGTCAGGACACATGCCCCGGTTGTGGGCCAGGCCCCCAGTTGGAGGCATGTGAGGCAACCGATCAATGTTTCTTTTGCATCTTTTACATTGATGCTTCTCTCCCTCTTTTTCTCCCTCCTTTATCCTTTCTCTAAAGATAAGTAAATAAAAACTTTAAAAAACAAACAAACAACATATTCTTGGGTGAGAATTAGAAAAGAAAATAGAAAATCCAGAGGTCTGAGGCAACCTGACTTTCTATGCAAAACAAACAGTGTGAAGAAGAGTTCAGAATCAGAACTGAAAATCATTCACGTGATAATATTTACACAGTTATGAATTTAGAAAAAAGCTATTTGCTTCTGTTTGAAAAGACTAGACTTGGATTGAAACCTATAAAAGTCTTTTCAAAAATTGGATTTAATGCAAAATACAAAAAAGATTCAAATTGATGATTTTGTTTAAATTGTTCTCATTGTCAAATGCTAAATAAACAAAATGTTGATTATGTCTAGATGAATACAGCAGCTACAGCAATTAAAAAGTATTTTTAATATGAAGCCAAATTAAAAGTTAAGTACCTACAAATCAATGTTAAGAAAATAATATTTCAATAGCATTTAGCCATTTTGAATGATTTTAAATTATATCTATACATTGGTAGTATTTGGAAGTATTATGTAAATTTTATTTGAATATGTAATTATGTATATTACTATTTATTTAAGTAAATACATTACATTAAAATACATTACATTGCTCTGCAAACTTAATTATAAGGTTAAATTCAACTAACTTTAAATCAAATGTCAAATTGACATTTTAAATATATTAAATTGTGTCAATAGCTTGTAAATTTAACTTGTAGCTGAAATTTTTATTTATTCATTCTTAATTCTTCACCTAATAAATAAGTACAGTTTACACTTTCATTTTTTAATGTATAAAGCACAGCTATAAATAGAGTACATAGATATATATACTGCATATGTATTGTTAGTTTTCTTGGGGGATTCAATTAGAAAGATGTCTGAAAGACTCTGTGGACAGGGGGCTAATAATGAAAAAAAAATGTGCCCTAGAAACACCACCAAATGTATGTAGAAAGTGCACAAGGAAAGCAAAAGCAGAAATAGAAAGTAAGGGAAACATTCAGAAATTGAAAAGTCCTATGTTCCCTATATAAGACACCAGCACAAAGTTAGACCTTACAGAGCCTAGAGAACAAGATTCAGACAGTCCCCCAGCTCAGCCAGGCCAGCAGCATCTGCAAGGTCCCCAATGGCCCTGCCCTTTTCCTTCCTGGTGGCCCTGGTGGCTCTCAGCTGCAACTCCATCTGCTCTCTGGGCTGTGACCTGCCTCACACCCACAGCCTGGTTAACAGGAGGGCCTTGGTGCTCCTGGGACAAATGAGAAGGATCACCCCTTTCTTCTGCCTGAAGGACAGAAAGGACTTTGGGTTCCCCCTGGAGGCGTTCAGTGGCAACCAGTTCCAGAAGGCTCAAGCCACTTCTGCCATCCATGAGATGATCAGGCAGACCTTCCACCTCTTCAGCACAGAGGGCATGTTTGCTGCTTGGGACAAGACCCTCCTAGACCAACTCTGCAATGGACTTCATCAGCAGCTGAGTGACCTGGAAGCCTGTCTGACGCAGGAGGTGGGGCTGGAAGAGGCTCCCCTGATGAGTGAGGACTCCATCTGGGCTGTGAGGAAATACTTCGAGAGAATCACTCTCTACCTGCAGGAGAAGCAGCACAGCCCTTGTGCCTGGGAGATTGTCAGAGCAGAAATCAGAAGATCCTTGTCTTTATCAGCAAACTTGGAGGAAAGATTAGAAGCAAGAAATGACAGCTGAATCAACATGGAAATGATTCTCACTGGCTAATGATATCACAATTCTGCATGTTCTCTCATGTTAAAGACTCATTTCTGCTATAATTATGACTTGATTTCAGTCAAACTTCTCAAATGTTTTCAAGAGTATCAATTGCTATTGTACTTAACTCTGTGGACACTAGTTTCATACAGGTGACCATGCTGATGGATCTATTTATTTTTATTTATTAAACTACAAGATTTAAATTATTTTTTATTTATATAAATATTATGTGTATCTTTACACTGTTAATAGAACAAAATATATTCTTTATATTTTTGTCAAATAATTATTTTGCTTTGTTCATTAAATTTTTACTATAGAAACTTTATTGTATTTGTTTATTATTTAAAAAGAAAAAAAGAAATGCTAAGTCTAAACATGCAACTCGATTTAAGAATAGACAGTCCCTGGGCAGGTAGTTCAGTTGGTTAGAGCGTCATGTCCATATGCCAAGGTTGCAGGTTTGATCCCAGACAGGGTATATACAAGAGTCAACCAATAAATGCATAAATAAGGGCAACAACAAATCAATATATACTTTCTCTCTCTCCCCCCTCCGTCCCTTCCTCTCTCTCTAAAAATAAAAAATCAATTAATAAAAAAGGATGGATGGTACAGTTCATTTACCCATTACTATTATATTTAAGCAAAAATAGATATCCTCTAAGCCAGGGTTTATGCTATGTTCTGGATATGGAGGTGAACATAAATGCAGATCCTGTTTTTTTTGTGTCTTTGATTTTTTTAGGGTAAGTAATCTAGAAACAATAATCACTTAATTAGTATTTAAATATTAAACTAACACCAATTAATATTAAAATCAGTACTAGTTAGGTTTAAGGCTATAATGAGAAGAAAGGAGTGAAGGGCCCTACAGTAGCAATAAAGAGATGCCTCACCTGAAAGGGGAGAAACAGAGTGACTGTACCTTTAAGAAGTTGTCAGAGTGGAAATCATCTGTCATTTTCATTACCAGAGTTGAAAGATGCAGAAGTAAGAAAGTGGGCCTGGCAATGATTCTCTTTAACTAATACAATTATTGAAATGATTCTCTTTACTTAGTAAGTCACACTGCCCATGTGTTTAGTCTTTTAAAGGATTGTTATTTCTGCTTTAGTCATAGAATGCATTGAGTTAAATTGTTCAAAATTGTTGTTAAAATGTTTTTGTAAAAATGCATACCTCTAGAGGCATCACTCTATACAAGATAGCTATACTGACATGTATGTATTCATTTCTTAGGGAACTCTTGGTTTCTTGTTCAACATGTAAGTACCTTAGAAGTCATCATTCCCTACCTCACAACAACAATTAAAAATCCAGGATAAATAAAAACAACAACTACAAGTCTTCTTGGAACCATCAAGAATTGAGGTCACAGAGCAAGCCAGTGCTCTGATAACTGGAGAGGAAGAGGAATGTGGAGAATCACGGTTTACCTGGTGGTAAAGTCCGTATCTGGAGCTGGTGTGGGTAGGAATGCTTAAACTGTAATTGAGAATTACTGGAGGGCCTGTGGGGATGGGCTAGAGATTTAAAAGCTGCAGTATAGCCAGTCTTAGGGGGGGCCCCACACATGTGGGTATTCTACCTTCAAAATTCCACCACCTCAGCCTCCACCTCCAGGTTCTCACTCTGAAGATCAGAGAAAAATCTCCTGGTGCTTCCAGCAGAAGACAGCAAAGAGAAATAATTTTGAAATACCCTGAAGTGTTCTGTCCTCCTAAACAAAGGCCTGCCCGCAATAGAAACTATTTAAGAGAAAGTGTCATCAAGGAACATGTACAAAAGACCCATGGACAAAACCAAAGGGGGGTAGGATTGAGGATAAGAGATGGGGATGGATGGGGTATGGGGAGAGTAGTAGTGGGGTAATGGAGACAGATGTACTTGAACAACAATTTAAAAAAAGAAAAAGAAAAAGAAAAAAGAAACTATTTTATCAGAGCCTAACCCACTTGGGGGAAGGGAAACACCTCACTTCAACTCCCTCTAACTTTCCCATCTCACGTACTGGAGTGTTCAAAAAGCCAAGGAGCACTTGTGAAGGTCATAGCCCAGGGGCACAGCCTCACTAAAAGACTGAGGGTAGTCACTGAACTATAGAGCACTTTCCCCTACATACCACCACGTGTAGGGTTCCCGTAGATAACAGGGGATTACAATGGAAAAGAACTGCAAGAGTCAGGCTTGAAGAAGAAGTCTCTAGGGAAATCCAAAGACTACAGGGTTTGGGAAAAAAGCAAGGCCACAGAGGAAATTTTAGCCTCTGACACCTACAGCTACTGCAAACAGACAACACAGAGAACTCCTAGCGAGATAAACGCAAAACCTCATCCTAAGAGCCAACTGACCACGGTTTCTTTTACCCAGCATATCATGTTCAGCTTTCAACAAAAACTGACAGGGCATACTAAAAAGTGAAAAAGAGTTTGAAGAGACATAGCAGGAGTGAGAACTAGACTTAGATATGGCAGAGACTTTGAAATGATCAGACTGGAAATTTAAAACTACTGTAATTAATATTCTAAGGGCTTTAATGTATTCATAAATTCATTTACCTGTTTTATCTCAGTCATACTATGGTAATTAGAATAGTTTTTTTCATATAATATCAAGTTTATCTTCATCATGTATTCAAACATAATAAATTATGTTCACCTTTACCTTTTATCAAAAGTTTTCCTTTTTAATATGTGAAAAACTTTCCCCAGAAGACATCTTGGATTTGTTTAATCTTAGAAAAAGAAATAGGCTGAACTTTCAACCCATGTTGAAAGATCCACGGTGACTTGAACTCACTCATTCCTTTTTCCCAGTTAGTTATGTTTTAAAACTGTATATTTCTCTGTCTGATTGCGATAGTTCGGAGGACTTACAGGTGAAAAAGCAAATGCAAAACTTATTCTCTTTAACCTTTCAAGTTTGAATAGTGAGAGATAAAAATCAGTAATCATGTTTAATGAATTTCCATTATGTTTATGCTCCAATGAGAGGTAGGACAAGGAATTATCTTGCCAGAAGCTGCAATGAAGGATGTGCTAAAGAAGGGATGTCCAGCCTATAGAAAAGACTTATGAGTTTATTTGAGCCAACGTTTTGAGAACATGCCTGGAAGCCATATCTCAATGGATTGAGAAAATGCTCTGAGAAATGGCACTTCTACAGTTCCTGATATGCACTTAGAGTCGAAGCAGAAAATGTAAGGAAGGTTACTGAAATCTATGGGTAGATTACGGAGGTAACAAAAAGCAAAGTGGGGAAATCTCTAGGATTGGATAAGAAGCAAAACTGGAGAAACACGTACTTCTTTTACATTGGTGGGTACAGATAGTTAACATTTACAGCAAACAGAGATGATATGCAAGGAATAAGATAACAACGAGATCGCTGTGTGGTCTCTTGCTCTGGTGATCACGTGATCTGGTGCTTTCTATTGTGCCTTTGAGGTGTCTGGAAAAGAAAATTACTCTCACATTTAAAAGTTATGTTATTCTAGATGCTTAAGAATAAGATACAGGGCTCACTTTAGGTAAAGACTGATCTTGGCTCGGGAAGGTGTAGTCCTGGGACATGACTACCAGCCATGGTCTGCCTGGTTAAGAATTTATGATCAGACCATCCAATGTGGTTACTTTTGGTCACTGAGCTTGACAAGCCTGCCATGTTGTCCCCTGAGCTTTTCAGATTTATTACATAGCTCCCTTTTCAGTCACAGATGTTAAAAAGGGGGGAAAAGAAGACATACTCTGTAAAGTATCCATGAAACATCTAAAGACAGACTTCCCATTGATGGGTGCATATGTGAATCAAGGATCTCCAGCAATGTACATCCTGGAGATATTGATTTGCAATTGTTTGTTGCAGTTTTGGAAAGTGGAAACAGGTGTCACTACTTATGGGTATAGAATGAGAAGATGACCTACAATTTATAAAGATGTTCAACTATCAAGGTCAAAAGAGGAGAGTCTGTGAAGGGCACAGAGATGGAGCAGCCAGTGCAGTTAGGAAACAACTGGGTAAAAATGATCTTCAGGAAGTATTGAAAGAAGTTTGAGAATTCCACAAGGTGAAACTTAACTAGTTATTTATAACATGTGATATACTATTCTGTACTGAAGGTAGATTCTGTCAGGACATATGTATGATATTTGGGAATCTACTTTACTTCAACAAGCCTTAGTTTCTCAAACATAATAAGGTAGAAATAATTCTAGTGTTGTATTGAATAAACTAGAACATTTAAAAACACCTTGCAGAGTACTTCCACTGAGTGAGGGCTTACTTAGCACATGGTAGCTATTTTCCCATTTTTTCCTGTAGATCTATATGAGAATAGAAAACTTTCCTACCTCTTTCTCTGTAACTGACTACAGAATAGACAAGGGACTTAAGAGTTGGAAAATTTTAGTTTAAGTGATGTAGCTAATAAGCTTAGTAATCAATGCACGTAAAAGCCTTTGTTTCAGGAACTGAAGGTATGACCCACCCTGACTCCAGGAGACCATAAGCAGTTCCACCTTTGTTCCTCAGGAGGACTGCCAGCTACTCAAGATGATATCTGAGCCATTGTGCTCCAGGGTGAGATGACCACTGCCCAGGACACAGCTAAAGACCACTGCCTGGGGCACAGCTAAAGACTA